>NC_090930.1:411204342-411829342 GCF_040938575.1 Ambystoma mexicanum | reverse complement strand
TTTTTGGATTTTTTTCTTTTGGAGAGGGGCAATGATGTCTATAGCTGTACTGATAGTGGATTTGTAGATGTCCGGCAGTGCTGCTGGATCTAGTTTGGTTGAGAGGTTGTTAGTAGGAGTGTCTAGATACGGTAGGATCCTTTCTTTAGTAAGGTTCCTGGCGCTTCTTGCCATGGCTGGTGGTGCGGGGCTGAGTTTATTCTCTGTGCTTGCGAGGGTGGGGATGTAGAAATGAATAAGCAAGTGGTTCCGACCAAGGGGTGGGTGTGATGGCGCTGATATTGATGCTGCAGTTATGGTCCGCTACCCAATCCAGTGTGCGTCCTTTGCAGTGCGTAGGAGCGAGGATTATTTGTTCAAAGTGTAGTTCTTGTAGTGCTACAGCTAGGGCTGTGGACCGTCTGTCCTTCTTGTCGTTGAATCCCAGGTTGAGATCGCCTAGGAGGATAGTTTTGGTGGTTGCTTTTAGGTTTTCAGCTAGGAGGTGGGTAAGGTTTTCATGGAAGTCAGATATGGGGCCAGGGGGGCGGTATACTAGGTTGATGGTGATGGTGGAGTTAGCTGATAGTGAGATCTTAGCGGTGAGGGAATCAATATTGTCTCTGAGTTCCGATGAAGATTGTCTTATTTCTAAGTGTTCTTTGACTACGAGGGCTACTCCCCCGCCTGTAGTTAATGGTCTGTCCTGTCTGAAGTTGGTGTACCCTGGTGGGATAGCTAATGAGAGGGCAGGGCCAGCGGCACTGTGAAGCCAGGTTTTTCCGTTATGGCTAAGAGTTCGAGGTCGAGGTTGGTTAGGAGGTCATGGATTTCTGTGGCGTGGGCGGGAAGGGAGCGGGCATTGATCAGAGCACGTTGCAAGTTGGAGGGTGTCATCGCGGTTGACTTTCCTTTTTTGCTTGTGGATGTCTCCGTAGTCGTGGCTGGAGGTGACCGCTTGTGTGTACTATGTACGTTAGGGTTGGTGTCATTTTTAAGGGGGTCTGTGGCCTGGTGGTTGCAAAGGTTGGCAGACAGGGTTTCCGGTGGGTGCCTGGAGCGAAGACCTAGTGTTTGGTTTCTGGAGCTGGTGTTTCTCGGGTGTGTTGTGTAGGTGGGGTTAGTTTTCACCTGGTTTACTTGTGGGTTAGGCTTGGTGAAGGATGGGAGGAAGGGGGTCGGAGGTATGAATGCTGAAGGGGGTGCATTGTTGGCCATGTTACAACGAGGGGTGTGCATGGATCAACAGTGATTTATACGGGTTTGGAAATTGTAGCAACATAGTTGTGGTCAGTATTGCGGGGGCAGCACATCCCGCAGCAATCAATTTGGGCGTAGGCAGCAATCAATTTGGCATAAGGCTGCAATCAATTTCGTGTAAGGCAGCAATCAATTCAATAACAATAAATTTGGGTGTAGGGCAGCAATCAATGAAGTAACAATCAATTTGGGCGTAAGGCAGCAATCAATGCAGTAACAATCGATTTGGGTGTAGGGCAGCAATCAACGCAGTAACAATCAATTTGGGCATAAGGCAGCAATCAATGCACTAACAATCAATTTGGGCGTAAGGCAGCAATCAATGCAGTAACAATCGATTTGGGCATAGGCAGCAATCAATTTGGGCGTAGGCAGCAATCAATTTGGCGTAAGGCAGCAATCAATGCAGTAACAATCGATTTGGGCGTAGGCAGCAATCAATTTGGGCGTAAGGCAGCAATCAATGCAATAACAATCAATTTGGGCATAGGGCAGCAATCAATGCGGTAACAATCAATTTGGGCGTAAGGCAGCAATCAATGCAGTAACAAACAATTAGGGCGTAAGGCAGCAATCAATGCAGTAACAATCAATTTGAGTGAGAGGCAGCAATCAATTTGGGCGTAAGGCAGCAATCAATGCAGTAAAAATCATTTTGGGCGTACGGTATTAAACATTAGCTAGCAGTGGCAACAGGCCTCATAAGCACAGTCAAGCAGGGCACAATCATTGGTGAGATACATGGTGTCTTGAAATCGGCTGACAAGAGCAACCAGACCCATAAAATGTTATTGGCAAGATGCAGTACTGGAAGTAAATATGTAGAAGCAGGTTGGTGTGGTATAAGTAGCTGTGCATACAAATAATGCAATATCAGCAAGTAATGACGAAAAGCAAGGCATCGTACGTTTGGTTGATAATAACAGTGAGCCGCGTAGAATGCAATAACTTTAGTTGGCAGTATCACTAACAATGACCCCTAAAAGGAGTATAGGCTACCTGCGATGCATTAATGAGTTGAGTGTTGTGGCAGAAAGTAATATTAGAGTACAGATAGTGTGCCGTTAGGTGTTAAGGTAAGAGGCAACTTTAGTGTTGGTGGCGAATCTCGGATATAGTGCAACCAGGCCACTTTAACTGTGACGAGTGATGAGTGCTCAATCTACTGAGGGCACAACAAAATGTGCCAGGGAGCGCATTTTGCTACTTCCCTTTGCTACTCTGTTTTTCTGGTCTCTCATTTTCTGATGTTATGCCTCTCACACGTAAGTGTTGCTGTGGCACGTTTTGAGGTATGTTGCTCTGTCACTCTTCCTCTCCCATCTCTGCATTTTATTATTCCTGTTTCCCTCCAACATTGTGCTGTATCCGTTGATATAACTCCTCTTCCTCTCTCATGTCATAACTCTGGCTAAATCTGTTTTTGCATTTTCTCTGTTGTGATTGCTACTCCTTTTGATTATCTTTCTTGCACTGCTTCTTATGTTATTGGCCTGCCTTTCTCTAATCTGGAATTTCTATTTCCAGCTCTCCCAGTCTGCTGTTGATCTGTGTTTTTGCATTTTACTATCTCTATATGTTTTGTTTGCTCTGCTTCTATCCCTAACTCCCATTGTGTGTGTCCTATTATTTCCCTCCTCACTTTCTTTGTTGCTCTCTTATGTAGCTCATTGGTCTCTCTCTTCCTGTTGCTCAAATTTGCTGTTTTGGATTTTCTAATACGTTCTCTGTACTCTCGGCCTCCCCACCCACCCCCCACTTTGTTCTCCTGTTTTGCTTAGTTTCAGAGTTGCTCTTACTCTCCTTTTCATCTTTTGACATAGCGCCAATAAATATTCAAAAATCTGAAAACGCCTTTTCCGTTTACAAAGCTATTGCAGCTTTACGATTGGGTGCTCCTTTTTAGATGTGTGCAAACCTTCCTGTGGCCATTAGGCTGGGAATTATAGAGTAAGAGGTCTGCCTCACCAGATGCAGCACTTCCTTGAATGCAGATGTTTTACCAGCACTGTATCATTACAAGTATAAGAGCCCAGATGAGATATGCATTCTGAGCTATTACAGGTATAGCAGCCCTCATGGGAAGTTCTTGTTCTGAACAATTACAGGTATAGCAGCCCTGCTGAGATGTGTGTGGTCTGAGGCATTACAAGTATAACAGCCCACATGGGATGTGTGTGTCCTACTTCTGAACCATTACAAGTATAGCAGCCCTGATTAAATGTGTGTTCTGAATCACTGAATATTTAGCAGTCCTTTTGATAAGTCGAAAGCTAAGTCAGCTCTGTTACAATTGAATGTTACCTGCATCTTAAACACATACCTCTGATACAGACGCATTAACTCACCTATCAACATGATTTGAACTAACATGTTACACTCTCTACAGCAGGGTTATTGACCCACTGAGCTACCTTTACCAACAGGCTGTTAACTCAGAAAGGCACATAGGGTTAGGGCACTGGCCGTTGCATGTGAGGCTTGTCTGGTTTAACTGTCTTGTAAAAAGCCCAGACAAGCCTCACATGCAACAGCCAGTGCCCCAGGGGTGTTGCTAGGTCTAGAAAATATCAGGGGCTAAGCTAATGTTGGGACTGACGGGACTCGGGGCTAGCTAGTATTTTGGTTGTAGCACCTGAGCTTCTATCCGGGGCTACAACCAAAAGACCCGGGGCTATAGCCCCTTTAGCCCCCCCTAGCAACGCCTCTGCAGTGCCCTAACACTTTATGGACTATTCTACATGAATCAGGAGATGCATAATGCTAGATTTTTGGCAGTGGGGCTCAATGATCAGACAAGGGAGAAGCAGAGGTTTAGAAAAGCACAAGACTGAGTAAGAGGGATTGAAGTATATGACAGTAGAGCCATCATCTCACACTCTCCGCCAGTGTGAATCACACCAGCTCAGGCGGATGATGGGAAGGATATATTAAAAATACCAAATTTTTTACTGTGAGGTCAGAATACTTGCATGTAAAACACCAAATGTTCTGTATTTGTAATGCAGGGCGAGACCCCTGCCCATACATCCTCCTCTTCATCTATTTTTGAGTGGAGATTCATTGTTTTTCATGCACTTTTTCTACCTCACATTAATGGGATTCAGTATTTTGTAGTGATACCAGTGGGAAGAGCTAAGGCACTCTTTTTGCTCAGAAAATGCCAAAACATGTCTGTGCTTTGTCATTACTTTAAGAAATTCAGGTACTGTCCCAAAACATTGCAATCCTGCTAAGAAATGGGGGCATGATGCAATCAGCCCTGCTGTGAATAATTGGCACTGTCCCATGACACGCATATAGCAGTTCCGCTGATAAATTAGACTACTTTGCCTGAATATATAACAGTACTGTTGAGAGGTACGGGTACAATCTGTGCCACTGAAAATATATACAGCACTGCTTCTAGCTGCATCCATTAAAACCGGTTGGGTGGGTGGGTGGTCAGAAAAGGAGTTAAAGTATAGTTCAGACCACATGCCCAGCTATTCCTTGCTCTCTAAGACAACACACTATGTACAGTGCCCTTTCACGCATGTTCATGCACGCAAACACATGCAATCTTAAGACTAAAATAAAAACACATCTTCATATAGAACACCAAAAGCTTTTCCTTCTCACAAATGCCAAACAACTGCTTTCCTGGGAGGCTCTCCTAAAACATAAGACATCAAGAACCCCAAGTCATTAAATGCAATTGGTGTGCTTCTGTGATTAAAATAAAACAAAGTATGAAGTGTTCATGCTGCTACAACTGCCATGCCTCTATTAAAGCTCATTAAAACAGGGGTAAATGAGCCAAAAATGCATCCCTAGTTTAAGACAATATTATTTTTACACAATACTAAATGGGCCTCATTACAATCTTGGTGCAATGGGTTAACGGGTGCCGCTAATGGATGCGGACCCGTTAAACCCATTCCGGCTGATTACGAGGTCCCCTCGCTGGACCCAGTAAGGACGCCTGGTAAAACCAGGCGTCGTTACCAGGTCCCACGAGGGGACCAGGGAGCTAACAACGGGCCGGTCGTAATCAGCCCTTTGTTAGCTCCCTGCACCCATTCCCATTGAGCCCTATGGGGGCTCGAATGGGAATGGGGAAGGTCCGGGCCCGGGTTCCCTGAGGGAGGAATTACCGGGCCCTCCAAACTCGGAATGGCCCGGTAATTCCCCATTCAGGGAACCCGGACCCGGTTTTGGAGGCAGCCATCCCGCCAATAGCGACATGGCTACCGCCAAAGCAGTAATGAGGACCATGTGTCCTAAAGCAATGTGAAACGCATGTTTCATGATTCAAAATGCCTTAATAACAGAGTAACCTACAAAATGTAGGCATTTGAACAAACCACAAATTCCACTCTACATTACACTGAAAGAATTATCTTTATAGAATTATTAACAAAGGAGAGTGTTGAAAAATAAAGAGAGCAGGACTCACCCAAGTTGCTTCTTTTAAGGAACTGTGGTTTGCTAAAGTAAATAGTGGATTTTCCAAACTGCTTGTTTGATGTTTAATCTCCTGTATTGACTGTTTGGAGGCCACAATTTCATCTAACAATACTCTATTGTGAATAGTCTGGTCATTCAATTGCTGTTGAAGGTGGATTATGGTTTCTACACTCTCTTTATATGTGCCTTGCAGTGCATCAAACTCCATTTCTCACTCTGCACTCACGTGTTAATGTGTTTTTACCTCATTTTTGAGTTGCACAATGAGGATGCATATTTGAGCTCTACAATCTGGCTTTGTTGTAATTTATCTTCCAATTGCATGAGTGATTGCTGGGCCTTTTCCAGGTCTGGAGCCTGACTCTGCATACTGCCCTCTTTATTTAGCAATCACTCTTCAACTATTTGCAAATGAAAATATAACTGTTCTGTGAGTTGGGCCACTTTAGTCTGTTCCACATGCTCATTTTCAGTCATGTACGATGCACCCAGAGCTTGATTTAACGTCCCACCATCCTGCCAAATGTCAGTGCCTATTGATGTCATTTCTTGTACCATTCTAACCCACCAGCACCCAGCCTCCTGCTCACGCCGGTCTCCCCAAATGAACAGCTTGGCTAGGAGATGTTTTCTGGCCTCTTCCATTTCGATAGTACTCATTTTTAAAAGTGGCTTTTTTCTGCAACCTTATAACTATCTCTACACAGGAACAAATACCTTGCACCTTATTCCTGCTTTATTTCAACAATCAATACCAATCAGATTACTTTTGCATCACATTGCACAATCCTATTTCTCTGTACACCTCACTGTTTAAAAGGGGTGAAGCAAACAGTGGTACTTTAACAATGCATCAACAACCTGCCAGGCACCTCACTGACGTTGCACTAGACTGACTGGCATGTTAACACTGCACTTGTCATGAATCAAAAACAGAAAGCTAGATCCCAGCCAGAGCCCCCATTTATGTAGCAGATATCTGTGGGGCAACCATTAATGCAGGGAGTTGTGCCCCACAATCAAAAGCAACACACCAACATATCTATTTATATTATTCTAGCCCTCTCTATGAACCATATCATACCCCGTAGATCCCTTACCCCTGTGCCATAGATAAGACAAGAATCCAGCCGGCATAGTGTGATGAATCTGAGGATGTTGTCCCTTCTCTCCTACGGGTAGACCTTTCCCATGGGGCCAGGGCGGTGCATCCACTGTACAATAGTCCCCCTGCAGGTGGTGCACAGAGGGAGGGTCACCTGGGGAGGAAGCCCCTTATCGGATTAGGGACGACCATCTTCAGAGAATGCGTTATGACCATGCATTAATACCTGTGTCTCTCTGTGTTACGCTCACCTGGCTCCCACAGAGGCGTCGATCGGAACTGGACAGCTGCGGTCTCCACCAATGTGACGCGTAGGGCCGAGATGACGGACTGGACTGGCCCACCTAGCTTCATTTGCTTGGCCTGTAGGAATATTCTTCTGCAAATGGAGAAATGGAATTAACCACCCGTGGAGTTGAGCGTAAATCCCCCCGCCCCCGCTGTTCTCCCCACAGATCACCTTTGATGTCCCCTCTTATAGTCTCACCCGACGGTTTGAAAAGATGAGCTCTCCATCCTGCATTGAGCGCAGGGGCGCGTTGATAACCAGTTGCTTCACTGGCTCGAAGGAATTGGTGAGTTCCAGAACAATATTGACTCTGAGATTCCCGGCAAGACGCCGTAAGTATAAACTTCGTAAGAGTTCAAATGCCTGACTTTCACTCTTGTCCGATTCCTTGCAGGTTGCAGCTTGACCCTACTGAAGAGTTCCTCGTGGCAACCGGTAGCATTCTGGTAAGGATTTGTATTTTCCAACACAGTTCGATAAAATAATGTCAATATGTAACCTGTTGCTTTCTCCCTTATTCAGGCTCTGAGAGAAAGTATGAAGTCTTGGGGAATAATACCTCCGGCGGTAAAATCAGGTAAGTCTATTGTGGTGAGGAGGGTTCCCCTTGTTAGTCCCTTTGTTTCACCTTGCTGTCCTTTTGTTTCCCCTTAGGGGCCGGGGTTCGGCGAAGATGCAGTGGAAGCTGCGCCGACCCGTGAAGAGGAATAGTACCCCCGGTGGTAAAATCAGATAAGTCTATGGGGGGGTAACTAATATTCCTCTGTGTATTCCCTTGGCTCACCTTGCTGTTCTTGTCTTCTCCTTAGGTGCCAGAGTGTGGTGGGAACATGCAGGAGGATGCGGTGGAATGTGAAGATGCTGCGAAGGCTGGTGAGTTCAGCGCGGCGCTGCAGCAGGCGAGGCGACGCGCATAAAATAACTTCTCTCTTCCAGCTCGAAGGTGCGATGGATCGGGAATTCAGGTAAGGATTAAAGGTATTGCTCTTGTTCTAACCTTTTCTCCTTCTTTCTCCCTTTTTCTAGGAGCTCCAAACTCGAGGCGGGTGTGGCAGAAGCCTGGATGCAGACTTGTAGGCACGGTGAGCGTTACGCTGCTGGATGCAGAATAATGCGAAGCATGTGCTGCTCTTCGGGCATGGTTTAAATAGCCCCCAAAGTAGTCCCAGGTAAGTATTCCTCCCCAGCCCCGCCCGAGTAAAAAATAGTCCCTAAGTAAAGTAGTCCCTTCCAAGCCTCTTTTGGCTTGGAGCTCTTGCAGCATGGTCTGCATCAGGTAAGTTTGCAGCATGGTCTGCATCAGGTAAGTTTTAATCTATGAGCCTGGCGCCTATGGCGCCAGCACTGACTCTCCATATGAGCCTGGTGCCATAGGCGCCAGGACTGGACCCAAATAGCTCCTGGCAGGGGTTGTTGGGCTTGCTTAGGATAACTTGATGCCTGCTTCCGGGGTTGCTGGACTTGATTTGGGTCCCCGGAGGTAGGCATCATGACACTCTATCCCTTCTACAATGTTAAACCCTCCTTTCCCCTCTGTTAATGGAACCAATATCTTCTATTGTCAATATAATCCACTTAACAAACTTGACAGGACTAAAACATTAGAAAATACAAGATGTACGACAAGTGGTTCTATTTTTAATACTGTGAAGAAGAAGATCGCCTGCAGTCCAAGGATCACGCTAAAGAAGCAGAGTGAGTGCTCTACTTCCTCACCATGTATGATTGGTCCTTAACAATTCAACAATCCAGCGTGGGTGTACAAATAGGCTTAGCTGGCATGCAAAGGGAGAGCTGTCCTCGAAAAACGGAAAGTGGTCTGCCAGATACAGGCCGAGCAGACGAGAGCCAGAAGGGAAGCTGTGACTGGAGGCTAGAAGGAACCCGAACCCAGTCCAGGACAGAAGGACTGCTCACACTATTTCAGAGGAAATACTCCATGCATCCCAGAGACTGGCAAGGTGCCCGAGAAGGGGGATGTGCAGCCGGGGAGAAGCAGAAGTCTGCGGAGCCGCGGCAGACCCAGGCCATTCACTGAACCCTCCGACATCTAGGTGCCATACGGGGAAATGATTAGGACAGTCTCTCCTAAGTTTATGTTTGAAATTATTCAGCTCCCTATCATTTGGGTTGGTTTGACCCAAGTGAGTCTGTTATCCAATGGTGTTTTCCAGTTGGTTGTTTGTTGGTTCCTGAAATATAGTATAGGCAAGTTAGGGGTGTGGCTCTGCCGCCTAAAGCCTGTCCATGTATGGTGCAGTATGAGTGATATAGGGGAGTAGCTATGCTTTCTAAAGCCTGGCCATGTAAGGTGCAGTATCTAAAATGTAGGGAATAACATGATCTAAAGCCTGCCCATGTAGAGTGCACAATGTACAGTCTGGTGAAATAGTTCTACTGTATGAAGCTTGATCATGTGAATTGCGGTGCGTGTGATTTGGGAGATAGGTCTTCTGTCTAAAGCCGGACCCTGCAGGTAGCATTATGTGTGATTTAAGAGGATAACTATGCTGTTTTACAGCTGACTATATAAGTTGCTGTATGTTGCGTGTTTTTTATCGAGGTAAATGCCCCACTCTGCTGCCATTTGTAGGGTCACACAACAAGAAAAAGAGGCTGAACCACACTTAATTCTAACATAGACCTGCGTGGCATCAAAAACACAACCCAAAATGTTGAAGGCAGGTCTGGAATATGCACTAGAGTTTTTGGAAAATAAATAGGTTTAATTACATATGAAACAGATGGTTTTTGAACTTAGAAAAAACATGTTAAAATTTAAGCTAAGACATAAAATACCAATACATTTTTTATGCAACTCGAGTTTCTGCTTAACATGGCCTTCTGCTCACACACACTTTACACGGCCGAGCCTTCCTCAAGGCAGAAAGAATATGTGAGGTACACTTGGGCGGGTGTTGTACACCTGTTATAAAATATTACAAATATAGATATGTTCACTCAAAAGCCATTCCTGAAGTTTATAACACTAGTGTGTTTATAAGTATGTGTTTCAAAAGGACTCACTTACATAGAATGAGATGTTGTTTAAGATTCTCTGTACATAAACAGTCACACTGTATTTAAAGAAGCCACGCTTCACGAGCAAGGCTCGGGTCCCCACTTCCATTCATGGACAGTCTGCAATCAATAAAGAAAAGAAGAAAAGAAATGATAACAGCAAGAATAGAAAATAATCGAGAGAAAAAATCCCAACTGTCCAAATTTAGGACTGGTAGCAGAACAGATCCAACTGACAACTATGGATAAGAAAAGCATTCCATGTGAACTCCATAGTCAAACAAGAGGAGCATGAAGAAATTAACCTATATACAAGTAACTCCCTCAATCCCCAATTACAAAAAAGGTCCATCTGCCAGGTCTATGGCAAAGTTTGAAGTGCACACGTATTGTGCTCACTGACAGCAAGGTTGAAAATTAATTCGAAAAGCCGGTATCGACGTACTCGGTCATTCTGGAAATAAACATCACCAAAGGTAAACATGCGAGTGGTGAGCTCCGTCGTCGCAGGGTGACCCAAACTTGTCCTGAAGACTGCTTGGGTGTACACCTGAAAGATAGAGGCGCGCTTGTTGTGCGGCTCGCTGCCTCGCCCAATTGCTCCTCACCTTAATCATGAGGCTGTGTTATGATAATCGCTGTGGCGGAGGCAGGGCTGAAAGTTGCACTCATCCCGTTCTCTCGCAGTACATTCTTCTTCTTAATTATCAGATGCGTGGGCGGACCCACGCAGGCGCTTCCCCATCCTAAAGGATGATGTGCACCAAACCCACCAATCAATACTTAGCTCACATAAACTCACAACTCCTCCCACCGCCCCGTCTGCCTCACAAAATCCAACAGCACACTGCTCCTTCTCCTGCCTCTCACTCCGACACCTCCCAGCGAAGCCTTCCCACTCAGCTCAGCCACACCCAGCGCAGACAACCGAACCCTCATCAATTCTCTCTCCTCAACATGTCTCTCACACCTAAGCAAAAAATGTCCCACAGTCTCAGGCACCCCACACACCACGCAGTCCCTCGACTCACGCTTCCCCACTCGAAACAGACAGTCATTCAGCCCCACATTCCCCATCCTCAACCGATTCAGCATCACCTCCTCTCCCCTCCTCCATTCCAGACTCCCCGCATCCACCTTCACCGACACTTTCCCGCGAACACCAAACATCCACCTGCCCTTCACCCCACTCACCCACCTCTCCTGCCACTCATCCATGACCCGTCTCACCACCACAGCCTTCACCTCATCCACACTCAAAGGCAACCTCACATCAACCGCTCCCCTTCTCATACCCTCACCCGCCGCCAGGTCCACCTACTCATTACCCAAAATGCTACTGTGACTGGGGACCCACGCCAACTCCAAATCCATTCCCCCACACACACACCGATCAATCTTCCTCCTGATGTCCAAAATCACATCCTTCCTATCACCATCCCCTGCCACAATCGCCTGCAACCCACTCAATGAATCCGAGAACACCACCACCTTCTCATACCCCAACTCGCACACCCTATCAATCGCCAATGCAATTGCCACCAACTCAGCCGTACAAAAAGACACATCATTCGTCAGCCGACCCACTTTATACTCCCCAGTGCTTTCCAGATAATACGCCATACCCACTGTCCCAGACAAAGGATCTTTCGAACCATCCGTGAACACCTTACATCCTTCCTTCCCTGCCACATACGCCTGACCCAAAGTCTTGATCTCACCCGGCAAACCCCGCTTCTTCGACACCACACTCGCCAACTCTAAACACACCTTTGGAGACCCCATCATCCACATCGGCCATCTCACCAAATCCGTACCCGTTACAGCCAACAACTCACCCACACCCCACTGCACCCCCTTCTCCCAAATGTGAAACCCCAAAGTGCCCCCCTTCCTCCTCCACCGGTCCCCATAGTAGTCAAACCTCCAATTATACTTCAAACATTCACGCACCGGATGAGCCACACTCTTCGCACTGCACTTCACCCACCACCTCATATTCAACGCATCCCTCCTCAACCCCAACGGCATCTCCCCCACAAGCACCTGCACCGCATTCACTGGAGAGGACCTCATCACACCCGAACACACCCTCAATGCCCTCGCCTGCACCCTATCCAACCGCAGCTTCTGACTCGTTGTGAAAACCACTGCCACCTGACATCCAAAATCCATCACACTCAAAATCAGCCCCTTATACAACATTTGTAAACACTTCTGCTGCGCACCCCACTCTTTCCCAGAGACCGCCCGCAACAAATTCAACCTATGTTTACACTTATCCACCACACATCCACCTGCAAATTCCAGTTCAACTTCCTATCCAAAATCACCCCCAAGTACCGAAACTCCTCTACGCTCTTGACCCTCACAACTTTCAAAACCAAGTTCAACTCCTGTTGCACCCTTTTCCTCGAGAAAACCATCCTCACACTTTTATCCACAGACACCGAAAAGCCCCATTTCCCACACCACTCCTCCATGCGCACTATCGCAGCTTGCAGCCGACTCTGCACCAACAACAAACTCCGCCCTCTTACCCATACCACACCATCATCTGCGAAGAAATCCACCTGACACCCGATTCCCACCAAAGCCCGAATCAACCCATCCACCATCACATTAAACAGCATTGCACTAATCACACTTCCCTGCAGCGTCCCATTCTCCATCTTCCAAACTTCAGACAGCACCCCCCTCACTCTCACCTGAAAGGTCCTATCAGCCAAAAACGCCCTAATCCACTGAAACATCCTCCCCTTCACACCCATCTCCAACAGTCTCACCAACAACCCACTCTTCCACACCATATCATACGCCTTCTCCAAATCCAAAATGAACGCTCCCACCAACTCCCCATCACACAATGCCTCCTCCACCCCAGTCACTAACCTCACTAACGGATCAGCCACCGACCGATTCATCCTGAACCCACTCTGAAAATCACTCAAACACCCATTCGACTCCAAATAAAACCCCAATCGCTCAACCACCATCCGTTCCATAACCTTACACAGCACAACAGTCAGCGCAATCGGCCTATATGATTTACACTCCCTAGGAACCTTGCCACCCTTCAAAATTGCCACCACAATCGCTCTTTTCCACAACTTCGGCAAAACTCCACTCTTCCAGATCTCATTGAACAGAGCCAATACCTCTAACTTACATTCCACTGGCAACTTCTCCAGAAATACATACATGACCCCATCCACCCCTGGGCTAGACCACTTCCCCTTCCGAATCGCCCCATCCAACTCCACCATAGAAAACGGAACCTCATACTGCTCCTCCCAAGGCCCAACATCCGCCAACAACTCCTGCATCTCCTCCTCAACCACACCCATACTTAGCCTCACGGCTTCTGGGAAGTTCCCTGAACTGTGCACCCCCGCAAAATACTCCCCCAACAAATTCGCCTTATCCCCATCCTCACTGACCACCTCTTCCCCTTTCAACAACACTGACACACCACCCTGCGGCCTCATCAATCCGGACATCCGCTTGAACTGTTTCCAAACCTCACCCACACCAGAATCACTCCCCAGGGACCCACAATAGCCCCTCCAATATCCACGCTTCCTTTCCCTAATTACCCTCTGCACCACCGCCTTAGCCTTTTTATATGCCACCAAATCCACCAACATTCCTGATCTCACCGCCCTGGCCCTAGCCTTCTTACGCGGCGTCACAGCCCTCGAACATTCCACCGACCACCAAGGAACTTCGACCTTCCCAGCCTTCCCCTTCTCAATCTCCGGAACTGCCGCCACAGACGCTGCTCTCATTCCCTGCACCAGATGCTCATTCCATTCATCCACCCCCATCCCTACCTCGAGGAACAATCAATTCCCAACACACTCCCTTATACATCTCCTAATCAGCCTTCCTAAAATTCAACCGGCTCCCAGACATCCGTGGCCTGATCCCTACCTCACCCCTCACAGTCACCAAAATGCCAGAATGGTTGCTCCCCATATCCCCATCCTCACGCACCTCCCAATCACATTCTCCCGCAATCGCAGCAGACACCCAGGTCAAATCCAAACACGACAACTTCCCAGTCCTCACATCCAACCGCGTACCCGAACCATCATTCAGCAAAAACAGACACAATTCATCCGCCATGTCCTCCAACAGATCCCCATTCGCATCTGTCCGATCACTACCCCACAACGTGTTGGCACTGTTAAAATCGCCACACAAAACACAAGGTCCCACATGTCCCCTTATCACTCCAGACAGCACACCCACCTCCACCACCTCACATGGATTATAATAATTTAACACCAATACTTCCGATCCCCCTACCCGAATCCCCACCCCAATAGCCTCCACTGCTCCATCCACCACAATCTCTCTTGCAACCAACCACTTCCGAACTGCCAGAGCCACACCCACCCCTCACCCCTCCAACCTATCCTTACGAAACAACTCAAAACCCGGAATCACAAACCTCAGATCACCCCTTAACCACATCTCCTGAATACAAACCACATCAACATTCAATTCCCCGCACAGCACCGCTTTCAACTCCTGCCTATTCCTCAACAAACTCCTCGCGTTCCACTGCAAAATCCTCAGGCCGACACCCCACTCTGCTTCCGCACTTTAGTAACCATCCTGAACACATCCAGTTCCAACACATCCACAACACTCAAAAACCTCCTCCCCGCTTCCACTAGTCCTTTCGTAAGATCCGACATACTGACAGACCAATTCCCCTGAACCAGCACCAGCACACTCACCATAAAGCACATAAGCTCAGTTTTCGGGACAACCACCATTTCCACGCCTTTCACCTCACCCACCATACTCTTCCTTCCCACAGTCTCATCCACCACCGGCTCCCTCCCACACACCTCACTCACCACCCGTACCGGTTTCACCTTTGCCACAGCCTCCGCATAAGACAAACCTTCCGCCACCCTCACCTGCACCACATCTCTCGCTACCCTGTGGCTCTCACAACCCCTAAACGCAGTTGAGTGCCCTCCCCCACAATTCACACACTTCTCCGGGGTCTCCACCTTGCATTCCTTAATATCGTGATCTCCTCCACACCTCCCACAATGCCTCTCATTCCTGCACACTCTCGCCACATGTCCAAACTGCTGACACTTATAACACCTCAACGGCATCGCCACATAAACTTTCACACAGAGCCTCTGATAACCCATCTCCACCACCTCCGGGCACTTCGTTCTCACAAACCTCACTGCCACAGTCGTAGACACCACATCCCCATGTGCATCTCTCCTCCCCAACCTCCACGCCTCCACCACCCCCACACCCGCCAGCTGCTCCTCCACCTCAGACACCGGCACTCCATACAGCACCCCCTTACACGACAGACCACTTTGGTCAAACACTCGCACCGCATGCCTACCCAGACAGCGTACCTCCAGAATCTTAGCCTTACTACCAGCATCCGTCCCCTCCACCAACAACCGGCCCCCAGCCACCACTAGCACCCGAGTAACATCCCCCACAGCCGCCTTCACCCATCTAGCAATCTCCATCAGATTCTCCCCCAGAAACACCTTCTCGTGATTATCAGGCTTCAACACCACCTTCCACACACTGTCACACTGCATCTTCTCCTCCCCAGACACACCACTCCCTGAGGCTTCCAGCCCCTCCAAAGCGCACTTTTCCTGGGACCCCGACCCAGAGTTGCCCCAGTCCAGCCCCCCTCCATCATTCCTCTGTGGAGACCTGCTATGAACTCGCCCCTCACTTCCCTCCTTCCCCCCTCCACAGATGTAGATTTCACAATCAGCGTCTTCCCTCTCTTCTCCCCCTCCTTCATCCCCCCTTCTTCTCAGCCTTCTCACTCCCGTTTGATTTCCTTCCCATCTCCTCCATGCACACTCACCCCCTACACCCGCCTGGAGAGTCCGCTCTGCCTCCTCGAGCCCAGCACCCTCCACCCAGACACCGCTCCGCCCTGCCTGAGTCTGCCTCACCAACATCATTCAACGCGTCGACCATGCACGTTCACTGCCGGAACACTGTCTGCACCTGGAAGGCCCCTCGCGGTACATTAATGCTGTCTCAGATGGAGTTTGCGGAGCATGTGACAAGCAAGGTCACATGATTCTGAGTTAGCCCGAGTTGCGCGGAACCAAACTCACACTGCAAGGGAAGCCAACTACTTACAAAAAGAGTAAGAGTCAAGCAAACCACAGGTGCCAAACCAATGGTAAATAGAACCTGGTCATACACGGAGTGTATTTTGGATGGACAAAAGCCTATAGCTCAGGAATGCGAGTTAAGAGACTGACTAATTTGTAGGGTCTACAGGCGCTCTGGCAGATCTGAAAGAGAGGTGGCTGTTTAGTGGGAACAGAGGGAAAAATGCTAAGTAGCTTTGTGGTTGTGTTGATGTGTGCAGACCAAAAGTAACTAAGCCTGTGATTACCTGGAATGCACATCTTCTTGTAATAATAGTAAGCAGTGTAAGCAGGTAGTAGGTATATGGAAGTGTAAGTTGATTATGGGTGCACAGGAGGAACAAAGCGGCTCTGGCACATTAAGCTGCCACTAAATCATGAGAAGAAAAAAGTGTCAATATTAAAGGAAACTCCCGTCCCATGCACACCAATCAGAGGTCAAAGTGGGCGGGAGCGGTCGGGAGTGGTGCTCCTATACGTTTTATTTTTCAGTTTCACTGTTCCTATACTTTAATTTAAAAAAGAAACTGTTAAGAAACGGTTTAGTTTTAAAATAAAAGTGTAGGAAGAAGTTGAAGCTTGCACTTCAGTGCACTGCACTGAACATAATAGGTGTGTTTGTTTGGGGGTTTGTATTGTGTGTGGGAGGGGGTGTGGTGATGGGGTTTGTGGAGAGTGGGGCAGACTGGCAGGGAACATAGCTCCACTACTTCTTTTCGTACACTTCGACCACTGACACCAATATACTGAGAAATACCTGTCAGAGCTTAATACAATTGATACAATCAATCTCAAACTGCAATGATGTTTTCAAAGATTACAAATGTAAAGAGTATGATGACCAATGTCAGTCTTTTATTTAAACAAAAGTCCAAAATTAACAGGTAATTATAATAATGAAGAAAATTGGCTCTATGTGTTTCCGGATGACAATCCCTTCATCAGGAGCAATATGTCTTGATTATAACGATTATTTCTTTTCCAAATAAGAACTTCAAAGGTCTACAAATAAGCAAATAACAATGAGCAAACTAAAATTCAGAATGAATGTCCATAAAATCAGAATTGTACAATGTAATCTCAAAAGATTAATCTATGGTATAAAATAAGGGCAACATCACCTTGATTGTTTCTCATGACTTCTTCAATTTATAAGGCCCCCTTCAGTGTGATACTTAGAGTGAATGTACACCTATTTATGTGGGTTTAGCTCCACCTGTTATAAAACATGTAGAGTAATGTATTATCTATAATGTAGTATTAGTGGAGTCCAATCATCTTTAAGGTCAGAAAGGGGCCTACCCTATGGAGGAGACCACAAGCCAAGGTAGTAGTGGCAGGCGAGTATCCCAAGGGGGTTGCAAGTCACCATAAAGGTATCTGGAATTATATAAATTGTGCAATTAGTAGTGACTTGGGAGGTGGAGTTAGTGTCAGGATCTGCTAGAAAGGTGTAGGCTACTCACTTGCTGTGGACTTGGCCTGCTCATAGAACATTGAAATTGATTGCAGAGACCCGTTGGGGATACAGTCAGCTATGTAACTCAGCGGGTGATTTTCGTTACATTACATTCTGTAAAGGTAAGCAAATGAATACTATATGTAATGAATCTGCATACTGGCACCAGTATGTTGGAAAAGCTAAATGGATAAGTGAAATAATTGTTATGAGAGCTTACCTAGACAGTAGACACTGGCGGCATTGCAGGTGAAGACACGAGCAAGCCGCGGTCAGAAATGGCTGGTATAAGTATGTACGTGATGACGCGAGCGCCATTAAGTCAGGGATGTGACGTTTTCTAAACGATGAGTGCGCTATTGATGATCGCAAATATGTGCCCATCTTATTCAGATTATACTTATTCCAGAAGAATGCGTACTGCGGTATTGGATCTGGGTATCCAGTATTAGAAAAGTGGCTAAAGAGCTAAAGTGTGGTAAATAATCACCCTGAGGTCATGTGATTGGGAAGACTAACTAGAGGATAGACTCTGTAGATGCCTGTCTGGGTTAGTTACCTATTAAATGATATTGGATAATCTGACACTATTGTAGTTTTCACATACAATGTCAAAGTGATATCTTGCATGTCTAAATGATATGGCAAACTATATGCACAAGAGCAAATCCAGTTTCATAAAACATATTACAATATCATGAATAAAGTACATGCAAGTTGCGTTCCATAAGCTAAACAGTTGGATGAGTGATTGCATACATCAACATATGTATCGGTTATCTATAATCGTTAATAGTTTACAGAATCATACATATAATCAGATGTGGCTGTCTATTAAACAATCAGTTAAAATTAGCAGTGTAAACCAGGTTGACAACTATACGTAGTGAACAAAGACTCTCATATAGTCCTAGTTGATAAACAGCACCATAAAGATAGCTTGGACATTCATCTGAAGCAGGGTAATGGTTCAATAGTCACTGGTAAATAAGTGCAAGGCTTAGGTGAGACTACAAGATGTACTGAGAGCCTACTCACTAAATTGAGAACTATTGGGTTCTATAAGGTGGTTTAGATGTGAGATAGGTGGAAAGTTACAAGAATGGTGTCAATGAGAATTCTTCATTCATTCTAGTTGGTTCCAATGCATCATGCTTGTAGATCCAAAACATTACGTAGGAGGAGGTCATTGGTGTTGCCACCTCTGACTGCTGTAGCAACTGTTTCTAAAATCACAAATTTCAGTTGAGCAATATCGTGTCTGTTAGTTTCAAAATGTCTGGCTACTGGCGACTTCTGATTTTTAGTCCTGATGTTCGATTTATGCTCAGTTAGGCTTTCTTTCATTTTTCTGGTTGTTTGTCCTACATAGAACTGGCCACACAGGCAAATTAATCCATATACAGCCAGTTTAGAGTCACATGTAGCATAAAGTCGCAGTTAGATTTTTTGGCCAGTGCGTGGGTGTCTAGTGTATTCACCTTTTTGTACATTACCACAATGGCAGCAATGTGAACAGGGGAAGGTGCCGCACTTATTGAGAAATAGTTTTCTATGAGTCTCTACTCTCTCAGCTTTCAATAAGTTGTCTCTGATATTTCATCCTCTTGTGCATGCGACCATCGGTGGTTGTGGGAATAGTTTTGTCAATTGGGCATCTAGTCTTGTAAAATTCCAGTTCTTCTAGCTATTAACATTTCAAAAGTGACTTTTTCTAAACAACAAATGGATATACTGAGCCTAGGTTTGTCATTCGTACCAACTAACAACTCTAACCTATTTGATATAGAAATCAACATAGAGAAATTGACCAGGAAGATGAGATTGAAATTCTTTTTTGATTCTATACCCCCAATGGAAGAGCGATCACAAACATTCGACTACCTAGAAATGAAGCCCAAAAGTACATTTAACCCGGCTATACGCATTGCAGCTCTTGAGCTGTTTGAAACCAAAATGCTGAAAGACCTGAAATCCATTAAATATTTCAATATACATGGACAGAACATGGGGAAACATCAACACAAACTGCTCAAACAAATGTCGGAGGATCGATCAATAGTAATCAAACCGGCTGACAAAGGCGGGGCAATTCTTATTATGGACGACAATTTTTACATGTCTAACACTTCTAGGTGATACTGAAACCTACATTATACTTGAGAACGATCCAACTCCTGCAATACAACCCATCATCAATCAAGTCTTAACTAATGCTCTGAAAGAAGAATGTATCATTGGAAAAACTAAAGATTTCCTGACCAAAAAATATCCTATAATGCCAGTATTTTATGGACTGACAAAGATTAATAAAAACGTACCAAATCCCCCGTTTGACCTATTGTAGCCGCCAGGGACAGCATTTTTGACACAATAGACAAATATTTGGACACACTGTTGAAACCTTTGGTACACAAGACATCCACATACCTTAGGGACACCACACATTTCTTAACCACACTGGAAGAACTTGACGCGTTTGATAACAATTGCACTCTATTTACTCTTGATGTCCAAAGCCTATATACTTCAATTCCACAAAGAGAAGGACAATAGGCACTTTAATGGATATTGCTACAAGAAAATAAAATTCAATCCGACAAGATCTTCACGCTGGAACTGACTAAAATGATTCTATATAACAACTTTTTTACGTACAACAAACAATACTCTCGACATCCTTGCCCCTGTCATAAGGGTCTGACTGAAGCCTGACAAAAAGTGCAACTCTGGTCAGGACTCTGACTTGGCTATCCTTAACGGCAATATAGAATTTGCATCCGGTTCAAGAAAAGAGTCCATCTGCTCGGCATCCAACAACACAGGCAAACTTTTCAAAGTCTGCAAGGAACTGGCCAACCCTACTGCAGCCTCATCCTCTATTGCACCCATCCAGGCCCTTTGCAGGGAGCTGGCTGCACACTTCACCGCCAAAACCTCTCTCTCCTCCGCACCAACTCATGCACCATCATCTATTGGGCCCCCCTCTGCCACCCTCACCACTCCCCCTCTTCTCTACTCCCTCTACCCTGTCACACCCGAGGAGGTACCTAGACAAGTCTGGTCTATGAAAGCCTCTTCCAAACAGGTGGACCCTTGCCCTTCCGAAACCATCAAGGACAACATTGACTCTCTAGCTGCGGCCTTGGCAGACCTCTGCAACCTCTCCTTTGCCACTGGAGTTTTCCCCACTTCTCTCAAGCATTCTCTTGTGCACCCTCTGCTCAAAAAACCCTCTGACAACCCTTCTATTCCGGCAAACTATTGCCTGATCTCTATTACTCCTTTCCCTAGGCAAACCCTTGGAGAAGTTGGCTATCTCTCAGCTTACCCTCCACACTGAATCTGTTGGTTGTCTCCATGACCATCAGTCTGGCTTTAGAGCATCCTGAGGCACGGAAACTGCTCTTCTGAACACCCGTGAAGACCTGCTCTCAAAACTTGACTCGAACTCTCCCTCTGTCCTCATTCTTCTTGACCTCTTCTCTGCTTTCGATACGGTAAACCACAACATCCTGATCTCCTGTCTCCATGATACCCTGGGCATCACAGCTCAGGCTATGCCATGGCTAGCGTCCTTTCTATCTGACCGTCCTACCCAGGTATATATTGAGTCCTTTCTCTCTGCTATCACTCTCTCTACTTGTGGTGTCCCCCAGGGATATAATCTATCCCCCTGGTTTTTCAATGTCTACATGGCCCCTTTGGCCCACAAGATCTCTGTCTTCACCTTCAACTTTCAGTGTTATGTGGATGACACACATCTCTCTTTCAGACTCCCCTCGGCCTCTTCCTCCTCCTCGCTTATTCCTGACTGTCTATCCGCAATTCAGTCCTGGTGTCCTGCTAATGATCTCTGCCTTAATGCCTGTAAAACAGACATCATCCTCATTGGGACCCCTGCTTCACCTTTCCCACTCTCACTCTGGCCGGGCTCCCTTGGTCCTGCACCCTCATCAAGCAGTGAGGCAAAATATCTGGGGTCATCTTCGGCTCCACTCTCTCCTTCCCTCTCACATCACGGGCATCTCCAAAAAGTCCCACTACCAGCTGCACCTCCTCAGAGGTGTTCTAACTTTTCTCATTTTCCCCCAGAGGCTCACCATCTCCAGAGCCCTGGTTCTCTCCAGACTGGACTACTGAAACAGTCTCTTTCTCAATCTTCCTACTTCTACTCTCTGACCTCTTCAACCTATCCAGAATAGAACCTTTAGACTTATCCTTGGCCTCAAGCCCAGGGACCACATTTCTCTGGCGCTGAAATCCCTCCACTGGCTCCCCATGGCTGCAAGGATCAAGTTCAAGTCACTCTGCATAGTCCATAAGGCTTTCTGGGGCCAGGGCCTGCACTATCTACAACGCTCTCTCCCTAGATACTCTCCTTCTAGAGCCCTCTGCTCGGCCTCCTCCAACTCCCTGTGGGTGAACTGCTTTTCCAAACAGAGATTTGGGGGTACAGCCTCCGAGCCTCTCTTCGACTTGAGCCGGACCTCCTCAAGACCTTCCTCTTCTCTTCCTCTTTCTCTCTCCCTCTCGCCTGCTAACCTTATTTCTCTTCTCTCCTGCTTCCCTCCTCCTTCTCCTCCCCAACTTGTTTCGCTGACTGGCCAGCTGGTGCACCTCCAGAGCCTCACAGGTCCCAGGCTGCCCCACCAGTCCTGCACTTGCCTCCGGGCCTGCACTCTGCTTGGCACTACTGAACTCAGAATACATTCCATGAGAGGGACAACCTTTCTGCACTTAACCCAGGCCATAGTACGGTATTTTATTGATTGTATGCTCTTTTCCTCCCCAGCGCCCCTTCTCTCATTCCTTGCTAGTAGAAATGCCTCAGGCCTAGTATGCTAGTTATTTTTGTTAGATCATTCGGAAACTTCAAGGCCTAAGAATGACGACTTTATTCCCTTGTTCCCTTCCCACCTTGAAGCGCTTTGAAGCACTTCACTTGTGTATAAGCGCTTTACAAATAAACAATTACAATTAAAATACTATTTACACATTTCTGGCACATTTATGGGTTCAGCGATGGCACCTGCCTATGGCAATATATTCATGTTTGCGTTTGAATTTCAATACGTCCTTAAACATCCAATCTGGACTTCTAAATTAGAAACTTGGAAGAGGAATATTGATGACATATTTCGGGATCTGGAAGTGTCCTGGGGATGAACTTCTAACCATTTCTTAAGTACCTTAACGAATGCAACCCAAGGATTAAATTCACATTAGAAGTGGGATTACCAAGTGTTCACTTCTTAGATGTCAAAATCACACCAGTGGGCAACACCTTGAGTACATCAATCTATCAAAAACCGACAGATGTTAATAACACTCTTCATTACTCCGGCTACCATCCTCATCATTTGAAGAACAATCTTCCACTGAGCCAATTTCTGAGAATAAGAAGAATCATATCCAACGACAACAAATTCACTGAGCCTGCCGTATGTTTGACAGAGAGTTTAAAATCCAGGGGCTAACCTGACACTGTACTAGCGGAAGCTGAGACTAAGAGTAGTGCACATAACAGAAAGACTCTGCTTAAAAGTAAGAAAAGAAGTGGCGATCCACCTCTGATATATCTGTCCAAATTCTCCAAACAAAGCCACCTCTGATATATCTGTCCAAATTCTCCAAACAAAGTATGCAAATTAATCACCTTCTTAAGAAGAACTGGAAGATTACAAGACTAGATGCCCAACTGACAAAACTACTCCCACGACCACCGATGGTCGCATACACAAGAGGACGCAATATCTGAGACAACTTAGTGAAAGCTGAGAGAGTAGAGATTGCCAGACAACTATTTCTCAATAAACCTAAGGGCGGCACCTTCCCCTATTTACATTGCTGCCATTGTGGCAATGTATAAAAAAGTGAATACGTTAGACACCCAAGCATTGGCCAAAAAATTAAACTGCGACATTACGCTACATGTGACTCTAAAATGGTTGTATATGTATTAATTTGCCTGTGTGGCCAGTTCTATGTAGGTCAAACAACCAGAAAAATGAAAGAAAGACTAGCTGAGCATAAATCGATTATCAGGACTAAAAATCAGAAGTCGCCAGTAGCTAGACATTTTGAAATTAACAGACACAATATTTCTCAACTCAAATTTGTGATTTTAGAAACAGTTGCTAGAGCAGCCAGAGGTGGCAACACCAATGACCTCCTCCTACGTAGAGACATGTTTTGGATCCACAAGCTTGATGCATTGGAAACAACCGGAAAGAACGAAGAATTCTCATTGACACCATTGTTGTAATCTTCCACCTATCTCACATCTTAAGCACCTTATAGAACCCAATAGTTCTCAATTTAGTGAGTAGTCTCCCAGTACATCTTGTATTCTCACCTAAACCTTGCACTTATTTACCAGTGACTATCGAACCATTCTCCTGCTTCAGATGAATATCCAAGCTATCTTTATGGTGCTGTTTACTAACTCGTACTATATGAGAGTCTTTTTCACTACATATGGTTGTCAACCCTGGTTTACTCCTCTTTGATGTTAACTGAGTATCTAATACACAGCCACATCTGATTATATGTATTATTCTGTGAACTATTAACGACTATAGATAACCGATACACATTTTGAAGTATGCAATCACTCATTCAACTGTTTAACTTATGGAATGCAACTTGCATGTCATATATTCATATTCATGATATTGTAATATGTTTTATTAAACTAGATTTGCTCTTGTGTATATAGTTTGCCATATCAGATAGACATGCAATGTATCACTATGATAGTGAATGTGAAAACTACAATTGTGTCAGATGATCCAATATCATCTAATAGGCAACTAACCCAGACAAGCATCTACAGAATCTATCCTCTAGTTAGTCTTCCCAATGACGTGACCTCATGGTGATTATTTACCACACTTTTGCGCTTAGGCCATTTTTCTAATTCTGGATACCCAGATCCAATACTGCAGTACGCATTCTTCTGGAATAAGTATAATCTGAATAAGATGGGCACATATTTGCGATCATCAATAGCGCACTCATCGTTTAGAAAACGCCACATCCCTGACTTAATAGCGCTCGCGTCATCACGTACATACTTATACCAGCCATTTCTGACCGCGGCTTGCTCGTGTCTTCACCTGCAATGCCGCCAGTGTCTACTTTCTAGGTAAGCTCTCATAACAATTCTTTCACTTATCCATTTCTCTTTTCCAACATATTGGTGCCAGTATGTAGTTTCATTACATATAGTATTCATTTGCTTACATCAAGAGAATGTAATGTAATGAAAATCACCCACTGAGTTACATAGCTGACTGCATCCCCAACGGGTCTCTGCAATCAATTTCAATGTTCTATGAATAGGCCAACTCCACAGCAAGTGAGTAGCCTGCACCTTTCTAGCAGTTACGGACACTAACTCCACCTCCCAGGTCACTACTAATTGCACAATTGATTTTATTCCATATGCCTTTATTGCGAATTGCAACCCCCTGGGGATACTCGTCTGCCACTACTACCTTGACTGGTGGTCTCCTCCTCCTTAAGGTAGGCCCCTTTCTGACCTTACAGATGATTATACTCCACTAATACTAACATTATAGATAATGCATTCCTCTACATGTTTTATAACAGGTGGAGCTACACCCCCATTCATATTTGTACATTCACTCTAAGTAACACACTGAAGAGGACCTTATACGTTGAAGAAGTCATGAGAAACAATTAAGGTGATGTTGCACTTATCTTATACCATAGATGAATCTTTTGAGATTACATTGTATAATTCTGATCTTATGGACATATATTCTGAATTTTGGTTTACTCATTGCTATTTGCTTGTCTGTAGACCTCTGAAGTTCTTATTCTGAAAAGAAATAATCTTTATAATCAAGAAATATTGCTCCTGATGAAGGGATTGTCATCCCGAAACGCGTATAGCTCATTTTCTTCGTTATTATAATTACTTGTTAATTTTGGACTTTTGTTTAAATAAAAGACTGATAAAAAGTATAAAAGTATGATTGGTCAGCATACTGTTTAAATGTTTAATCTTTGAAAACATAATTTTCAGTTTGAGATTCATTGTTTGAATTGTATTAAGCTCTGACTGAAGTATTTCTCAGTATAATTGTTGTGCATGGGACAGGAGTGTCCTTTAATACTGGCCACTTTTTCTTATGCAGACCAAAACTACCCAGAGATCTGCGTAAGGGTCTGTTTCTAGGTGTTCTGTGTTGAGAGCACAGAGACGTGTGTTCAAAGAGGAGCCTTGTGTGCCTGGTGCAATGATGCTTTGGCCAAGGCTGTGGTATGGAAGTTGGTTGCAAAGCTGTAGTGGTCTGATGTTTGTTTGGTGAGTTGTTCAATTGCTGTGTGTAAGTGACTCAGTTAGTATGTGAATTATGTGTGGAAATATGGAGTTTGAATGTGTTAATGTGTGGAGCAGTTAGAGTCAAGGATGTGCAGATTGGTGATATGGCATAGCAATGCAAGAGAAAAGTATGAAAGTCATTACAAAGCACTGTGGGTGTGCAAATTAGCCCAAATGTAAGCCCTTTTCTCCATGAAATTGCCTTAGAGGAATCATCAGTGCAGTATAGTCCTGGCAGCCTTGTGTTTGGAGCATTGAGGCATGAAAACAAAACACCAAAAATGTTATGTGGGGTATAAAAAGGCTTGGAAAACAACATTCACCTTAAATGTGAAAGTAGGATAGTCTGTTTGAGCCAAGTCACACATTCCACAACACCAGCTAATATTTCTAATGGATTCCTTCCTACCATGGATTCTTCATCTAGCTGCTCCTCTGAACTTTGTATGCCACCAGGGGGCACGGTATGTCTCTGCATCAGCTCTACTCGGTGCCTATGTGTGTGCTGCGCAGACATGACATCAGGGCCGGTATATATTGAGGCACTGCACCACATGACCTCAGTTTCTTTTTTCTGTAGAATCTGCCTCGTCGTCAAAGTTTTGGGGTTTCTGCCATGCCAATGACCTCGGGCTTCAAGCCTTGCGCCAACTGTGGATGTCAGATGCCATTTCCAAAATCCAGGGGGTATGTCTTTACTGGCTGGTGGATGAACACGACCCCCAAGACTGTAGGTAATGCCAGTTGATGCACCCAAAGGCTCCTGAGGAACATGCCGCAAACTATTTACCTTTTTCCAGAAGAGAACAGATGTCAGAAGGACCCTTTTGAGGTCACCAGTTGCAGAACGGAAATCAGAGGACCAGTCCATTGCCCAAAAAAAGTAGAAGAAGAAGAAAAAGACGCACAGCAACGGTCCCACTCACCCAGCAGCTCCCCTTGGTATAACTCTTCTTCCTCAAAGAAGAGGAGTCTCTGATCTAGAGACTCCTCATAGGAGACAGCACTGCAGGTCTCGTTTCTGGTCCAATCTTCCACCCCAGAGGGATTGGATGGGATTTGATGCCTGACGATCGAGTGGCAAACATATTCAAGATGGTTCATGTCCTCCAGTCACAGGAGAGAGTTCTGGCCTTCGCCTGCCTGCGTTTCCTGGGTCTCATGCCTTCCTGCCTTCCTGCCTTCTTGTTGTCCAGGAACCTCGGCTATGAATGGGATCCATTCAGTGGTTTTCAGTGGTCTCAGACATAGGGGCGCACATCAGACTTTCTTTGGGACTCAACAAGAATTTCATGAGACCTAACATGTTGGTCCCTGTGAGACAACCTGTTAAAGGGGTGCTGTTTAGACAACCCTGGTCCAAAATGACAGTAGTCATGGATATGTCCTTAAAAGACTGGGGTGCTCATCTGCAAGATCAGACAATGAGCTGTCTGTGGTCTCCCTCCTAGTCTTGGGAACACATCAACTTGATGAAATTGAGGGTGATCAGGCTGGCCCTTTGTGCCTTCCTTCCTTCAGTGCAGGGCACAAATGTGTTTGTCTTGATGCACAACACAGATGTCATGTACTACCTCAACAGGAGAGGTGGTGTGGGGTCCTTGCCTCTTTGCAGAGAAGCAATGCACATGTGATTCTGGACTCTGGAGAACCACGTGTCTCTGACAGCGGCCCATCTTGCTGGGACAGTGTATTGCTCTCCCCAGAGTGCACGGAAAAACATAAATCACCAATGCAATTACAGAGCAAATACTTTGAACGCAGACAGACGCAATAACTCACAACCACACACTCTTAGAATATAATCAGCTCTTATACGGCTATTTATTCAAAGCTTACAAGCAACCAATAATAACATAGAAATAACTCACAGAAGTAATATAGACATAAATCACGGAAGAAGTAAAGAATTCAAAAGGAAATACATCACCATGAGCGTAACAGGATTCCTCATCTCACCCAGAAGCGGCTGGAAGACCCCGGGAACAGCCAGGCCGAGAGCACCACTCCGGCTGAAGTCTCACCTGACCACCTCCGGGTTTCCGCATATATACACACTCCACAAAGGGGAGTCAATTCTCGAACCTTCTGGAAATTGCACTTGCGCAGTTGATGAGCAGCCGTCGGTTGCCAGCTGAGTCAATCGAGAGCTACCCTCAAGGAGCAGAGTGCCTCCCTTCTCTAAAAACACGCTCCGCGGAGAACAGTAACAAACCATAACAAAGTTAGCTTTCCCAGCAGAAATGTCCTTGACCGCATACCAGGTTTGGAAAGCATGTTTTTCTCAGCACCATGAATCTAACACTCAGCAAATGTGTGCAGCTTTTCACTGCGGCATGAAGTAAATATCCATCATGGCTCTGAGCGCTCCCAGAATACATTGCGCACCAGCGCCATTTTAGTTCAAGCATAACAGACAGAGAACATCATTGCAGATGCCTTTGCAGACAAGCTTCGGCCTCCCATAAGTGGGAGCCCTATCAGGAAGTGCTAGAGGAGATTTGAACAGGAAGTGCGAGTTGCGCTGCTCCAGGGAATTTCCACAACAGGGAGCTCTAGGGGATGCGCTAACGATCAAGTGGATGTTCGACCTTTTCTATTTGTGCTTGCTGATTTGTTTCATTCTGCTGGTTCTCAGGAGCCTACGCCTGTCCGGACCTATGTTGATTCTGATCGCTCCGGAGGGGGCCAGGAGAACATGGTACCCAGAGTTGTTGGGCATGTCCATCTGCCGTCCCTGGCATCTTCCATCAAGAGACGATTTACTCTCCAAGTCGGAATGCAGTACTCCATCCGAACCTCAGCAGCCTGACCCTTCATGCTTGGCTGCTGAGAGGCTGAGATAAAAGGAGCGGGATTTGTCACCCTAGACATTCTCCTCGTAGCTTGCAGACCTGCCACTAAGACCATTTATGGCTGGAGCTGGCATACATTTTCAGCTTGGAGCCGGGAGAAGGATCTGCATCCTTTTACTTATTCCACATCCACTGTTCAGGATTTTCTACTTTCTTTGACCCGGATGGGCCTACAAATTGGCACTGTGAAGGAGTACCTGGCCACTATCTTGGTTTTCAAATGGACCCCTGAACAGGGCTCGTTCTTCACCATCCCAATGGTTATGCAGTTTTTGCGGGGATTGTACAATCAGTTTCCCCCACGACAGTTTGTGGTTCCAGCATGATATTTAAATTAGGTGTTGGCTTTTCTTATGGGTGCTCTGTTTGAGCCCCTGCATCCCGGCTTTTTAAGATTACACACCATCAATTCTGCTAGATGAGTGAATGAGCTCCAGGCATTGTCTGTTAAAACTGCATATTTGGTTTTCTCCAAAGAGAAGGTCACATTGAGACTGAGGCCTTTCTTCCGTCGATGGTGGTCTCAGATTTCCATCTCTTTCAAAAGATCTAGCTTGCTGTGTTTTTTCCTCTGCCTTATTGCTCCAGGTCAGAATAATGATTACATCGCTGGACTTGGTGAGGGAGCTCAACTACTGCGTTTCCCGGATGAGGGATGTCAGGAAAGATGGCCAGCTTTTGTATTTCTGCTGGTGCCTGTGCTGGCAGGGCTGTGACCAAACAGACCCTTTCATGTGGAATCATTCTCTGCCTCTTAGAAGGCTATGATCTGGTTGGGAAAGATGTCCCTGAGGGTCTTTGGGCTCGTTCTATTAGATTGTTGGCTGCGACTTCTGTCCCGGTTCCGGTAATTTGGTAGTCGGCTATGTGAGCGTCGCTGCACATATTTGCCAAACATTACTGATCTGATTGTCTGTCAGGACAGGATGGTCGATTTGGTTGGTCATTCTTTCAATTTTCTGGTTTAGGTGGTGTCATCTTGCTCTCCGCTCTCCTCCATATCCATGCACTTCTCTGGGAATCTATCATAGATGAGGAACTGTGGAGGAATGAGTCTATTACCAGAGCAAATTACTTACCCATCAGTAATGTTCTTTTTGATGGCTGTTCCTCCCAAGGATCCCTCATCACCCTCCCAACATGCCACACTTGGCAGATGCCTAATAAACATTTTGGTTCATCAGCGTCAGAGTGCTAGGGAAAAAGGCATGACTGAGGTAGCGCGGCACATCTACCTCAGTAGAAACTGGCGCTGATGTCATGTCCAGCACAGGGCGAATAGAGGTGACGAGCGGAGCACGACGAGTAACCACGCTGCATCCCCAGATGGTGAAAAAAGTTCTGAAGAGCAGCTGCACTGGGACATAGCTATCACAGATGAGGAATCTGTGGGAGGAACATCCATCAGAAAGAACATTACTGTTAGGAATCAGTCCACTTGGAGGCATGCCCCAGTTGCCTGGGACAGTGCTGCTGGACGTGCCGTTATCTGCCCGCCATGGGAAGATTATCTTCCCACCTCTACAAACATTAGGCAGGCCTAGCCCACCCTAAAAGGGCCGCCGGGAGAGCCGAGGCATAGTACGTCTCATTCCTCCAAACCACACCACATTAGAGTATCCTAAGCAGCCCTGATTTTAAGAGACGACACAGAAGATCCCGCGTCTCGCAAGTGATATTTAGGAGAACACTTTACAACAGACATTTCTTAGGTTATAAGCAATATTTTGTTTGTTTTATTTCTATGCCTAGTTAAGGATTTGAAGGCAAGCCCCCGCACGCTCACACCAGAAAAAATACAACCTGCTAGGGAAAAAGGCCCAAGACACTGCTTGCAAGGATAACACGTTTTTATTTCTACAAAATGGAAGTGCATCAGCAAAGAACTTGCTGCAGCTGAATGTTCTGCCACATTAGGAGTGTGCAGTAAGCTAAAAGGGCACCTGGAGCCATCTATGTCATCATTACATACAGTGAAAACCTGCGCGGCTGGTTGGCGCGACCCTAATACATGGCAGCCCACTCCATAGGGGATGCTAGGCCATTGGTCCCAGCTCTCTTGTCAGTCTCCGTCCATGTGGGTGCTGCTGGGTTCGTCATCCAGAGTAGAACAGGGCCTAATAAGCAATTGGTTACTTTGAAAACAATGCTACTCTATCACTGTAACAGTGCACCTGGCAGACACAGAAATGGGTACAGTGGGAGAGCCAAGGTCATACTAACTTGCATACTGCACTCATTCCCAGATGTGCCAGCAACCTAGCATGGTCTTGCATCCTTGTTTTGGGCTATGATTTCATCCCTTCCCGGCAACTCGCAGCACAAATCACACGACCCAGATGTGAAGGCAAAATAGCCTTGCTTTCTGATGTTTTTAATCGTTCAGGGGTCTAACAGCTTTATGGTTGGTGGTCTGGGCCTGGCTGGTACTGTCGTATGTGGGAGTCTTGGGATCAAAGCATAGGAGTGCTGTAGCACTGACATGGGGGAATGTTGGGGCTGAGGGGCCATGCTGTCTGTATCATAGGATGGTCGCTGTCAATAGGTGCTCTGCCCCCTTCTCTTGGTCTTGCAGAGCACATTCTTCCCAGGGCACGAAGGCCTACAGCCTCTGAGACAATTAAAAGCTTGTAACTACCTGAAGCTCACTAGTGGTGTTGGTTATGTCTGTGCTAATAATGCAGGCCTAATACTAACGCGTTTGGTGCTTTCGCTGCGCTTGGGCCTACGTTCCAAAATAGCTGCCAATAACTAATATGGCATTTACACTTGCCTCTACTATATAGCCTCTAATGCATACACTATGCGATTGTGCACACTCCTGCATGCACGCCTCCCGTCCACTGCTCTCTCGAAGTGCGGTCTATCGTTTGCTTCTAAGTTGGAATTGACTAGGGGGACGGGAAGACCCTTTCCCCTTCCCAACAGTCCCCCCTTTCGTTAATTTTACATTAACATACTCTCCGGCATTGTCACCCAGGGGTATCCCCCAATAATGGGCCTCTTACCCTTCAGCTTCCAAATATGGCAGCGATCCCTCCTTGAAACCCATGCTCTACACACATTGCGCAAACTTGCTCCAGCTCGGGCATACTTCTCAGGGGTGCAAGCCATATAAATACATCTCCCATACCAAGCTAAATCAACCCAATGTTCTGTATAGTTCTCAGGATCTGGTGGGGGTGTAGTTATAGTGCCATTGGGGTCTAAACGCGGTTCAACTCGGACCAATGCCGGGCTTATTTGGGTCATCTGTCTGGGTACCATGGTCTGTGATACTGCAGGGTGTGTTAGATACCCCAATTGAGACCATCATCATAGCTCTATTAGGGACTACTTTGGCATAGCATCTGAGGCCCAACTGGCAGGTGCAGAAGATGACCAACACAAACACGATCACGGGTACCAACATCTTCATTATTGCTCCCATCCAGAACGGGGCCCAGGAGAAAATATTATCAAACCAGTCCTCACTTTGTATTCCAGCTTATTTCTTTATATGCACTCCCAGGGTGTGTACAGCTGATTGGACCCCAGGCGGCAAGAGTGATGCAAACATTTTTCTGCGCTACTGAATAGCCTCTACTCATCGGGTATCTCATTGAGAAGTTTGGATGAATTGTGCAATAAAGAGTTTGCTCTTTTCTTCCGCCACAACGTTTCTTTACTTTCATTTTCAGGAAAGACGTGGAACTCCAGGGCCTGTAATGGGTTTCTGCTGGCTCTTCTGAGGTGGGAACTGCCATTGGTGGAAATGAGTTTGCTGGCCCCCCTTAGAGATATTATTCGGGCATTAAAAGCAGCGCAGAGTGCAAGGTAACTTGCGAACAGTAGCCCCTCCATGATGGTGGGAGGTGCAAGTACGCCTGCTGACCACACACCCAGTAATAGTCCATAACTGCTGCTGTGACTTTCTTGAGGTCTGGCATGAGCAAAGTCTTATTACAATGTTCATTGGCCCCTACAGAAACAGTCCCTTCATTGTAAAAACAAAGTCCATGGGCCTCATTATAAGTTTGCCGGTCCAGTAACAACGGTACCGGTAAGCTTGCTGTGACCATTGTACCGGACCGGCAAACTACGAGTTCTGCTCGCGAATGCCTTTTCGCCTGCCAGGTCTGACCTGGCGGGCGGACTGCCACCCGCGAGCAGACCATGTTGTATGCACCGGCACTACTCCTAAATGGTGCCGGTGCATCCAGCCTCCCCATTCCCATTGGGCCCTATGGGGTTCGAATGGGAATGGGGAGCATTTTTTTCTGGCACCCGGGAATGGGCAATTACCAGGTCCGGCGGGCCGTAATGGTCCAGTAATTGCTCATTCCCAGGCACCGAAAAAAAAATGATACCGGCGGCAGCCGTGACGCTTTTACCAGCACGGCTACCGCCAGTCTCATAACGAGGCCCCATATGTTTCTTCTCTGTGCACTTTCACTGGTGTTTCCATTACCTCTATCCACATTAGTTTAGCGATTTAGTCAGTCCAGAATGGTGCACATGCTGTATTCACTCGTGCCAGGACCTTGTCTTCAAACCCAATTTAGCCTCCCGCCATACAACTCAGAGTCATTTCTTGCCACTTGTTCGCCACATATTTAAGTCCTTGTAACACCAAATGCGGTCTCGGGAGACAATGGATGCTTTTAGGATTGCTGTTGCATTGCAGTTGATCTTGATCCGATTCTTTGAGCCTCACACTATGTGCTTGGAACATGCCTCGTATCCTGCATAGCGCTAGATGGACCAGGCATTGAGCCTCTAGAATGGGTACTTCCTGCGACACTAACACCTTGGAGGCCCCTGATGCATGCAGTATCAACAAACAAACATAATAACTCCCATTCACTTTTTCTCTCCCCACAGTGCTCATGTCTGTGTACCAACTATTGGACAATTCTGGGTGGCGCACATCTTCTACAGCATCTAAGCAAAGTCCATTGTAGGCATCGTACTTTGCCCTTTTTTGTTTGTCTTTCGTGCGCCTAGAGCTTTGTATATAATCATTAATAATTTTCCAACTACTAGTGCCTTTAGAAAAATCTGTATTGTGAAAAACATTGGGAAATAATAAGGGCCTGACAGTAAATTCTAGAAACCCTGAACCAGTGAGTGCGCCTGTAAGAGGGACAGGACTGTTAATTCTGGCATTTAAGTTTACAGCTCTGGTGTTGTGTGTTAGGGACAATAAAGACATAGTTGCATTTGTATTAGTATTGGATACATTATTAACAGTGGTCTTTTGATAGACATCTCCCCCTCTTTATATGTGCCCCCCATATAAAAACAGCTCCTAAATAAATGCCTAATGCAAACATAGAAATTGCAAACCACCCTGCAATATAATGCATGGCACAAAGGTATGAGTATGAGAATCTAGACACAGTCCTATAACTAACATTTTTCTTTATATACGAGCCGTTTGAGAGCGCTGGTTCCATCTTCTGCTGTTACTGAAAAGCAATAATATCATACAAAGAAAGAGAGGAGAGAGAGAGCGAGAAAGAGAGAGATAGAGTCTTGGAGGGTGCAACAGTGTGCTGTAAGGAAGGCATGGTATCAAGAGTAAAGCAGACACAAGTGACCAGGGTTCAAGGGTATTTATTGAACTTAAAAAGTTCTCCATTGACCTGGGGGTGGTAAATGGTTCACATTTGATGTTTAATGCCAAGTAATGTTGCAATTTGTTTAAACAATTCATTGAAAAAGTGTGTGCCGTTGTCTGATCTCAAGATATCGCACACACCCCATCGAGGAAAAACCTTGCGCACTAAAAATGTAGCTGTGCATTTGGCATCGGGATGTGCACAAGGTCCCGCCTCCACCCGATTCTAAGTGATCCGACCGCATGAGAAAGGTGCGAACTAGTGAAAGTTTCTCATGCGAACACACTTACATACTACGGGGGCTGCAGGGGTTTCCCCCGCAACCCCCGCTCACTATACTATACTGTAAAGTATAGTGAGCAGGGTGTTGTGGGGGCTACCCCTGCAGCCCGTTTTTTTAATTATTATTTTTTTAGCGGGTGTGCTGCAGGGGTTTCCCCTGCAACACCCCGCTCACTATGCCACACAGTACAGGTTTTTTACTTACCTGCAATGCTACCACCAAAGGTGCAAACTTTTGGTTTTCGATTCTTTGGTGATAGCATTTTTCGGTCGTTTTGTACGGTCGGACCTTTTTTCCGGTCTGATTGTACAAACACCTCCACCCACCAGGAGAAGGGGCAGACGACAACAATCACGTATCCAGAGCCGTTGCACCTCTCGCCCGTATCTACATAGTAGATATGCAACTCGCGGAACGGCCCAGTAGGGCAGGGCAGAGTGCCTCTTGTTGTTCGCAGTGTCATTCCTGTGCTGTAGCTCGGACATGTGGTACAGTGTATAACCAAATTTGTTACATGCGCCTCGAGATTTGGAACAGACCAGTCTTCCTTGATGTCCGGCTGCGATGTGCTGCTTAGAAACATGGGATGGATTATGAAGCTGGTCCAATGCTACTATTAGTAACTTATGTGGCATAACTGCTTTCCCTGTTACGTCCTGTCTCCATAATAAATCAGTAGGGGATTGTTTACACCCTCTTTTTATGCACAGTTCCCTTTCCTCGTCGGGGGCTCATACCTGTAACTCAATAATTTGTGCAGTTGGCAGTGAATTATAGGGGACAGGTGGTTGCTCGATGTTGGCCGTTAACATAGGGTATTCTGCTGTTTGAGGCACTGGAAGATATGCTGCTATTTTGGCCACTGCATTCACAGCAGCATTCCCGAGGGAGACCTCATATTGGTGTGGGCGGGCGCATTTTATGACGGCCACTATGGATGGTTGTGAAAGTGCAAAAATTAGCCTATCTAATAATGCTGCATGTTGAACTGGGGACCCGTCAGCCCTCCTGAACCATCTCCCCTTCCAACGTGCGAGACCAGCATGCACTGTCATAGTGACACATGCCAAATCTGAATAGATAGTCACGTGGCACCTCTGTGACGTTTGTAGTTCTTCTAAGAGTGCTATGAGCTCTGTCACCTGAGCTGAAAAGTGCATTGGCAATCTCTTTTGCACTAATGCTTCATATTCAGCATCCACTGGGCACACCACAGTGAGTCTCAAGCCTGTGCTTTGGTTAAATGTTGCTGTCGCATCAACAAAGAGGACCCCCGAGCGGTCTATCTTTTGCTTTAGGAATATCATCCTCCTCCACCCATAAGATATACAATCATGTCAGGCCATGTCTTCGTCTGTGCACATTTCAGTCAGAAACATAGCAGAGTTTACTGTTTTGCATCTTACAACGTGGATATTTGCGCTGGGTAGGATGATCTCATAGGCAGATCCTCTTTGCATGGTTAGAGTGGACTTTGATCTTTCCAGAATAGCAAACACTGCGTGTTCTACGTATAAGGTGACAGAGCACCCCATTACTATAGTGGAGCTCTTTTCATTTGCAAATGCTGCAGCAGCCAGTGCCTGTTCGCATGCAAATTGCCCCCGCATTACTGAGTCTAGCAGGCCACTGAAGTAGATCAATGGTTTGTGGCCCATCGTGCTCTTTTGTGTTAATACTGCAGACATACGTTGGCCATTGGAATGAGAGAATAGGTAAAACTCTTGTGTGTAATCTGGAGTGGCTAGCACTGGGGCAGTAGATATTACTTCTTTGAGGGCATCAAAGTTGGTGAATATGTCTTCTGACCATACAATCTTGTTATCAGCCTTTTGGGCCTCCTTCAGGCCCTGCAGAAAGGGCCTGGTGTAGGCTGAATAGTTGAATATCCAGGCCCTACAATAGTTACTCAAGCCTAGGACCTTTTGCATCTCCTTCACTGTGGTGGGCCGTGGAGTGGCACGCACAGATGCAGAATGATCAGGTATTATCCTTTTTCCGTTCACAGATATCAGTTGCCCCAAGTACAAAACTTCCTGCAGGCAATACTGTAATTTGGCCTTGTCAACCTTGTACCCCTTGAAGACCAGGAGCTCTAAGAGTGTTATCGAATCTTTCCTGCACCAGTGTTAGCCGTCACTGCACACCAGCAGATCTTCCATGTACTGCATGAAGAATTCTGTTAAAAATACTCAGGGACTTGCAGTACCCTTGAGGCAGTCTTGTGTATTCAAATTTCATCCCCCCATGTGTAAACACAGTGAGGTATTGTGAGTCAGGGTGCAGTGGAATAGAGAAGAGATTTGGATTTTGAGATTCACCACAGTAAAGTGGGTCGCTTCCTTGGGGATATTACAAAGTATTGTCGCAGGGGTTTGGAACCAAAGAAAATTCGACCTTTACAATGTCATTTAGGGGGTGTAAATCCTGGATCATCCTCCAACTACCCCCTTTGCCTTTTTTATAGGATAGATAGCCGTGTTGCATGGGGAGGTGGAAGACACTATTATTCCCCGGTTTCATAGGGCAGTGATGGTGTCCCTAATCCCTTCCTCTGCCTCCCTTGATAAAGGGTACTGTCTCACTTGGGGCAGCACGGCACCTGGCTTCAGTGTTATTCGCACCGGGGTCACTGCTTGTAACAGCACTACATCATAGGCATTTGTGATTCAAAGTCTTTCGGATACCTGTTCTAGGTCTCCTTCAATCAAGTGGGGCGGGGCTGCAAGGGCCATAAGGGGACATTGAACTCTCTGATAATGTACCATAATTTCACAGGGGATACAAATAGCCAATATCATTTCACCATTGTCTGGTCTGTCTTCAAACAGCTCTGCATCAGTTACCTCCCTAAGAGGCACCGTAGGATCAATACAGAGCACTGTGCGCCACTCGCACCCATCCGGGTCAATCCCTATGACAACAATTCTCAATGCCGAAATCACCAGACCTTGAAGATCTAGGGACAGTATCGTTCTTGCCACTAACTCGGGGGTCACCACAGGGCAAAACATGAAATAAGCCGGCATTCGCCAGCAACCCTTTTCCAATTTGAGGCAGCGCCTCAAGAAGCAATGTAATCCCGTACATGAACATGTCTGGGTCCACGGGAATCCCGCGAAGCACTACCTCTCCCCCTCTTGCATGTATGATAATCATCGCTCTCATTGCGCACACATTCCTGGGTTGGCACATACTGTCCCACATTCAGGCTCTCACTGGGTACCAAGCTCTTTCTTGATCAGTCACCCTTGCACTACCTCCAGGCCTACCACACACTTAGAGGCTTTAACTGTAACCCTACAGTCCCTTATTCTACTTGCACTACCCAGAGCCACGCTGTCCTGGCTGCACTTACTCAGAGCATTGCTGCCCTGTTTTCCTCTCCCCTCTCCCTTGCATGCCCCCCTCCCTTTCCCCTTGCACTTCTTGTCTTGTCCTCCCTCTGTCTTCCCTCCCTTGTCTTGTTGCGCCTAGCAACACTTGTGTACAGGCACGTTATAGATGACTTTTCATGTTATATCATAAAGGAGATAGTCATGTTCAATGTACTAAGCAGGCCGTGGCCCAACAAGTTTATCAGGGAACTTATAGAATACCGCAGGGGAGCCTGCACCACCTTCCTATTTTAATGTCAACCTCTTTAGTGTATGGAACCATGGCGACAGCTCCAGAGAAGCACTGAGTGTCAAGAGTTTCACCTGATAGCGGGAGGTTTCCCTCACTTATGCACGATTTAGGGGCACCTGTGTCAACCATAAAGATTAAGTGTTTGTTTCCTATCTCAGCACCCACCAAGGGTTCCTCGTCAGGGTGGACTGTCACAGATAGTACTGTGCATGCAAAAGCTTTCTGTGGGTTATCATAGTCAGGGTAGGTGTTTGTTCTGGGAACAAAAAAGGGTTACCTCCCATGGCGCTGGTAAAGTACAATGGTGCCATTAGGCACAGCATCATTTGCTGGCATGTGTCCCCCCATGTAAAGCATTGGGTTGGGGCATATGTGGCTGGGCAGCTTGTGGGTTTTGCATTTGTGCACCTGGGGGACGAGGGGACAACTGGGTATATGCCTGATGGATCTCATATGGTATAGAAGTTGGTATTATAGTTGTCCTTGTGGCTGGGGCTGTGGACAACAGTTGCTACATGGGTTATATCTCGTTCCCGGCCTGCTCCTACATTCTCTTGCAAAGTGCCCCCATTTTCCGTAGCTCCAACATTGTGAGGGCCCCCTACAACAACCTCGAGGTTCCATACCTCCAAATCCTCCAAATCCCCCCTTTCTCCTCTGAACCCACCTCTCCCCCAGGGTGTTGATGCCCCCCTCCCCACTGTCCTTGTCCTCCTCCTCCTGCCCAAAATGCACCTAACCTTGCATCTGCGGGCAGCTGTGTGTCTCCTGGCAGATCTGTCAGCCCTGTGTAGGCGCCGTCCCTTCTACAGCTATTTTAGCAATTTTTTTCTGTACTAGTTTTGTTTTTTCTGCCTGTATCCACTGCTTTGCTTCCTTTTTGCGCTCCTTAATCCTTTTACAATGGTGTATTATTATTGTCTGAATCTCCGCCCACCCTTTCGCTTCAATGCTCACTATTTTGTCCAATGCCTTCTGCACCTCATTGCATAAGCCCCTTTTAATAACGAAATAAAAAAGAGGAACTGAACGGTCCCACTGGTCCCCAATCTCTGCCCTCCACATCGCTTGAATTTTGATAATGTACTGTGTGTGGTCCCCATCCTCTCCCATAGCTTATTGCATTATAGACTGTAAGTCTGGGGTGCGGGGATATGTTTGCTGCAGCGCGTCCCACCCTTATGCCCTAATGTTGTTGAAAGGTGCCCATCATGTGCATCATTGCCTTGACTCATATGTCTCCGGCCTGATCACCAACAATTGCCACTAGCAAGCTTTTCATATCCCCCACAGCAAAGGGATCGCCTGCCGTCTGTTTTTCAAATGCATAAATTCATTTCCCAGTCCCAACAGTAAAGGGCGGGAGCGCCTTGATCAAATTATTTGTATTCATCTGTGCCCAAGACACATAATGTGCTCGCCCCGGACCTTTGTGTAATAGTGCCATCTGCGTGCCCATCCCCTTCCCTTCCTTCCGTCCAGCACCTCCTTTTTTCCTTGCAACTACCACTCGGCCATATCTACTTCTCAATCGCGGCCCCCACAAGCTCTCTACCCGCAGTGTTATATCTGGTGCCCATTGTCCCTCCTCTTCATCATCCTCGACCTCGTCTACTGTATCCCATTCTTCTTCCCTCAACTCTCTGTCTGTTTCTCAATTGGACCTCACTGTCTCATATCCCGTGCTCCCTGCTCGCTCACCCACGCTCACCCTCCTTTGTCTGAATGTGCACATCCTTTATTGCCGTACTATCCAGTTAAAATAAAATGTCCCCCGCACTCCATTCACCTAGTCCACTCCCTTTTACCCTTTCCTCTGTCTGTGCTGTTCTTATTCGTGACAATTACTGAGAGATAAGTAATTTGTTAATCTGTCACTATATATTAATTTTTTTGCCCTATATCTGTCTCTGTCTCTCGCAAATAGATATATTGTACCCTATGTTTAACAAGTATCTGGGGATTGGCAGGTGAGGGGAGTGGCAGTCTGGAGACTCCACTCATTACCATAAAAGTAGATACTATTGAGAGGAAAGCACTTTTGGTTCTTTGGTTTTTGAGATACGAGGACCCCAGTCACCCATTTCACCTTGATTAGTAGGAGTGTGTTGGTGGACAGGCTGAAAGTCATTTCAAAATGTATTCTTTTGTACTTTGGTGCTGTGCTCAATGGTCAACTGGGACTTTTGACCATCAGTGCAACACTGCAATAAACAGCGTTACCCGGGGGGAGGGGGCTGTTATGCGCCAGAGGAGATGGCCGCTTAGCGCGAGAGCTCTGTAACCAGCTAAATCCTTCCTGAATGATCCATTGAACCACTGGCTTCCAAATAGGGACGGAAGCGATCAGCATCCGACTGGGCACCTTCGGAATCGGCAGCACAATCCGTCTGAGTTCCTGTGTGCCCAGGGTGAAAGGGCACATCCTACAACTGTCCTCCCTCATTGAACGGGACATACAGACTCTGCGTAGCGGTCAGTAGCTGCTAAAGGGGATACTGGCACCACAGACACTGAGGACACCTGGGCAGATACATGGCCTGTGAGGCAGGGACATATCAGGACACTGGTAATAATAGCAAGGCTCAATTAGACCCTGCCAATGGCCTATCTGTAAAGATACTGGTGGGGGGTGTCTGTACTTCCGCTCTCTATATGGTAGAGGAGAGGCACAGCGGACCCCAGCCAAGATTCTCTATAGGGTAGCAATGGACGAGCAATCAAGGCCTAGCTTCTCAGGAGGTGATGCGGGCTGGTTCTTAAGTACATTGTAGTCCCCGAACCCCCACAAAGGAATGTCCACACACTATATTACTGAAAACACAGTCTTTATATAATTAATATTTAAAGGTATGTACACGATCACAATAACGCACTTTGTACTCGGAAATCAACAATGATAAATATATACAATTCTAAAGTGGTACCACCAATGTTATCAAATCTCATTAAAGTCCATCAACTGTACGGTTAAAATGTCACACAGATCAATAACGAGGAAACCGGCAATAGAGATAGGAGGGAAAGCAAGAGGGTTGAAACAATAGGCAGAATACTGGCCCCTACCGATAGACACCGTTCTGTGTGGAGATCCCCCCACGTGGGCAATCTGTAAAAGAAAGATATATAACACAAGCCCAGACCATATATTGTTCACTGGTCTTATTTCCTCCTATTAAGGTTTTACCCGCCCAATGTACCTGGTGGAGTAGAGTTCTTCGAAGACGCGTCGAAGGATCCTTCTCGAGTGACTCCCTTTAAAGCAGGAGCCACGGATCGTCGAGAGGCGGCGAAGATGGTGAACTTGTCGTCAACGGCGGCGATGAGAAGTTCGAGGGTGCCGAGACCACGGCGTCGATCCAGGCGGTGCTCGTCAGCGACGTCCTGCGAGGATGAGGTGTGCGGGGCACCTCGGCGATTGATTGTTCAGGACCGCAAAGAGTTTCAGAAGAACTGTGGCCCAACAAGGGCGTCGAGTCGTCGAAGTCTTTGTGGCGTTCAGGTGGCGGGAAACCCACCGGCTGATTCTCGTGGCGCGTTGGTCGTCCTCGACTTTCTCCGGCGGGACAAAGCGGTCGACGTTGTGGGCAAGGGAGTCCTTGGATTCAAATGTTCATAGGCAAAGGAGCGGGCGGCTCCGGTCGTCGGTGGCACGGCTTCAAGTGGTCCCCACGGCTGGGCAACACAACTTCGACGGGCCTCCAGCGGTTACACAACCCTGCGAACTCTGGTCGACGGCAATAGACCTCGACAGCGGCGAAGTCCGGGTGCTTTGCTTCGTTCTCCTCGGCAGTCCCGTCTCGTGTCGGCAGCCTTTTGAGGGTCTGACTTCCAGGGAGCTTTGGCGAAGGTTAGCGGTGCTCGATGGACCCTCGGAGCATGGGAAGATGGTGCCTTACCAGGTCCTCTCTCGGATCAGTCTTCAACGAATTCGGCAGCTTTCAGATCAGGTCGAAGCAAATGCAACAGCAAGTCTTCTTCTTCCAGCTGGGCGTCGAGGATCAGCAGTTCCAGTTACTCTTCAAGTGTAGACACAGCTTCTGAAGAATTTCCAGTGGTGAGAGGTCCCCAGATATACTATATTGTCTCTCATCCACACTGCTCGGTCACTCTCAGCAGCCAATCATACAGAAGGGCATGCATGCAGTCAGTCAGCCAATGAGGCACACAGTGCCTTCAGGCCATCCTCCTCCCTCTCAGACACTCACAACAAGGAATGTGGATTGGGACAAGCACCCAGCCATTCAACAGTACACACTGCATTCTGGCCAGTTTTGGGCAGGGCTGTCTCAGTCTTTGTCTCTCATACCAGAACCCAGACAGCCACAACAAGAAGTGCATATTGGTCACACACTCCATTCACCCAGGTCCCACCCACAGGGTGTACCCACAATATACAGTCACTGGGAAGGCTCCAGCCAGTCTGCACTGGACTTCACAACAAAACCATATATGGAACTTCCACCCAACAGCTAGTTAGGGGGAAGGGACAGAGTCAGGGCTTCCCAGGACTTTGGGAAAACAAGGTAACCAGCAATAGAAAGCAAGAGGCCACAGGGGCCATCTTGTTTTCTATCAGGAATCAACTGATTCTAGTGGCAGGGCCTGGGCATCCCAAAATGGAGGATACTCAGCGCACCTGTCAAATTCAGCATGGAGCTGCCACCAGCCCATACCCTGCTCTGCGGGCCACCCACAGGTGCCCACAAACATGCACTAGGGGCACAGGGTTGTCCCCACCCATGGGTGCCGTAAGGGTATCCCACAGGTCTGTTCACCAAACCAAAAGAGAGAGAGCTGCACCGCCAGGAGTCCCACATGAACTCCTGCGTGGAAAACACGATAGAACACACAATAAAAAGGCAGTAAAGGACAAGGATACGGAGGCCCTGTCCCTCCGATGCATTTCCAGCATCACACTATCCCTCCCCACTTAAGAGTTAGCCTGAACACACAAAGCGAGGAAGATGTCCCAGTGCTAGTGAAATAAGCGACTAAACAAAACAAGTGGCAGCACTACACGGACAGTCAGCGAATCCGACCAGAATCCCTTGAGGCAGGGATCTTAGTAGAGTGCGGCGAGTGGACACTACCTTCAACTAACTGGAGAAATAGGGGGAAAACACTCAACAAACAACTCGACAATATACTGGCAACAAAGGTACGCATCCAACCCCAACCTGAGAAACCCGCCCAAAGCACTCAAGATAGCAACATTCCCCAGACGCACGCGAAGTACATTGGCCGACTAGCAGGGTCATGACAAGGGGGAACAAGAGCAACAAGAGGGGCCCGATGGACATATACACTAGCGCTGCCAACGGGGAGGATACCCAGCGTCCAAGCCAGCCAGCCCAGGCACAGTCCCAACCACAAACCGATACAAACATGGATCCGTACATTACATCGCTCGAGGCGGGGTTCACAGCTGTTAATAGTAGACTGGATGACATCAGCGGCAGTATTCCCTCCATCAGCGCAGACATCTGAAAAGTGAACACCAGGGTCTCGGAGGCTGAAGACCGGGTGAGCACCCTGGAAGATATTTCGACAACGCAAAGCAAAGCTATAGAAGAGATCCAGAAGAACCTCAAGGCAGTCAATGATAAATGCGAGGATCTCGAATCCAGATCGTGTTGAAATAACATTAGAGTGGTCGATATGGTGGAAAGAACCATGAATATACCAATGGAGTCGTTCCTGGAGGGGGCCCTCCGCTCAATGTTCCCAGAGGCACAGTTCTCTCAGAAATTCCTAGTAGAAAGAGTACACAGATCGCTTGCCCCACCGCCCAAACCAGGCGCTCCTCCACACACGATAATTGTCCGCCCGCCCAACTACCCTCATAGGGACCTGATCCTCCACCTGTCACAGGAAAAAGGATCCCTGTCCTACAACTCCAACCGAATCCATATTTACCCCGATTTCTCCAACAGAGTCCAAGCAGCCAGACGCACATTCGATCACGTCAAAAAAACACTTAAAGAAAAGAAGATACCATACGCTATGCTGTTCCCAGCAAAACTTCGCCTGCAACATGTGGGCAAAGCCCACTTCTTCGAAACACCCGAAGAGGCCATGTCCTATATTGAGCAACACGTCCCTGACGCAATGAACAACGGATGATCGATAAACACTGGCATGCAAAGGCTGCTACCCAAACATCTGGAAAACCAATCACAGCCAAATCACCTGGGCAATACGCCGACTCTGCATCAACCAGAGGTTACGACCCCCAGAAGTGGCATCTTCTTATGTTACCTGGAATGGCCACACAAAGCCACCCACTGTCACAGACTGTTATGTTGGTCAAGGGGGTACACCGTCCAGTTGGAGGGATGGTGAGGGTGTGGCGGGAGGTGGGTGGGGCGGGAGGTGGGCGGGGAAACAGTGAAGAATCCAAAAAAACTGATGGCTTCACAAGGTATACCACATATATAACCCACAATGGGTGCTGCAACTAGAAACCTCGTATCCACGTATTGCGACATCGGGACTGAAAAATAGGATAAATCTCCAATCCTGGAACGTTAGAGGCCTGGCAAACCCCATCAAAGCCAGGAAAATTCAGGCCTATGCCAATCCTGAAAAGACCAGGGCTTTCAGTTGATATGCCAAATAATTATCGACCCATTACAAATACAGCGTTCCTACTCAAGATTCTTGACCGTGTGGCCTACATTCAAATTGCAGAACATCTAAAGGCACATCCTATCTTAAATGACCATCAGTCTGGATTTCGGGTTGGGTATGGCACTGAGACTGCACTACTTGAACTCAAACCTAAATTAATGGCCCGTATGGATAAAAGGGAAGCATCCCTGCTTATGCTGCTTGACCTTTCTGCGGCCTTCGACCTGGTGGACCATGACATCATGGCCACCAGGTTGTGCGAAGTGGCTAATTTATCACCTCTGGCCTGCAAATGGGTACTGTCTTTTCTTAATAACCGAGACAGAAGAGTCTTCTGCGGCAATACGGAATCAGAACCTATTGTAACAACTTGTGGCATCCCACAGGGTGGCTGTACTTCTCCTTGTTTCTACAATATATTCATGGCCCCCTTGTTTGCAATGCTCGATACCGAGAATATAATCTTTACCAATTATGCGGATGACACGCAATGTGTCATCCCGCTTACTGGCTGTCACATGGAAGATGAATTAGCCATTAATAGAGTTTTTACTCTCATTGAGGCCTGGATGGTCCATAACAAACTAGCATTGAACAAATCAAAAACGGAACTACTTGTTATAGGCTCACCATATACCGTTAACTGAATGGGGCCAAAGTATGAGAATCTCCAGTTGGGAGGAGAATCTATTAAACCCCTAAAAAAGGTGAAAACCCTTGGAGTAACTTTCGATCAACATATGACCATGAAAAAGCATGTCAGCAGTCTTGTATCCTCATGTGCATACTACATCAAATTGTTAGCACACCTAAGGCCATTGATCTCACAGGAGAACACGGAGACTATTGCGAGAGCAATAGTAGGTTCTAAAATAGACTACTGCTCTAGCCTACTCATGGGTATCAGTAAGTCTGACTGTAATAGGCTGCAGGTATGCCAAAATGGGGCTATCAGAACTGTTATGAATCTTAAATATAGAGACCATGCCACATCGGCAAGACGTGAGCTACATTGGCTGCCAGTGACCTCTAGATTTCTATTCCGAACTCTGACTATTATACATAAGTGCAGATCCGGAAACATGGCTGGATACCTACAGCAGCTGCTATACACAAAAAACAATGTGCGAACATTAAGGTCGAACAATCAGCACTTTCTGTCTGAACCAATATGCCACACTGTCAGAGCAGCTAACTCAGCCTTTGTCTTCAATGGACCTAGGGCTTGGAATGCTCTTCCTTTAAAGATGAAATCCATTGACTCCCTAGAATTGTTTAAGAAGAGCCTAAAGACATATTTGTTCACTAAATGACTCTGAGACAGTTATAAATTTTCTTCTCCGCAATGGCTTTGCATCCCGGACTCTTTTACTTGTTATTCATTGTTTGTGTCTTGTAGTGCCCTCATGCCCTCTGGTTCATGGCCACGCTATATAAATGTATTAAAGTAAAGTAAAGTAAAGGAGACACAAGATTGACATACTATGCTTGCAGGAAACACACGCCACAGGAAGGGTCATGGACTCTTTCGCCCGGGATTGGGGCGCCCTGAGAATAGGAACGGAATCCTCCCTGCAGTCCAGGGGAGTGTTAACTATCATGCATAACCACACGGGGTTCCAATGAACTAGATCAGCTATAGACAACGAAGGGAGGTACGTGATCATAGGGGGCATGCTGTAGAAGCAGGAGGTAATTCTTATACAATATATACGGCCCAAACATCGACAACCCTGAATTCTACCTACAAATCATGTCACAAATATCGCCCCTGGGCGATGCCAAAGTTTTATGGGGAGGTGATTTTAATACAATCCTAGATCTCCAGAAGGACAGATCATCCAGACCCCCAAGACCCCAGACCAAGGCTGCCAGGTCGATACTAAAGGGCATGGCGGAGATACCACTGTCAGATGTGTGGAGAGAGTTTCACCCGACTCTGGAGGAATTCACATTCCACTCATCTGTTCATTCCTCCAGTTCACGTATAGATTATTGGTTAATCTCACAGGAATTGATTCCACGGGTGTGCAGATGCTCCATCCTCCCGCATACTTTGTCCGACCATTCTCCGGTTTTGGTCAAAATAAATATGGTCGACACAGAACTGTCACTGCGTATACGGCAAATGCCACTGGCCCTACTTCAGGTTGGAACAATCATAGAGCCCTTGAGAGCTGATATCATCGAATTCTTTGAAAACATCATGGGCACAGTTGCCTCGATGGCCACAATATGGGAAACGTTCAAGGTCTGGACACGAGGACACCTCCTCTCAAGAACACTGGGAACACTAAAAATGATCAGAAATGAACTTAAACAATCGGAGATCACTCTCCGATCCTTGGAAAATGCACATGCACACATGCCGGGCAATGACACCCTTAAACCACTGCAGGAACAAGTGGAGAAATATAGAGAACTGGCTGACCGGGAAATAAAATACACTGCTCAACCGGCCAGGGTCAGACGATACGGGGAGGGAAACAAAGCCGGAAAGACACTGGCAAATTTAATTAAGGCTGAACACGGGATCAGGCCAATCACGTCCATCATGGGGACAGATGGGACAGTCCACACAGAGCCCGATAAGGTAAACAAAGTCTTCTTGGACTTTTACGTCAAATTATATAAGAATGTTAACCACGTATCGACACGAGAACTAGAACAATGCATCTCCTCAGTCCCACTCCCCAGATTGGAGCACGCCGAGAGGGAAGCACTTGAAACCCCCTTCACCTTGGAAGAAATGGATCGGGCTATTAAAGACCTGTCAGCTGGGAAAGCCCCTGGCCCTGGCGGTCTTCCAGCAAGCTGACTTTTACAAGACCGACTCTGCTGTACTATCCCCTAAACTATTAGAGCTATGGGAGGAAGTCTTAGCGACTGGTTCCCTCCCCGAAACTATGCAGGAGACCATCATAACTGTCCTGCTTAAACCACACAAACTTGCACAAGACCTCAAATCCTATTGCCCCCTTTCATTAATCAACACGGACACCAAAGTATTTGCGAAAGCTATAGCGAATAGGCTGCTCCCACATATGAACAAATTGATAAACCCTGATCAATCAGGGTTCATACCTAAAAGATCCACTTCCCGTAACCTACGGCGACTCTTCGCGATAATATCACAAATAAACCCTAACGTTACAGCAGTGGCGGTATCACTCGACGTTGAAAAAGCATTTGATTCAGTTTCCTGGGGATATATATGTATGCCATACTGAACCGCATGGGTTTTGGTCCAGGCTTCCAAAGCTTCATCCGTCTATTATATAATGAGCCCATAGCTAAAATAAGGACTAACCACACTTTGTTCCCTGCCTTTATGCTGCAGAGAGGTACACGTCAGGGATGTCCCCTAGAGCCCCTAAACTTTGCCTTCATGATAGAAGGTATGGCAGCACATCTACGCCACAAACGCTCAGACCGGGGTATTCAGATTCGCTGCCCTCCCCAGCTCATCTCGTTATACGCAGATGACACCTTATTGTACCTACAGGACCCGGAAAAGAAATTGACACCGGTTATGCAAGAAATAACAGAGTTTGCCAAATTCTCGGGCTACAAAATCAACCAAACAGAGTCCAAAATCATCCCCCTGACACCAAACCTCACAAGATCAAGAGCCACAGCACAATTCGGCTGGTCTCCAAAATCTGCTCGTTATCTAGGCCTAGTGATAGCTACCGATAGTAATTCGCCCTATGGATCCAATTATGAGCCCTATGTTACTCAGCTAGAGACCAGGTTTACCCTTTACAACAAACTTCCAATATCTTTATATGGCCGTATTGCCCTACTTAACATGGTGGTGGTCCCTAAATTACTATACCATTTTACTAATATCCCTATTTGGCCGGTGGTGGTCCCTAAATTACTAATCCTTTTTTACTAATATCCCTATTTGGCCAGGTAAAGCGCTCTTTGAGAAATTGCAAAGATTAGCCTCCAACTTTGTATGGGATGTGGGGACAGTTAGACAGAACTGGGACAAATTAAGCGAGGGATACAACACTGGGGGTCTGGCCACACCAGACTTCATGTTGTACTACTATGTGGCACAAGCCCACTTTGCCAGATACTGGTTTCAAGACACCGAGGCATACGCCACATACAGGCAGAGAAGTTATCTGCGGTACCCGCGGACATACAGTCCATGGTATTTACCGAGAAACATGGCAATCTGGGTGGGATAGAACCGGTGGCCTGTATGACTAGGGCATGGGCGGCACTCTTTCGCAGGGTGGGCTGCATAAATCCTTACTGGGCCCCTCCCCATTATGGCACTACCCGGACATCGCCTCTACCTTGCAAAGGAAATGGGATCCCGGGAAACTCCTGACACTCAGAGAGCTGTTTACTGACAGGGAATTCTTAAAACTGGATGACCGCCAAAGTAGGTTCGGCCTGGGGCTCACAGTATCTTTACAATACCATTGCCTAAAGGTGGCTTTCAAACACAAAAGGCCATCGTTCCCACTAGAACCCACCCCCGCCCCATACCCATTCATGGGTGTAATAATTGAAGACACGCAGTGGGCCAGGTATTGCCAACACACCAAAACGATATCCCTGAATGCGAACTTTAGTCTAGTCCAATCCAAAATTCGGAATCATTTGCACATCACCCCTGGGAAAATCACCAGATTCGACCACTGTAAACCATCTTTCTGCCCTAAATGCTAACTTCCAGAAGCCAACTCGTTCCATACGCACTGGGAATGCCCACCTACGAGACAATACAGGGATGATGTGGCCACAAACCTCAGCAACATCCTTGCAATTCAAATACTGGCCACACCCTTGAAATACCTCCTGGGAGACATAGGAAAAGCTCCCATCATGACACGTAGACTTTTCTCAGTTGCAACAGCTGTGGCCAATGTAACATCCTCAGAGACTGGAAGTCAAAGTCGGCAACCACCATTCACGAATGGCTTCACGACTTGATTGAGTTGTACGGATGTGAAGAAAGCTATGCAAAAGGAATAACACCAGCGAGCTGCCCTAAAGACATTTGGACACTGCTCAGGTGAAACCTGAACACAGGTCCTTTAGACTCAGAGACAGAAGCCTGACCAGAAAACCCCTGAATAAACTCATAATTCTCAGCCCGATAGCAGAACTATGGCTTAACTTGTTGTTATATGCAATATATGATACAGTTTGCAAATTGATGTTACTGTAATGCGTCCATCAGCGAAAAAAAAAGCTTTTAAAAAAACAGCGTTTCCCAGGTGTTCATTGGTTGATCGGAGAAGGGCCAGAATCTCTGGTCTTTTCTCTCAGAAGTCTTTTACAATTGAAAAGTTTGAGGACAGCCGGTCAGAACTTGAAATATGCACTGGGGTCCCATCCTTGCACCAGCCTCAGCTGCACACAGAGGACCCGTACTGGTAGCCCTTCTCATATCAAATATCCGAGGGGATTGCCGAAAGCACTCAGAATGTTCGATTAGATGAATTGCTGGGGTAGGTAATGGGGTGCACCCAGTTGGATTTTTGGGGGTAGGAAATTCAACGCAATTAGTTGGATTTTGGGGGTAGGAATCGTGATGCACATAGATGGATTTTGGGTGTAGAAAATGTGATGCACAGAGATGGACTTTGGTGATAGGAAATGTGACGCACTTAGATGTATTGTTGGGGGCAGGAAATGTGGTACACTTAAATTGACGCTGAGGGTAGGAAATGTGACACAGTCGATGGATTTTAGGTGGGGTAGGACTGGTGTATCACTCTCTTGCAAGCCTACGCAAATGTTTTATTAGGATATCCCCAGCACTCTGATGACCACAGGGAGAACAGGCCCAATGCGCCTGAATTCCTTTGAGGTCAGACTGCTAATTGCACTGTAATTTATTGAGCGCAAGCCAAGGCCAAAAAGGCATCTGGGCGCTGACCAACAAGTGAGCAAAGGCAAAGAAAACTCTCCCCAGTCTCAGAACAAGAACGTCTTAAGTGCTCTCTGATGCAAGTGATCCAAGATCTCTCCGAAAAACTGGAAGGGAGTTCCATAACGTCGTAGCTAGTAGCAAAAAGTAACGCCCTCCATCTCGGGCTTTACAAAAACAAGGCACTTCCAGCAATTTAGCAAAAGATGGCTGCAAAGAACGTGTAGAGAGATAGCGAAACAGTTTAGATTGAAAAAAGAGGGTCCAATGTGGAGAAAGGCACAATGTGTGATACATAGTGCCTTGAACTTTATCCGGCTTTTGACAGGAAGCCAGTGGAGTTTGGTCAGCAACAGCGAGGCGGAGGACCAGCTCGGAGCATTCAGAGCCAGGCACGCAGCAACATTTTCTTAAAAGACCTGTCAGGATAGCTTGCCACTGCTCTGGGCCTTGGTACTGGACCTGTCAGTTTCTTAATACTAGCCCGCGTATACGCTTACAATACCTGTAAGGACAGCCATGGGGTTGTACCTAGATATGCGGGTAACCGGGCATTACAACTACAAGAAAACAAAAACAGGTTAATATATGTCTCACACTTAGAGCATGTATACCTTATAATGTTTAGCCCGCCCATGATGCTCTAAGATACTTGTTGGTAACCCTCCATTGAACTTATAACTGCTGAGATTAGCCTTTGTAATGCACAGTGGTTGTATGGAAGGATCCTTGATAGCACACTTAGTACACTCATTTCGCTAGTGTCTGTAGAATTTGGAAGATATATACTAAGACTATAAAGGTAACCTGTCGATTGTGCTTAGAGAATCCCATTATCCTAGTTTCCATGGCAGCCTGTCTGTCTGGCCTAGAAGAGCTCTATGACATCCAGTCTATTGCACTTGGTAGACTTAAGGGCAGCCTGTCCATAGTGCATAGAAAAGTCTAAGATGAGCTCCATCTGAGCTTAAGGTATGTATAAACGCACCACTACAGTGGACATCTGCCGCAAGCACTGCTATCCAGCCACGCTTTTAGAATGCAGCTACGACTAGGACAAAATCGGTCTAACCAGTCACATAACTGCTTCGCACTGAAACACCAGTCTTACCTCAACACCTATGCCATTAGAAGACAGCAGCAACCTACGACAAATGGCTGTCTAGCTGGGTAAATATTGAGTCTCCTGCACTAGTGCTCTGTTGTGACCTCCCTCAGAACCCATCCACATGCCTAGCCTCTTGGGTTGCTTATTGCAGCCTAGCCAGCCCTCTTAGGTCCTAATCTTGGCCAAATGCACAAACGCATTTTAAGCCTCCTCTTAGAACTTTCCCATACCTGGACTCTGGTCCCTGAGGGCATTCCTACCACAAAGCGCTTTAGGTTATACAAATGGGAAAAGGCGCTATATAAATGACTACTAGAATACAATACATTACAATTAAATCTTTGTTTCAACCCCTGGTGTTGACCTGTGGGAATTCAGATATGGAATTATGGGAAGTACGCTGTGCTGATGTCATGATAGGGTGTTTTGCTCCGCCATGAGGTAATGACAAGTACAGTACCTTGTTGGCCTATGAATGGTTTAGATGGAGTGGAATCTGTTTCTACCCTAGGAAGGCAAATTTAGCTTACAGTGCAAAGTGCTCTGTTACAATCCTGGGATGGTTCAGGTAGGAAAAGATTAAAAGCACTCCATGATATGCTGGTATCCTAGTGGTATCCTACTGTGGTTCGGGCAGCATGTGATGATTGATAGGTATTCTATATGAGGGTGGCATTTCTGAATGACTTTGTAGCATCTGCCTTTGAAACTGCACACTCCTAAAACTGAATCTCTTCTGGTTTCCACTTCTTCGTTCCCCCTTTCAAAATGTCAAGAGTGGTTTGCTCCATTCACTTCCCTTGGTATCACTCCCATCCTGCCCTACTCTGCATTCTAATCTTAACTCTAGGTCACATATTTCTCGCTTGTCATAATCCTGTTTTTTTTCATTATCCCTTCTAAGTAAGATTACACGTTCTATTCCTCCGTCAGACTTCCCCCCTGCATTCCAAGCTTCACTTATTTCTTGCATGAACGGCAGCAATACCATCTTCACCAGCTTCCTTCTTCAACCTGGGCACCTCTGAAGATTGCATTTGGCATCACAGTTGATTTCTGATTTGCCTAGTTTCGAACACATTACTCACACTTTAACCTCTCCAATGGCTCCCAAATCACCTAAACTCACTCTTCCGGAATGGCTGCATCACCTATACGTTGGGAGCATTGCTTGCTGCCAAATTGAATATTCTGGAGGATCTCTGACCACCAGGAGTGCTGACCGCCTGTGTCTTGTGATTTCCTGCTTTAAGTGCATGCACTTCTCTGCACAGGATTCTTCGGTGGCTGTCCGCTGTGCCCGGAATGCATTGCCTCTCTCCATCTGTTTGCTCTTCACTCTTACAGAGTTCAGGGTGTGCCCTCAAAACTAATTTATTTAACTGTACATATGCTTAATTCTATGTTTGTCTCTCTTTATTTTTAAGCTGGCTAAAATGAACATTGTTTTACTTTTTAAATTGTAATCGGTTCTCTATTGTAAATTGTTTTGATGGTTGTACAGGATCCTACTGCCCCAGGCTGAGAGCAGCAGAATATAAGATTTTAAAATAAATACATGTGTTATCCTGCAACCTAAGATGCTCCAGGACTTGCGTGAAAAGAATTCTCTACACCTTGCTGGCCTCCTGGGATAGTTCAGGTACAGTATAAATGATAGAGGCTGCTGTTATATTTTGGGTCTGGTAGGGTGAGACTCTGGTATGATGAACTCCTTAGATGGCGCAGAGTGGGTGCCATGAAAAGTACTCCTTAATCGATGGTCCAAGAGTAACGTAGAAAAGCTATGTGAGCTAGCAAAAACTTTATACGGCAGGAGAGTTCTCCTGGATTCATTTTGGTATTTTTTTTTTATTGTCATCTCCACCATTCTGCCCACATAGTCACATTACTGTGCTTCTAGGATCTCCTATAAACAGATGTTATTTCTACACCTCTACTCTCTATGTCTGAGCATTTCCCTTCAGCACGAGCACCTGTACTCTTTCTTGCACCACCCCTCTGCCCTGTGTATCATTTCAACCTCCTCCAAAACCCCACGGCACAAGTGTAAAAATATGGAATTGCCACTCTCATTGAAACAAAAGTATTTGGGGGTGGGGGCAGGACAATTTGTAGTGGTTTCAGGACAATTTGTAGTGGTTTCCAGCAAGTTATTTCATGTCTACATAGCAAAGGAAGTGCACTTGATGCATATACTGGTACCTGTCTATAATACTAAATTATTTACATTTCAAGACACAATTTAGTTTGCAGTGTGTGCCATATAAACTATCATTATTTCTCTGCCCAAATAGCCACAGTGAATTCTCCAAGCAGCCTCCACCACGTTGCTAAGAGTTTTCAGTAGATGTATGCAACTGCCACAGAGAACACTGTAACATGGAGGGCCCAGGCATAGTTCCTGATGAGATAGCTCAGTGGGTTCATGTGCTTGCTGATGAGATAGCTATCTTGCATCTGAACTTCCTCACAGAAAGGCAAAGTTTGCAGATCCTTAAATCTGTTCTGCAGAGATCAAAAGATCCTTAATCTCCAAAAGAACCAGGCAACCTTTGTCCCTAACTTCCCAAAAATGTGCCTTAACATTCAACCATACAATAGATTTTATGTCTTCATCCAACAACTTTACCCACTCATGCATGTATTCAACCAGCCCCATTTCTTGGACTGGGCGACGGCCTGGGGCGCAGAGATAAATAGCTCAGTGGGTGGGTGCAGGAAGGTGCCGGTGGGCGCAGGAACGGGCCCACCCAGAAAGCTGCAATGAAGGTCGAGGTCCAAGGCCGATAAACAAGGGAGACAAGCAGGGTAACTTCAGCGCCCGGTAGGCGCTTGCACTGAGGGATGGATAAAAGGGCTGTTAGCACCTCTTCACCAGCACAAGGGACACCGGCCCCCGCATCCCCCATCCACAGGGGCATGAAAGGTATGCCGCCAGGACATGCTAATTGGGCTGTTTTTTTTCTTTTTGTTGATAGTTTTTATCCATCAGCTGTGAATATTGGACATCGAGGCTTGAGTCTCATTACTCCATCTTCTTGGGTTGTTTATGTAGTCGTGGGTTTGGATTCTTCATGGTCTGTGTGGACTTGTCACAGAAGGGCTGGTTTCACAGGGTCTTCGCCGTGATGGGCCGCGGGTAGCGGTCATCCCAGTGCTAATGGGGGATGTCCTCTCAAGAATGTATAGGGGGTGGGCAGTGCAGCATGCCCAGTAGAAATGAAAAGAATAACGATACACTGTTGCCTGAAGGCACGCTATATCAAATCCTTAGCGATGGAAGGTACTCTTTCAAGTGTGGCTGCACTGAGTAAAATGTATGAATGCATTTAACATCCTTCGTGTACAGATTAGGCAGAAAAAACGGTTGCAAAATAAATCCGTCTGGCCTTTGGTAGAGTCAACATCTGTCAGTTTTCATACGGCTTTCCTTCCACCTCGTTCAGTTCCTGCTTTTGCCTCTGGCATTTCCTTGTAGTGGTTTTTTTGCTAGATATTGCAAATAAAACGTTAGATAACCCGTTCAGTTACCTGTGTTCTGCAGACCTAGACAAATCTTTTAGTGGTTAAAAGAGTCCACTTTAAAGCATAACTGCGCCAACATATTTGTTTCATAAAATGTACTATTTGTTATTCAGGCTGCAATACTGCTGCACAATTATATCATTTGCAAGGCATTAGTGATCTAAATTACATATTTCCGGTAATGGATTCTGCTCTCCTATTAATTTTAGCCTGTAAGGTAATTCTCACCTGCAGTGACCAGTGATTTACTGAAGGTGTATACATAGCCAATATTTGCCCTGAAGTCATGCTATTCACTGATTTAAAAAAAAACTGAAGTACCAAATAAATAATAATAACAATAAATGAATACGTCTTGCAGCACACCTAAGTTTGGTTATCGTGCAGCAGGGCACTTACCGCGCACTATGTAAATGACAAGTAGTTGTGGCACCAGGTTTGCGCTCAACAACCTAGTCCTTTTTGTGCAGTCATGACTAAAACTGACCACTGGCGAAAGTTGGGTGGCAGTGGGAAGCTGAGCTGTTTAGCATTTAATTTGCTTCTGCTTTGTAAGGAACCCATGGTGGCAACAGTAAAGCCAGACACAAGTGATCACAGTTCAAGGGTGTTTATTAAACTGTATAGGTTAATTGGAAAAACGCCTTATCTAAACCTAAATCTAAGGTGGGAGCAAGCTGCGACCATCAAATAATAAGGACGTCCTAGTGGCGTCTTGTCAAAAAACGGGCCTATACTAAAAAAAAACTATTGCCAATCCTTAGAACTAAATACAATAAGTGTGTGGGATAGGGCTCACAAGAAGGAAAGAAGTGTTCACAAAAGTATAAGTAGCCAGGGGCCAGCTTTTCCAGCACGAGACGACAGTTCCATTTTCAGCTATCAGGACCTAAAAAGTCTCTTAGCCCCATGGACCTGTTGTGGTCAAAATAACAAACAAAAAGTTCCTTTCCAAATGTACATTCGGTGATGCCTTAATGTCTTTTTAAACAGTTCACTGTGGACATCCCTCTGTCGGGTTCACTGCTGTCAACACACTGTTCATCGGGACTTTAGACTTTGCCCCTTTCCATCATCATCCCTCCGTTGGGTTCACTCTTGCCAATCACACAGTCTTTCTCTTGAACTCACTATGCAGTATTCATTTTGGTCAGCTTCCCAATTACATGCAGGTCAAAGACTTTCGAGTGTACAGGGGTTTTGCTAGACCCCTGTATGACCACCTTGACCTTTTCCTAGCGGCTCTCCTAGGGCCTTCTGGTATAAGTAGTTTCATTCAACGCTGGATCAACCAGAGTCTCTTGAGTGAGCACCCACATGGTGCCAGACCCCTCTGCAGCTGGTTTTCCCTTATGGTTTTACAGTTCTTTGAACTTCTCTCAATTTGCCACTTTGCGACTTTCTTTCAACACAGTTCGGTTTCTTATCCGCTCTCCCCTCGACTCATCGGTTGTAATGAACCGCTTGGCTTTTCTTGTATCTGGAGTCAAGGATGGTACCACGGTAGCAGGCGTCTCTCTCCTTCCTGCTTATCAGCGTAGGCATTCTCCGTGTAACGTTGACATCTGCTGCAACACACGTTGGCTATTGTTCGCGGCCTTATGATTCCTTTCAGGGAGGCTTTGCAGATCTGTGTTGGAAAGGGCAAGGTTGCTTCTCTCCTTGTCACCCTCTCGATTCTCGCCGCCTTTCTCCTCCTCTTGAACTGCTGTGCTTGGATAGCTGTCTCGTTGTGCGGTCTGCCTTGCTCGTATTGCGCTCTCGTGCTCCACCTTTTATCCCATTGGGAAGGGAAAGGGCCGTCACATGTGTGGTTCTGGTCAATTGCCTGACCCTAGTGTTGGGACATGTCAGGTAAACGGCTCTAGTGTTAGTCCGTTGTCTTTCGTGGTGCAAGAAAGTGTTCATGTTGGAAAAAGAGGGGTGTACAGTGTTTGAGTATCCTACGTGGTAGGCTGGGGAAAAGGTATTATAAGAAGGGGGATACCACGTCTCACCCGTCGGTGTCCCGCTTCCACTCGCAGAGGACCCCCCATCCAGGTGATCCTACCCTTGACTCATCGGCTATAATGAACCGCTTGGCTTTTCTTGTGTCTGGAGTCAAGGATGGCACCACGGTAGCAGGCGTCTCTCTCTCTCTCTCCTTCCTGCTTATCAGCTTAGGCATTCTCTGTGTAACGTTCACATCTGCTGCAACACACGTCAGCTATGTTCGCGGTTTTATGATTTCTTTCAGGGAGGCTTTGCAGATCTGTGTTGGAAAGGGCAAGGTTGCTTCTCTCCTTGTCACCCTCTCGATTCTCGCCACCTTTCTACTCCTCTGGACTGCTGTGCTTGAATAGCTGTCTCGTTGTGCGGTCTGCCTTGCTCATATTGTGCTCTCGTGCTCCATCTTTTATCCCTGTGGGGAAGGGAAAGGGCCGTCAGGTGTGTGTGGTTCTGGTCAATTGCCTGACTCTGCCTAACCCTTGTGTTGGGACATGTCAGGTAAATGGCTCTAGTGTTAGTCCGTTGTCTTTCGTGGTGCAAGAAAGTGTTCATGTTGGAAAAAGGGGGGTGTACAGTGTTTGAGTATCCTACATGGTAGGCTGGGGAAAAGGTATTATAAGAAGGGGGATACCACGTCTCACCCGTCGGTGTCCCGCTTCCACTCGCAGAGGACCCCCCATCCATGTGATCCGACCTCACTGGTCCACCCCCAGGAACTGGATTCAATAGCGATGGCCGTGTCCTGGCCACCTGGATGACAGATCCCTGGGCACTAGTCCGGAAGACACCTTCAGGTTTCTCACAGCTTGCATATGAATCTTTCACACCGTAGTGCCACTGCTTCCTCATTCTTCAGGCAGAAACCCTCAGCCCAAAAAACTGTTTCTTTTCCCAGGCCTGGCAGAAAGGCCATCCTAAATAAAAGGAGATGGAGGAAAGTGGATACAAGCACAGAGACTGGGCATTGGGGCAATGGTAATGCTGACATTGTGAGATTTCCAAGCAAGAAGATATTTGCCACTTTAAAATACCTTAAACGCACCTTTAGCATTGAGGACAGCACATTGACTTATTTGGCTTGTGGCCTTGTCAACCAGACCCTGAAGTGTTAAGTTATATGACATTTTCAACTGCACAACACCTGCTGGGCGGCTTCTCGGTGCTAGTACTCAGATCAATGACATGAGACTAAAATTGGGTGGATACATTGTAAGCTGAAAAGAAGTGTGCCTTTAATAATATTTTCCAAAAACAAGATAGTGAGTTATTTTCAAATGTAGCAGAAGATTGTTTCACAGTGGTGTCACTTGTGTTATGAAACCCCTAACGCCCTTCCTAGATTTATTAAGCCCGAATGAGTATGTATAGTTCATGGTTACAAAATTGTAAATTGTAATGTTAGGGTTAGTGTTGTGAACTGTGATGTTAGCACCAAGATATGTGTCTGTTACTGTTACAAATTTAGCGATTCACACATACAATCCTTTTATCACAGACTTGTTTTTCAAATATAGAGATCTCTGATCACTGTTATATTCTTGAAATACTCTGGTACTTAATGCAAAGCATACAGGAATCCCCATTTGTGCTACTTGTCCTCTTTCCCACTCGCATAAAGGTATTTTGAAAGAGTACAATAAGAGTATACCAGACTGCCCATTTTGGAATGATAACCTTCTATCAGAAAATAATTCATATGGTTAGTCTAGTATTGCCCCTTGTGAAATACAAGTGAGGTGGTACAAACAGAATGCCTGCAACACTCAGCCAGTGGTCCCTCAGACCCCAGGATGTTGGTCACACCGCAGTGAGCTAGTACGGACAGTTTGAAACTGCATTCAGGCAAAGCCTTCCATAAGAGCGTGTGACAGAAAAAACATTTACTTGGGCAGCAACAGCTGTGTTTTCACATTAGATTTCTTCTGTTAAGTACTTGAATTAAAAACGCTAAAAAAACTCAACTCTCCGCTCACACCTTTCATACCCTAAAACAAACACAACCACTCTCCTGCACAGCAAACTGCACACACTTCAACAACAGAACAACCAGATACATCGTCTGGAGAGCCTACCTACCGATCTGTAAAACACACCCATGCTCTGCGAACAGTGTTAACCGAACTGAAGCTGCCAACAGGACATCACCAATCTCACTCGACCTTTATCCCACTACACCCTACCTTACCCTCTTACCTTTCAGATCCGCCAGGGGACCACTCCGGTGGTGATAATGTTAAAGGACATTTATACCACGCACTAACATTGTAATTAAACCAGCTTCATTAATATAGCAATTATTTATTGATATTGAGGAGGGGTTTTGTCACACGACACAAAGGCATAGTTTGGGGGTGACCTGTGCGCGTGGGGCACATTCTATTGTTTCGCCCTGGGCACCAAGTTGGCTAGAAACTGCCCTGTATACAACCATCCATACCATCAACACTATCCACTCTAACCACCACAACCATAGTCACCCGCTCATCCATTTATCCAATCATAGCCTTTGCTAATCTTTGTTTTTCTGATTTTCTTTCCGATTTTTCATTTGGCTGCTAGTTTTTTTTTTGGTCACAGTCCGACTCTGAATTTGACATGCGAAAACTCCCATTTGGCGACTGAAACGTGAAATGTTGCTATTTTGCTTCGTCTGTATGTGCGGCACACGCTTGAAGACGTGCATTTGTAGCGTAGGTAAAAATGAGGGGGTTGTATAGCTCACAAGACAATGGAGCGCAACAGCCAATTCGACAGTCGGGACTGTTTCCGAGCATCACAAGTAAGGATAACGCCTGAGAAGTGAGCGCACTATAATATGTATCCCTGCCCATGGGGCGATAAGGAAACCGCGGGATGCCATGGGCAGTCGAATGAAATATGTATGCCTGTTAGTGTGGATAATTATTGGTGTGTGCTGATTTGTTTACAAGAGTCTCGGAATGCGAGCGTTGCTGGCCCGCTTCGTTACAGAGCACAGGGCACCCTTCCTCACTGGTGAAACCTCGAACCTGGTCTACCCGTTTGAGAGCATTGCAGACATTCCTAGCCTACAGGGCGGGGACGCCTTCCACCTCAGCTCTGTGCGGGTAAAAGCTCCCCGAGGAGAAGCACACAGGTCAGGCAGCGTGCGCCACATGATCCGAGGAGACATTACTGCGCAGCGGACACGGCTAAGGGCTCCTCTCTACGGGAACCGGGACACCAACGGCCGCCGACACGGAACGGTCCACTTGCTCCACACACCGGGGGAGCCGCAGTACGCCGCGCGCCCTGGGCTGACGGATGCTCCCCCTCTGACTGCAGTGGGGGATTCCGCTCCAGAGCAGGGCTGGCCAGTGGAGGAGCTCTGCGCACAGTCCGCTCTCAAGACAGGTTGGCTTTTCTAGGACAGCTTAAGGGGGTGTCTTATGAGCTTTCTCTCGTAACACAAGAAGACATGTGGTGCGACTTTTTTAATGCCTGTTTCGCTTTCTTAACCCTAGACCAAAGTATATGCAGTGGTAGGGGTGGGGGTTTCTGGGGGTGTTGGCAAAGTAACATCTGCAGAACTTTGGCTTCGGTGTGATTTTGTTAAGTGATTTCTTGGGGAGATTGCAGGGAGGGATACCCGGTGGGCTGTGAGGGCATTTGGCAGAGTGGGGTCTGGGGGAAGTTGTGGGAAAGTCCCTGAAGTGATTAGGGTCGTCTCTGAGGAAGTCGCTAGGGAAAACTGTAAGGTGATTTAAACTGCAGATTCGGACAAGAAGCCGTTTCCAAAACAAATCATGAGGTAATTTGGTAGCTTGGGCCCTGAGGGGGGTTGTGTTCCGAAGTTAATTGTGCAGGCTCTGTCGGAATTGGTAAAGTGTCTACTGAGGTGATTTGGTAGAGTGCGCACTGTGGCAGGTTTTAGGCCATAGTCAAACCCTGGGGCAGTTTGGTAGACTGGCTTTGTGGTAGTTGGTAAGACATACTCTGAGGTGAATCTGGCAGCGCTCTGGAGGGTTGGTAATGCAGGCACGTAGGTGGCGGTGTTGAATGGGCTCTGAAGCAGTTGGTAACACCTGCTTTGACACTGGCTATGACATAGGATTACCAACAGTCAAGGGTCAAGTCCTAAAAAAAAGTGAGGGGCTCATTAGCATACGCGATGTGATGTGGCGTCACCAGAAAGTAGCCTATCAAGGTGAAACATGAAAATGTAATTCAATTGGCTTTGCATAACCATACAAATTGCAGAGGACTAATGGGCATTTCCCTTTCATAAAATCCACACAAATAAATGTTGAGAACTAGTGTTGGGAGAATGTTCATTTCTGTGCTATTTCCCTTCAACCTTAGAGACCGCCAGCTCTTTTGCTGGATTTAGGGTTTAAGATTTTTTCCTCCTGCATGAGTGTGACCTTTTTCTCACTCCCTCATATGTTTTTCCTGACTGGGATTTTTGTGTTTGACTGTTTTATGGAGTCTGACAAACTCCACGGGCATCTGCTTTTTGTATAGTGACACAAAGCACCTTAGGTGCAGTGCCACTAAAAAGTCCCCTGGACTTTTCTAAATGTTTAAATACATTTTCTTGGGTGAACTACCATTCCCAAGAATAGTAAGATGACCCCTGTCTTACTTTTCTGTTTGTGCGACCAGCACATACCACCCTATGTGGAGTGCTGGGGGGTTACTTAGTAATGCCTATCCCACTCTCATGTAACATTATTTTTACACTAACTTACTTTAAATGGCTGGTGGCAGTGGTTTAATTTTACTACCAGTGTGCATTGTTACCGCAGGCTGAACTCTCAGCTGCAGTACAGCACTCATGGGTGTCAATTTTCTCAAAATGGCCCCTGTCTTCTCTTTTTGCCATTTTTGGTTTGTTAGTTTCTTCTGGGATTTTACTCTGTTAGTTGAAACTGGTTTGAGCCCTTTGTGTGTTTTGCCTTTGGCGGGTTTAAGCCCTGGAGCCCGGCCAGGCTCCAGTGTGTCTGGAAAGGCAGGAAGTGAGGGAGGGTCTCGAAACGTCCCTGTCCTTTGTCTCTAGGTGTGCCTGAATGAAATCAGTCCTAATTGGCTACTCACCCTGATGTGTGACTGACAGCATAGGGTGTGAATGAATAGGAAATTGCATAAAAAGCGATGTTTTTGGGAATAGAGGCTGAGTCGATCACTGGCGAGGAACATGAAGAAGAAGACGTGACGACACACCAGCAGAACAGTCCTGGACCGCAAAGTGCCCTGGGAAGCCCTGCAGCTCTGCTGACCCTGTTTTCATATGGACTGGGAAGACCCGTACGGTACAACTTCCTCCCTTGGGCTGGTGGGACCAACTAGCCTCAAAACAAGTTTCCATTTGGCGCAACCCCTGACTTGCTGTGATCTGCAGAAGCCCAGTGCCAGGGGTCCTGTGACCATTGACGAATGCATCATCTTGCGAAGTCCGAATCCGGTCAAATTTCGCAGGCCTCCTGAGGACCCTACAGAGCAGGAAACCTTGATACAGAGTCCCCTCACCAGAGTCCAGGAATGAGGGAGCAAGCTTCTTCCACCCTGAGATATTAATTCTTCATTGACACCGAAGAAAAGGTGCCAAAACACAGAAGTGCAGCTGAAACAAAGGAAATCCGTAGCTGAGGAGTCCCTCCCTGAGTGCTGCCGCACGAGGCCGCCAGACGTCCTTCCTTTCGTCACCACGACCCAGGTCCAGGAACAAGGCTCTGCCGAGCTCTAGCAAGGAGGAATCTGGCTGGAAAAATGTTCTTCGAATCACAGGCACTGTGGGGTTTGGGGTGTTCACCTTTCAGCCATAAATTGTGCTTCCTGTCTTGCTAAGTACTTTTGTTCCACTTTAGAGTTGATACCAACTCCACTGCACTGGCTTGACAGCGTGTGCTCTCTACAAAGTAGCTCACTTGAGTTACTGTGATTTCTTCTGAACTTACTAACTTTGTCAAGACTTTATCTAAGAAGAAGTGCATCAGAACTATTGACTTTGGCTGTCCTAGCTCCCTAAAGGCACTCCTCTGAACCTACTGACTTTGGCAATACTTGTTCCCTCATAGGTTATAATTGTGATTACTATTATTGCTGGGATAAAAGTTTACCTGCCTCACTTTAGGAGATTGTAATTGTTTTACAAACTGTTGAAAGTAGGTTGTGGGTCTTATTCTAACCTTCCCTTCCTTTACAAACTCAGTAACCAAATTGGTAACTGAAAATAAGTGCAATACTGACCTTAACTGAAGTCACATCCGTGTACTGGAAAATGTGTTAGCATAAAGTATGTAGCAACTTGTATTGTCCTTTACAAACTGAATCCAAACTTTGATTGAATGTTACCAGTAGATACAACGTTTTAAAGAATGCTTATTTAAACCTTGTGTATATTATAAATAAATATTTATATATAACTTCGTCTGTTAGTGTTACTTGGCTTCTTGTACTTACTGATTTCAATTGTACAACTCTACAGCTCACATTACCCCTCTTAGGATAAGCCTGGCTGCTCAGTCACACTACCAACTTGTGTAGTACAGGCCTATATTAAAAGGTGGGTTACCTAATACCAAGCAGATAAGTCTTGTATAGTTCTCACCGGTTGGACTGCACCAATTCTTACCTAACAACTATTAACTATAAACGATTTTCTTCTAATGGTGTTTGAACATTTTAAAAAAGTGGCCACGTTTTAAACCCCAAGAATCAATGCCAATGCTTTCCCTTGAGAGTGCAGTCCCAAAATGTGACATTTCACCTTTAGTTGTTTGTTATTATTTAACAGGCTATATGGAGCAGTGGTGAAATGCCTGGCCGGTGAACCTGGCGACTACAGTTTGAATCCCAGGTCACACTTAAAATAATTAATTCGAAATAGACAGTCAAAGTGTATTGTTTTACACAGAGCCTGTAAAATATCCTGGGGTACGATGTCTGCCTGCTGCAAAAAGTCCACCCACATGTAGCCTCGGCTTGAGCCCTGAAACACAGTGGGCTGTTTGGAACAGGAGCGAAGAAATGAGTGTGTCTTAGAGGTAAAGCTGTTCTGGTAAAGTCAGAGGAAATAAAGGAAAGGGCAATGATGGGCGATTTGGGGAGAAAGGGGACTTTGGCAAAAGGTGCTTGTGAAGATAAAAATGGGACATGCTAGGGAAGAGTTTTTTAGGCACGATATAGAAAGTATTGTGCTAAAAAGATTTTAGTGTTGTGGAGAGTGGAAAGGTGGCTATTGGCAAGACATGCTTAAAAATAGATCAGGTGTGGGCACGGGAAAGAGGTAAATCCCTTTTTGTAAGGTTCCCATAGAAGATAGAGTGATCTGCTGTAAAACCAGCAGATCTGGCCTAGTGGGTTGTATGGTTGTGTGATTGGTGTGTGCTACAAATACGAAGGGGTGTTGCATGGGCAGAAGGGCCTTTTTACCAGTGTGGGTGTGATATGGTCAGGTTTCTATGTCAAATAGATGAAGACGGTGGACAATTACCAGAATATTGCAACTGATAACAATCGGCATGCTGGGCCAGCCAGGGGTCTTCACAAAGGACTGTTTCTTCTGCACAACCCAGGATCTTACATCTGAACATTGCATCTCCATTCTCTTCACAGAATATAATGTATGAGCAATGGATCTCGAACTACAGGACTGGAATCCCCCACCCTATAGCCAGGATCTTGCATCAAAACGCTTGATCTCCTCCCCAGTCCTGGGTCACAGGCTTCATACATAGCTCTCCCTCATTGCATTGAATGGCATCCTCAGGAGTGGATCATAAGCCCTAGAGCAAAACATCCAAGGTCACTGCATTTCAGGGTCTTGCCCTTCAACTACAGATGCCACACCTCGCAATGAGATCACACAGAGGTTTTGCACTCAAGATGGCATGTCAATACACCTGGACAGCAAAATGGACAAGCTAGACCATAACAAATCTCGGGATGTTCTTGCAGATCAGGCTCACTTATCACAGCTCACACCAGTTTCTACCAGTTCAGGCCAAGTTACCAAAGACCAAGCACGGTTCTTGCAACCGAAGATGGCCACTCATCATGTTAAGGCTGAGCTCTTTCAGCTCAGACCATCGTATCACAGTTTAGGTGCAGTTCACACAGCTGAACTCTGTCTTCAATGCTCTGTGTGTTGTAACAAGTATGAAAGTGTTTTCAGAACTTCTTGCAACTCTGCCCAGGGTAGCCTAGCACAAGCCAGGTTCTTAAATCCCTTGTCAGTGGCCTCGCACATCAGAGTGATTTCTCACTGATCAGGTTAGACTTTTCTAACTCGGGATGGGTTCTTCCAGCTAAGGATTGGCTGCCACTGATTAAACTGGGTTCCCACTGCTCAGGCTGATTTATAACATCTCAGTTGAGGCTATACCATTTCTGGCCAGATTCTCTGGGACAAACTTCACTTTTCACACAAACTGCACTATCACTGGGCAGGCTGTGTTCTCACATGTCAGGTTTGGCATAGGAAGCTCGGGTGGAGATCTCAGTCACTGTATGGATCCAGCAACTGAACATTTTATTTATAGACACACTTACTTACTTAACACAAGTAGTGAAAGAGCAGCAGCCAGCACAGGACATACACGACACACAGTGCAGCCGGGGTGGGCCGGGTTAGAGCTGAATGTATGTTAGCGAGAGAGAGGCCTGGAGAAGAGTCGGGGGAGAGGATCCCTCAAAGCTCCCACCGCTGTACACAACACCTATACAGACCTGTCTGTCTTATTCACCATTCAACCATTTACAGTCAGGCTGTGAGGAATTCAAAAATCCACACAGGGAGTGTGCGCTCACCTGGGCTTTTTTAAAAATTTTGTAAGAAATAGAATGATGGGAGATCAACCTCAGAAAATGTGTGGGGCTAATCCACACACACATTTTCCAATGCTCGCTGCACAACAAACACATAGTTAAGTGTACTCCGGGGGGATACAACCTACAGGTGCAGTCCTCCCTGTCACATTTAGCTGGAATGTGACAGCCATGGGTACATCAAAGCATCTCAGGAAGGGGGAAGGCAACACCTTCCTACTGCCATGGCCAGCCTAATTAAATATCAAATGCTCCATGGATCTGCTCTGTTCTATTGTCAAAGTTCTGTGTGGTGGCAGTGCATACTGATGAGAGTTAAAGGAAAGCAGGCCTGAAAAAAGGCTTGGTCACAGAACTAACACAAGGGACAGGAAACGAACACCTCTTTGATATGCAATGTATCAACTTGAAGCTAGCTCCGACCCCTCTGTATGAAGGGCAGTGAATGTCATGTTTGGGACAACTGTTTACAGTAGGCAACCCCTGCAGGGAACCCCCTTTCAGAGGGAAGAAGTATGTGATTTGATGGAGACAGAAAGTATGTTCTCACCACAAACTTCAAGGAAGACCTGCTCTTTGATCAAGAGTCACACAGAGAGTTCAATTAACCAGAGAGACACTTTGATCCACAACAGACAGGAAGATGGGTGGGACTTAGTAGTACATGTTGTCACCCCTTACCTTTCCTGTTGCAAAGCACTCTGGTTATGACCTCACGCATTAACAAAAGATTGTTGGTAGGGACCCAGGATTGGTTCATTAAGGTAGTCTTAGCCTGCACCAATCACTCGTGCCCATTTGGCTCTAAAAGAGGGCTGAGCCCCTCACTTAGCAGATCATCCGACGACTTTGAAAGGAGTAAGAAGGAGGACTCATTTGGACCCTGGCTGAAGGTACAGTCTGCCTTACAGCTTCCGCCAGTGAAGGAAGGCCAGGATTTCCAAGAGGGAGATACCAGAGTCAGAGGACCCGTCCAGCAGCTCCAGATCCGGTACCCAGCCAGCACACAGCGTGCCCTGCTAGGTTCTGCCAGCAAGCTTCCTAGGTGGGAAGTGCCAGAGAGTCTCTGAACAAAGGACAAGACCATTGCCTGCACTCTCCTGAGCTTTGGCCTGTCCACCTTAAAGGATGACACAAGCCCTGCAAAGAAGCTAGGAGGAGTGCCACAACAAGCATCCATCTTTTAAGGATATTTTCGAGGCAGTCAAGCCCTTGAACCACGACCAGCTGCACCGCTGACTGTTGTCATGCTGCAGTCCTTAAAGCCATGCAAGGCACCTTGACCAGCGTTCCAGATATGCCAACTAGCACAGAGACAACGATTCTTGACCCTGTGCCGCTGGGTAGGCCAGCCTGCAGCCATCCGTCCAGCCTCGCTTGCCGAACTGCCTGGCCCCATATACCTGCAGTTGTCTCCCATCTTGAAATCTGTCGCAGGAGCAGCAAAGCATCCTGGAACCGACTCAACGCTGTTAAGCATCAAGATCATCTGGAGCACCAGGTACATTGTGGTTCTGTCCCCCTGGTCCTTCTCCAAAGGCCCATAGTGACATTTACAATCCCTTGTTCCCTTGGTGCTGAAACCTAATAACCTTGAACAGTTATGACTGATTGGATACTGACAGTAAGATAGTCTTTAAAGCAGAGTGCATCCCTTTCCTTCGTGAAAATGGCTGTCCTCTGTGTTCCTTTACAGAATGGGTTGTATTTTTGAGTGTGCTAGAACTGTCTGTTGTAATAATAATAAAGTAGATATGTGTATACAACCTTGGCTGGACAGTCCCTTTTATCTTTGAGTAATAATTGTATTTTCGCAGTGTTGAAACTAACCAACGATCCACGACCTTGCAGAGATAAGCCTGCCACTCCGTCCACGTTACCAAGGCATTGCCCGGTGTTATCGCTTAGGGGGAGACTGTACGTCAAACATGTAGGAGGGGCAATCGCACTGCCAGGATGGAGATGGGATTGCTACTGCCTTGCACTTGGGGACTGTAATCATTTTCGGTGTTTATATTTTGCAAGTGTGAAAATGGGCAGAGGGAAATGGGAGAGTCCAGGAAGAGGTAGAATCTGTATTATTATGTGGTTCATTAACTTGATAGTTGGGTGGGTCGTTAGTGAATAAACAGATGAAAGAGTGAATGAATCAATCAATCAATAAATAAATCGTCAAGAAAACATACAAAACGCAGCTTTTCTAGCTAAATCACATTAGAAATGTTATGTGAGCTTCATTGAATATACACGCCCTTCTATCGATGCTATCATTACAGATTTTAATGTCGGAAATGAGTAATAAAAAAAAGAACACGCATTCTGTCGCAACAACAAATGTCTAGGATACACGCGGCGCCGCATGCCCATAGACCTTCTGGGGAACTAGGTCCCCTTTTCTGTGGTGTACGTGGGCCCCGTGCATTTCTCATGTGAGCCCATCGCAGTGCATGAGTCCAATGCAGGGCTGTCCATGGGCTGAAAGGAGCTCAGTGTGTGACATGCCGGGTGCTGCTGCCGGCCTACCACCAGGGTGCCACATTCCTGCAAACCCAACTCCCCCACGCCACCCCACACAGTGTTTACGGCAGAGCTGGTCAGTCCGTTCTAGCACATTTCCAGTTCTGGGGCTACTCAGAGAAACTCCAATACGAGGCACGCTACGCTACTGCAGACACTGACATTTCCACTATACATGACTCGCAAAAGCAGGGTGAAGGGCCTTAAACCATAGCCTGATGGATAGAAGTACAATTCGCGCTCCTTTTTAAACACGCATGTACACAAGAAACACGTGTGTACAGGTGTTATAAATGACATCACATCATAACATGTTTTGATATAAATCTAAGAAAAAAGGTTTTGGGAGTGGCTAGGTGATCTCTCGCATCTGTCACCCTCCACGCTTCCCAGCTCTTCCTGCACACATTCCCGCCTCTTCCCCCCCCCCCTCCGCATTCCCAGCTGTTCCTCTGCATTCCCCGCTCTCCTTCCGATTCCCGGCACAGGCCGCTTGGATCGCGCTCCCGGGGGCGTAGTTCTTTCCGCCCCCACCCCTCACACACACACATACAGTTTGCAATTACTGCGTTGAGTACGGAGTCCGTCATTCGTCGATTGTGTTAAGGGCTAATGACGCCTCGTTCCTAGTGGCCTCGTATGGAATGCAGGGGCGGGTGCATCATCAGGGACATTACCCTGAGTAGCTCCCATGACAAGGCCATGATGCCACTCACCTTGGAAGAAAACACTGCCAGCTCACTGTCCTCTCACCCACAAAGCATGCACCCACCTGCTACATCAACGCTTAAAACATTTGGCTAATTACATCTGTAAAATGAGCCTAATTAACTTTACCAAAGAGCGGACTGGGCTATTTGGTCTGGGAAGGTGACGTGTCATATTTTCCTAGCAGGAATGTAAGGCACATATTTTCCTAGCAGGAATGTAAGGCACGGAAGATCATTCACGTCTTCTTCTCTCACCAAACCACTCACGCATACTACCAACTGAAGGTTGGCAGTGCCAGCCCTTCTAGGCGTGGGCCTCACCTGCCTGGGCTTCTGCAATTGCTATACCCTATACCTCACATCTTTCCTTCTCGGCCACCTTCAGCACTGTTCTACCGTCAATCTAGTGACCACATCTCCCAAGCCCCATTCTCCCCGCCCCAGCTTCCAGGATCCAAAAGGGAGGCTTCAAAGCTCTGTGCACCACCCACACAGCTTTTCAGGGACTCGCAGTAGAATTCTTCAGAAGAAATCATCCCTTCCAGTCGACTTCTGCGCCCCACCGCCTTTCTTCTGCCCTGTGCTCCTCATTTCACTAAAGCATAATTAGTTTGCCCCACCGCCTTTCTCCTGCCCTGTGCTCCCCATTTCACTAAAGCATAATTAGTTTAAGGACCCTCTGTAGCTTCAGTCCTCATCTGCCTCTGCCACTTACAAACATCCACGTCATCGAAGACTAATTGGTCTTCAGGATAGCATTAACACCTGGCTAGTCCAACTCAATCCACTTAAGACCAGTTGAAGATCTTGCTGCTTGTACCACACGAGAGGTCCCGGAGCCTGTGTACCCACCATGCTTGCCGCCTGAGACCGGCCCTGGCGTTCCCCTCCTCAGGCTCCTTCTATCTTTGCCTTATCTGTGGCACATGCACCCGGTCACACGGGCCAACGCCTCACTATCCCTCCACCCCATCTTCCAAAGCATACCATCCACCCCACCCAGACACCACACCCGATACCCTGCAGCACCCAGAGGCCATAGCAATGGTGAACATTGCACTTTACATAAAATTGCTAAAATAGCAGAAAATTATGAGTAGGGCGTGAGGGGAGAAGAATGCAAAACGAGGTGATATGGGAATTAACCCAAACTCTGCCACTTGATCAAAATGTACAATGTTGGGGACATCATTGTATTTCCCTGTGCCTCGCTTCCTCTAGCTGGCAAAATTATACCCACTGTAAAGGACCCGTAGGGGGTGTCTGTACTTCTGCTCTCTATATGGTAGAAGAGAGGCACAGAAGACCCCAGCCAAGATTCTCTATTACGGTAGCAATGGACGAGCAATCAAGGGCTAGCTTCTCAGGAGGTGATGCAGGCTGGTTCTTAAGTACAGTGTAGTCCCCAAGCCCCCACAAAGGAATGTCCACACACTGTATTGGTTAGAACACAGTCTTTATATAATCAATATTCAAGGTTATGTACACTTATCATAATAACTCACTTTGTACTTAGGAAAATCAACAATGGCAAATATATACAATTCTAAAGTGGTACCACCCTTTGTATTAGATCTCATTTAAGTGCATCAACAATACTGTAACAATGTCACACAGATCAATAGAGTGAAACCAGCAATAGAGAGAGGAGAGAAAATAAGATGGTTGAGCAATAGGCAGAATACTGGCCCCTATCACTAGACACAGTTCTGTGTGGAGATCCCCCCACCTGGGCAACCTGTAAAATAAAGGTATAGCACAAGCCCAGTCCATATATTGTTCTGCAAGTCTTATTCCCTCCTATAATGTTTTTACCCCCCCCGGGGGTAAGCGATGGGGAATCGACGGCCCTTCTTGAATGCCTTCCCTTTCAAGCGGGAGACACGGGGCGTCGAACGTCCATCGACAAACAGGGTAGAACGGCGTCGATGAGGCGGCAGCTTCGTCCGAGCGGTGCTCGTCGGCGTCGGAGCGTCGGCGTCCTGCAAGGCAGAGGCGTGCGGGGCACCTCGGTGACAATAGTTCTGGACCGCAAAGATTGTAGAGACAGAGGCCCAGCAGGGGCGTCGAGTCGTTCGAGTCTTTGTGGTCTTTGGGTGGCGGGAAACCCACCGGCAGGTTTCTCCTCGGCGCGTTGGTCGTCCTCGACTTTCTCCGGCAGGATAAAGCGGTCGACGGTGCGGTCGAGGGAGTCCTTCGATTCAAATGTTCTTAGGCAAGGAGCGGACGGCTCCGGTCGTCGGCGGCACGGCGTCAAGTGGTTCCCACGGCTGGGCAACACAACTTCGACGGGCCTCCAGCGGTTACACAAACCTGCGAACCCTGGTCGACGGCAATGGACTTCGACAGCGTCGATGTCCGGGTGCTTCACTTCGATCTCCTCGGCGGTCCCGTCTCGGGTCGGCAGCCTTTCGAGGGTCTGTCTTCCAGGGCGCTTCGGCGAAGATGGAGCGGTGCTCGATGGTCCCTCGGAGCACGGGAAGAGGGCGCCTTACCAGGTCCTCTCTCGGGTCAGTCTTCGACGATTTCGGCAGCCTTCGGATCGGTCGAAGCAAATGCCACAGCAAGTCTTCTTCTTCCAGCTGGACGTCGAGGATCAGCAGTTCCAGTTACTCTTAGAGCGGAGACTCAACTCCAGAACGCTTCTGAACAATTACCAGTGGTGAGAGGTCCCCAGATATACTATTCTGTCTCTCATCCACACTGCTGGCACACACTCAGCAGCCAATCATACAGAAGGGCATTCATGCAGTCAGTCAGCCAATCAGGCACACAGTGCATTCAGGCCACCCTCCTCCCTTTCAGACACTCACAACAAGGAATGTGGATTGGGACAAGTACCCAGCCATCCAACACTACACACTGCATTCAGGCCAGTTTCGGGCAGGGCAGTCTCAGTCTTTGTCTCTCATGCCAGAAACCAGACAACCACAACAAGGAGTGTATATTGGTCACACACTCCATTCACCCAGGTCCCACCCACAGGAGGTACCCACAACATACAGTCACTGGGAAGGCTCCAGTCAGTCTAGCTGGGCCTTCACAACAACACCATATATGGAACTTCCACCCAACAGCCAGTCAGGGGGAAGGGACAGAGTCAGGGCTTCCCAGGACTTTGGGAAAACAAGACAACAGGCAATAGAAAGCAAGAGGCCACAGGGGCCATCTTGTTTCCTATCAGGAATCAACTGATCCCAATGGCAGGGCCTGGGTATCCCAAAATTGAGGACACCCAGAGCACCTGTCAAATTCAGCATGGAGCTGCCACCAGCCCATACCCTGCTCTGTGGGCCACCCAGAGGTGCCCAAAAACATACACTAGGGGTACAGGGTTGTACCCCTACCCATGGGTGCCATAAGGGTATCCCATGGGTCTGTTCACCAAACCAAAAGAGAGAACTGCACTGCCAGGAGTCCCACATGGACTCCTGGGCAGAAAACATGACAGAACACACAATAAAAAGCAGTAAAGGACAAGGATTCAGAGGCCCTGTCCCTCTGATGCATTTCCAGCATCACAGTCGCCCCCCCCAGACTGAGGTGGAGGGTGTCTAATCTCCCACGGGATAGACACCCTCATCCAGACGGTCAACATACCTTCTGGAAAGGCCATCTGCATTATCGTGACTCTTCCCTGGTCTGTGCTCTATGGTGAAGTCTAGCCCTTGCAGGCTAATGGACCACCTGAGCAATTTCGGATTCTCACCCTTCATCTGCATAAGCCACTTCAGGGGCTTATGATCTGTTTGGACCTTGAAGGTAGACCCCGTAAGGTAGGGCCTAAAACGCCTAAGGCTCCAAACTATGCTAAAACACTACTTTTCAACAGTAGCCCACCTAAGTTCTCTACCCTTGAGTTGTCTACTGATGAATATGATAGGATGTTCTCTCCCTTTGTCATCTAACTGGGACAAGACAGTTCCAATTCCGGTGTCGCAGGCATCCGTCTGGACGATAAAGGGTCGGCTGTAGTCAGGCGCACACAACACAGGTGCCCTACACAGCCTTTCTTTCAAGCCATCAAAGGCCCTCTGACAGTCTTCGGTCCAATTAACCTTCCTAGGCTGTTTGGGAGAAGTTAGAGCTGTCAGGGGTGCAGCTATGGTTCCATAGTCTGCCATAAAATTGCGATAGTACCCAGTGAGGCCCAAAAAGGCTCTCACCTGGGTTTGAGTAGTGGGAGTCTCCCAGTTCTGTACATCCTGTACTTTACTGGAGAGAGGTTGGATTTGACCCCCTCCTACCTCATGACCAAGATAGGTAACTTTCCCCTGAGCTATCTGGCACTTGGTGGCCTTGATAGTGAGGTTAGCCCTTTTCAAGGCCTGCAACACCTTATCCAGATGTGTCAAATGCTCTTCCCAGGTGGAACTGTAGACGGCAATGTCGTCTAAGTAAGCCACACAAAAGGCTTCCAGCCCACTGAGCGCATGGTTGACCAATCTCTGGAAGGTGGCAGGGGCATTCTTCAACCCAAAAGGCATGACCCTAAACTGGTAGAGTCCCTCAGGTGTTGAGAAGGCCGTCTTTTCCTTGGCATGGTCCGTCAGAGCTATTTGCCAATAGCCTGAGGTAAGGTCAAAGGTGCACACAAATTTGACAGCACCTATGGTGTCCACGAGCTCATCAGCCCTGGGCAATGGGTGCGCGTCAGTTTTGGTGACGGCATTGACTCCTCGGTAGTCCACACAGAACCTCCAATCCTTGGTACCCGCCTGGGAACTTGCCTTGGGGACAAGGACCACTGGACTGGACCAGGGACTGGTTGAGGGTTCAATAACACCCAGATCCAACATCTTGGCGACCTCAGCCTGGATGTGGTTCTTGACGGTATCTGACATACGGTAGCACCTGCTTTTGACAGGCACACTGTCACCAGTGTCAATTTCATGCCTACACCACGGTGCAAGGCCTGGCGTCAGCGAAAACAGAGAAGCATACTGTTGGAGCAAAGCCCTGCAGGCCCTCTGTTGCTCTGTTGTCAAATCCGGAGAGAGCTGTACTCCCTCCACTGAGCCATCCTGAGGGTTGCTATGCAGCAAATCAGGAAGGGGCTCACTCTCATCCTCTTCTTGCCTTGAAGCTAGCAAGAGACATGAGACTTCTGCTCGCCGGTGGAAAGGCTTGAGCCTGTTGACATGGAATATCTGAGGGGCTACCCCAGAGGTTCCCATGTCAACCAGATAATTGACTTCGCCCATCTTGGAGATGATCCTGAAGGGTCCAGTCCACTTGTCTGCCAAAGCTCTAGGCTTGGTAGGCTCCATCACAAGGATTTCCTGTCCCGGAGTCCAATCCACTTGCGAGGCTTTAAGGTCATGCCAGTACTTATTCAATTCCTGGCTGGCCTTGAGATTTGCTGTTGCCTGGCCCATCATCTGTGTCATCCTCCGTCTGAGGCCTAACACATAGTCCCCCACTTGCTTGGCAGGACCTGGAGGGGTGGCTTCCAAGCCTTCTCTGATCAAGGCGAGGGGCCCCCTCACGGGATGTCCAAAGAGTAACTCAAAGGGGCTGAAACCAACACCCTCTTGAGGTACCTCTCTGTAAGCAAACAGCAGGCATGGCAGGAGGAGATCCCATTTCCTCCTTAGGGGTTCTTCCAAAGCCCCTAGCATGCCCTTGAGAGTTTTATTAAACCTCTCAACCAGACCATTGGTCTGGGGGTGGTAAGAGGTGGAGAACTTGTAGGTTACCCCGCACTCTTTCCACATGGTTTTCATGTAACTAGACATGAAGTTGGATCCTCTGTCAGAGACAACCGCCTTGGGGAATCCAACACGGGTGAAAATGCCCAGGAGAGCCCTGGCAACCACTTTGGCAGTAACAGTCCGAAGGGGTATTGCCTCAGGGTACCTGGTGGCATGATCTACCAAGACCAGGATGAACCGATGTCCACCTGAAGTGGGAGGGTCAAGGGGACCGACGATGTCGATGCCCACCCTCTCAAATGGTGTGCCAACCACTGGCAATGGCTGCAGTGGGGCAATGACACTACCTCCGGTCTTGCCAGACAACTGACAAGTTGGGCAGGTCCTGCAGTGGGACTCCACCTCTACTTCCATCCGTGGCCAGTAGAAATGGGCAGAGAGCCTCTGCTTAGTCTTCTTGGTCCCAAGATGACCAGCCAAGGGCACCTCATGCGCCAACTGCAGTAGGAAGGGCCTGTAAACCCGGGGTACCACCAACCTCTTGAGGGCACCAGGTTCAGGTTTAGTGGGCTCACTAACAAGGAGCTCACCCTCCCAATAAATCCGGAGCGTCCTAGGCACTTCTCCTTGTGCCTGGGACAGGGCCTGTTTCCTCAGTCCCTCGAGAGAGTGGCACTCTCTCTGTCCCTTACAGAAGTCTGCCCGGGAGGGTCCCCCTTCAGCTAACAAGCATTGAAGGTCGGGATGATCCTCCGGGTTGAGAACCTCTCCCACAGGAGAGTCTTCTGTCTCCTCCCACAGGAGTTGAGTTTGGGTTGTCCACTGGACCCAGCCCGTCCGGAGCATGGATCCCAATGGGTGCTGTCGGAACAGCAGGAAGAGAAGGTATTCCCTCCACAGAGGTGGCCTTCTTGGTCTTCCTTCTTCTTGCCTTAGGCCTCGCCTTTGGCTCGGGTACCTGACTCACAGCCAGACCCGGTGTCACCTGTGACCTAGTGACTGCAGCAGCAGTCATGGGAAGACCATCCGAGATCAACCCCAACTCTACTAGATCATTTCCTAACAGAATGTTGGCAGGGACATTGTCCTGAACCAGGACAGGAAGCTTTGCTGTCTTGTCTCCAATCATGAGTGTGACTAAGGCTACAGGCGATAATTTGGGAGGCCCACCAGCTAACCTGGTGGTTCTTAGAGGAGCACCTACATAGTCCTCTGGCTTGAGCAGGGTCCTGTCCACCACTGTCATGCTTGCCCCAGTGTCTCTCAAACCAGTAGAAGGCTGGCCATTCAAGAGGGCACTTCTCAAAAACCTACGGGTGTTCTGTGGGATAGTCACCAGTACTTCTGCATACTGGTCCCAGGCCCCAAGGGACACTAAGGAAATCTCTACCGGAGCACCAAATGTGATCCCGGTAGAGGAGGGGAGGACAGTGGCCTCCACCTCAGACACGGGGTAAGGGTAGGTCAGGCTGACAGCCTGTACTCCAAGTGCCTTACCTTTACACTTGGAGTCACCCCTTTTGTGATCCAGAGCCCCACAGTCCCAACAAGCGCCAGGAGTGCGGGGTACGGTACTGGAACCCCTGGGAGCCTGCTTTGCAGCAGGTGGACCACTACTCTTATTCCCACCCACTGATGACTTATCCCCACTAGATTTTTGGGTCTTGGGAGAGGAAGGTTTAGGTTTACCCGACTGTGACTGCTTGTGGGACTCCTCAGCTTTCTGAGAGGCCCCCTTTTCTTTGTCCTTGTCCTTCCCACTGGAGTCCTTAGGGGACACCCGGTGGGAGACCCACTTGTCAGCCAACCTAGCCAGCTTAAAGGGGTCCAAAATGTTCTGGTCAGCCACATACTGACGCAGCTCTGGTGAACAGGCTTCAGAAAAATGCTCAAAAAACAAGAGGTGGGACAATTCAACAAAAGTCTTAACCTTGTATCCATCGATCCACCCCATCATGTTCATGTGCGCAGCACTCACCCAGTCAACCCAAGACACATTCTCTCTCTTCTTAAAATCCCTGAACCTTCTAAGGTATTGGGTAGGTGTCTTGCCAAACTTGGCAATCAAAGCAAACTTCATACACACATACTGACCCCTTTCTTCCACACTCAGCTTCAGAATACAGTCATATCCAGTTTGAGGCACTCTGCTTAACAAACACTTAGCCCAATCTCTTGTATCAACATCATGAATCGCACAACCCATTTCAAACGCTTCAATCCATTGGAGGATATCTGAACCCTCCACAAATACACCAACCAAATATTTCATAAACTTGGTGGCTGGGGACCTGACACTCTCACTGGTCTTAGCTGAAGTCTCCACTCTAGCTTTCTCTAGCTGGATTCTCTGACATTCAGTGTCCTGGCTCTTGAGTTCAAGGTCCTTATTTCTGAGTTCCACTTGTTGAGCCAACTCCTCTTTCTTAAGTTCAGCATCTATTTCCAACTTGCGGTATTCAAAGGCCAATTTCATCCTTAATAACTCAAGCTCCAAGGAATTGCTGGGGTTTGGAACAGAGGCAGCAGGAATGGCGGCATTCCCAGAAACAGATTCAGCAGAAACCCCAGGGGCAGAGTCCTCATTGGTTGCATTCCCCCCCTCTTCAAGAGTTTCACCATCAGTCTGGTAGTCCACCAGGGCAGCTATCAGCTCAGCCCTAGACTTATCCACAAAGTCTAACTCCCTGGCTTCACAAGCACTCTGGAGAGCTTCCAAGCTCATCCGAGTCAATTTGCCATTTGCAATAGACTCCATTGTTTGTAATGCAGTTATCTTGTACACAACTAAACCTTAATTTAATAAAGTGCAGATAGTTTGTAAGTGGCACGGTTATACACTGATTCTTAAAACCATAAGCATCCCACCGCTGCCACCAGTGTAAAGGACCGGTAGGGGGTGTCTGTACTTCTGCTCTCTATATGGTAGAAGAGAGGCACAGAAGACCTCAGCCAAGATTCTCTATTACGGTAGCAATGGACGAGCAATCAAGGCCTAGCTTCTCAGGAGGTGATGCAGGCTGGTTCTTAAGTACAGTGTAGTCCCCAAGCCCCCACAAAGGAATGTCCACACACTGTATTGGTTAGAACACAGTCTTTATATAATCAATATTCAAGGTTATGTACACTTATCATAATAACTCACTTTGTACTTAGGAAAATCAACAATGGCAAATATATACAATTCTAAAGTGGTACCACCCTTTGTATTAGATCTCATTTAAGTGCATCAACAATACTGTAACAATGTCACACAGATCAATAGAGTGAAACCAGCAATAGAGAGAGGAGAGAAAATAAGATGGTTGAGCAACAGGCAGAATACTGGCCCCTATCACTAGACACCGTTCTGTGTGGAGATCCCCCCACCTGGGCAACCTGTAAAATAAAGGTATAGCACAAGCCCAGTCCATATATTGTTCTGTAAGTCTTATTCCCTCCTATAATGTTTTTACCCCCCCAATGTACCTGGTGGAGTCGAGTTCTTCGAAGAGGCGTCGAGAAGCGTCGAGGAACTCGGCGTTCGGCGACGGGGAATCGACGGCCCTTCTTGAATGCCTTCCCTTTCAAGCGGGAGACACGGGGCGTCGAACGTCCGTCGACAAACAGGGTAGAACGGCATTGATGAGGCGGCAGCTTCGTCCGAGCGGTGCTCGTCGGCATCGGAGCGTCGGCGTCCTGCAAGGCAGAGGCGTGCGGGGCACCTCGGTGACAATAGTTCTGGACCGCAAAGATTGTAGAGACAGAGGCCCAGCAAGGGCGTCGAGTCGTTCTAGTCTTTGTGGTCTTCGGGTGGCGGGAAACCCACCGGCAGGTTTCTTCTCGGCGCGTTGGTCGTCCTCGACTTTCTCTGGCAGGATAAAACGGTCGACGGTGCGGTCGAGGGAGTCCTTCGATTCAAATGTTCTTAGGCAAGGAGCGGACGGCTCCGGTCGTCGGCGGCACGGCGTCAAGTGGTTCCCACGGCTGGGCAACACAACTTCGACGGGCCTCCAGCGGTTACACAAACCTGCGAACCCTGGTCGACGGCAATGGACTTCGACGGCGTCGATGTCCGGGTGCTTCACTTCGATCTCCTCGGCGGTCCCGTCTCGGGTCGGCAGCCTTTCGAGGGTCTGTCTTCCAGGGCGCTTCGGCGAAGATGGAGCGGTGCTCGATGGTCCCCCGGAGCACGGGAAGAGGGCGCCTTACCAGGTCCTCTCTCGGGTCAGTCTTCGATGATTTCGGCAGCCTTCGGATCGGTCGAAGCAAATGCCACAGCAAGTCTTCTTCTTCCAGCTGGACGTCGAGGATCAGCAGTTCCAGTTACTCTTAGAGCGGAGACTCAACTCCAGAACGCTTCTGAACAATTACCAGTGGTGAGAGGTCCCCAGATATACTATTCTGTCTCTCATCCACACTGCTGGCACACACTCAGCAGCCAATCATACAGAAGGGCATTCATGCAGTCAGTCAGCCAATCAGGCACACAGTGCATTCAGGCCACCCTCCTCCCTTTCAGACACTCACAACAAGGAATGTGGATTGGGACAAGTACCCAGCCATTCAACACTACACACTGCATTCAGGCCAGTTTCGGGCAGGGCAGTCTCAGTCTTTGTCTCTCATGCCAGAAACCAGACAACCACAACAAGGAGTGTATATTGGTCACACACTCCATTCACCCAGGTCCCACCCACAGGAGGTACCCACAACATACAGTCACTGGGAAGGCTCCAGTCAGTCTAGCTGGGCCTTCACAACAACACCATATATGGAACTTCCACCCAACAGCCAGTCAGGGGGAAGGGACAGAGTCAGGGCTTCCCAGGACTTTGGGAAAACAAGACAACAGGCAATAGAAAGCAAGAGGCCACAGGGGCCATCTTGTTTCCTATCAGGAATCAACTGATCCCAATGGCAGGGCCTGGGTATCCCAAAATGGAGGACACCCAGAGCACCTGTCAAATTCAGCATGGAGCTGCCACCAGCCCATACCCTGCTCTGTGGGCCACCCACAGGTGCCCAAAAACATACACTAGGGGTACAGGGTTGTACCCCTACCCATGGGTGCCATAAGGGTATCCCATCGGTCTGTTCACCAAACCAAAAGAGAGAACTGCACTGCCAGGAGTCCCACATGGACTCCTGGGCAGAAAACATGACAGAACACACGATAAAAAGCAGTAAAGGACAAGGATTCAGAGGCCCTGTCCCTCTGATGCATTTCCAGCATCACACCCACTTACAAGCAGACCATTCACTGGCATGTTATTTATTTATTCAGATTTGTAGAGCGCACGTCAGCCCGGGGGCATTGTGACGCTAGTTACAGACATATCTTAGTTACATAGAATACATTATTTACATAAAATACATTATTTACAGTGGCAAATATGACATTTGTACAAATTTGCAATGCAGTATATTTACATAGATTCGCAAGTGTCACATATTATTGTGCAAGGAAAGAGGTCTTCAGTTTCCTACGAAAAATCGGGAGTGAGTTCTCCGCTCTAATGTCTGCAGGAAGAGCGTTCCAGGTCTTGGCGGCAATGTAGGGGAAGCTTAGGCCACCGGCTTTGGCTTTTTTGATGCGTGGGATGTAGAGTAATTTGGTGTATTGCGTCCTGGTGGGACGGGAGGTGGAGGGTTTGGAGATGGTCTCTGATAGATAGGACAGGGCGGAGAGAGAGAGGCATTTGTGTGTGAGGGTGAGGATTTTGAGTGTGATCTGCTCTTTGACCGGGAGCCACTTGGCTGAGTGTCTGGCATGGGAGATATGCTCTCTTCTTGGGATGCTAAGCGCGGCCTGGAGAGCATTGTTCTGCGTGACTTGAAGTCTGTTTAGGTTTTTTGCTGAAGTGCTTGCTAGGAGGGTATTGCAGTAGTCCAGTTTGGCTCCAATGGTTGCTCTAGCTATAGAGAGGCAGTTGGGTTTAGAGAGGTATGGCTTGATGGCGTTTATGAGTTTGGTGGTATGCGCTGACTTGTCTGGTCATAGATAATGAGGAGTCTAGGTATACTCCCAGTGTCTTTACAGCTGTGGATATGGGGATAATGGAGAAGTTAGCGTACAGTTTGTCCAGTTTGTCTAGGGTGCTCTGTTGACCTAATATCATGATTTCAGTCTTGTCTCCATTGAGGCAGAGGCCATTAACTGCCATCCAGGCCTGGATGATAGAGTAGATCATGTCGAGTGCCTTGGTGTCTTCGTGGTATGATCCTGAGAGGGGTAGAAGTACTTGTGTGTCGTGACATTCTATATTCAGCCTGAAGGCACAAGGAGGGGATTCAATTTCCAGCATTTCACACTGAACTTATATTCACACGCTTATGTACATTTCCATCGTACACATCTTGCATTGCACATTTTTGATTTTCCCTGACCCAGTTGTCCTGACTTTTTGCTGATGAGTCCTCAGCGGAAGCATTATGATGGACACTAATAGGGCCCCTGAGAGATGATGGGTCCCACAGGGTCATTAGCCTCAAGGCTTCCTGTTTCATTGTGAGGTGCTAACCGCACTGCCGACAGTGGGCTTCACTAGTAGGTGGTAACTTCTGTTTGTTTCAATTGGGGGTACAGCTCCCTACATCCATGAGGCTTCACTACAGGGAAATCCTATTTAAATCTAGTACAGTGTCCAATGGACAGACATGTTTCCTACTAGAGAGTGAGCGGGTTACAGATGATGTCATAAATCATCATGCCAGCTACTTGTCTCAGGGGACGAGGGGTCCCAGAAATGGCATTCTCTTGAACAGTGTCTGGTTCGAGGCTTCAAGGCACTCAGCTGCTCAAAGAAAAGTGTTGCCCATTTCCTGCATGGACCCAACACTTAGAGGCAGAAAAACCAGGACAATGAGTTCATTGATATCTGACAGCCCAAGGCTTGTGCCTAAAACCTAAAGAAAAGGACAGAGCACCGACTAAGGCGAAACCCTGAAGTAACTTCGAGGAGTCTATCTCCTGCCCAAACCATCTGCACTTTTTCTCAGTAAAAGACCTGCCCTTTCAAGAGTCCAGGCAGCAGCACCATATGCCATCTCTTGGAAGTATTCTTTTCTTCATCACAGCAGCATCTTCAACAGCTCCACAGCAGTCCTGGTTGCTTGAAGTTCTTGTTTGTTGCCAGCGTAATTGCCACTTGACAACCAGAATACAGGATCGTCCCCTGTTGACCTCTCACCTGAGCGAGCGTTGAGTGCCATTGTTTGACCATTTCTGAAGATACCCAAATATGTGTTTCTTTATACTTGCATCACCTTTGGGACCGCACCGGAGTGACCACAGAGTGAAGTCCTATTCCTAACGTTGATCCTGCCTTTAATATTGGGTCCTACATTGGTTACTGCACAGCTTCAGGACCTGTATGCAATTCAGCCAATCAAAAACCTTCCGTCTCTTTCACTATTTGCTTCGAGAGACTGAATCACAGATGAGCCTATATAAATCCAAAGGTGCCCTCTGGGGTACGGATCCTTCCTACTTGATAATCAAAGATCCTAGTTGAACTTTGATTTTTCAGTTGATTCTAAGTAGTAGCGCCACCACAAAAGTCCCTATGCAAAGTTTCGAGTAACTGAAGCTCACACTTTAAAATTGCAAGCACTTGAGGGCATCCATTTTGTGATTTCAGGCAGCCTCCTCGGCTCTGCCTTTGCGGCACTAAACAAGCAACAAAAGCCCCCTACTGGGAGCTTTTGCTTACTGCAGCCTAAGCAGAGCTGAGGAGGCTGCCTTCACTTTCATTTTACGTTTTCTGTGCTCCCCAAGCCCAGGGAAGCACAGAAAACGTAAAATGAATGCAAAAAGCCGAGGCGCACCAATTAAAAATATAACGTTGTTGTATTTGTGATTGCTGTGGCTGGAAAACCACGGCAATCACAAATACAACAATGTTGTTCTTCTGAATGCTGCAGCTTTCGCTGGGAGTCTCCTGGGCTCCCCCAACCCTGAGGGAGTCCAGGAGACTCTCAGCGAAAGCTGCAGCATTCAGAATAACAACGTTTTTGGATTTTTAAATACTGTGGCATTTACAAATACAAAAACATTGCATTTCTAAACACCGCAGCACGGAAACACAACCCCGTTGTGTTTCTGCCTACAGCAGCTTTCACTTTGGGGCTGTCGGGCTGCCCAGCCCGAGAGCTTCAAAGTGAAAGCTGATGTAGGCAGAAACACCGCGGCATGAAAACACAACTGCGTTGTGTTTCTGCCTGCCTTGGCTTTCACTTTGGGTCTCCGGTGCTCTGCCAGGGGAGCACTGGAGACCCAAAGTGATAGCCATGGCAGGTGGAAACACAACGCGGTTGTGTTTCAAAAATGCTGTGGTTTTTCTTTCTAAGTTTCTCAGGCTCCTCCAGCTTGGAGGAGCGCGAGAAACTTAGAAATAAAAACCGCAGCGTTTCTGAACCACAACAACGTTGTATTTATGTCCAAGCTGAAGCTCCGCAAACATAAATACAACGTTTTAAAAGCTGCGGTTTTATTTCTACGTTTTCCGGGCTCCTCCAGCCCGTAAAACTTAGAAAAAAAAACGCAGCTAGTGCTTATTTTAAAAAATAAAATAGCACTTACCGAGATGCAGCTGCAGCTTTCCTGCCTGTAGTCTCTGGTCCCCATCCTCCGAATCCGGCATAAATGAAGCAAAAGCCACCAAGTGGTAGCTCTTGTTTACTACAGCTGGCTGGCTTTTGCTTCATTAGTGCCGCAAATGCAAGCACAGGTGGCATCCATTTCACAAAATGGATGCCCCCTAGTGCTTGCAATTCTAAAGTTTGAGCTTCATTTGCTCGAAACTTTGCATAGGGACTTAAAAAAAATATTTTAGGTATTTGTTTTATTATTGGTCATCATTTTGGCCAATAATATTTCTGAACAAACTATTCTTTAAGGATTGTCTCTTTGCAATCCTTGGCCCAGGAAGGTCTGTAGGGCGGGTAGATCCATTGTAACAGGTAATTGACATTCTCTTTCTTTCTACCAAATGATCGGGCCAGTATAATAGCCTATGAGTCCCCCGTTCAGTCACTTGTGTTGTTCTTAAATTCATGTGAGACACATTCATTTTTGGGAAATTAGCTTGAAGCAATGGCGTGTCCCAACCATATTTTCTTATTTGTGCAACTTTTCCCAGTGCATCACATCATTACAGAACGGTTTGCGCTCTGTGAATCTTCTATTACTGCTGGTTTACAAAGTGCATGTGGGCTTTTCCTCTCTTTTTGCTCCCCTAGCATGACTTTCTATTAAATAATAGAGTTAGAAAAGCTTTTCATACTTTAAGAGACATTGCTATTCAAAAGGAACAGAGCTATACATTCAAAACCTTCTTTAAATGAATGTTTATATATGTATTATATGGATTCTCAAAGTGTGAACCATGGCCCAGTGGATGTCACAGAGCTGTAAAACAGCAGGGAGTCGCAAAGGGAAGTAGTACAAAAAATGATTCTGTGGTTAAAAGAACTCAGGAAGAATACGACAAAGCAATTTCATGGTCGTAAAGCAAGAGCTACCCGAGGGCACAGCATTGGGAACATCCTATGGCAAAGCTAGTTGACTCGGACAAGGGAGAGGTAAAGAAGAGTCCACAGATAAGTATTCAAATAAGCATAGTAGATGCTCTGTAGTGGGTTGATGAGTTCAGCTGAAGAATCGCTAAATGACACAGTGAGATGCACTAATGCAATAACAATAGTCTACTTCAGGGGGATATAGTTGTGGTTATGGTGTAATCTTGTAGAATTTCCTAAAAAGGATGCTTCTAAGTGCTGCTGAGAACGGTGTCCAGTCAAAATGTCGAAAACATTTGGTCGAATGACAAAAATGTCAAAAAAATGATGTCTAAAATTTATTTTCGAATGCTTTCTTTTTTTATTTACATGTTTTTTTTTTTGGTTCTGCAAGTAAAAAAAGGGTTAAAACAGAAAAACATGTTTTTTAAAAGTGGGGTTGGGGGAACCCCCCCATTTCGAACAAAAACAAACTAAAAAAGACACTTGAAAAAAAAATTCGACATTTCTTTTTCGACATTTTGACTTTCGACCAAATGTTATTCGAAATAGTGACATAAACCGTTGAGAACAGAGTGAGGGAAGGGATAGTCGAGATTCAAGTGTGTGTGTGTTCTGTTCTCAAGGCCCAACAAGCGCAAGATTGGCTGAGAGATTGTTTCTTCTTTTGGAGCAGAGCCTGCATGCATGGGATAGCCATACTGTGTTTTAAATAATGGCCTAAATTACTCCAAAGAAGACTTTTCAGGCACAGCCCCAGTTGTAAATTACTGCTGTCATAATCCAGACAAAGATGTCCATTTGAATTGGGGAACAGTATCAAAGGGAAGTAAATACCTTTATTCATTCCAGAATGTAACACTAATGCTGCCTCACCCTGCGAATAAACATATTCTAATTGACGGTCTTCTGATTCATCACAACATGAAATCAGGTGTACCACGGTGCCTCAGGATAGCCTAATGTGTAATGCATTCATGCTTCAGGAACCCAGCTCAGATGTACAATCACAGGAGAAGAGTCAGGCTGCAGGGCCTAACACGTTTCCACTGAATCTTTTCAAAGTGGATGTTGTTTACTGGACGCTGATAGCAGCTAAAAATCATATCATGAATGTGCCTGCTAACAGCAACTGTATCCCACTTGTCTTGAAACAAATACAATATAGATTTACGGGATATATGTCTACTGGGTGATCCTGTCTGCTAAGCTTTCCGAGTGATACATTTGCTAAGCTATATGGCCTCTGGTCACTCGCTGAAACTTGTCCTTCATCTGGAGCGGCAGAAATGAGGAATGATTGACAATCGAACGGTGTGTAAGTCTGAATGACCTTATCCAGTAGCCAATGAAGGTTGGATTTGTCTCGGGAGGATAGCTCACCAGCAACGTGCTTGTCTTGGAAGCAAGATGACACGGAGCAACACAGGTTCCATTCCCGGGTCTGCGCTAAGGGGTTATAAATAACCTATCATATCATATCAAAGGAAAATTGTCTCCAGGAATCATGGATCCGAACATTGCAACCAACATAATCAATAGAGAGAAACGTTGCACTTAACTTTGAAAAGTAAGGGTGAACTCGGGCAATCAGAGCTGCCTTAAGAGGTCTTATTCCAAATGCGTTTTGAATGGAAATCTTCAGGTTTTTGGCTGCTGCCCACTCCCTTCTCAGTTCCATTGATCCAGCCTGGTTGCCTACTTGCTCTGATTTGATTGTGTTGTTATAGTGAATCTGAAATTTACAGGCACTGCTCGGTTCATTCTAGGGTGCCCACTGTTCCCAGATGAAGCTAATTAATGCCAGTCTTTCAGTTTCAAAATGGCACAGTATTATCTACACACGGATAATCTGGGTAGGCTTTCTTCTCTTTCTGAAAAGTGATGTCTCTTTAGGGAACATATGCCGAAGGCCAACAGATCAAATATTATAACTGTGAGCCTGGAAGGATCCTGTAGATTCCTCCATCAGTGACTGAAAGAAGATGGAAATGGTTTGAACTTTTAACTATTTAGGCCTGTAGTATCTTGCAAAGAAATACATGGAATTGAAAATACTTCATTCGGGAAGAGGAAGGCTTTTTTAATAGAAAATATGGAGGACCTTCGCGTATTATGCCGGTTCTTAATGTGGACGGTTGTCAGATCATTCAAAAGGGGCCAACTCTGGGGTCCAGTTAGGAGGAACGTATTTGGTTACAGCAGAGAACACGTTTCTGTAAAAGGTGTTGAGAGACCTGTTACCTCAGGTGTATGTGACCAGGGGTCTATAAAGTCCTGCCTGTGTGTGTCTGTCGCTATGGCCAAGAATAAAGATTTTGTCGTTGTTATTACGTACACATTTATCTTAATCCTGCAAAGAAGAGCCCCTGTAAGCGTTGGGGAAGTGTCATAACTACATCTAATGTGTAGTGTTAAAATAAAAATCTGTCTAAGAGGCGCTTATGCACCTGGAAGAAGTGCCCTTTGGCAAGCATGCAACTTTAGTTTGAAATGATGCTGCCTTTGCGAACTTGTTTCTCCCCCAAACACCCGAATGTGTTGTGCTTTTCTTAAAGCTGTATTGAAATAATTTGGAAGGACGTCTTACAGGAGCGTTTTGCAACCAACTGCTCTTTACACCGTACAGACGAAACATACGACGGTTTTGGTGCAAGGCCTCATTGACTAAGGTTAACCATACATTATTTATAGAAATTCGAAAGTGGTGATTATTGCCATGCAAATCGATGATTTGTGACAAATTGATTTTTAGGGAATGGGAGATTTTATTTTCCTTCTAAACGCAAAGGCTCATACGTTTGTAGATATTTATATTTTTTTGTATGTCCCTTTAGGAACCAAAGAAATGATAACAGTAATGACTCACGGGGACTATTCAGTACTACAGCAGCCCAGGAATTCAATTGCATGATCAGATTTGACCAATAACAAGGGTAGAGGCGCCTACAGAGACAGTGTTGACTCTTGACAGCAATTTAAGAGGACTAGTCTATTATTGCGGATGAATATTTTGCAGATAAATGCTCCATAATGTGCGCTGTAATACAACAAATACACAATCCCAGCGAGTTGTATATGTCATCTACAGGAGCAGAATTGACACATTTGACACCTGAGTGGTAAAATGTGAGGTTATGCCCCCTGTGCAGCGTGACGTTCACCATAACAAATATCACACACACGCAATGGTGCAAAAAGCGTCTTTGTGCAAAGCGGAACTGCCACAGAAGTAAATATGTACACACCTGGCAGGAAACAATCAAGTGTGTGCAAACACTGCAACCGAGAAAGAAATTACAATGAATGAGATTAGGAAAACCTACACAGTCTCCAAACTTTTCCTCAGCAACATGACATGTAACACTACATCAAATGATGATCAAAACCAACTGCAAGAGTGATACAGACAAGAACATATAGTGCAAAGCACGTTACCCACATTCAGAGCCAGACCCCACGACATTGAAAGCAACACATGGCATTGATAACAGTAAAAACAGTGGAAAACTGGAAACATTATTCATGCAATCCTTAGTGATAGATGCTGCGCTGAAAATCATAACTACTCCCTAAGGGAAAGAGGACAACCAAGATCTCCAGCTGGTCAGCAACTGCACAGTTATCCTGTGTGGAACCCACAAGGCGGCATACATTAGCCAGACCGGCTGATCAGCGTCATGCAGGTCTACCTCTGTGAAGATACAGAAACAGAAAGAGCACTTGGTTGGCACGGGGGTCATCTAGCAATAATTCTCCCCCGACCATTCTTTATGTTCAGCGCTTTGCAATAACCTCGGAAGAGTGATGAGCACTGTATGATCAATACATACGTACATACATAGGTACATGCATGTCTGAGTTTCGCTATTGAATGTTGAGTATCATTCAAACGCAAATAGAGAATGACCATGAGAAGAATAGAACTTCTCCCAGGCAAAGCCTTGCACTCCTTGATCGTCCTACCATATGCACATTTTACCATATATTTTCATTGCTATTGATCTCTAAATTACGGTTCAGACATTATAATGAAAAATTACAAAAAATAAATATGTTTCAACTAATTATTAGACATAAAGACAAATGTAAGGAGGGATTAAGAGACGGCCAAAACATCATAAGAGAGGGTTCAGAAAAGACAGTGAAGGGTATTTAGGAGTATCCAGAGCAAAAGAGTGGTAAGGTGAATCAGCACAAATGGGAATATGGACCAGTAAAATGATACTGAGAGGCAGAGCAAAGGCGATAGTTGAGAGGTTTTGAAATAAGAGACAGAGTGAGGGACTAGAAATTTACATATTCAAAATAAATGCAGCAAAAGTGGAAATGGAGGCTGAAGAGGCAGGGATCTAAAAAAGAGAGATAAGCATGGTTGCAATATAAGCAGAAGGGCATTTTATAAGTAAGCGGATAGGAGATTTAAAAAAAGTTGGAAGGGGGAGAGTTAATAAGATGGGAGACCAACCAAGAGGTAAAAGCAGTAATCAAGTCTTGAAAAAAATTAGAGTAAGAATACAAATGTTCTTTTCTTGTGGAGTGGGAAAACAGTGGATTTTGGTGCTATTGTATATTGTATTGGTAGATATTATGTAGTTGGAACTGACAAATGGGAACAATAGGCGAAACATACAGAGATGCATGATCAAAACTGACCCCAACATTACGAGGAGACTCTCTTGATTTTGTCTTCTTCAATAATTCACTCTCCTCCTCTGCCCTCTCCCCTGATCTCGCTCTCTCTCTGTCCATTGTTCACTTTAACATCTTGGTCCCTCCATCTTCTACTCCTCATCTCCTCTCTTCAATGACTAAGAGGAAAGATGATCTGTGAACCTCTCTCCTTTCTCTTTCCCCTATTTACGTCTATTCCAATGCCCATGCTTTCTCTGGCTTTGACTATGCACTTATGGCTCCATCCGACCAACACTGTGCTGTTTGCATATTCACACCTTCCCGTCCTCTGCATTGGATCGCCTCTGAAATTCAGACCCTCAAAACAAACATACGCCATGACCTGTGACGCTGGCACAAATTATCCAGACCTACCCTACTCCTAGCCTCCACAAATTCCATTGCTACCCAAACCACTGGACTCGGCCAAATCCTTTAACATCATATACCAAATCTCCCTTCACAATCAACCCCGCACATTTTGATCTGCCCTCCTATCTTTGCTCACACTATCCATTGCCTCCTCCTTTGCTGCTAATGACTTTGCTCACTACTGTCCTCTAAAATCTCTAAAATTCTTGACACTCTCACAGTCCTCCTCGCTCTCCCTCCAACCTTCCTGTTCACCACCTCTCCCCGATACCTCTTCTATGCTTGACTACTTCTCCTCTACCTCTCCTATTGAATTAGCACCCATCCTTTGTAGTGCCGGCCTATCATGCGCTCCTATTGACCCTTTTGCGCCCCAAATGATCAAAGATTTTCTCATTCACTTGCACTTATCTCTCTGACCTCTTTAACCCCTCTCTCTCTCTCCGCTGGACTCTTCGCTGTCTCCTTTGTCTTACCTCTATTGAAGAAACCCTCTGCTGACCCAAACGTCCCAGCAAGCTAGCTATCAGCCAGTTTCTCTACTTTCACATTATTTAAAAGTTCTTGAACTGGTAGTCTTCGACCGGATCACTCAGAACCTTCAAGATAATACCTTGGAGACCCACTTCAATCTGACTTCTGTAGTAAACCCTCTGCTGAGACTGCACTCCTACATGTCTCCAACTTTCTCTCTAATGCCATCCTATCTACCCCTTTGCTCCCTCTCGACAAAGTCCTCAACTTTGCTACCCACACTCTCTACAACATATCCAGATGCTCCACCACTTCTACCTACAAAGAAAACCAACCAATTAGAGCAACCTTAATTCTCCTTTAAATGTATTCAGGAGGAGGAGTTGCGGAAGATGCTGAAATCTATGAGACCTTCAACCTGTGCTGGTGAAACTCTCCCATCCAAAATCTTTCTCCCAAACAGTGAACTTTTCATATCATTCCTGACTCGCCTAACTAATGCCTCCTTTAGAGAAAGCAAGGTTCTGACTGCCCTCAGAAATATAGTAGTGATGCCAATGATAAAAAGATCCGGCTTGGACCCTGTGGACTACTTGAATTACAGACGTATTTCTAATGCGCCTTCTAAAAATAATTGATAAATTAGCTACAGTCCAATTACAGGAACATTTGGAAAATGCACAGATTTTGCACCGGAGACGGTTTTAGAGCTCACCATGGCACTGAAAGTGCGTTGGTGGACTTCAAACAGAAATGCTCCTGCTCATGGTAAAAGCAAGGCGGGGCTACTGATGCTATTAGATCTGTCAGCAGCCTTTGACCTTGTGGATGAAGCTGGTGAGTAGGATGAAGACGGTAGGAGGCTGCTCCGATGAAGTGGCCGCCTGGATCACATCATTCTTAGATAATAGATCTTCCAGGATTGTTTGTGGTGACGCTTGTTTGCCCCCTGAGGTATTGATATGCGGCATCCCACATGGGACATGCCTTTCACCGTCTTTGTTTAATGTTTTTTGTCAACCACTGTGTTCTCTCTTGGAGGAGTTAGGGGTTTGATTTACTAACTATGCTGACGACACACAGCTCATTATTGAGTTATGTGGAATTTATAAGAAAGACGCTGAAATAGTTGCATTGGTTCATAACGTAATACAGAACTGGATGGCATGCAATGTTCATCCCAGGCCAGAGGGAAATTGGAAAATGAATATATGGGATTTACTATCGATAAACATCTCATCCCTATAGTTACCAAGGTGAAGAATCTGGGAGTTATTCTTGAAGTGTCCCTTAGCTCAGAAGCTCTCATCCTTAATGTGGTTAATAAAACCCAATATCACCTTAGACTACTAAGACCAGGGAAACCCTACATGTCAGATTCCAGTTGCACGGCCTTTGCCCGAGCATTGATCTATCCGAGGATTGACTGTTGTAATGCCCTACACATTGGTGCCAATAAGAACAGTCTTGGCCGCCTACATGTCTTGCAGAATGATGGCGTGCGCCTAGTAAAAAATGTGTGCCAACATGAGCTAATCTCTGAACACAGGGGAAATCTTCATTGGCTTCTGGTGGTGGCCAGGACCCGGTTTATGGTACTCACCATGGTAAATAAATGCTGCTATGGGCAAGCCCCAGGATACTTAGATAATCGCATGAAGGTGCTGGTCCCTAAAAGAGCCACTAGATCCAGCAATGAAATGCGTATAATGGTCCCTAGACACAAACGAGTCAGAGGCCCTTGCACTTGCCACCTGTTGGCCATACTTTTACTTGTTGTTATTTATGTTCTTATTCCATGTACTGCACTGTCCTCCTCCCCTGCCCCTCCGCACTCTCCACCCTCCCCTTCCCATGCACTTGCGCGATCTGATTGACAATTGGCCTAGTAGGATCATTGTCTATCTTCCCTCTGTTCCCCTCCCTTGCCTCGTCGCGCCTTGAAACACTTGTGTATAGGCACGTTATAAATGCCAAAGAGGGGGAGGGAGCAGTGAAGTACATAAGATAACTGTGAAAAAAATAAATAATAAAGATAAATAAATACAGACAATAAATAAGAAGTGAAAGCCAGCTGGCGGCAAGTGCAAGGGTAAGGGCAGACATCAGGTGTCAAGTGCTGGTAGAGGTCTGTAGGGATACAGAAACAGTCCCCAACTGCAAGGGTTGCCAGGGGGGCACGCAGGTGTGCACCTGGCAGACGGGACCTGGGCCAGAGATCTGAGGGTAGCCAGGTAAACCAGTGCAGTGTCAGTTTCAACAAGGAGATCAGCAGGGGAGGAGAGTAGAGAAAGCAGAAGCAAAGAGGAAGGTCTTGAAGTGCTTCCAGAACCAGAGATGTTTCTCCTCAAATTATGAGATGCAGGGAGGCTGTTCCAGAGGGAGGCCCCAGCAGAAGAAAGAGATCTACCAGTAACTCGTTGCTTGGAGAAGCGACTGACCCTGAGAGAGTTGGAGGTGGATGAGCGAAGAGCTCGAGAAGGAAGATATTTAGGAAGAGAGATTTGAAGGTAATGAGGCCCCAGGCCCCAGAAGGCCTTATTGACAATGCAGAGGGTTTTGAACTTAATCCTCGCCGCCACTGGGAGCCAGTGCAGAGATTTTAGTCCTGGAGAGATACAATCCCTGGGCTTGAGGCCAAGGACAAGTCTTGCAGTCCTGTTTTGGATGTGTTACAGAGGGTGTAGAGTAGAGGCAGGCAGATTTAGAAAGAGGCTGTTGCAGTAGTCCAGCCTAGAGCGAACCAGAGCTCTGGAGACAGTGAGCTTCTGGGGGAAGGAGAGGAAAGGAAGAATACCTCTGAGGAGGTGCAGCTGGTAGTGGGACTTCTTAGAGACGTCGGAGATGTGAGGAGAGAAGGAGAGTGTGGAGTCGAAGATGACCCCGAGGTTTTTAGCCTCACAGGTGGGAGCAGGAAGAGGGCCAAGAGAGGCCGGCCAGAGAGTGACAGGAAAGAAGGGAGCAGGTGTGCTGATGAGGAGAATCTTGGTCTTACTGGCATTAAGGCAGAGATCATTGGTGGCACACCACTCCTGAATAGCAGACAGATAGTCAGATATGAGAGAAGGAGACGAGGTGGCGGAAGGGAGCCTGAAAATGAGTTGAGTGTCATCCGCATAGCACTGATAGTTGGGGCAGAGAGCGGCAATGTGGTGGGCAAGAAGTGCCACGTATTGGTTGAACAGCCAGGTAGAGAGGTAAGACCCCTGGGGAACACCACAGGTGGAGATAGAGATAGAGGAGAAGAAGGGCCCAAGTTGAACTTGGGAGGTTCGATCGGAGAGGAATAAAGTCAGCCAAGCCATGGCCTGATCAGTGATACCCAGGTTATCACTGAGACGGTTGAGCAGGATGGCATGATTGACCATGTCAAAGGCAGAAGAGAGATCAAGTAAGATGAGGACACAGGGGGTGTTGAAATCAAGGTTGGAGAGCAGGTCTTCACAGATGTTCAGGAGAGCAGTTTCCGTGCAGTTTCTGTGCTTCTGGCAGCTCTGAAGCCAGACTGATGGTCATGGAGACAACTAACAGATTCAGTGTGAAGATTAAGCTGGGAGTTTGCCCAGGAAAGGAGTGATGGAGATTGGACGATAGTTGGCCAGCCAGGAAAGGTCGGTCAAGGGTTTCTTAAGAAGAGGATACACAGGGGAGTGCTTCAGGGGGGAAGGGAAGACTCCAGTGGCGAAGGAGTGGTTGTAGAAGTCAGCCAGAGCAGGAGCCAGGGTGTCGATGTGGTCCTTGATAGTTGTAGAGGAACAGGGGTGAACCTGTTTTGACGAGACTTTCATAGATCAGACCTGTCTGGAAACCTTGTCTGGGGAGAGCAGGGGAAAGGCAGGGAAGGAGGGAGGAGAGGTGGCCGAAGAAGGGCCAGAGGAAGAGCATGGAGTAGAGGGGGAGAGGAAGAGAGAGAGGACAGGATGTCCTGAGTTTTAGAGATGAAATGAGAAGTCAGGGCCGTGCAGAGGGCCTGGAAGGGGAGAGGAGAGGTAGATACTGCAGCAGGATTGGTCAGCTCCTTGCAGATTTTAAAGAGTTCGGCTGAGTTGTTAGATGCCGCAGAGACACAGGCTTAGATGTGGGCTCTCTTCTTGGTGCGGACAGAGAGCCGGTATTGCCTTTGGAGCAGGCGGCAGGCCAGTTTGTCAGAGGATGTACCGGAAGTCCGCCATTTCCTCTCAGCCACCCTGCACTTGCATTTAAGGGTGACGAGATCAGAGTCATACCAAGTTTTGCATTTGGCTTTGGGCTTTAAGCGGATCCTCATGACAGGGGTAAGAACATCAAGAGTATCAGATACAGCAGAGTGGAGCATAGAGAGGACTGTGTCAGGGTGTGAGTCAGCCAAGGGGGGCCTAGGCGGGGAGAAAGTGGCGGCAGAAGCCTCAACTGACACACGCTTCATGGGTCGGATAACCGAGATGGTAGGTGGCAGTGCTGGAGTTGGCTTGGCCTGAGGGGTGGAGAGGGTGAGCTAGGAGGAAAGGAGAAAGCGATCACTCCAGGAGAGAGGACCGGTGAAAGGGATTGAAAGGGGAAGGTCTGAAGAGATCAGAACATCCAGGGTGTGCCCTGCAGAGTGAGTCGGGCCAGAGGGGAGAATAGAGAGTGAGAGAGAATCGCAGAGGTCACGAAAAAGTCCAGAGAAAGGACAGGGAGCATCCAGGTGGATGTTAAAGTCTCTAAGAAGGAGGAATTGAGTGGTTGAGGCCAGGAGGGAAGAGGAGAGGTCCGCCCACTATGGACTTCTGATTCGACCGTGGCTTTCCTCCTCTTCTTTTATTTCTTCTTTCCCTTCCGTGCCTTGATGCCTGCGGGCTCCAGCGCAATACAAACGGATAAATAAAATAAAAATAAATAAATACTAATATTATGCTGGTTGACTCTACATACACAACTGCTCTCTTTTCAAGTTCCTTCCCCTGGTCTACAAAGCAATCAATGGTTTTGCTCCTCAATACCTGTCTGATTGTATCTCAGTTTACTCACCATCTCCTTTCCTCCGATCCTCCTCTGCGCTCAACCTCACCGTCCCATACCCTCCCTGTGCCTCCTCTCGCTTCCGCTCTTTCTCCCTACTTGCCATGCTGCACTGGAGCCACTGCACATATCAAAGCCAGGCCAACTGTGGATCTCTTCAAAGTTTGGCTTAAACTCGACTTGCTTGCTAGAGTAGGAGCTACCGCTGCCCTCTCCCTCATCCTCTCATCCTCACCCCACCACTGCCTCCAGTGACACTTAATGTCATTTTTTATATTTAAATAGTACTCCTGTTTAGTTTGAAACCCTTGCCTTTAGGTTAATGTTACTTTTGTAAGTCACCTGTTTTCATATGTATATATTCTTTTCTGTTTCTTTTGTTTCGTCCTGATTTATGTCCCACATTTTTACACCCTCATAAACTGGCTCATCACTTTTTCTAAAATTTGTGCTATTGTAGAGACAGCCTTCATGGGTATGCCTCCACTATCTGTAAATGTGTTATTTATTGTAAGTCATTTCTGTTCAAAGTTCACATCCCTTTTCTTCAAATAAATGCAATTACGAGCTGAAGAGGAACAGGTCAGAGTCATGGTGTGAACAAATTGTGGCTGGAGGGATAGAAGTATAAGGATGGGGAGCAGGGAAGAATAAGGCCTTGACCGTAGTTGCATTAACTGAACAGAATCGGAGGCTGGCTCTATGTGATTACGAGTCAATTCTTTTAAAGTATTCTGTACCATTGTTTTCCTTAGGGTCCACCCCCACCACCCCCTCTTGGATGACAACTTACTATTTTCTCCCATCCATACCCAATCCTTTAGTCCCACTGTCCATGTGATTTTTGGCATTTATAGCACCATGTGACTGATTGAAAAACCTGGAAAGACCCAATCCTAACACAGCAGGTTCAGTGTGTTTGAAGCAGAATAGGGGACAAACAATATGAAACGCATCAGAGAGATCCAAACAGCAAATAAATGAGCATTTATAATATTTAGAATGTTGTGCCGCCAGAGGCTCTTGATAGTTGCACATCATTTACTGCCCTGCTGTAGGGTGGCATGTCTAATCTATTTCAGCATAAAAAAGTCGCACCACTTCAATAGAGGTTAATATCTCATCTGGCGAAACATGTTGCAGAGAGGGGAAACATATCAGCATGGAAGGGGGCCACGTCAGATTGACCCCCTCCTTCCGTGAAGCACAGGTTAATCATTCATAATCGACCTATCCATCTTCCAAAGGTCCTCTTAACAGAATTTATGAAGGCCCGCAAAACTAAAGCCCTCTCCCACAGCTAAAAGAAGCATGGCTCCCCACACTCTTATTGTAAAGAGTGCAATATTGCCGACTTTTCCCAACTACAATCCCATCTCCAAAATGCGAATCTGTCTTCTCATAACCCATGAACTTTCATCCAGTGAAAAGTTTGTCTGATTGACAATGTGGAATCACGATGATCTTTTTTCATCTGTGTGTGGCTGTGGACATGATTGATGTCACAATCCCGATGGAAACATGGATCCGGCTACTCATGAGCAAAACGCTACGTCTATTCCAGAAACATATAATTATTTTGTGTATGTCGATAACAACCATGAGTAAGTGAATTTGAATCCTTGCCTCTAATTTTCAGATTTGCATTTGTTCCTCTAGACATGGGGCCTCATTACGATGTCAGTGGTAAGGGGTTTTACCAGGCGCCCTTAGCGGGAGCCGCTAAAGGACTAGGGAGCAAATAGTGGGCCCGTTATTAGCTCCTTCCCCATTCCCATTGAGCCCTATGGGGGCTCGAATGGGAATGGGGAATAGTTTTCAGAATCAGGATTTAACGGGTCCTCCAAGGTCGGAATGACCCGGTAAGTACCCATTCCGAGAACCCGGACCCGGTATGCGGTATGGGGTAGCCATGGTTCTAATAGCACCATGGCTACCTCCAACCTCGTAATGAGGCCCATGGTCTGCATATGTTCTAGACTACAACTCAAATGATCACTAAAAATTGACTTTGCTGGCTACGGCCAATGGAAGTTGTAGTTCAAGATATCTGGCGAGCCAAAATGTTCACCACCCTGCTTTAGAGATCAAGGATCGACAGGGCCAGGCAAAGGTTATTTTTCTTCAGTGCAGTCACATTCTTCCATTTAGTTACCCTGTACTTCTTACACTTCATTTTAAGTCAGCGACATTGATGCATACCTTAGTTATGTGAAAGAAAGTCAAGGATCTTATGTTGCTCAACTTTTATAGGAGACTAGAGGAAGTTTTTTTCCTGCAGGGAAGTGCACCCTGGTTTGTAGCTCATATCCACCATCCATCATAGGTTCACTATGGGGGAGTGGAGGAAGCCAAACATGTTTGTGTGTGTGTGTCTGTGTGTCTTTGTCTATGTATGTGTGGTGTTGCGATCCAGGGTACAATTGTTGTGTGAACGATAAGTAGCAGGCTAAGGCAAAAGCGCGATCGTGTAAGCCGTATAAATGTGGGCTTTTGAACAGACCTCGAGTGACAACTAAGTTTATGTTTGTAAAGAGCCTTTTTTCGTACAATTCATTAATAGCTAATAATATCATATTTTTCTGTTGGCAGGAATTTTGGAGGCACCGACACAATGGAAGAGCATAGGAGAAACCTTTCAGGTGTAAGCAAAGGCAAAGATCAACCCATCAAAGCGGAATGGAGTTCTCGATGTGTGGTGTTCACGTACTTTCAAGGCGACATTAACACTGTGGTAGACGAACACTTTTCTAGAGCTTTACGCAATGTGAAAAATCCACAGGATCTTAGCATAAAAAACAAAAATGAAGGAGTGATCTTGAAGAATGGTGAGCAGATCAGAAACATTTATAGAATGCTTTCTTTAATTACTTTGCCTAGCCCCTTCTAGATTCAAGCATGCAAATGCATTTTCCCACCATTACCACCTTTGGCGGTACAAATATTTGACAAGCCTGAAGTAAGTAATGGTGTGTTTAGGCTACTGGGTTATATGTTGCTATGTGCGAATGTATTTTTGTGAAACATCTTTGACAAATGAGTAGTATTCTTTGTGTAAACCCTCTCACGCTGTCCTTTTTTCTTATTATTTCTGCCATCTCATTTTGCTGGCTTGTTCTCTAAATCTAACTCGTTCATCCCTGCTGTCCCCTTAAAGCCCACTTAACCCCCCCCCTTTTTGCCATCCTAGTAATCCAAAAATGTTCCTCGTTTAATTCATGCGCTCGTCTCGTGTGACCATGTGTATGTCCCTATGCTGCCTCCAATCATGGCAAACTGGCATGCACATCACCACACTCTACAACAGCTACCTGCCTTAAACCATTCTTCCCAAAAAAGTGCTCAAGCCCGCATTGTTTATCTATATAGTTAATTAGACCTAGGTCTAAATGGCACTGATGAGAGCGATGTTGCAGAAGGCCACCTGCAAAAGGTCGGTCCCTGCAAGGTCTTCCTTTCTCCTCCCCTCTTTCTCTGCTAATTTTCGCGGCGATTACATCTCGCACCCCCTTCCCTGCTGCAAGGCCCTGACCTCCTATGCCCCCCCTGCTTACCAACCCTGCTCCTTTCCCCATGGGCAGTTCCGGAGACATTAAAAACAGTCATTATATATCACTGTTCAAACTTTTGTCCTGGGTCTATTTTTTTAAATGATACATGCATCTTTTCGTCTGCATTTCCTGCCGAGCCGATTTACTCCATTAAGAGTGTATTTCGAAATAAGGCCTGTTCTGTTCTCATTGACAATGCACTCATGAACTGTCGTGTCCAATTACACAAGAACCGAAAAAACAAGCAGCTACACATAAACCTTTTCGTACTGCACCATGTTTCATTCTTTTCACCGACTTTAATGCAAAAAATGCCTTGAAGAGACATGACAATGACCACCCTGGCCCCTCTAAAATCTGGCAACCATGCATCTGCATGCCCCCCAGCTGGAAGAGAGAAACTTGACCTTATCACCCGATCCTGAGCGAGCTACACTGGCTCCCCACACCAAGCGCGCATCCAGGATACCACTCTACCTAGTCCAAAAAGTTAAGATGCAAGGAGGCCATTACACCATCTGTAATCAGACGTCACCAGACTCTAAAGCAGGAATTGCTGTGAAAAAAAAGAAAAGTGGTCCCCTCCTGCTACATGCTCATAATAGAGAATAACCTGCCCATCGGCATCAGGGTAAACCCACGAAAGAGCAGAAACCACTGAGCACCCTTCGGAGCATCCCAACATACAACATGTATCTTCGCTGTTGTACTGTGATCTGCTGCTTGCTAGACAGGCGGTTACTCTATACATCCATATCCCTTCATACATGCATACATAAAACAGATAGAACACATGGTAGCAGAAGCAAGAAAGGTGAAATTGGTGGGTATCGTCTGTCTCCCCTGTTAAAAACAGCAATAGAGGCCACTGATGAAAAGACGCCTAGCCCCTATTTGCTATTGTTAATCAGGCGTCTGCCCAGGCTTTAACATTTAAACCTCTACTGTTAGGGTGATAGAGTATACCCACGGGATTGAGTGTGATGGTGGGGCTTGTCTTCTCACCTGCATGCCCTTTTTCCAACTTTTGATGATCAATGAAGCCAAATGAGTCCTAAACCTGAAGACTTGCATGGAGCCTTAGAGACAAGACTGGCTACTGGGAAAAATCACTTAGCTGGCTGAATGAGAAACGCAACCTCCAAATCCGTCAAAATGTCCTCTGGTGTACCACAACATTCTATAACCGTCCCTATGCATTTCATTGTGTACTTTTTTTTATCCCTTCAGACCCTATAATTGTTAGCAGAGTTTGACATACATTTAAAAAAGGAACAACAGCATCTTTGAAAAACAATCGTATGTTGCTTTCCTTGTATGTGCCTCTTGTTCGCGCAATTCTTCATCTAAAAGCCTGTCTATCAAAAATATAATCCTGAATTGAAGGCAACTTTCTCATGCTCAGCCTGCAGAAGACCCAGGGCCCACCACACAAACTCTCTGCCATCTAGATCAATCAAACTCCAACTAAATTGGAGAAGTCATCCAACTCTTCTCACCTTTACCCAGAATGCATTTATGTTTTAATATATTTGGAGTTGTGTACCATGCCACATGCAACAGACTTACTGCAATTTAAAACCGTCCTCTTCTGAAAAGTGCTCTAGTACCCACTGAGTTTTCGTGCACAATAATAAACTGGTTAAGTAGATAATGATGATATGTTTATAGATACATCATAACAATCCAAAGCAGTCAGTAGTTCGTGGCAACATTTATCCTTTCTATCGTCTGGGACAACCTGCAACAGAATGTGCTCTCTACTGTCAAAATGTTGACAGGTTACTCCAAAACAGGAAGCCGATTGTGGTCTAATCACAGCAACACAAATGATAGTATCAATACGGGGGTTTGCACGTTAATCAATTAGTGGTATTAGTTAGATGATGAAGTATAACACTAAGAGAAGTAAAGCAAGATTCAGAGTCCTTTACCTCTGAGTGGTCCTTGTTATTAGCTAGTCTCACATTGTCCTTGTTATATAAGCCAGTATGGACAACACAAGTCTAGCCTTCAAGAGTCCTAAAGGGTGGGGAATCCTCCCACTTGTCTTAGAACTGGAACCCGACCACTTGAAGGTCTGAAAGGCCTCCAAGCGTACCTCTTCCAAAGAGCCTCCAAACAGATCAACCAAGGGCGCATCCAGTTTTTGGCTAATTCTTACAGAGTGAATAACAGTGCCCTAACCACACAGTTTATGGCCCACAAAACCTCCTGTAGGCCAGTTGTATCTTGTCTGTTGTAATGTACCATGCATTATTTTCCACTGTAGAACTATATGTTTTCACATGTGCTTAAAGTAACTTTCAGAACAGGTATGGGAATCTCACCCTTCTAACGTAACTGCTAACTGCACCAACTGTGTCTTCTCGCAAAGCACCCTTTTCTTCTCCCTTCCCCTGCTCTACTCTCTCTACCCTTGTTTGTGTCTTGGCACTCTGAAGCATCCTTTGGTTGCAATTGGTGCGCAGGGTGGGCTGGCCTACAGGGAATCTGGAGATTTCCTGGTAGGCCTTTGCACTCTGGCCCTCTTTTGTTTGGTGACCTATTTTATTTCCAAATGTTCTCATAACAAAAGGGTTGGGCTTGTTGAAAATGTGCAATATGGGGCCACGTTGAACATTGTTTCCAAGGTCTCTTTTGGTTCCCAGTTCACCCCTGCCAGTGCGATAGAAAACACCACATACATAAATAATGATTGCTTTATTTTGCAAAGTGCGGCACAAAATATAAGCAACACGGTGATGCTGCCGGCCTGAGATTCAAATAGAGGCGAGAGTGTGAGGGAGAAATGAGTGGAGAATACTCACTGAATGATGATCATACCCCGGGGTTGCAGAGTTTGGTCCAGAAGAGATGGTCATGAAATGACCAGCTACGACTTTATATATGTTTTATCTCTGTATAGCAATGTACTCTGTAAGAAAGGCAACACACTAGCACATGCAGGACCATTGTTTGCAAGGCCCTTTCAGGCGATTGCTGTCATCTGAAATTCTACCTTTTGTGAGAGTGGCAACCAGTGAAGGATCCAGAATATTGAGCACTGCACTTCAGTGTCTACCTCTGAGACCTTTTCATTTGGGGACTCAGAAACAATGTCAAAGGAAAAATCTAGCAAGAAAACAAAGCATATCTAGAAAGTTTGTGCATAATTTAATCAGTCGACTCCAGTAACCAAACTATGGTTCCCATGGATTGTTTTGGAATGTTACCAAAGTCAGTCGTAGAGGTTTTTTGAGATGTTGTGCTCTGTTGCTTCCCACCTAGGTTTGCGCTTTATAAATCCCCTACATTCATACATGGTGTTGGATGCATGCGGCCCGCCAGGGGACTGGAGACAGGTGTAGAATATTAGACAGGATAGTAGGTTACTGGTGCTCAACCACCTAGATGCGGGGTAGCCTATCAAGCATGAGCCAGCAAAGGCTTGGGACAAGTAAAGAAAGTCCCGATCCGCGACAGAATCAAGCTAAGAACCCTGGTCATCACCCAAAAGTGCCTGTCAAGCACCGCCCCTCGCTACCTCTCAGACAAATTCGCTAGACATTGCTCCACTAGACCCACCAGAACCCCTTACCTGCACCAACTAAAGATCCCCAACTATAACCTAAAAACAGCAGGAGGTTCAAGCTTCCCAGTGCTCGCAGCACAATGCTGGAATACCCTCCCTCTTGCAATTAGATCGGAAGCCGCATTCTGGCCATTCAGAGCCATGGTGAAATCATGCTTACTAGCCTAAACATCCAATCTCTCAATTACACGTTCGGCCAGCCGCCGTTCGCCACCATGTAGTAATGTTCACCCTGGCTTTATCCGATTCAGGACCACCCTGTAACCCAGTCCTCACTCTCCACTGTAACTATCTTGTACCCTGTTCTCTGTATACTTTATTCTTGTATGTAACTACTCAGAGCCTGGACTAATGGAAGCTCTGACTGGTGTATTAAGGTGTTTGTGTAACGATATGTAACTCTGCTGTGCACATGATTATGCGCCCAGCTACCTGAGGGTTCGGACGCGCTTTATAAATAAACAAACTAAACTAAACTAAACTATGCTCATATGCTTAATTTCTTAGAGAAGACCTCACACTACTGAATATGGCTTACTTGCCCAATAAAGTATCTGCCGTTTTTCCACATAAACTAATACTTTAACTACACAAGTGCTAACCTAGATTGACATTGAGCTTGTGGTTTTATTCAAGAATTGGCCATAGGCAGGAGGTAATGTACTATGGTAAGCCCCTGGACACTCGATCATATTTGACGGCACCCCCAACATTCCGATGTTGAAATGGAAAATGGCCCACTCCAGACTCGGGTAAAGTTCCTATGTTTTTTTTGTGGATCATCCATAGCAGCATACTTACAAATGATCCCAATGTATTCATGTTTTGCCTTTTCCATGTAGCTGGTAAAATAGCTCACTGGGTTAAGCACTTGCTTCAGAGATTTGTATGCAACCTACAGAAACAGGCTTGAAAACGGCAGTGCCAACTCAGCCCTTAATTGTTCTGGGATTAAGAAATTGTGAACCATTTAATTGAAATTCCAGCAATTATTATAACCGCACTTAAAACTTTGAGAAGTCCAGCATGCAGTGCTACATATCACATGCTACGCTTAATAGTATAACTGATAGTAATACATTGGCCCAATTTGGAGTACACATAGAATATTAGAGAAGACTGCGTAAGACTACACATATAGTCAAACACAAAAGCTGTATGTGTGAAAATGGCAAAAAATTGCCCTTGCAAAATGCAAACTCATGTGATAACCTAGTACATAAAAAACATATCATGTGATTGAATTCTAGTCTGGGAAGGATCTTGGGGTGATGGTGTTCACCTGATGGGTACGTGAAAATGAGAGCTTGGGGTCATAATTCCACTGCAGAGTATATCGGCAAGACAGAGTTTAATACTATGGGACTCATTACGGGTTTGCCGGTATCTCAGCGGTAATACTGCTGGAATACCGGCAATCGGTTATACCGTTAGCAGCACTTGTCTACCGGTTATACCGGCAGATTACAAGTGCCGGTATTCATGGTAAGTCCGCATTTCCATGGAGTCCCATAGGACTCTACGGGGAGATTTTGCCACAATTACCAGTAGGTAATCCGTCACTCATACCAGAAAAGTTGTAGTTGGCCAGTCTGGTAAAAGTGCTGGTAAACGTTATTAAACTTTTGCCATGTACCGGCCAACTCTTATTGAGGGCCCATGTTAAATTTTGTCGTCACATTATAAACAAAGCTCTTTTAAGGCAAATCTAAAAAAAAAATAAAAAGACTCAATTGTTACTATGGGCCTCATTACAAGTTTGGCGGTAGCCTTGCCAGTAAAACCGGTAGGCTGCCGCCAAACTTGCGAATTTTTCCGGCCCCTGGCAATGGGGAAATACAGGGCCATTACAACCCTGGCGGACACTGTATTTCCCCATTGCCAGGGGCCGGAAACATTTACTCCCCATTCCCATTTGAGCCCCACAGGGTTCAATTGGAATGGGGAGGCCGGATGCACCGGCACCATTAAAAATGGTGCCGGTGCATCCCACATGCTCTGCTCGCGGGTGCCGGTACGCCCGCCAGGTCCGGACCGGCAAACTTGCAATGAGGCCCATAGTGTTCTCTTCCTACTCTTCCATCTCCCTTCCCCGGTAAACCACGGTCTGGTTGTCCATAGAAGAGACACAATTGGCTGCTCTCCAGACAAGCCCTACACTGTAAAACAAGTAAAATGGTGGCAGGCGCAGTATAACAACTTTAAACATAACACAGCATATATAACAACATTCAAATAAGGTCAAAAAAGCAAAGTATGAAGAATGCCTGAACCTGTTCAGCATAGGCTGTCTTTAAAAAGGAAGCTGGCCGAATACAAGTGCTCTAGATGAATATGCGCAGGTGGAGTGGGGGAAGGGCAACAAAACCACGTTGACTTACTAAAGTAATATAATAATCATAACGCACATTTTGTTTGTGATTAGATTGAAAATCAGGTTAAAATGAAGAGTGAAGTTCTACTCATTGAAAAACAATGAAGGACCGTGTTCCAGAGCCAGGGGTTGGAGCTAATATTCTGCTTCTTCTTTCAACATTATTGTTCTGGGATACCCTCTTTGCAGCGTATTTGGCTATTTCAATAACTAAGACTGGATTTAGAGAGAGCGAACAAAGAGCAAATACGATCAGATGAAAAGCGCATATCAGAGGATCTGCTGCTTCTTGGCGCTGGGGAGCTGTATCCTATCTACAGTATACATAACACTTGGCTAGCTAGATGTGTAATTTACCTCCGAATCCGTCTGCTAATCCTGGTGCAAAAAATGTGAATGTAAACGTGCAAGTTTATAATATATTTCTCTTTTTCTCCAGCTAACCATATTTCTCAAGGTCATATAAATTATTCACCACAATGGACAAAGCACCAACAAGCAGCTCCTGCTATGAACATGTCTCCTGGCCTCAACTCGCCTGCTGACCACTACCCAGCATCAGTTTTGCAAAGCCATCATTCTCAGTCCCCAGACCTGTGGCATTACCCGCCCATGGGTGCCACCAGCCCTGCTGGTCAGGGGTATCATCCTCATTCCATGCCAGCCGAGCTGCACATGGCCCAGGGACCATCTCCTGATGGAAAATATGGGTCTCTTCTCAGCCTCCTTCAGCACGAGAGGTGCCCGCCCTCAATGCTAGAGCCTGTAATGAAGCATGAGCAAAGCTCCCCATGTGCGGGCGGACCAGCAGGATCCCAAAACATGATCCAGAGCATCAGTCCTCAGGGAGGTAAGGCAATGTTTATGCACATTTCATTCATCTGTTTGATAATAATGTATTAATATATATATAATGTTTCTCTCTTACACATGGCACAGGCTTTGTGCGCCAAAATAAGCCTGGATTCAAGCTAGGTTCACAATGAGTTCATATTTTCTAACCTATCAGTCGAAAGGGAGTTCATCCAAAATTATATATCTCAAAAAATATTGAGCCATATTGTGGATGTTTCCTTCCCACGAAGCGATTGTGGGATCTCTATTTCCAGTAATTTATGCAATGCCATCAACACGGCCCAAAAGAGGAAAAGGCACCTTGGGAATCACCAAAGTACACATACTATGAAGGGTCCATGGCGGGAAATACATGATTCCAGCAAGCGTCAGGATTGAGTCCGTCTTTGTGGCAGAAATCATGAAAACCTAGGACCTTTAGTCCCTCTTCTAAGAAGGGTAAACATTAGTTACAAATTTCCTCTAACTAGGATCACAGTAGTTGGCAGAGAAAAATATATTTTAAAAAGCATGTCACTTTTACCAACTAAGCACTATGTTGTGGAGGACAGAATAGAGATTAACACATATGATAAAAACGACCAAGTTTGCAACCGTTTTTTTTTTGTATTCACATAAACTAATCAAAGCAAATTATACCAACGGATTAAAAAAGCCAGCCACCCCGCCAGTTGCAACAGAATACAATTTAGAGGCCAGTGACAGACATACAAAACAACAATTTCTTACATTAAATCCCCAAATCCTCCCCACATTTCTTAAAACAGGTTACTCTTCTTCTGTTTACACAATATGGGTTTTACGTTTGCAATACAATTATCGGTCCTGCTGGTGCAAATAGGCGTGTCCCAGAATTGCCTATACCAACATACGTTTGGATCAAGCTCTTCATCCAGTTAGATTTTACGTGGCGATCACTGAAAACCAAGACCTCTACCTCCCACCAGAATATCTTTTTAGAATCCATTTGTTAATCATATTTACTGAACCTGAAGAGAAAGGTTATGGCATTTCCACACAGTAACAAAGTGTTTGAAGTTGTATGTATTTCAAAATGTTGGCAAACATCACATTGGAACCCCTAAGTACTTTTTCTTACTCACAATCTACATGTATATATATAAACGGCTTCCATTTGAGGTAAGTCACACATGCCACAACGCCACCTAGTAACCATCACTGGAAGGACACCTCCAGTGAGGTCAGCGCCACATCAGCAAGGCATTGTGGACATGCGAATTTGCTCAAGTGCAAGCCGTTTGATCCAGAACATTTCTTACAGCCATTTTTCAAGACTGCAGACACATACATACCTGGTTTCACCTTTATTAGGGATCATCAGTGTAGTATATGCAGACAGTTTTGTGGTTGGAGTGTTGGGGCATGTTTAACAAACAACAGCTAAATTATGTCGGGTTTTAAAAGGCTTGAAAAAAAACCTTCACCTGAAATGTGAAAGTGCAATATTCCATTTGAGCCAAGTCACACATTCCTCCTAGTAACCATCGCTGGAAATACACCTCCATTTCAGAAATACATCCACAACACATTGTGGATATGCAAATTCTCTCAAATGCAAGCCATTTCTTCTAGGAAATTGCCTTTGTTTTACAGGGTAGTGCTTATACATTGCAAAATAAATTCAAGACAGACATTTCTCAAAAATGCAGACAACTACATACCTAGTTTCACCCTTACCAGGGATCATAAGTGTAGTATAGTCAGACAGCCTTGTGTCTGGAGCGCTGGGGCAAGTTAAACAAACAGCAGCTAAAGTATGGGTGATTTAAAGAGGCTTTAGAAAAGCCTTCCATCTGAAATGGGAAAATGCAATATTCTATTTGAGCGAAGTCCTACTTGCCACAATGCCACCTAGTAACCATCGATGGAAGTACACTTGTTTGTGTGTGTGTATATTTCCAACAGAACACAGTGGATCAAAATTAAATTAATGCAACTAGCATGTGGTAAAGGTGGTGAATGGGGAGTCTAAAACACATAAGAACACAAACGTGAGTGGTTTTCCCTGAAGAGTCCTGCTCTAAGAAATGGATGGGAATAGAATGAAGGAGCTATTACTTGATGACAGATTTAATGGGGTTGATGCAGACAGGCGGCTCTTAGGTCAGGTACAGGGCATTCAGAAGAGAGAATGGCTCGAACAGAAAGAGAACACTCCGAGGCCTGTGGGTGGTGTAGTAGTTCTGACTAGGGCACATGAAGTGTATGGAGAGATTCTCTTGTCATCCCAAATCCCCCCTCTTGAACGTCGCCCACCCTCCTTGATCCACCTTCCCGGGTATTCCACATTTTATATGCAGTGGTTTGGTGGGGTCATGTTAGTGCCCGTCAATATTAAGCTTATTTGACTCTTTTGGCAATGCATCCATGGCGGCAACTGTAATCTCCCTCGTGTTTGCTGCCATAACTGGGGCAACACTCTATGGGCCTGATTCATGGAATGTTTTCCTATGGGATTGCACCATTATAAAACACTTCCCTGAATCAGGCCCTATGTGTTTCTACCTCCATGCGAACAGCCGTGTGGTATCCTTGTAAAATGACCATTCGCCTGCTCTCCTCTGCTTTTGTGGAGACCTGTGTGGTGGGGAGAAGCCTCCTGTGTTGCTATTCTCTTTTTGGCTAGCCAAAACCAGACTCTGCTTTCTTTGGCATAGCTTGCTCTTTGGGCGAACTAGAAGATGCAATCTGGACAGAGGCCATTTTATTTTTTTAGTTAATTCTTGCTGTTTTGCTAAGCATAATCTAGGCAATAACGGGAATCTGTGCTTAATCAGAAATGCAGTACGTTTTTCATTAAGCTGTGTATGAAGGGGCAGTGAGGTAGCTGTATGAAAACCTACTTTTCAGTGTATGTTAGCAAAACACCAGTAAATGAGAACTGGGTAGAGGCCCCACTAGTAGGGCACTGAAGGCAGTTTATAGGGTTCTTCACTCAATTGAATGAATGGGACTGCCTGGTCCAGTGCTGTTCCAAATTAAAGGTTAGCAGCCACAACTTACACGTGGTGCCTTTATCAGGTACGTCCTTGACAAACATTAAAGAAACATGGCAAGAACTGAGCAAAAAGTGCCATCGGCTTGGCCTGCTAAGTGATGAAGAATATGACTACCGCAGTGAATCTTTTCCAACCATGGCAACAATATTTTTTGCCTAAAATTCATAAAACGTTTCTCAGATTCCCCCCTTTGAAACGCATCATCAACGGGATTGGATCAATTACAGAGAAAATATCTGAATATATATATACAAATATTTGAATACCTCGGTTCAGAGCATAGCTTCTTATATCAAGGACACCAAACACGTAATTCAACAAATTAAATCAATCATGTTGCAAGAAACATACATATTGGTAACCATGGACGTGACTTCATTATACACCTGTATCAAACATGAAAAAGGCATCACAGCAATAGAATACTTTCTCAAGATCTGTCTCTTTCTTTGAACAAAATAAAATGATCATTGAAATGCTTAGGTTCACACTCATGAAAAACATTTTCTTTTTTGATAACCAAATGTACCGTCAAGTACAAGGTACCGCCATGGGAGCTAAATTTGCACCTTCTTATGCAAATCTGTTCATGGGCTATTTTGAGCTGGCGTATGCATGGGTTCACACGGCATTCACAGAAACAGAAAACATTGTGTTTTGGGGTCGATATATAACGACATACTGATGATCTGAAATGAAGATGGAATGCATCAAATATTTGAATCTCAATGATTATAACATCAAACTGACCATGCATGAAAGCACCAAGAGAATCAATTTTCTAGATCTAGACTTCTATGTTCGGGACCACGAAATACATACAACACTTTTCATCAAGCCAACAGCTGGCAACATCATTCTTCATGACTCCAGCAACCATCCAGCTCACACAATACAAAACATTCCCTATGGAGAATTTCTTCATATCAAAGGGTATTGTAGTGAGGAGACAAAATTCAATAAACATATTGATAAGAGTGAACAGAAATTCAAAGAAAGAGGGTGTAAGATGACAACACTAAAAACACTAAAAACAGCAAAATCCAGGGCTTTGAAGAAAGATAGGGCGGAACAGCTAGTAGACAAAGCCAATATCTCAAGCAAACCAATACAAGAAAGAAAAATCAGACTAGTAACAACATACAGCTCTGACCATATCAAAATAAGAAAAATATTGAACAAACATTGGAATATTCTTCTTCTCAATGCCACTCTGTCAAGATATTTGATATTTAGACAAAAAACAGCACTCACATATCGAAGAGTGGCAACCATGAAGACATTAATCAGTCCAAGTTACATGAAACCAAACAAATCAAAACCTTCAGAAACCATACACTCAATATGGGACATTGCCAGCATCGTTGAAAACCACAAATGTGGAAGTTGCAAATTATGCCCACAAATATTGGAAAGGACAGAATATATTCAACTACCAAATGGCTCCACACAAATGAGCACATCAACTGCAACATATAATGTGCAGTGTATGGAATAAAATTTCACTTTCGAAAATGGTACATTGGGTGCACGATCAGGAAACTTAAAGTATGAATCATGCAACATTTCTGAGCAATCAAAAATAAGGACACAAGATATCCACTAGCCATTCATCACAATTCAGAACACCAGGATCAGAAAATTGAGGATCTGAAATCTTTGGGCCTGCCATTGAAGAAAAAAAAAACTCTACGAGGAGGAAACCAAATTCAAGCAGAATCAAGATGGATTACACTAATGGACAGTTGCCATAGCAGCCTAAATCAAGACAACGAATGTTGGTCCTTTATGTAGGATATCATGTCCATCTATCACAAAAAATATGTAACTATGGCCTCTTACACACCATTGGTTATATCATACCCACTAGCATCTTTTTATAACATTTATCAGGTTTATGAATAACATGGCACACAAATCGAAATCTATTTTCAACACCAATTTTCAACTGTAGTTTTACAAAAATCATTCATATTTTTTCATTCAATATATTTCTTTCATTTCTACCCAGTTAGAGAAAACAGGGAATGTGGTGAGACCGGCACGCTGTATTTTGAGCATGGTGGTGTCATACGCACAAATCCCAGTGGTGGTAAATCCAATTTCTATAAAGTAAGCAAAAACAGGTGTGATGATGTCATCGCATCAATTGCAAACGCAATGGCATCACATGTCTGTTTATAAATAGCGGGCACCATTTTGAAACACTGCGCACGGCCAAAGAAGCGTGGACCATCGTATCCTACTGCTTCAGGAAATAACTAGAGAAAACTCATTCTCAGGTAAGCTAGCGCCTTAAATGATGAAGGTAACACAGTTGGGTGAATAAAACAGAGGCACCAATTTTTTTTAGCATCTGTCACACCAAGAATTACCATATCTGTACTTCTCAATCTAGACAAGTGATCATACCTGCACACAATATTTCATATTTTTCTCTCTAGAAATCTATAAAAGTATGTGGAATTAGCAACGTATTGTGAACATTTCAATTTATCACTCTATTTAACTACTTAGACAGGTTAGGGAAAGGGCATTTTCTGACTATTAATTAATCACCAGAGTTCACGTCTATTTCCAATAAGGAAACCTTGTTGCAAATAAATCCCAATGAGAACTAACTATCATGACAACATTTCATTTTCCATTCTTTCAGATGAAAAACTATTGCAATTCGTAACAGAAAATGTGCACAAAGAACCTTTTGCAAAGCTGACTTACCAATAATTCTGGTTACCATCAGATAACATATCCAATGGGATATTTCCTCCTGATGAACCACATTTGGGGTGTGAAACACGTGTTGAGGACACAAGGACATATTAAGAGGAGGGAAATAAGGACATAAAGAGGAGGACAAAAAGTCACGAGGACACAAGCACATATTAAGAGAAGAGGCATAATGATATATTAAGAGAAGGACAAAAAGTCACATCAAGAATTAAATAAATATAAAATCTTGAGGACAAAAGTATATATTAAAGGGGGGGACAAGGACATACTAAAAGGAAGAAACAAAGTTACAGATTAAGATTGAAAAATGTCAACACCTGTGTGTTTTTCCGTTGAGGATACAAGGACGGACACACCAAGAATCAAATCAGGAACAAACTGAATACCCGTGTGTTTCCTGTACATAATTAAAACCTATTTATTTTCACTCATTGGGTCTCATAGAATAATGTATTCCTCAGGCGCTTTGTAAAGAAACTACAAATACTACAAATACTCAGAACCTAATCTCACTTCTGGGCAGACACAGAAGCAAGTCGATTTGTAATCGACGAAATCACGCTAAAATTAAGGAGAAGAGCCCAGATACAGAGAAATGCATTATTGAGTATTTCTTAATATTCTAGATTCCCATTCATCATACTTCTTTGTTTAGTTGAAGATTGCTTCTTGTACAATTGAGGTTGATGGCTTTGAATGTCATATTCTCACTTCTTTTTTTTTTTTACAAACTTTATTTTGTGTTTTCATCTCAAGGGCTTTATTTACATACTTGCATAAGAAAACAAGTGCAATATTCTGAGCATTCCTCTTACAAACAGTTTTTGTTATCTTCTTAAGTAGGTTCTTGAGTATAACCGTTAAACAATTTATTCCCCCCTCTCTTCCCCCTCATATTCTTCTCACTTCTAAAGCTACAGTGGGCCACACTGTGAGTTCCAGTCTGGCAGGATTACCACAAAGGTGATGCAGTCAAGCCATTGAGTACCGGATGCCAGCCAACCTGCAGCAAATTGGACAGCTTCTATGGGGGAATCTCACATTTGTAGAGGCGTATTAGAATTGTGTGTCCGTGGTGCAATTTGATGTTTCAAGAGCTTAAACCAGAGTTCACTAAACACAATGGAGATGCATCCTGCCTTTTATTATATCTGCTAATTTCTTATATTTGTATTTTCTTCTTTTTGCTTCTTTAGTTCTACATATTGAAGTTCTTAGTTTCCGTAGCCAGTCAGGATTAGTTAAGAGGACACCTTCACATAATTGGATTACCTGTCTGTGTTACACTCTCGAATTAGGCAAATGCCCCCAGTGGTAGGAAACATGGAGCAGATAAAATATGTGCAGGTGTTTGGCCCTTGTTTATGCCTGACATGTTCAGACCAGAAGCATCAGCTATGCATACCCCATAGAAGAGGTCTACTATTGTGTTATCTCATCTGAAGAGGGTCTATGAGAAAACACAATCTTTTAATTTATGGGAATTTGTGGATGGAGGCTAGTTGGCCTCATCTCAATCAGTGAAACACTGAGTTGTTGTAACTTATCTTCTCCAGGCATATTACATCTCGACACAATGAGTTCTGTCCTGAATTTCCATATTTGGATTTCCGGCACACACTCAAAATGAGGCAGAGGCCTGCGGTGTACCTCTGGAGTCTCATTTCTCTATGGAAACACAGAAAAAGACAATTTGTAGTACCACAGGCCACTACCACATACGGCTCAGAAAAGTGAGGCTTTTTTTATTAAAATCTCCTGTGTCACTATGGCAAGAGCAATAATTGGAGCCGATGTACATTTCTGTCTGCAATGCCCTTTTAGGAACCTCACAGCAGTCACTTCAGTGCCTCCAGGTTTTACGGAATGCTGCCACCAGACTCCTCATGAGCTTTGGCCAAACTATCTGAAAACTCTGGCAGGCCCTCAATAGTTAAATAAATCTGTGGATTTCTCAGAAACCTATGACAAAATGTTGTAAGGATTAACTGCTATTACTCATTGAATGGTTGCATCAACTGTTGGTCAACAAGCCCTATTAAAATAAATACTTCCACTGCATATAACCCTAATGATGATACTTTAATATGACTCCCTGTGCACCTGGTTGGTAGCCTATTTGACTCCTAAAGAGATGTACGACTTAAGCCTATCTGGGACTACTGATGCTGTAGCATTTGAGCATGTGTTTGACGGCTCTGCAAACCTGTTTGGGGAATCTCTTTGATGGTCTGGGCCCTCTGCTCTAACAACTTTTTTTTAGTGGAAATGCCATTCCACTACTAGAGTCAAGGGGGGAAAGACAGATCGCCATTCAAGCACCTTCCATCTAGAATACATTTCAAGGGGTCTTGCCTTGCATGCCAAAAACATTTAATTTCGACAGTAATATATTAATGTAATGCTTCCTGTAACTGGTCAGCTCAGCATCAAGAGACCATTATTGTTGACTGTGCACTTTATACATCTACATTAACCATTAGGATTTAAAGGAATGGCAAAGAGGCTTCCTAGTATACACCCTTCTCCTTACTTTATTTCTTATAGCAGCAAGAAATTGAAAACACATCTCCAAGAACCAGCAAATATAACATGAATGTGCCTATCCCGGCCCCGCCCCCTCCCCCCATAAAACACCATTAGAGGACTCTTGTTTGCAGAAATAGTCAATTTGTGCAAATTCACTCCTTCTCCAATCATAGTCCTCTTTTAAGATTGTCATCATTCAAGTTGAAGTGATTTGACTGGGGCAAAAGCATCAGCAATGGAATAACCCTCAAAGGCTATCTCACCAGAAGCAACGTGCCATGGATCATCACTAGATCGGGCCTAGAAGTGTGGATCTCAGCTCCACCCACTGACTGCTAAGGGGAAGGACAACATACTCTTTAGGAAGGGAAAAGCAGAGAGGTGGGATAATACTTGTCTCTGTGTTGTGAATATATTAAATAACCCATAAGACTCCATCCACCCACGAGCAAGGCTTGTGTTGTTAGTGTAGAATTTAATGCACAGTATGCAATATTTTCTGCCTCGACTCATAATGTTTTACAAACAAATGTTCTATGTATTGTAGTCTGACAATTGTTGCACCTTTCTTGTGTTGTTCCAGACATTCATTCCCAGGAAAGACGGAAGGATTTATACCATCAACAGGACAGAAGAGCGGACTTGTACTTTTACTGAAGCTCCTTTCTCGGATCCCTTTGTTGGAGCTGGATACTGGAGTGGACACCAGGCCATCTCCTGTAACTGTGAATGCAGCTGAACCTGCTGGAGAAGGTCTTGCCCGTAGCATAGCAGCACCCTGAGAGTCAATGTGGAGCTGAGCCATACTCCCCAATCCTTTACAAGTGCCTATCCTCTTAATCTTTTTATGTCTGTCCTTAATCCAAATGCACCATTTGTGCATCTAGCCAGGCTTCCACGGGCCACACATGGGGAATGAACGCACAAGCCACGATAGTGCTGATCAAGCAGTAATGCAGCCTCTACCTCCATAAGGGACCAGTAAGACTACTAAATCGTTTCTCGCTCCCATCATGTGTATTAGGTACATCACTGACCCCATAGGGTACAAGTCAATCAGTGCCAGTGTGTTTCCTGTTTCCATTGGACTTCATTGTAATGGACTCTATGTTTTTCGAGCCTTTTGTACCATGTCTGCTATTTTTTATTTCATTTCCATTTACAGGTGGGAGTCTTTGCCCCATGTCATTTAAAATAGCAAAAAGACAACACAAGCAATACAGGGAGTGTGGGTCTTTTTGAAAAATGCAGAGGTTTTCTGTGATTGCGTTGGGCACAGGGGCATGGACTTCTCAAGGTGAATGTTTTCATTATGTGATTTGTTTATGTGTTTCTTTTCAGTGATAATAAGCAGGTGAGAGGTGCCTCCACCCTCTGAATTAAAATGATTTTAGGTTTAACCGCTGAGGGACAGTCTTACTCTGTCTGAACCCCTCTGTGTCCCCCCCGCCCCCTCCTCCAGCCCTGCAGTACACTGCTGCTGATGCCAGTTTTAGCTGCAGGTGGATCTTCTGGGGCTCAGAATTCCCAAATCAATATTCTCTTTGCCGCTAGAAGAGAGTTGGGGCGGAATTTAAGGGACTTGCAGGGTGTATGTCTACCTCTTTATTTTAAAATGAGGTACACAAACAGGCTGCCTTATAGACTCAACTTGTGCAATGTCGGGGTGAAGATACTCCAAGGAGTGACGGTATGGTTTGATAACAACAAGTTACTTGCCATACCATGGTGTACTCTAGTACAACCTTAACGACATCCCATGAGAAGTAGCAATGAACGCACCATAAAATAGCTAGCTTGCCTGCGTTCTTGTGTCAGAGGCATTTTTATGACCTACAGGTTACATGTTAAATCCCACCAAGGATACTCATCCTTCTGAGCTGGATAAAATGAGTACAAGCAACTGGAATAGTCTGTTCCCTACTGCAAGGTGTTAGTGAAACATATTAGGAAAGAGCGGCATTGCAGATGAGAACCTACACCCAACAACACCAGTCAGTGGTGGGCATTCTACATGGTCATGTACCACCTGCAAACTCACCCCACTACCTGAGAATGCCTACATGGTATTATGGTGCCGGCGTTGAGCAAGCGAACGTCACCCAGTTTTAGCACAGTCATCTGATGGTCTACTTCTGATTGTTGATCATTTTGTGTGTACTCTGTGGTTGTCACTGAGATCTGCAGGGTGCATGTGTGTGTGTGGGGGGGAGGGCTTCCCAGGGGACCTTTCATCACTGGAAATGGGGTAAATAAGCCCCATCCCATTGTGAGCGAGGATAAATAGATAATCCCGCTCCACCTGGTGCTGTCATGTCATTTCCCCCGAGTGGGCCTGAAGACCACCTGTTGTAAACAGGTGAATGGGCAAAACAATTGGCCTTTTCCCACCCTGCTGGCAGAGTGAGATTGCTTTTCTGTGGATAAGAGAGGCTAGGGCACAGCTAGTTAGTCTGACAGCTTGAGTTTAATCTAAAATGCCATGGCGTTTGAGTGAATGTGTGGCGTCCATAACAATCTATTTTAAATAGGGTTGTAGTGAGAAAAGGGTATGTCATGTCTTTTTATTGCTATAAGATTAGAATGGGGGAACATTAATCCTCTTACAGGTCTGCCCACCATGCTGAAGACCCCATCACTGTGCCCAGAACCATGGACCCACAGGTTCAGAAGCAGGAAGGGTGGGGTGCCATGAGCCTTCTTTTAGACAGAGCATTAGAGTGCATGGACTGAGCACAGGGAAATGATGGACTAACTTGTGTATGATTACATTTTCTAGTCATGCGACAGGCTCTTCTATATGTAAAATGATCTGAATTTATGGCATTCATTGAAATAAGTCTGGCGACTACATTTTGCTATTTATAATTAGAAATGTAAGGTTCCTTGCTCATTATTATTCAGCTGATTCTGGTTATATAATTGCTAAACATCTTGTCACAAGACATTTGAAAATAGCCAAGAAAAACCCCCAAACGAGCGCTTTTAGGCCCCAACATATTGTTATAGTGACTTTCCTGGCCCTAGTATTTAAGCGTAGGACAAAATCTAAAAGCATGCAAAATGTGCAGACTGCATAAAGGCCACTGTTATTATGTGTACTCTACCCGCAATGTGCACTGAAACTGCGGTACCTCCTAGCAACCACAAGAACACTTTTGCGATCCTATTTCAAAGTAACTGGGCTTTCAAAAATGACCCTGCTTGCGTAAAAATAATCAGGTCTCTAAACATTTAGATTTGAAGGAGTTTGTGAGGGACTGCAGAGAACACAAGCTACGGACACCACTGGGTCTTCTTTCTGAAACTAGTATAGTCTTTTACACATGACTATTCTATTCCTCGACTTGAAAGTAAATATTTTAATGGGGTTGAATTAGGCGGCTACTATTGAGGAACGCAAAGACAAAGAATATAACCACTCCCATGATAACCGTTGAGACGTCACTTTGGACTTTAGAAATACTTATTGACTGATTCATGGAATTATCTGCGCCGAAAAACGCAGATTTGCGCGCCTTTCTACCCGAAAATCCCCATACTTCAAACAGGGATTTTTGGGCAGAAAGGCGCACAAATCTGCGTTTTCGGCGCAGATAATTCCATGAATCAGGCGGTTAATGTTTTTCTCATAATCAAAGCTTCATTTATTGACCCTCCAAGGCAGTGAACTGCTCACGCTGCTGCATAGGTCCTCACACTGCAAGCAGGGCTAGTTTAAGGGGACGACCCTTTCCTCTGGTGCTCTGGTGTCTCGCAAGTTCATGTCTGCTGCACCCTCTCTCCTCGTACGTCCTACCTCTTCCCAACACCTCACCCTTCTGGCCCCTTCATTCTCACCCTTCCTTTTCTGCAGCACTCCCCCTCCAAGACCATGGAAATGAAAGAGGGCCTCTGCTTACAGCTCTAAATTCAATTTCCATGGAGGCCATGTTTTTTGTTTTCAAATTCCGACTCCAAATTTTTTCTAACATTTTAGAGGCCTTTAGCACCCAGGTTTGGGTTCAGGGTGCTAATAGCAATAATGCCCCTTTTTTCAGGTCCAAAAAGTTGCATTGAATTTTTAACAGGGATAACAGTAGTCATTACAAAACTTGTTTCATAGCCCTCACAGAGGAAACAAAAGGTCACAAATTAAACGAAAAGATGAGAAGTATATACAACATAAGGGACAGGGCTACAGGTACAGAGGAGGAGCCACAACATATAAATGAAATGCTTGGAATGATCAGGTGTAATCACCCAGTCGCTGCATTAAAGGCCCTTGTTCAGGCTTATTAACTCCGAAATTCTCACTCTTTTAACCATGGAATAGCCTGTCGTTTGGGTTCTTAGTTCCTGCCAAGGGTTTGTTTGGTCATCTGTTCTCAGAAAATATTGAATTCCAAATGTGGACATGTGCAACATTTCCAATGCAAAACACATCAACACCAAACCTGAACCTGCATTGATAACATAGGCACAACCTAAAAGGCAGGACTATTACAAAGGTTCAGACCCAGAAAGTAATTGAATGATTATTGGAGATAAAAAGAATACGTTTTATATTTGCGTTGCCATATTTGTTCCACTGTTGCTTACGAGAAAATGAATAGACATGAAAAAGGCATTTTTCACTTTTAAAACTATGTATATTTCTGCCATGTTCAGACATGGAATAAATGTCTGAAATATAGAGGTAGTGACGTTATAAAATAACCAAGGTAACATTTCTGCAGTTTTATGAAAGGAAAACTTCCATTAATTGTAAAGTAAAATACAATTTCTAGGCAATTCACACCATCCATCAGGGAGCGTCTTAGTGTGCTTTTATTAACCTATTGCATTTTGGTGATAATTATTTTAATGTTTTTAAAGTTCAGGCCTTTTTTTAACCACATTTTACCATGGAAGAGACCTCCTGCTTCCACCTCCACGCCCCACCTTTCTAAATTACTTAAACCACCCTCATGTACATAATTGCAGTAAAATGCAGTGAAACGGGATGCAATGAAACAGGCCTGTGATCAAAGGGGTAATTCCCATTTTGAGGTGCATGCATGTGTTCTGTGGTATGTGACCATTGCTGTAACAATGAAAAATAGTAATTGGTTAACTTTCTTGGGCAATCTACAAAATGAATTGTCCTTAGGTGGAAACCACAGATATTTTTATCGTCCTTCTCAGTAGGAGTCATTACCAGGGGCTGACTGGCCTACAGGGAACTCTGGAGATTTTCCAGTGGGCCTCTACATCCTGCCCTCTTCTGTGTGGCAACTTATTTTTTCAGATTTTTCTTATGCGTAAGGGGTTGGGCTTGCTCACACTGTGTAATATGGGGCCACTCTGAAAAACAGTTCCCAGTCCACCCCTGGTCATTACATCAACATTGATAATTGATTGCCCTTGTAATGTGGGCTATTCATAAGAACGTTTACTAGCAATGAGTAGGGTCCTAATCCACTGGTGGTCCTTTGTGTCAATTAGTAATGTCAAAATATTGTGGTATATTCAAAACTCTAAAGACACAATGAAAAATTCAAAGAAAAGATTGAAGGCGGATCATGAACCCAGGTCTCTACCTCCTTGTATGTGGCGGGGATATTGTACAACATTGTGTTATGACAATCATCTGTTCATAGTAGGGGCCATATGACATGCACCCATTGAACTACTATACTTTAAAATTCTTAAATGCCCTTTATTAACAACCGTGTGTGTTATAGTGTTATTACAATGTCATAATCTTGTATTTAGTGGTGCCATTACCATCGATAGGAACACCATACATTGCACTCTAAATGATCTGGAAGTTGCGCTGGGGTAGTGCATTAGTTTCTTGGACCATAAAGACCCTGTCAACAGTGGCTCAGTTGAGCTAAAATGGACACTCATTGTCGGGCTCCAAGAGAAACACGGGATACTCTGAAACACTGGGGAAAACACGGCAGGCAATGTATCCTTTCCCTCAAGTACATGCCCACCTTCTGTGGGGGCCATTAGCCAGTGAACAGAAGTTATCGAACCTCTCAGTTCTTGGGGAGTGTGGGTGCACAGAAGACTTGTGACAACACAAAGGTTGGCACCGGAACTCGCCAATAAAAGGCCCCTCATGTGAAGGAATAACTATATTTATATCTAGACGTCTTTATCAAAGTTGGAAATACGAAAATTATATCTTCCTAACTGTTATACATGTTTCCATGACTTGTAATTATATATATTTTTGTACTTTTGTCTGCATATGTGTCAGAATTCTGAATATATTTTTGAGTGATTTTACTTATCTGGCATACGAAACGGTAAGAATGGTTGTAGGACTGAACTACTACTGTATGCAAAATAATTATGACATCTGTGAATGAAGTCGTGCACAGGTTTGACTGTGTGCAGGGGAAATAATTGGAGGAGCGAAAAATAAAGACAATACTTTTAGAAAAAAAATGATATGATTTGCCTTTTTTAGGTTTCCTTGGAGAGCAGAAGGGTTGTACATACATGTGAATAGTGTTGGGTCCTGACATTCATTGCTTCTTTCTATAGTTGGTCTGTATCCAATGGCACTTATCTGTGCTCAGTTTGCCAGCTTGAGAGATGAATGGGATAGTGGTTTTGAGTTGGAGTCTGGGTCAAATGCATTTGTTGGTCTCCTCCACTGCTAAATGATCTGACAGAGGGATACCAACCACTGGAGGATCAATTTGAGCCCATCATACACTGAGGCAGAGGGAGAAGCACGCACATTAGAGTACTGGGCCACAGATTGAGGAGTAGAGGGGCACTGTGTCCTGTCTAGTTTCTTGTTGCATTGATAAAGAGAATTATAATTGGTTATTTATAAGGCACTTAATACCAAGAGATTTCAAAGCGTGGGCCCGGGATTTGAACCTGTGTTAATTTGCTTGTTTTGCTTACAAGATGAGCCCGTTGCCACCGAGCTAAACTACCCGTGAAGAAAAGCTTCTACGGGCTTTTTCAAACAAGTGTAAGTGATTACGATCCGGCATACACTCAAGTCAAGCCCAGCATGTAGTGCACAACTGAAATCCTTGTTTATTTTTATCTACAAGTTCAATATTTTGAACGATATACCACTCATAACAACACCCTTCTCCTGAGACCCCCCGGTCACACTGAACCAGGAATCAGGCTAGTTTGCAAAGGTAAATATTTATTTATGTATTTAGAATTTAATCACAATATATTTTAATAGGTAAACAACACTCACCAATGGGGTGACAGAACACTGAATAATATATTTAATACACTAGGATGAAGTAATGAGCAAAACAAATGCAGCACAGAAAATAATGTTTTTGTGCTGGTTCAGATCAGATAGCACTATGGTTAGAGGTTCCCCCGGCAACACCCCTCAACCCCAATAGGCAATGTAAAGAGATGGGAGTAGAGAGCTGGTATTCAGGAATAGCATGAATCAAACAGAATATCAGTACCACCTTCCCCCATAAAACACAGGAGAAAAACGGAATTGACTTTTCAGCTGTCAGATGGCTTTCAAATTGTCTTTAGAATTGACTGGGCAAAAACACCAAATATGGTCAAAATATACTTAAATTGTTGAAGATTCCTATGGGAGCCGCTTTGAATAGTTGCTTACAGTCACAAACAATGATATAGTCCAAAGAAAGCATTTGAAATCTCAAAGTCCAAGTAAGAAACAATTTAAAGCTAATTCACATGTGTAAAACCTTTAAAACTTTTAAAATTGCGGCAAACGTTTCCTTGCACGATTTTCGATATAACAAAGGAATCACACTGTTTTGCGACAAGTAGGAGTTGAAACTTCGTTTCTATCACAAAAACTGAGGGAGTTATAGAGGTTTTAGTGAGAGGCATTTTTGCGAGATAGGCGCGAAAATGGAAAACAGAAATGCACTTTTGAAAATGTCAGATGGGTTTGCTTACACTAGATGATGACTATGAAAAAGCGAATACCACAGAGGAATCTTACAGTCACGTGATCAGCGTAACCCGCCTGCTGAGGAAACTCTACTTCTTCAGATGAGAAAAGAGTCAGCGCAAAGATAGTTCTAACAGTACTGGTTCTGAATGAAAGATAGAATGGGTTTGAGATAGGGATAAGACAATGCAAATATACTATGGGCCACAGTTCTTCCTTAATACTCACAGGATACGTTATTAAATTGGACCGTCAGCTCTGGTTATTGGATTGGGTCTAGTCTAGGAAAGACAGCACAACAGGCACGCTACTGGATCAGCTAGGACAGTCGCCGGATTGGCACAGGATCTGCCCTCCTAGTCTGTGGGTATTTTAATCAGCTGGATAGCGAGTTCCTCAGGCAAGCCTAGTGGCGGCAAGCCAGAGAATTTCAGGATACTGGTTCAAAAGGCCTTCTCACACCAGACAGCGCTTCACTGGGTGGAGAGAATAATTTGGAGGATTTGGGCCTTGCTGAAATCAATAGTTCTCTATTGCTGGCAAGAGTTTTGGCATCTGGATCTGGAAGAATATTAAAGCTGGATGTAGAATGCTGGATCAGAGTGCTTCGCGGGAATCAGGAAAGTGAGTGGATCTGTGAGTCCCTATGTGTTGTCAGCTGTCTCTATTTATGCTTTAAAATGAAATCACAAAATGGGTGTATGGGCCGACTTAACTAAGCCAGCCCCTGTCAGCTGCGATTGGACCAAAACATCATCTCCGCCTTGCAATTTGAGTGATTGGATCAAGGCTGAATGATGTCACATTTTATGGTTTGCTTTACAGTCCTCAGAGACCTCCCTTTAGCCACTGGTCTCAAAATCGGATTTTATACTAAATGTACATTTCTACAATGGTCACCTTTATACAAATCACACACAAAGATGCCATATTTTATGTAGCCTCTATTTCTCAAAACCCCTCAGCGGTGGGATCTTGTCTCAACTTTCTACAGAATTTTGTCCTTTTCGCTATGAACACAATTTCCAAATTGTATGCAAATTTCCACAACTGCATGTGTTTAACATAGGGATGTGCGTGTACATTTTCACAATTCTAACATTAATACATTTGGCATAAAACCGCATATATTGCCATTCCTGTCCAGAACATGTCACACAGTTCTACCACCTCTTCACACGTGCAGCCAAAAATTAGATTAACGACTTTGTCCTTTTTATATTTTCCCCACTTTGAATCACCAGTTATGAGTGTTCATTGTTCATTCTTAACAGCAGATAGTCACTTGGATCCACCCCTTTGTCTCTCCTGAGAGTCCAGTGCATCCCCCTCCTTGGGGAAGTGACTTCCAGGAGCGATTTACGACCACCTTCACAACTCCGTTTCCTGTGCTGAAAAACTTGCTATTGTTCATTCTCTTTCTGTAGACAAGAGTCTGTTCTAACCCACAATTATAATCTCCCCGTGAGTTTCTGCTGAGAGGAAGGCCTACCCCCTGGGAAAAACCTGCTTTTCCAGTTCTTGCAGCTCAGCCAGGTTAATTAACTTCCTAAATCCAGCAAACACCAAATTTGTTGCATCAAACATAAATACATTACTTTCTTAGCCTTAAAATCTGTGGGATCAAAACACAACTAAAATCTGTATTCCTTTTAGCAAAAATTGCTTTTTAGTTTTAGGTCACTTTAAAGTTTCATCAGTCACTCATCTGACAGCTGTCATTCAGGTAGCCAAGGGTACTGCACCCAGATTTTGGCATGGGCTGTCAGTTTACAGACAATCCAGTTTGTCTGAAGAATGTTTTGCTCTTCGCATTAGTACTTTGTAAGTTCACAATACTTCATTGGATACATACATTTTAGCACCAGGCAAGATTTTGAATGTTGAGAAGTGTTGTATTGTATGCAATTTGGAGTTTTTTGCACCAAAGCATATAATTTGTAGGCACATTTTGGGGTTTCACTTGCAAAGTGCTGCTTCTCTCTCTGCACTCTGTTTGCTGGTCATGGAGCCCACTGGTACATTTTCTGCCGGATGTGCTCAATTCCACCACACATGCACCATGGGTGCAGGTTGTGCATCCCTCTTTTTGTGTGCGGAAGCGCACAGTTTCTGTAGGTTTTTATAGGTTTTTGGCACACATAAAGGTTTTGCCACCATTGTTGCCGTTTCTCTCACCATAACTAGCAGGGTAATGCCGAATAGCATAGCGGAGTGGGTCAATACATCCCACACAAGACATATGGGACCAAGTAGGTTGACATCCTTGGGTAGGTTTAACAGGTTCCATTTGTCAGTGTTGCTATCGCAACGCAAGCCTGCAGTGCTCTTCTGTAAGCATTTGAAGGCAAAAGTATCATTAAGGTATGAATTTTTTTAATTGTCAGAAAATATAGTAGATCAGTGCTCGGTCAGATTTGTTGTGAGTCACGTGATAACACGTGATGGAATGATGTAACTCTACCGCATGTGATTAAAAGGGGTGTTCCCGCACTCGCCGAAGAGTGCGTGCCCGGAACCCAAGAGCATAACACTGTGTAGGTGTCCTCTGTGACAGGGGTGCTCCACAGGCCTGAGGCGGTGGATGATACGCCGACAACATTGCCGACAAAGAAGTTGCGGCCTCTAACGGGGCAGAGGTGCCTGTGCGCTCAGAGGTGGGTGATCCAGCCCAAGGTTTAGAGGACTGGGATGGAGGAGAACCAGGACAACGCAGTGGCAGAACACACATTACATTGGCCCCCAGGCCAGAATTTGACACATTGGAGACACCATCCAGTCTAGGATCCAGATGGAGTCTATGGTTCAAAAAACTAGAAATGTATTTCTGGGATACGGGGGAGACACATGATGCTGCCAAGCTGTCAACGCAAATTTACACAGCAGGTCTGGATGTACACTGAATATTTAAGACCCTTGTGCTGGTTGACAACACATACCAGGAGGCGAAAGAGCGTCTAAAGGAGCATTTCATGCTGCTAGCCAACCTGGACTACGAACGGTTCGTAATATGCGTGGTGAGGCAAAAAGAGGACAAATCATTGGACAATTTTCATGAACACCTCCGACACCTGGCCGTGACATGGCCTGGGACAATGAGGACAGCATGCTTTGGCAGCAGCTGATCCAAGGGTTCACGTACGGTAAACTAAGGAGACGGGTGCTGAGAGAGCAGGGTCTAACCCTGGCCCACATTCTGAAGATGGGGTGGTCTTATGAATTCGCGGAAGTCAGAGCTTTGAAGATGGACATGGCGTTTCGCACCCTTAAGATGGATGAGGTGTGTGCTGTAGGCCACCAGTAGGAGGAACACGCCAGCCAGGAAAACATGGTTCACCTAAAGAGAGAGGGGGCAAGAGTCACACACGCCAATCCCAAAGTGTGGATATGACCTCCTGCACCAAGGGGATTGCCCAGCCAAAGGAAGATCGTGCAGTTAATGTGGAATGCCAGGTCATTTCACTAGAATGCGCAAAGCTCCCACGCCGGTCATTGTCCCCAGAGACCCTGGATGACCGGGAAGGAGCTCACAGAGACAGCCACAAGGCGCAGCGCAGGTTGAGCAGAACCATCGCCTTCTGGCATACAGACTGACTGAAGTTGGTAAGTGCACCTCTCTTGCCACCTCTTGGTTAAAATCATTTCTTGACCCAAGAACCATGAACTTGGTTAAAAATAGCGCTCAGGGATCTTGTCAGTCGCCTTTGCTCTTCAACATTTTCTCGAGAAATCTCTGTGATCTTCTGTCTGCTCTGGGGGTGCAATTCGCAAACTATGAGGACGATACCCAGATTGTGTTGAAGCTATCTGGCTCCTATGCTAATGACTGAGAAAATCAACAAAATCTTTTTAGCCATACAATCATGGATGACTTTGAACTAATTGGCTCTGAACAATGCTAAAACTGAGCTCCTCATCCTGGGCACCCAACAAAAACTGAAAAAACTTGACCCCAGCTACAAGAGTTTTACCATTGCAGACCACGACCCTGGCGTTAAGGGTTTAACGGCGCCGTAAAAGGTGTCGGCGCCGTTAAATCCTTAACACCTGATTACGAGGTCCCTTTGCGGGACCCAACCTTAACAGCTGGTTTTACCAGCCGTTAAAGTAGGGTGCCGCAAAAGGACCTCGGTGCTAATTACGGTACCGCAATTTGCGGTACCGTACTTAGCGCCTTCCCCAGTCCCATTGAGCCCTATGGGGCGAAAATGCGAATGGGGAAGGGCCATGGTGAAATGGGGAAATACCTGTGGAATGGGGCGGTATTTCCCCATTCCACCATGGCGGACTCGTTACAACACCGGCACCAACCATGGTGCTAATAGCGCCATGGTTTAGCGCCGGGGTTGTAATGAGGGCCCATGTTATTTCAGTCTCCAATTCTGTTAAGACACAGGGATTCTTTTTCGACTCCCAGCTATCATTTAAGAAGCAGGTCAGTTATCTTAAAACGTCCTGCTCTTATTATGTTCACTTGTTATGGCAGATTTGTCCTTTCCTATCTGAGGCAAACCGATCAATGATTGCTGCTGTAATCATAAATACAAAACTGGATACTTTAATAGCCTATTGGTACTGACCTCCCAGACTAACATCAGAAAACTGCAAGTAATTAAGAATAGCGCTGTACGCATGGTCTGTGGGCTTAAATGCCAAGCCCTCATCACTTAGGCCCGGACGAGATTGCATTGGCTCCCGGTCCAACAAAGGATTCAGTTCAAGGGCCTTCTTATGGTCTTTAAATGCCCCTATGATGAGGCACCATCCTATCTGACCATGAGAATAAAGAAGATCCCCCTTAGACGTACCCTATGCTCCAAAAACACCATAAGACTCAGTCAACCACAAGTTGACCTCAAGAGGATTGATGCTGCAGGGTTTCATTTCTGGGCCCCAGCTCTGTGTAACACTCTTCCTTTGGGTCTCATGGAAAGGGATTTGACTACCCTCTTCAAGAAACAACTGAAGACCTTTCTCTTTGACAAAGAGCTTGGCTAATATGTTCTTTCCTTAGCTCATCTTCTTTCTGCATTTTATTTGGTTATTTGTTCTGTTACCTTGATGTTTTCTGTCTGTGTGAGTGCCCTGAGGCCTTTGGGTTATCAGCGCTATAAAAAAAATAAGATAGATAGATAGACAGACAGATAGATAGATAGATAGATAGATAGATAGATAGATAGATAGATAGATAGATAGATAGATAGATAGATATAGAGGTCTAGTGGTCCTTGACATGGCTGAAGAAGAGGATGAAGACGAAATATTCTTCATCTCCAGCATAAGTGCCATACAAGGAAGGAAAAGAAGACAACCAAGATGCACGGTCAGCGTGAAGGGGCAGACACTCCAGTACTCGTGGACACTGGGGCCTCAGTGAATGTGATGGTGCAAGGGCACTACGAGGCGCTACCAGACCTACTGACAATAGCTGCAGCCAAAGCAAGGATCTTCACTTACCTCTAAAAGGGGTCTTTGTATGCAAAGTTCAGAACGCCGGACGTTCAATAAAGGCCAGGTTCTTTGTCACTAACATCAGCAGGGACACCTTTCTCAGCTGCGCAGCAGCGGAAGCGCTGGGCATTGTAAGTTTTGCATATGGGGTGTACGTGGAGGACATCAACAAGATGCTCGTAAGGATCAAGGAGGTCTTCAAAGGCATTGGGAAGATGACAGGCGAGCCAGTGAAACTTCATATTGGTGGGTATGTCTGCCCAGTGGCACTGAAGCATAGACGGATACCTTTCCATTTGCGAGAACAGGTGGACAAAAAACTGGACCAGCTAGTGAAACTGGACATAATTGAAAAGGTTGTGGGCCCCACTCCGTGGGTGTCCACAATAGTGGTGGCACGAAAACCAAGCTGCCAGGATCAGTACGCATATGCGTGGACATGAGGCTCCCAAACCAGGCGATCAAGTGGGAAAGGCATCAGACCCCCACGGTGGATGATGTGGTGGGGGAACTTGAAGGGGCCCAAGTGTTTTCCAAGTTAGATTTGAGGGCTGGGTACCACTAGGTGGCCCTCCATCCCAAATCTGGATACATGACCACCATCACGACGCACAAAGCCCTGTACCAGTACAAACGGCTCATCTTCGGGGTGTTGTCCACGGCCAAAGTGTTCCAGAATGTCATCAGGGGAGCACTAGAGAACCTGGAAGGAGTCAACAACGTAAGCGATGATATTCTGGTCTTCGCAGGGTCTGAGGCGGAACACATGGCCAGGTTGGAAAACACGCTGGAGAGGATCAAGCAACTAGGACTCACACTGCACCGGGAGAAATTCGAGTTCTTGCGCAACAGAATCCAATTCTTTGGTTTCGTGTTCCATGAATGAGAACTGTCACAAGACCCCCGGAAGATTCAAAATATACAGGACGCCAAACCCCCAGGAAACGTGCCAAAAATACATAGTTTCCGCGGGATGTTACTTACTGCAGGCGTTTCATTCCCAATCTAGCCACATTGTCTGAGAAACCATACCAGAAAAGACACTGTGTGGAGATGAAGCCCGCTGGAGCAGGAAGTCTTTGAGAACATCAAGAAGGTGCTCACAGAGGAAGGTACCATGGCATTTTACCTTTACTGTCTCCTGGGGTGGCCGGTCCTCTCCTACCTATCCTCTTGAGTACGGCATACCCCAAGGGTCGGTACTTGGTCCTTTCCTCTTCTCTCTTTACACCTCCCTCATTGCCCCTGTAATCTCCTCGTTTGGCATCTCCCACCACTTCTATGCCGACGACACTCAACTCTTCCTCTCTTTCTCCTCCTTCTCATCTGACCTTCACCAAAAACTCTCCTCCTGCCTTACTGCCATTAAGAACTGGATGTCCTTCCGATTCCTCTCTCTCAACACTGACAAAACCGAAGTTATATTCTTTCCCTCTAACTCTCTTTCCCCTTCTTCTCCTCCCCCATTCATTCACTTTCCTCCCTCCAATCTTCCTATCTCTCTTCAGGCTCGTAACTTAGGGGTTCTCTTTGACTCCTCTCTCTCCTTCTCCCAACATATTTCCCTCACTTCCCGCACCTGTCGCTACCACCTCTTCAATATTCGCAAAATTCGCCCTTCTCTCACTTTCCACGCTACTAAAGTCTTAATCTCCTCCCTCATCTTCTCCCGCCTCTTCTACTGCTCCTCCATACTCTTTGGACTTCCTACTTCTCATCTTGCCCCTCTTAAATCTATCTACCACTCTGCTGTCTGTACCCCCTGTCTACTTACCACCCGTGACTCCATCTCTTCCTCTCTCTCTTCCCTTGGCTGGCTTCCTTTTCACTCCCAGCTTAAATTTTAATTTCTCTGCCTTGTCTTCAAATCCCTCCATGGCCTCGCTCCCCCTTATCTCTCCTCCCTTCTCTCCTTCTACTCTCCCTCCCATCCCCTGTGGTCCACTGACCATTTCCTTCTCACTGTACCTCTCTCCCCTTGTGCCTGCTCCCGTTTCCGCTCCTTTCATCTCCTAGCACCTCTACACTGGAACTCCCTCCCTCTTGCTATCTGCTCTTCCCCCACCCTTACCTCATTCCGCACTTCCCTTAAATCTCTCCTCCTCCATTCCCCTCCCTGAAGCTCCTCCCCCTCCTAATTCCCCCTCCTTATTTTTCCCCTAACTACCTCCGCCCTCTCCTACCTCCCCCTCTCACCCTCCCCCCTTCCCCCCTCCTACCATTCTTCACCACTCCACTCCCATCCTCTTCCTCTCCCCTTCCCTACCCCCTCAGTTAATTGCTCTTTTCACTGTTTTTATTGAATGATTCATAATGTATTTGCTTCAGCTGTTATATTGTTTGTTTATGTATCATGTTGTTCAATTGTACAGCGCTTTGGCGTAAGGTGCTTAATAAATCAATAAATACAAATACAAATACAAATTTTCCGACCCCGGTCAAGAGAACAGAATAATAATTAACGCTAGCCCCTTTGGCCTGGGAGCAGTCCTGACGCAGCATGACTCTTCTGGGAATTTGAAACCGGTGGCATATGCGAGCAAAGCCCTCTCCGACACCGAACAGCGATACTCCCAGATTGAGAGGGAGACGCTGGCAATCCTGGTGGGATGCTGCCATTTTCGACTGTACATATTGGGAAAGCCGGTCACTGTGATAACTGACCACAAGCTATTGTTACCAATTCTATCCGGATCATTGTCGAAGCCTCTGCCATGTATTGAAAAATGTATGTTGGCACTGCTAGAGTACGTGGTGAAGCTGGTGTACCCCCCAGGGGCCAGCAATGCAGCGTACTACCTATCAAGGCATCCCAACAAGAAAAAGGGGCACCAGGAAGCCGCTAAAGCGGATGAACATATAAGCCTGGTGGCAGAGACGTCCATGCCCATCTCGCTATCGGTGCAGGAGATGTCAGTAGCCTCCAATCAGGATGAATGCTTTGGCCTCATCAGAGCAGCAATGCAAAGCAGGAAGTGGAAAAATGTCCTGGAGAGCCTGAACAGAAAAATGCAAGGAGCAAGGTTGGAACTCGAGCAATTGTGGCGGGTGCATCATGAGCTCTCATTCACGGATGAAGGGCTCCTGCTGAGAGGTGACAGGATATTAGTCTCAATGGCACTGATCCAGAGAGTCATAGGTTTGCCTCATCACAGGCACCATGGCTCCGCCAAGACCAAGGCCAGGCTGAGGCTCAAAGTATGGTTCCCAGGACAACATAGATGAGTTTGTGCGAGGGTGTGTGTGGTGCAAGGCTGCTGCACTAGTACACTAGTACATCGAGTCTATGCTGAGGAGTGGCCAACCCTGGGACATACTACACATAGATTTTGGTTCTACAGGACGAGGATCCCATTTCTTGGTGCTTATCGACCAGTGGTCCAGGTAACCAGAGGTGGAGCTAGTGGTCTCCACCTTCGATCGACCACATACTACCAGTGATGGAGAAGGTCTTCGCGACTCATGGATTCCTGAGAGAGATATGCTCAGAAAATGGGGCCCCATTCCTGGGGACGAGCTTTGCAGAATTTCTACGTGAGTGTGGCATCTCACATCAGAACATATCCCTAATATGGCCAAGGGCCAACAGAGGAGCCAAGCTCTTCATGCGCACTCTCAATAAGGTGTTCAGGATTACCCTGGGGCAAGGACTGTGCCTCAAGCGAGCTCTCTATCAGTTCCTACGGGAGTACATGTCAACACCTCATAGCTCTACGGGAGTAGCACCAGTGCAAGCATCATTTAGAATGTGCCCAAGAGACCTCCTCCGAGAAAAGGAAGGGAGAAGTCCCGTTGAAACTGATGATGCCAAGGTGTTCAAAGAAAGAAGATCGAGGAACAAACATGAGGAGAAACCTGTAACCCAACGACCTGGTAGTAGGGAATGAAGCACTGGTGAGAAGCAGACATCTGGAGGGCAAGCTGTCTCTCCCTCATAAGCCACACCCAATGGAGGTGATTAGGTTGAAGGGATCGATGATCACTGCTGCGTATGAGCACGGAGCACTGACTCAGAACTCAAGTTTCTTCAGGAGGGTGGGGATGGCTCTGAGCACAGATGAGGAGGCTGGCACCTGGGGCAGTGCTGTTAACGATGGGCGATGGGTTCCCCCGACCCGGTGGGCCCAGACCTATTAAGTGGAGGGCGACTAGAAGGGGGAAGACCACGGAGGTATCCCCACCATGAGGGAAGGAGGATCCCCCCTCGATTTGATGACTATGTTGTTGACCATGTTATATCTTAGTAAGGGGTGTCAGTTAATGCCAATACTCTTGTGTTCTGTGTTGGCAAATGTTCTTCATGGTTAGAGCATTAATGTCACATGTTAAACAGTTGAATTATGTTTCACCAAAATTTGTGGCTTTAGAAAAAGTTGCTCTGCAGGGCGACACCTTCCAATCCCTTAAATTGGTAATGCACAACTGTTGAATCTTAGGTTAAACTTTTTTGTAGCCATCAAAGATACGATCCAGGATGTCGCGGGTCAACTGTATGTGGACGGTAACAAAAGCCTAACCGTCACCAAAAACAGTATATAGTCGAAAAGAATACAGGACTCGGCGCCATCAAGATATATAATTTATATCTTATTCCTTTGTTAAACATCAAACGTTGAGCCCATATGCGATAACATGTTTCGGCTCTGCTGAGCCTTTTTCAAATCCGGGCCGAAATTAGATGTAACCAATTCGTAGGACTAATGTCCATGTAGTAATAACGGGGTATGATCCCCAGTTACAATCTGTTTAGTTCTAAACGATGGTCGCACGCGTCAGCAAGCCGTTTCACCCTTATGGAAAAGGCGGAATGGTGTGAGTCACATGATAACACGCGACATATTGATGTAACTCCGCCGCGTGTGAATAAAAGAGCTGTTTCCGTGCTCGCCAAAGAGTGCCCACGTGGAGCCCGAGAGCATAACACTGCGTACATGTCCTCTGTGACAGGGGGGCTCCACCGGCCTAAGGCCGATGGGTGATACGCCAACAACAAGCCTGACTAGTATGTACAAAGGTGACTGTCTGTAGGAGTAATGACCCACAGCATCCACTGAAGGTTGGCTGTTTATATTTCCAGGTTTGGTTCACAAAGCCTTGCACTTTCCAGGCAGCGGCTTCTGGGAAGATTTGCTTCCCTTTGTGGGTACGATTTATCTCTACACCTTGTGCTTTTTTTGCCCTATCATTCTACAGTATTTGTGGTTTTGCTACGTGTCTGCAGAGCCACGGTACAAGTGCACAGTAAAGAAGTAGACATTTTCTGCTGCAGGTCTTAATTCATTTTCCTTTTTATTTACTGAGGAACTAATGCAGTCTGTTGTTATTAACAATGACTAGTTTTTATATAGTACTACAAACCCGTAGGTGTCTAAGTGCTGAAATAACAGCTGATGTCATTATCCCACAGCACGGTATTCAATTTACTGACCTCGGAAGGATGGAAGGCTGAGTTGGCCTTGCCGGGACTCGATCCTGCTTCTGCAGGCTGCGCATAGTTATCAGAACGAGTGGGAAACTCACTGTGCTATCTAACCAGCTATTTCCCCAGCACTGGATCTTTCATAGATTCACATGATTGAAATATATTCCCTGTCATCAGACCAGGAATCCTCAGGGATTTAAAAAATAATTCTATGTAGGAAAGGGCAATAAGGATTGCCCATTATGTCTAATAAGACATTAACTTGTGTAGTCCCTCCACCTCACTTTGGTCCTTTATGGCCCTAACCAATGAGGTGGCAGGGCTTAAGCTCCACCCCAGGCAGCCATCTTCAGATTTTTCATTGCAGTCTAGCAGACAGGGAGAATCCTCTCAGCTCTCCGAGCTTTCATTGATTTTTTCATATTTAGCTTTTCAAGCTACAACTTTAATTCCAGTTTTCCGATTTCATCTAGTCAAAGACTACTATCTGTGACTTTCTGGGCTCAGAAAGGACACAATTTTTCCACCTTTTTATGTTGAGTGAAGACCACCATGGCACCATGGCTGAGGAGACAGGAACCATCAAAGAGCCCTCCTTGTTTAAGGATTGCAGCAGATGCAGGAAGAAGTTTGTGTACATGAGGGATCCCCATGAACAGTGCATTTACTGTTCATATCCTCATGATATTCATCAATGTGAGATCTGCAAAACAGTCATCAACAAGACACTGCACGACAGGCACAGAAGGCTGCTGTTACATCTGAAGCCCAGGTGCCAATCTTCTGATGAAGAATCTGTTAAAACAGCCCCTGTAACATCTCACAAGGTAACTGAGAGACAAACCTCTAAGAGAAGGGCCTCTTCAGTGGAAAGAGGAATCTCCTCACCTCACAAGAGCAGGAAAAAGGTTGGGAAAAGCTCCCTTATGCCTTCCTTAAGCTCTCTGGATCAGAAAAGCCATCATAATGAAGGAAAACAACATCAAATGGTAGGGGAAACGGCATCTAAACCTTCATCGGGGGAACAGCCATCTACGGGACCGCCGCCGACGAGCAGCAGTGGTAGCAAAAGTTAAACCCATCCAAAACAACATTAAAAACGTCCTCATTGATGAGCAAATACTCTTCACCCAAATCGTCGACGACGAAAGAATCTTCATCGAAGGCAAAGGAAAAACATCACTCATCCACGTAACTCTCGTTGACGTAGCCAACAACGCATTATTCTTCCACTAAACCATCGTCGATGAACAAACAATGCATCACTTGTCCACAAACCCTCATCGACGAAGCCACCAACACCAGCGTCTACGGAAAAGATTAGACCAGAAAAGCCATCCACGTGCATCCCATTGACAGTAAACCCACCGTCCATGGAGGAAAGCACAAATAAGTCTAAGGGCCTGTTTGACACAATCCCCTCCATTACAGGAGGACACAAAGAGCCTGTAACAATCCAATTATTACCAATTGAGGAGATTTTGGAGTTACCAGATATTATTCTACAAGAAGAATACTCTGACATTGAATATATGGGTGAACAACTCACTCATACTCCGAAAGAAAGTAGTCTGCCATGGCATGCTACCACTGAGGACATGACTGACCCTTTTGATCCTACACTGATGGAATCCATGCAGCAAATCATAAAGGAGTTCAACAGACACCAACAAGCTCAACTGTTAGGGCTCTCTGCTTCCAGACATAGGGATGCATCCACAAGTTCAGTGGGCACAAGGTCTCCACAAAGAGGCAGGTCACCTCACCATACTATGCCTAGGGGCTCTCCCACTAACAGTAGACCCCATAAACGTACACTATCTCCCGATACAGGCCCAGGGACAGACCACTATCACGCAGTGCTTCACCGACAAGCGTCTCACCTTCAAGGTTCTCACCTATACCAAGGAGAACTTCACCATCAAGGGATCCAACAACGGTACCCTCCACTGTCTCGGTTTCAGATTGGCAGGAGGACCCATTCAGGGAATTCACGGGCACAGAAGAACCAGATGAAGGAGAGATCACACAGGACCTAGAACAGCATAGCGAATGGGATGACTATGTGATAGAAAAACCACAAAAGCGAGATACCCCAGGGGAAACATCGCCTCCTGATGACTTAGTATCCTTCCATACTATAATTGCTGAGGCAGCAAACCTTTTCCGAATACAAGTGATTTCAGAGGAAAAGAAATTGGTGCTCTACGAGTGCATAGATAAACGAAGGAGCACTGTCACAACTATCCCACTGTTGGACACAATTTGGGATGCAGGGTAAGGATTCTCTCTACCCCTCTATTGACACCCGCCTTCGTATCACGACCAGAAAATAAATATAAGGCTCCTGATACGGCTCCTCTATGCCTAAGGGGACACACCAAACCCGACCTGGTGCGAAAGAAGTTGAAAAACCCCTCGCCACCACTAACAGCACCACCAGACAAAGAAGGCCGAAAACTCGAGACCATGGGCATCTGTAACTATCAGGGCAGCTAATGCCTTAGCTATCACAACTCGACTTGACAGTGAACTCTGGCTACGTATGTCAGAACTAGCCAAACATCTGCCGGCAGAATTTCAGGAGGAGGCAAAATCAATAATAACTGATGGGGAAGCCACCTCGGAACACATAATCGACACAGCTGTAGATGTCACTGAATCAGGTTTACGACAAATGGCCCATGGAACAGTTCTTAGAAGGAAGGCCTGGATGAAGGCAACCAATTTTATGCCAGAAGTACAGACACAAATCTTGGCCATGCCCTTCGACGGACAGGATCTATTTGGCAAAAAAGTTGACAACCATTTATAAGGTATTAAATTAGACACAGCCAGAGCTATTCACTCACTAAAGGACAAAGATGAAGATACCTGCCCCTTTCGGTCTTTTTGTGGCTCATACGCAAGCTATAAAGGATACAACAGCCTGTTATACAGCCAAAGAACACAAAACAGTGCGTATCTGGACAATTAATATCAACAATACACCACCAGATACAACTCTCAAAGAGGTAGACGCGGTTCGGGCCACTCGAAAACCCAGATTAAACAAAACTGACAAGCCATGTGCACCTCTTCCACACCTCAGCCCCATGGGAGGAAGGATAAGCCAACACTTCCACTGTTGGCAAGACATTACATCAGACAAGTGGGTGTTACAAGTCATACGCGAGGGACACACGATCGAATTCTTACACCGACCTCCCTCTCTTCCACCTCTACCATGCAAAATCTCTTTGATGAAACATCTAAAAATGTTAATTTGCAAGCTGTTGCAAAAAGCAGCCATAGAACCAGTACCAGTAAACCAAAGAGAAATAGGTTTCTACTCTTGTTTTTTTCCTAATCAAGAAAAAGAACGGGCAGTGGCGACCAATATTGGACTTAAGGGCACTAAACAAGTTTGTCAAGTGCATCAAATTCAAAATGACGTCCCTTAAAAATGTGCTACCATGGCTAAATAAGAACGACTTTCTAGAAACCCTGGATTTGGAAGACGTGTACTTCCATATCCCCATCCACCTAGCACACAGAAGATTCCTCAGGTTTGCAGTGGGAAATGTGCATTTTCAATTCCACGTCCTCCCCTTCAGCCTTAAATCAGCACCAAGGGTCTTCACCAAATGCCTAGCATCAGTAGCAACAAATCTCAGTCGCACAGGAACGGAGGTCTTTCCATACCTAGATACTGGTTAATAAAGGCACGCTCATACAACCTTGCAACAATAGCGGTCGCAAAGACAACAAATTTACTAAAAACTCTAGGTTTTTCCATCAACAAGACCAAGTCCTGGCCAGTACCAGCCAAAACAGCACTCTTCCTAGGAGCAGAACTAAACACTTGCATCCCCAGAATTCGACCCTCTGCAGACAGAATATCAACAATGCTAAAACTAATCTTATAGTTTCTCAACAATACCACAGCCACAGTACGTTCCTTCAAGTCGGTCCTGGGCATGAGGTCCTCGTGTATACACCTCATACACAACTGCAAACTAAGGATGAGACCAATACAGGAGACCCTGGACCACCAATGGGCTCAAGCCTGCGGATCGTGGGAAGATGTCGTTCAACTTCCACCAGCATTTCACAAAGCACTTCACTGGTGTGGAACTCCACAACATCTAACACAAGGGATGCCATTTCAGGCACCCACATCTACAATTCTCCTCAGGACAGACACATCTCTATCCGGCTGGGGAGCACACCTAGCAGATCTCCAAACAAAGGGCACATGGTCATCCCAAGAGTCTCAACTCCACATCAACACCCTGGAGCGCAAAGCAATCCGCAGGGCACTGAAAGCCTTTTTAGCCATACTAGCAGGACAGATATTCACAATACAGACGGACAATACAACCTCCATGCACTACACCAACAAACAGGGAGGTACAAGATCAGAGATCCTATCCAGTGAAGCACAGAAACTCTGGACATGGGTGTTGCAACACAAGGTCCAGTTGAAAGCAGAACACCTGCCAGGAATAGACAATGTCCTAGCGGACAAATTAAGCAGGGTTTACTTGACATCCCACGAGTGGGAGTTAGACAAAGAAGAAACTCAGCAAATATTCCAAAAATTGGGGACACCTGGAGATCGATCGTTTTGCCTCCAGCTGCAACATAAAATGCCCCCTGTTCGCCTCAGAATACCCGGAGGCCCAATCACTGGGGGACGGATTCTCAATAATTTGGATGGGGCAGTTCCTGTACGCATTCCCACCAACCCTGTTGATAGCATGAGTGCTGCGCGGGATGAAAGAGCAACCTTGCCACATTATACTCATTGTCCAGAGTGGGCTTGGCAGGTTTGGTACCCGACCCTCCTGCTCCTCCCCCAAGAGTCACCCATTCACCTCAGAGCGCATCGATGATCATTGACACAGCATAACTACAAGGTTCTCCACCGTGATCCAGCGAGCCTGTCACTCAAAGCATGGTTCCTGAACAGCGAAAGTTAGCAAACCTTACATTAACTTCGGAATGTTGGGACATTATTAGAGCATCTAGGGCACAATTCACCCAGACCACATACATCAAAAAGTGGAACTGCTTCACTAGATGATGTGAAGCTTCACAGCTAGATCCGCTTACAACATAAGTGGAGCAAGTGTTACCATATTTGTTACATTAGCAAAAACAGGACTCTCCTTGTCCTCCATTAAAGTACACCTGTCAGCCATATCAGCATATACAACAAACCCTAGTCAAGCTTCATTAGTTACTAATCCAGCGGTCAAAGTCTTCCTCAAGGGATTACTATGTACGTTCCCGCCAATGCCAGAACCAGTACCCGCTTGGAGCTTAAATACAGTTTTGTCTGCACTCATGCAGACAATTTATGAACCCATCCATCGATGTGACCTAAAGTTCCTAACCTGGAAGGTTTCTTTTTTAATAGCCATCACGTCGGCTATAAGAATCAGCAAACTCCAGGCTCTCTCAACAGAACCTCCTTTCACCACATTCCAGACGGACTGAGTCATTCTCAGAACACATCCCCATTTCTTTCCTAAGGTAGTCTCTGAAATGACACTCTCAAAGCGTATTGTACTTCCTCCATTCTTCAGTAACTACACTTCAAAGGCAGAAAGCGGGCTACACTCTCTAGATATTGCGTGAGTCCTGAAGTTCTACATAAAAAGAATCACGAGGCGGAAGAGAAACTAGAGATAGTGATGCGCAAGGAAGGGCACTCCCCAGAGGAGGCTGCAACCTTACGACAACTGCAGCAGGAGTGCGGGGAGCATTGGGAGACATTATGCAACCTGAATTATAAAAGGTACGTTGAAAGACATCACGCGGAGGGGGCAAGCCGGGCAGGTTGCTGGCCTGGTCGTATAAGAACGAGTCACCCAGACAAGTAATCAGAGCTGTAAGGGGGGAGGACGGACAATTGTTAGATACCCAGGAAGGTGTGAATAATTGCTTCTTAGAGTTCTACCAGCGATTGTATGCAGATGTCAATGATGGAGAGGAGATTGATTTGGTAGAAACATTACAAGACATTGGTCTTCCCAAACTGGAGGTAGAAGAGAGGGAGAACTTGGAGGACCCCATCAAATTAGAGGAACTGGAAGCAGTGATTAAGCTTCTACCCACTAGTAAGGCTCCAGGGGCGGATGGACTCCCAAGTGAATTTTACAAAACGTACAATGTTGCTCCCCCTGCTACTAGCAATGCTTAACGAGGCACTGGAAAGGGGGGCACTGCCAGAGTCTCTGAGGGAGGCAATTATCATCCCACTTCTGAAACCTAACAAACCATGCACGGACTGCGGATCATATAGGCCGCTATCCATGCTGAACCAAGATAGCAAAATACTTACGGCAGTGCTGGCAAATAGGTTGAAACCGGTTATCAAAAAACTCATACACCCTGACCAAACGGGGTATGTTCCAGCCAGGAAAATAACCGACAATCTCAGAAGGCTCCACCACGTAGTCGAACAAACTGAAAAGGACCCCAGGAGGTCGCTATAATTTCGCTAGATGCGGTGAAGGCCTTCGACTCTGTTAAATAGACTTGGCTAATGGCGGCCCTAAAAGAATACGGGATGGGACCGATATACTTGAGATGGGTCCAACTGTTGTATAGTAAACCACTAGCTAGAGTGCGGACGGGAGCGACCATCTCAGACTGATGGCAACTAGGCAGGGGCACCAGACAGGGGTGTTCAAGGTCCCTGATACTGTTCATTTTAGCATTAGAGCCCCTAGCAATATACTTGAGGCAACAATACAGGGAGGTTGGGATCCGAAAAAAGGGAGGGCCACATTTGATATCAATGTAAGCGGATGACATGCTGCTGTACTTCAGATACCCCGAAGAGAACCTACAATACATTCTAGAAGTAATGGGGTGATATGCAGTGCTGTCTGGTATCACAGTGAACCCCAAGAAATCATGCATATTTCCCCTGCGTAGATATAAAGGGTTACCACCGGAGGAAATCCCAGTATTACAAATACAATGGGAGACTAAGACCTTTAGATATCTGGGGATCGATGTACATCACAGTGTAGAGGGCGAACATAAACAAAACACAGAGAAGGCGGTGGCCAGCATTGAAAACAGCATGAGGTTTTGGACTAAGCTCCCCTTGACCATTATGAGGAGAGCTGCACTGCTTGAAAGAATGAATATTGTTGCCTAAATCTCAGCGTGACAGAGGGACAAGAATGTTGGACTTGGGATGGAAAATATGGCATGGCAACGGGCGTGCTAGGCTATGGAAAACCTGCACCCGTGTACCCCACAGACGCCACTAACGTCACTGAATAGAGTGGATGAGCAAATGAGGAAGATAGTCCGGAAGCACTGAGAACCGAGTGGTATAGCAACACTGCGAGATGTATGGCAGGATGGGAAGGCGGTGGAGTTTGACACACTGGTGGAAGACACTGGATTACACATGGGACAGTACATCACCTACATTAGACTGTTGCGGATGATAAAAGACACCTTTTCGGAAATAGAGCTGGGAAACCAGCCCGACATTGCCGTGGAGACATTTTATGATGTGTCAGAGGGGGGCCAAGAGTTCTCCCGGATCTACAAACTGCTGATGTCAAGAGTGAGAAAGGAGGTGGTCCAACTAAGACAAGATTGGGAAGAGAAAGCGGGGGAATCCATGAGTGATGGGTTGTGGGTGAGGGCTCAAGGATACCACAAAAAAGTGTCCAGGAATGCGAGGTTGCAACAAATTCAGCTATATATCACCCACAGAGCGTACATGACCCCCCAGATGGTAGCAAGGTTTAAGAATGCAGGAACACAAACATGTCCCAATTGTGGTGAGGAGAATGCGGGACTGGTACACATGTTCTGAGCGTGCCCGGAAATACAGAGGTTCTGGAGGGAGGTGGCACGCCGATTGACCGAGAAGGAAATTAATTTGGATGTGGAGTCTTGTGGGCATGTATGGTGGGGGGTGCCCCAGGCCGCGTAAGCTGAAACATGTGAGCAAACTCAAGGACTTGGCTTATATACTGGCAAAGCGCAGAATTGCCATGAGTTGGAACGCAAGTAGTGGACCCAGGGTGGAAGTCTGGTGGCACGACATCCTGAAATGTGCTGATGTGGAAACAGTGGCCTGGGGGGGGGGCAGTTCATAGAGGGGGAGAGGAAGAAACTGAGACAGTGACAGCGTGGCAGCACTTAGTAGCTACATTGTCAGGGCCGGCTTAGACTGGCCCGGAAGAAGATGACTCCTCAGAGGAAGTAGAAGAAGGGGTGGCCCCAGAACAAAGGGGAGAAGGTGATGATGTGGGGTAGGCTCGAGGTAGGGGAGAGGGGTAACGGGTAGACAGTAGACACATAATGAGACTATATATGATTGTAGCAATGTATAATAATTGTTTACTGTTTGGTTTTGTTCTGTTTGGTTGTTTGTTGGAATTAATAAAAAATTGTTAAAAAAAACAACACTGATATGAGATAGGGCTGGCCAACTGTCTAGATCGATCGAGCATCACTTCCTGCCGAACATCGCCACTTCCACTGTCTTTTCGATACTCAAAGACTTGTTCAGGGGGAAGGCTTACCCAAGGAAATGGTCATCGACAATGGTGTCCAAGTAGTCACAGGTCAAATGTAAACCTACCTACAACTCGATAGGATAATACACCACACAGCAACCCCGCACATCCCCCAAGTAAATGGTCATCTGGAGAGCATTAACAAGTGTATGCACGGCAGTTTACAGTGATCGAAGTGAGGGGGAACGGTCGTGAGCGGTGTTCCACTACTTTTATTTTTTCCGTTTACCATTCCTCTACTTTTTACTGCCATATTCACCATTCTATTCAGAGGATGTGTCCATTGATGTCCTTGTGCAAGTGTAAAGTTGTAATAGGAGCCTTAGTTTCTAGTCACTTTGACTATTGCAATTCCCCGGCCGCAACACATTGTGACATGTTGCACTATGCTTCCACCAACCCTCTCCCCTGCCAAGACCACAGTTCCACTACTTTTTTCGGTGCACTTCTACCATGGTTGCTGCACATTGTCTCCCTCCCAACTCGATCAGGTGAGTCTCCTCTTTCACCCCATGAGAGTTTGCAGTGCCTTGTCTATCGTCATAGCTGCTTGGCTTGCTAATATCAAAGAATGCGCATCTGCTTCAAGGCAAGACCTGCTTTGGAGGATCAAAGAGCAGGACAAGACAGTCGCAAAGCAGTAGGAAACACTGACAGCCAGGAGGTAGACTTCATTATTATAGAAAGATTACACACGAAGACAGCATCACACTCTCCAAATGCATTACTCCCATAAAAGTGATAAAATGTGGAAGCAACTATTTTTTCAAGAGAGCCAAGTTTGAAGCATGGAAAGAGTAGAACTGTACAGCAGGAATGAACAAGTAAGAAGAGTTCCACGAGCACTGGAGACAATGCACACAATAGCACCCATAACCAGAAAAGCCTATTAAGACACACATACACACACACACACACACACACACACACACACACTCTGGGTGAGAGGACCCCACTCAACAGGATGCTGATCAGCTACAAGACCGCACTGGACCGGAGGGTGATGAAAATCTAAGTGACACCTCAAGGTTGGTTGGAGCCAGGTATTCCTGAAAACTCCCCCCAGTGGTCTTTGTAGAGTAACCCACTTGCACCGTGAGAAATGGCGCCACAGACCATTTCTGAAAGGGAACTTCACTGTGAAGTACAGAGATTTTGGGTTGGTTACTGCAAATCCTTTGGGTCGTTGAAGATTTGGTCGCAATTTTTTTGTACAGGTACATTTTGCGGCACAAGTATGCGGGGGGTTGGCGGGGAGCGGGAGACTCCTACAACCCCCTCTTAACTCCTTTACATTAATTATATTCCTATACCCACCCCCCACATATATATGTGGCAAAATGCACAAAAATAATTGCGACCAACTCTCCAGCGACCAAGTTGGACAGTAATCAACCAATCCCAAGATATTCAAATGTGCGTGCTTTGGGGCGAAGGCGAGGCTTTAAATGTGCTGGAGCTTGTCAGGGCAGAGCCCAGCAGTGTTCAAAAACAGTTTTTCAGGTTTGGTGCCGCATTACTGATTGAGCCTGAAATCATTCTGGCGGCAGGTTTCTGTTGCCATCTAGTGGCGAAATCAGGAAGTATAAATTGGTTTTGTTTTCCATTGTGAACTTGGAAAAATAGGTGCATGCTCTTGTGAAAGGAGGCGCCCATAGCTATAGATCACGATCGATGGATTTTTCAGCCTTCCACTTGATCCGGATGGCTTGACGGGGCGCGAACGACATTATATGTATACGCGTTCTCACTAAAGCATCTTCATGCCAATAATCTACTTCCAACCCAAAGAACGTTGCTGTAGGTGAATTTGTCGTTGAGGAGCCCTGTATTTGGGAGATGTTTGACAAGACAATTCTCAGAATGGTCTAATCCTGGAGCAGGGCCAGAATATGTGTGCCACGGTGCCCAGTTGCCCACATCCCCTCCAGCAGGCAGGTGCTTTCACTAGTTTCATTGCATAGAGTCTGACTGTGGTGTAAGAGACGTGCTGTATCAGTTTAAAGTGAATTTCTCTATTTTTGAGAGTGTACGAGATCGCATTAATCAGTGTGTATCATACGTATATGTCTTCAGTCTCCAGGGAAATCTCCAAGTCCACAGCACATTTGGCGGTGAGCACAGTATTTCTACACAGAATATTCGGTATACATAATACATAGAAGGCCGTGATCATGGGAACATCTGTGACATCCCTGGCCAGCTCAGATTCTCGGGTCGACAGTTCCTTGATATGTGGCTTCTGAGAGGTGTGACGATGCCAGTGGCCCGTGTTGTAGCCATTAATTAGATGTGACGCCCAGCATTTCCCTGACCTCTGAGAATGATACGGGTGTGGTCTGATGTCCATGATCCGAACATTACGCCAGTCCGTTTCTTGTCTATATTTCGTCCGTTCGTCCATGCAAAATGAGAACAAAGCCCTTATGCCGAGCGAGGGCGGGATGCAGTTCCCGTCATAATCTGTCATTTTGAGCATTTGGTGCCTGTGACGCTACTCCAGACAGAGAGTGGGGGGTGGGGTTGGGGGGGTTGGGGGAGGTAGATCTCTCTCCTCTGCAGGTGCCTCCCTCTGGAATGGCCTCCCTGACCCTCTCAAACAGGAGCCGGACCACCTGAAGTTCCAGAAGTAGCTAAAAACGTTCCTCTTCTCCTCTGCTTTCTCTCTTCCTCCGTCCCCTGCTGACCTACCTGACCTACCTGTCTGCTGTACCAGCTGGTTGACTGGCTACCCCCAGACCCTTCCTGGGTACTAGGCGCATTCCTGATCATTCACCCCTGCACTGCCTCCGGCCCTACCACACACTTAGGGGCTGTAACTGTAACCTCTACAGTCCCTTGCCCCCTTGCACTTAACTAGAGCCGAGCTGACCTGGCTGCACTTACTCAGAACATTGCTGCCCTGTTTTCCCCTTCCCTCTCCCTGGCACTTCCCGCCCCCTTTCCCCTTGCATTTCTCATTCTCGCACTTGCACGATCTGAATGACACAAGGCCTAGTAAGATCGTTTGTCTTGTGCCAACTCTGTCTTCCCTCCCTTGTCGCGCCTAGAAACACTTGTGTACAGGCGCATTATAAATGACTTATCGTATCATATCAGTGTCTTAGTATGGGCCCTACAATGGGATGCTTCTTAATACATTTTGGAAACTTTGTGGGCGGTATCAAGTGTATCTCCTGGGGGTAAACGGCTGCATTAGAGCCAGATCAGTTAGCCGCCATCTAGTGTTATCCTCCTAGCTGAGTCATAAAAAAGTGGCTACAGTGGACAGCCCTTGTGTGCACCTATATACAATGAGAATGTATGTGACATGTGCCCATTTGTGACTACCATCAACGTTTTGCGATGGTATAACAGCTCGAACAGTTTAATGGAGTGTCTCACAATGCCAAATTCATTTAGGATGGTAAACATGAGGGATATTATTAGATCTTCATCATCCGGGCGGCCTGTGATGGGTGTTCAATTCCATCATATTCTTGGATTTGCTCCAAATGATACTTTGCAGGCTGATAAGAACATTTTGTGATCGTCCTTAATCCAGAGCAGCTTCTTTAGTTGTGTGTTTTTCAACTTGTCTGTTAGGTGGCGGCGATACTTGTGTCATTAGGGATACATCTTCTGTAGTAGCCTGTCAAATCCAAGAAGGCGCCGAGTTCTCTCTTGGTCTTGGGTGTAGGTGTTTTTAGGAGTGCCTTTACCTTTTCAGTTTGGGGTTGAATCACACCGTTTCCAATGAAAAACCTTAGATATATTAATGCGGACTGGACAAGGTGATATTTTCATAGATTGGCTCTGAGGACGGCTTTTCCCAGGGCCCGGGTGATCTTATACAGATGCTGAACATGTTCAGACCAACTCTCACTATGAACCACAATTCTTGTTTTCTCAGCCAAAGCGTTAGCCACTGCTTTCCCTCCATTTCCGATTACGTGCTTTGACCATCTCATTGTTCCTTTTCTAGTTCACACTCAGAACCCTTGACTGGCTTCAGGTGCTAAAGAGGTTCTTAAACATAGCTAAGGTAGGATAATATAACAGCAATTCAAGACAAATGATCAGTCGATGGATTTTTCCTTTTTAACACAGACATTTATCCCTTTATCCGATTCCCTTGCTCTGCTAAAGCTCCGGAAGGCCTGCCATCGGCCTCCCGAACCATAGTTCATTGAAGAGCTGAAATCTCTTTGCCTTAAAAAAATGAGAAGCTGAGTATAAATGGCGGTCCACCTACTCTCTAGATAGAAAGCTCAGGAAACAGTGCTTTTTACATTAATATGTTGGGAAGCGCTCTGAACCAAACTAGAGAGTTATTTTCTCTTGTTCGGTCACTCTCTTCAAAACTTCTATGGCAGGTGTGATTCCCACGCAATCACTATGCGATTCCCTGTCTAACTTCTTTATAAAAAAGATTCATGACATTCGGGACAATCTTGGCTAAGAATGAGCAATTATGGCGCAGATGCTCCATCTGTGTTCACCCCTTAAGCATGGTCTACCTTCACGTCGTTCTCATCGCATGACATTGTAGGTGCTACTAAGTGCCTTAAATCGGCTTCCCCCTTTGATCATATTCCTCTGGGCATTCTTCAGGAGATCCTGCCAGAGATCCCCTCTTGGATGTTTCTGGCAGTGAATTCTTCCTGTACATCTGACCCTATTCCAGTGGAACTAAAACAATCTCTTATTATTCCCCTTCTGAAGAAGCCCTCCCTGGATCCTGCTATTCTGCTATTCCAACTTTCATCCCATCTCCCTTCTCCCCTTCTTTATGAAATGCTTGAGTCTTTGATCTCACCTCTCATTAGTTCCTTCTTGGAAAGCTCTCATATTCTTGATCCTTTTCAGTCAGGATTCTAGCCTGGCCATGACACAGAGAGTGTTCTTGTCTCAGTAATGGATGATCTAATTCGGTTGGTTGATCAGAGAGGAGTGAGTGCGCTGATCATTTTAGATCTTTCAGTGGCCTTCGATACAGTTGACCACTTCTTGCTCCTGAGCCGCCTGTCTGTAGCTGGTCTCTCTGGGCATGTTCTATCTTGGTTTGCATCTTTTCTGGTGGACAGGGGTCAAACCTTGGCCTTGTCTTTATTCTACTCCCAATCTAATATTTTATCTTGTGGGGTGGCCCAGGGCTCCGCCTTGTCTGCAGCCTTATTCAACATCTTCATCCAACCTCTTGTCTTGGTCATCCACTCCCACGGCTTCCGATGCTACCCCTATGTTGTCGAAATGTAAATCATCATCCGGCTTCATTTGGCCCAGCCGGACTTGGCGTCTCAGCTTAGAGGTAGCTTGGCAACAGTGGGTTGTTGGATGAGCAAAAACTGCCTCAAGCTGAATGGAGACAAGACAAAAGTACTAGTGGTTGGCCCCTCCTCGCGTCCCTGCTCTGGCCCTTCCACTTCCTCTGCTTTCTGGTCTCCATCATGTTGGCCCACTGAGATCAGCCCCTTTCCTATACCAGCCTGTGTGGTAAATAGTCTTGATTTTAAAATATCTGCCTCTCTGTCCACCGAAGCGCAGGTCAGTTCAGTTTGCAAAATGGGCTATTTTCAACTACGGGTCCTCCGTAAGGTCGTGCCTGTCCTCCCTTCCCACCTGCGAGCCTCAGTTGTTGCTTCCCTTATCCTGAGCCAAATAGATTACTGTAATTCTTTGTTCCTCTGCATCCCTTTCATCAATTGCAGCTTCTTCAAAATCTTTCTGTGCGGATCGGTAGTGGCACCTCTTAGGGCATTCATATCTCTCCGATACTTCGCTCCTTGAACTGTCTGAGTGTCCAAAAACATGCTATATTTATGTCCCTCTGCATAGTTAACCAGGACTTTTATGGCCGAGACGCAGAGTACTTATAGGATAAGTTTCCACCTTACCGTCCAGGGCGTACACTACATTCGCAAGACGCCCGTCTGCTTTCTGCTCCTCGGTTTCGACTCACCAGGATGCTGGCAGAACTCTGGAACTCACTTCCACTCGCTCTCTGGGCTACGGAGGACCACTTTACACTCACACTTTCCCTGAAAACACTTCTGTTCTAGGCTTTGGCCTGCTCTGTTTTATCTCTTAGCGCCAAGATGCCTCTGGTGAACGTGCACTTTAAAAATTCATTTAACCTATCATAAAACAATATCATCCAGGTAAGCTCCACAAAATGCTGAATAAAGTTTTAGGATTCTGCCCATCGACTGCTGAAAGGTGGCTGAGCTCCCTGAAGGCCGAAATGTAAGACCTTGAATTGAAGCAGGGCCTATTGTGTTGAAAAGGCAGTTTTTTCTCGGTCGGCTGGATTAAAAGGGGCCTGCCAATATCCCTTTGTAAAATAAAGGGATGATATATTCTTGGCCGAGTCCCAACGTTTTCGATCAGTTCATCAGTTCTCGGCACTGAGTAATTGTCAAATAACGAGAGTGAGTTTAGCTTCCCGAATTCGATGCAGGGGCACCAGGACTGATCAGGTTTGGCAACTAAGACTGTAGGGGAGGGCCGGGGGCTCTATCAAAGGCTAGATTATATCTGCCTTAAGCATGTCCTCTATCTCCTGCTTGATTACTTTATTTCGGGCCTCAGGGATTTGATATGGTTTAAGAATTATGTTTTTTTCCTGTCGGTGTTCTGATAAAATGAAAGAAATTTGCAACTCTCCAAGTTGCTCTGAGAATACCATGGGAAATTGGTACAATACATCTCTAACATCTTTCTGTTGGGAAGACGACGGATCGGATGAGACAAAGGTGTTTTCATTAGGGGAATCGTTAAGGAGGGCCACCATAGTAACGGTGGTATTCTATCTATGGTCTATTTTCTACTCCTTAAATAAGTTTACATGATAGACCTGCATTTCCTGGCATCTATCTGGTTGAGAGAGGAGGTCATTTAACAGGCCTTTTTGTTCAAGGGCCTTATAGGGACCATATGACCGGGAAGTCCTTTTATTTTCCGAAGTAGGTAATAGAACCAAGACCGACTATTTAAACGAAAAGTTACGGGGGAACTGCACGTTTATGATAGATAATCTGTTGTTGTTCTTGGGCTTGTCCCAGATGTTTCTTTAAAATTTCTCGCACTGACATCATATGAGATTTTAATTTTTGTGTGGTTTGAGAAATTGGGACTAGGGCTTCTTCTCTTTCCTCCCAGGTTTCCGTCAGCATGTCTAAGACATCTCTGGTTCCTCTCCCATACAGAAGCTCAAAGGGAGAATATCCCAGAGAGGCCTGGGTGGTTGGGCATGTTCCCTGGCCGCAAAGAGGGCTCAGGGTATCATCATGTACCAGTTCTTTCAGTCGGTCTCTACCAACTTATGCAATATGCTTTTTTACTGTTTGGTTGAAGCGTTCTACGAAACTGTCAGTATATCTTTAAGGTTTATATATTCAGTATCTCTCTTACCTCTTGCATTAGGTGGGACATAAAGGTGGTGCCCTGAGCCATAAGGATTTATTTTGGAAACCCTGCTCTGGAGAAGAAAGGTAATAGGTGTTTTAATATGTGTTACAGATTATTAATACACAGGGAAAAAGCTTCTGGATAGTGTAGGGGAGGAATGGTATCACAAGTATGACACTGACACAAAAGGTACAATTTGTAAAACCTTTATTAAAGTTTCTGGGTTTGGAAAAACTCGGATGGGAGTAGTCTCGACCATCAAATAATAAATAAAACAGTCCTCGTTGAGTCTGTCAAATCAAAATGGCCTATGCTAACAAAACCCAATGCCTGCCCTATCTCTTGTACAAAAAGAGTATAAAGGAGATATGCATGTAAAGGAAAATCAGTGTTCAAATATAAAGAATAAATGTCGCTGAATGTCGCTTACTGTGTGCTCTCCTCCCTACGTTAGACAGCACACAGTAAGGTGGTACCGGTAGACAGGACGACATACTCTGGCTTGGGTTTTTAACACAAACAGTTCAAAACTTGGATCGAGGCCCACCTGGCCTTAAACATTAAAGTCTCTCTTTCCAGTCTACCAAACAACATTCAACACAAAGTTCATGCCGGTCCCCCGCTGTTGGGCTCAGACCTCTTCAAACGAAAAGTTCAACAATACTTGCAAGGGGCTCCCTTCCCCAAACTTATTACACTTCGAGTCTCCCTCAGTCGGGCTCAGAACGTTTTCGGATGTCGAATACTTTCAAATGTGCGTGGCTTTCTCTACAGACCTCCGCAGGACCATTTTGACTCAAAGATCAACATTCAGCTTTTTACTCTCCCCTTCTCTCTGGGTTAATTTTGATGACTTTGCTTTTACAATTCATTCACTTTATCGCTACAAACAATTCACCTTTCATGGAGACTTTCGAGTGGGCTACTTCCTTTTGCCAGATCACTCTGTTACCCAGTATCGCTGGTTTCACACCCATATTTACTTCAAAGTTCATTCACAGGTCTGCCTTTTTTCACCTCTCAACCACACACGTGCTGCCTACACTCGAGATATGATCTTTCCGCAGCACACACCTGTCTCTCAGGTCGCTTGTCAACTCACCGGCTGTGTGTGTTTCTTTCTCGTCTTTACAGTTTTTTAATTCACGAGTTAAGGTTAGTACCACAGGCTTTGCCTCACCTCCCCAACTCTGCTGTTCACCCAGGGGGATCGCTGGCGTCCTTGAAAGACAATACAGCCTTCTGCTTTGGGATTTGGCCTTCTCCACGTGTCTTTTGCGTCCTTTTGGATGCAAGGACCACCTGTAGGGAACTCCTGGGGTTCTCGAACCGCTGCTTTCATCCCTTGGTCCGTTGCTATGCTCCAGTAGGTTTGCCTTTGCGTTAGTTCTGCTCTTACTATTGTTCCACCTTGCTCAGAGTGTGTCTCTATGTTCCACCTTTTATCCGTGTGAGGAGAGCTAATTGGTATCAGGTGTATGCACTTAAAGTCAAGTGCGTGACTTTACTTGACCCAATTAGCGGGACATGTCCAGTGCAATGTATAAGAGTTAGTCATTTTACTCTCAGTCACCTTCTTCCTCGGCCCAGTGTTTATGTAGAAAGGGGGGGGGAATTGGGATATCGGAGAATCCTAAAGAATAGGATGGGTTAGGTGTAAAAAAAGGGGGGAATATCGTGTCTCACCATCGGCTGCCTTACCCTCACTCCCCAAAGGCCCCTCAGCCAGGTGATCCTCCCACACTGGCCCACCCCCAGTCTGGATCCAAAGGCGATGGCCATCCCCTGGCCACTTGAGAGAGAGATCCCCGTGTACTAGTAGGTGAGACGCTGTTTGGTTTCTCACAATATCGAGTGGCATAGTCAAGGATGTCTGGGATGAAGTGATTCCCTAGTTTTGAGGTTTCTAGGGGTCCCACTAGACCCATCGCTATCATGGAAAATGGGACTTTAATTATGGGAAAAGGTTTTAAAGGGGCAGTGGTACGGGAGTGTTGGCAATCTTCTGACAAATCTCACAGGTTGCTATCAAATTCTTGACATCTGCAAAGACGCCTGGCCAACAGAACCCGTGTATTATTTGGTTCTGAGTCTTCCCTACTCCTTAGTGAGCTTCTGTTAGATGGGAGTGCGCTAATTCTAACACAGCTTGCCTATGACTTTGTGGAACAACCAGTTGTGTTTGGTGTACCCCCTGAGATGCCACATCACTGTAATAGTGGCCAGGGGACTATTGACAGTCTCCCGATCTACATGCAAGAGGAACTGTGCCCTGGATATCGCCTGCACCAAGAATGGAAGACCCAGCCATAAGTGCTCCTGTCTTTATTGTGCATTCAAATGACCGGGAGTACAGTATGAACAATGTACCATTCTCCACGCTTCCTCTCAATGTATAGGCAATTGTCAGCCGGTTTTGTTAGCACATGACATCACAAATGTGGTTACATTCCAAAAACCTAAAAGGGGAAGGGATTGTGAGGTGAACTGCATATATTTTCTATAAGGGATGAGTATGTTCATTGGGTAAACCATATCTGGTGGTTCCTCCTAAAACCACCTCCAAATGTATCAAATACGAAGTTAGAGGTTAGTGAAAGGTGCTTGGCCAATGCAACATAGTGTACGCTTAGCTTGAATGGTAAACCGGGATTGGACAGAAAGGGTCTTCTCAGCCTTGGAGCCTTGGATAGATACCATGCCAAGTACAACAACTCAAGGTAGTGGGAACGACCCAGAAGGTGCTGCATGTTCCCAATAAATTACCTTCTCCGATCTAACATCCGTGAGACAGAACATTTGTATTTGAACCGGTGTTACATTTGTATCCCTCTGCCTTTAGTTCGATGGGAACAGCCATCTCTCTCTGACTTAAATGAATAGGCACTGTCTGGCAGGTGCAAGTCACATGTGTAGGGGCCACAAAATGGATCTCTCTTGCCTGTAATTGTGAGAATATTTAGCTTGGGTTTCTTGCAGGTGCCCTGTCCCTTAAATTTATCTGGAAACGTTCCTTCTCTCTGTGTTCTTGGCTATCCCTGCACGGTAACTGCGTTGAAAGCCTGTTCTGCCACCTCCAACTGGATCAGCCTGTCGGCTTTCTCTGTATCTCGAACTCTCAAAGCTTCTCCCATCCACTCCAGTGTACCTGTGGCATCCATCTTTATTTACAAGACTGTCCCTGTTAGTTGCATTAAATGTCAGCAAGCTGTTCATATGTATTCTTTTGCATCTTGCGGTTTTGTGCTCAGCAAAAGGTAAACGTGTGTGAGTCCTCTAACTATATGAGTCATAAGCATATCCTTTGTGTCTATCGGCAATAAACTAAAATCTCTGCGTAGCTTCATGCAGGGATAGATATGAGCTTCATGTCTAACATATCTATGTCATGATGTCGGACATGACGTCATCTGCTCTCTGACTCATGGCTTTCCTGTGCTTGTTATAGTTCCCAAACCCTTCTACAGGTATTTATTCAGGTATTTAGACTGGCCTGATATTAGTGTTCAGTTAAACAACACTTATATTTCCTGACGAGAACTTCTAATCGGAAATGCGAGGAACTTGTGTATAGTAACAAGTGCTCTTCTTTCCTTATTCAAGAAAACCTCTGATTCTAGGTACCATGCTAGGATACAGTAGAAAAAGAGACTCTCCTTAGGAAGGGCGCAGTCCGAAATGCATCGGCAAGGGCCTCTGTTATTATAAAGAATAAATAAAGACAATCTGAAAAAATAAGAAATTGAATAAGATTTGATTGAAGAATTTGAGTCAATCCCCTTTCTGTGATTGACTGTACAACAAACATTAAAACCTGAATCATCAATAACCAGAAATTGGAAGTAGTACTCACTACAAAATAGGCGTCTCCATGCTCAGTGGATGTTTCACTGAGCAACTCTTGCCTGTCATCTTCTCTCTGTAACTGCACTCAGTCGACTTACTCTATCGATTGCAGGCTCGTCTCTTCTGTGATGTCATCTGGGTATGGTCTGAATGGCTGTCTGGGTGAGTAACATCTCTTACACCGTGATACATCAATGATGAAGGAGAGGAGGGGGTCACAAGTGATGTGCATCTTTTCTTTCTCTGTCGACGGGCTGAGGGTGGGATGGGTGCAATGAGGGCTGTTTCGGTCCCTCTCTTCAATCCCCGCTCTGGTCGGCAGGTCGACCACACTACCCAAATCATTCACTCTGGTTAAGTATGGCTTTGGAATCTACACCTTCGCTACTCCTCCTACGTGTCCAGCACACCGTACTTGTTCGTCTAAGCTCAGCGTCATATAGCCGCAATCTCCATCAGGTTTACACCAGACCCATTTTCCCCAATAGTTGCATGGATCTGGGGGAAAGGCGAATCTTGTACCTGCGGGAACGGAGGACACTGTTTCAAGTGTGATTGCAATACACCAAGGGTCTGTGTTCCTCTGTCCGATTTCGTTTCTACGTCCAATAAGATTTCCATCCCTATTGTCTTTTCAGTGGTCTTTTTGCATTGTGCTATTGCTACTCTGATAACACAGAATGGGAATAAAACTAATAGTAAATCTGCTATCAGCACTTTCAGTCCAATAGACATCGATGATGGTATCCAGGAAAAATTGTATGATAGCCAGTCTCCAGCTTCTTCTATCGGGTTTGTCACTGCCTCCATCTTAGTGTGCAGGTCTGATAATTGCAAGATCACCTTGTGATGCTGGAAATGCATCAAAGGGACAGGGCCTCCGTATCCTTGTCCTTTATTGCTTTTTATCGTGTGTTCTGTCGTATTTTCCACGCAGGAGTTCATGTGGGACTCCTGGCAGTGCAGCTCACTCTCTTTTGGTTTGGTGAACGGACCCATGGTATACCCTTATGGCACCCATGGGTGGGGGAACAACCCTGTGCCCCTAGTGTATGTTATTGGGCACCTGTGGGTGGCCCGCAGAGCAGGGTATGGGCTGGTGGCAGCTCCATGCTGAATTTGACAGGTGCGCTGAGTAGCCTCCATTTTGGGATACCCCGGCCCTGCCATTGGAATCAGTTGATTCCTGATGCAAAACAAGATGGCCCTGTGGCCTCCTGCTTTCTATTACCTATTACCTTGTGTTCCCAAAGTCCTGGGAAGCCCTGACTCTGTCCCTTCCCCCTGACTGGCTGTTGGGTGGAAGTACCATATATGGTGTTGTTGTGAAGGCCCGGCCAGACTAGCTGGAGCCTTCCCCATGATTGTATGTTGTGGGTACCTCCTGTGGGTGGGACCTGGGTGAATGCAGTGCGTGACCAATATGCACTTCATGTTGTGGTTGTCTGGTTTCTGGCATGAGAGACAAAGACTGAGACAGCCTTGCCCGAAACTGGCCTGAATGCAGTGTGTAGTGTTGAATGGCTGGGTACTTGTCCCAATCCATATTCCTTGTTGTGAGTGTCTGAGAGGGAGGAGGATGGCCTGAATGCACTGTGTGCCTGATTGGCTGACTGACTGCATGAATGCCCTTCTGTATAATTAGCTGCTGAGAGTGACCCAGCAGTGTGGATGAGAGACAAGATAGTATATCTGGGGACCTCTCACCACTGGAAATTGTTCAGAAGCGTTCAGAAGCTGTGCCTTCACATTAAGAGTAACTGGAACTGCTGATCCTCGATGCCCAGCTGGAAGAAGAAGACTTGCTGTTTCATTTGCTTCGACCGATCTGAAAGCTGCCGAATCCGTCGAAGACTGATCCGAGAGAGGACCTGGTAAGGCGCCCTCTTCCCGTGCTCTGAGGGACCATCGAGCACCGCTAACCTTTGCGAAAGCTTCCTGGAAGTCAGACCATCGAAAGGCTGGCGACCCGAGACGGGACCGCTGAGGAGAACGAAGCAAAGCACCCGGCCTTCGCTGCTGTCTAAGTCCATTGCCGTCGACCAGGGTTCGCAGGTTTGTGTAACCGCTGGAGGCCCATCGAAGTTGTGTTGCCCAGCCTTGGGGACCACTTGACGCTGTGCCGCCGACGACCGGAGCAGCCCGCTCCTTTGCCTAAGAACATTTGAATCCAAGGACTCCCTTGTCCGCAGCGTCGACTGCTTTGTCCCGCCGGAGAAAGTCGATGACGACCAACGTGCCGAGGAGAATCCGACGGTGGATTTCCCGCCACCTCACGACCTCAAACACTTCGACGACTCGATGCCATCGTTGGGCCACAGTTTTTCCGAAACTCTTTGCGGTCCTGAACAATCTATCGCCGAGGTGCCCCGCACACCTCATCCTCGCAGGACGCCGCTGACGAGCACCGCCTGGATCGACATCGGGGTCTCGGCACCCTTGAAATTTTCATCGCCGCCGTCGACGACAAGTTCACCATCTTCGACGCCTCTCGACGATCCGTGACTCCTGCTTTAAAGGGAGTCACTCAAGAAGGATCCTCCGACGCGTCTTCGAAGAACTCTACTCCACCGGGTACATTGGGGGGGTAAAACCTTAATAGGAGGAAATAAGACCATTGAACAATATATGGACTGGGCTTGTGCTATATATCTTTATTTTACAGGTTGCCCAGGTGGGGGGATCTCCACACAGAACGGTGTCTATTGGTAGGGGCCAGACATCTGCCTATTGTTTCAACCATCTTGCGTTCCTTCCTATCTCTATTGCTGGTTTCCTCGTTATTGATCTGTGTGATATTTGAACCGTACAGTTGATGCACTTTAATGAGATTTGATAACATTGGTGGTACCACTTTAGAATTGTATATATTTATCATTGTTGATTTCCAAGTACAAAGTGCGTTATTGTGATCGTGTACATACCTTTGAATATTAATTATATAAAGACTGTGTTTTCAGTAATACAGTGTGTGGACATTCCTTTGTGGGGGTTTGGGGACTACACTGAACCAGCCTGCATCACCTCCCGAGAAGCTAGGCCTTGATTGCTCGTCCATTGCTACCAATTGAGAATCTTGGCTGGGGTCCTCTGTGCCTCTCCTCTACCATATGGAGAGCAGAAGTAAAGGCACCCCCCACCAGTACTTCTTCACACTGGTGGCAGCGGTGGGATGCTTATGGTTTTAAGAATCAGTGTATAACCGGGCCACTTAAAAAATATCTGCACTTTATTAAATTAATGTTTGGTTGTGTACAAAATAACTGCATTAGAAGCAATGGAGTCTATTGCAAATGGTAAATTGACTAGGATGAGCTTAGAGGCTCTCCAGAGTGCTTGTGAAGAAAGGGAGTTAGACTTTGTGGATAAGTCTAGGGCTGAGCTGATAGCTGCCCTGGTGGACTACCAGACTGATGTTGAAACTCTTGATGAGGGGGGGAATGCAACCAGTGAGGACTCTGCCCCTGGGGTTTCTACTGAATCTGTTTCTGGGAATGCCACCATTCTTGCTGCCTCTGTTCTGAACCCCAGCAATTCCTTGGAGCTTGAGTTATTAAGGATGAAATTGGCCTTTGAATATTGCAAGTTGGAAATATATGCTGAGTTTAAGAAGGAGGAGTTAGCTCAACAAGTGGAACTCAAGAATAGGGATCTTGAACTCAAAGACAAGGACACTGAATGTCAGAGAATCCAGCTAGAGAAAGCTAGAGTGGAGACTTCAGCAAAACCCAGTGAGAGTGTCAGGTCCCCAGCAACTAAGTTTATGAAAGATTTGGTTGGTGTGTTTGTGGAGGGTTCTGATATCCTCCAATGGATTGAGCGTTTGAAATGGCTTGTGCAATTCATGATGTTGACAAAAGAGATTGGGCTAAGTGTTTGTTAAGCAGAGTGCCTCAGACTGGGTATGACTGTATTCTGAAGCTGAGTATGGAAGAAAGGGGTCAGTATGAGTGTATGAAATCTGCTTTGATTGCCAAGTTTGGCAACACACCTACCCAATACCTTAAAAGTTTCAGGGATTTTAAGAAACGAGAGAATGTGTCTTGGGTTGACTGGGTGAGTGCTGCCCACATGAACATGATGGGGTCGATTGATGGTTACAAGGTGAAAACTTTTGTTGAATTGACCCACCTGTTGTTTTTTGTGCATTTTTCTGAAGCCTGTTCACTGGAGCTGCATCAGTATGTTGCTGACCAGAACATTTTGGATCCCTTTAAGCTGGCTAGGCTGGCTGACAAGTGGGTCTCCCACCGGGTGTCGCCTAAGGACTCCAGTGGGAAGGACAAGGACAAAGAAAAGGGGGCCTCTCAGAAAGCTGAGGAGTCCCAAAAGCAGTCACCGTTGGGTAAACCTAAACCCTCCTCTCCTAAGACCCAAAAATCTAGTGGGGATAAGTCATCTGTGGGTGGGAATAAGATTAGTGGTCCACCTGCTGCAAAGCAGGCTCCCAGTGGTTCCAGTACCGTACCCCGCACTTCCGGCACTTGTTGGGATTGTGGGGCTCTGGATCACAAGAGGGGTGACTCCAAGTGTAAAGCTAAGGCACTTGGAGTACAGGCTGTCAGCCTGACCTACCCTTACCCCATGTCTGAGGTGGAGGCCACTGTCCTGCCCTCCTCTACAGGGATCACCTTTGGTGCTCCTGTAGATATTTCCTTAGTGTCCCTTGGGGCCTGGGACCAGTACGTGGAAGTACTGGCGACTATCCCACAGAACACCCGTAGAATTTTGAGAAGTGTCCTCCTGAACGGCCAGCCTTCTACTGGTTTGAGAGACATTGGGGCAAGCATGACAGTGGTGGACAGGACCCTGCTCAAGCCAGAGGACTATGTATGTGCTCCTCTGAGAACCACCAGGTTAGTTGGTGGGCCTCCCAAATTATCACCTGTAGCCTTAGTCACACTCGTAATTGGAGACAAGACCGCAAAGCTTCCTGTCCTGGTTCATGACAATGTCCCTGCTAACATTCTGTTAGGTAATGATCTAGTCGAGTTGGGATTGATCTCGGATGGTCTTCCCATGACTGCTGCTGCGGTCACTAGGTCACAGGTGACCCTGGGTCTGGCTGTGAGTCAGGTACCCGAGCCAAAGGCACGGCCTAAGGCAAGACGAAGGAAGAACAAGAAGGTCATCTCTGTGGAGGGAGCTCCTTCTCTTCCTGCTGTTCCTACAGCACCCATTGGGATCCATGCTCCGGACGGGCTAGGTCCAGTGGTAAACCCTGTTTCAACTCCTGTGGGAGAAGAGCCAGAAGACTCTCCTGTGGGAGAGGTTCTCAACCCAGAGGATCATCCCGATCTTCAATGCTTGTTAGCTGAAGGGGGACCCTCCCGGGCAGACTTCTGTAAAGGACAGAGAGAGTGCCACTCTCTCGAGGGTCTGAGGAAACAGGCCCTGTCCCAGGCCCAAGGAGAAGTGCATAGGACATTCCGGATTTATTGGGAGGGTGAGCTCCTTGTTAGTGAGCCCACTAAGCCTGAACCTGGTGCCCTCAAGAGGTTGGTGGTACCCCAGGTTTACAGGCCCTTCCTACTGCAGTTAGCGCATGAGGTGCCCTTGGCTGGTCATCTTGGTACCAAGAAGACTAAACAGAGGCTCTCTGCCCATTTCTACTGGCCTCGGATGGGAGTAGAAGTGGAGTGCCACTGCAGGACCTGCCCAACTTGCCAGTTGTCTGGCAAGACTGGAGGCAGTGTCAATGCCCCACTGCAGCCATTGCCAGTGGTTGGCACACCATTTGAGAGTGTGGGCATCGACATTGTCGGCCCCCTGGGCCTTCCCACTTCAGGTGGACATTGGTTCATCCTGGTTTTGGTAGATCATGCCACCAGGTACCCTGAGGCTATACCCCTTAGGACTGTAACTGCCAAGGTGGTTGCCAGGGCTCTCCTGGGCATTTTCACTCGTATTGGATTCCCTAAGGAGGTTGTCTCTGACAGAGGATCCAACTTCATGTCTAGTTGCATGAAGACCATGTGGAAAGAGTGCGGAGTAACCTATAAGTTCTCCACCTCTTACCACCCCCAGACCAATGGTCTGGTTGAGAGATTTAATAAAACTCTCAAGGGCATGATAGGTGCTTTGGAAGAGCCCCTAAGGAGGACATGGGATCTCCTCCTGCCATGCCTGCTGTTTGCCTACAGAGAGGTACCTCACGAGGGTGTTGGTTTCAGCCCCTTTGAGTTACTATTTGGACATCCCGTGAGGGGGCCCCTTGCCTTGATCAGAGAAGGTTTGGAAGCCACCCCTCCAGGTCCCGCCAAGCAAGTGGGGGACTATGTGTTAGGCCTCAGACGGAGGATGACACAGATGATGGGACAGGCAACAGCGAATCTCAAAGCCAGCCAGGAATTGGACAAATACTGGCATGACCTTAAAGCATCGCAAGTGGATTGGACTCCGGGACAGGAGGTCCTCGTGATGGAACCTACCAAGCCTCGGGCATTGGCAGATAAATGGACTGGACCCTTCCGGATAATCTCCAAGATGGGCGAGGTCAATTATCTGGTTGACATGGGAATCCCAGAGGTAGTCCCTCAGGTATTCCATGTTTATCGGCTCAAGCCTTTCCACAGGCGAGCAGAAGTCTCATGTCTCTTGCTAGCTTCAGAGCAAGAAGAGGATGAGAGTGAGCCCCTTCCTGATTTGCTGTATAGCAACCCTCAGGATGGCTCAGTGGAGGGAGTGTATCTCTCTCCAGATTTGACAACAGAGCAGCAGAGGTCCTGCAGGACTTTGCTCCAGCAGTATGCCTCTCTGTTTTCGCTGATGCCAGGCCTTACACCGTGGCGTAAGCACGACATTGACACTGGTGACAGCGTGCCTGTCAAAAGCAGGAGCTACCGTATGTCAGACACGGTTAAGAACCACATCCAGGCTGAGGTCACCAAGATGTTGGATCTGGGTGTTATTGAACCCTCAACCAGTCCCTGGTCCAGTCCCGTGGTCCTTGTCCCCAAGACAAGTTCCCAGGCAGGTACCAAGGATTGGAGGTTCTGTGTGGACTACCGAGGAGTCAATGCCGTCACTAAAAATGACACGCACCCATTGCCCCGGGCTGATGAGCTCGTGGGCACCATAGGTGCTGCCAAATTTGTGAGCACCTTTGACCTCACCTCAGGCTATTGGCAAATAGCTCTGATGGACCATGCCAAGGAAAAGACGGCGTTCTCAACACCAGAGGGACTCTACCAGTTTAGGGTCATGCCTTTTGGGTTGAAGAATGCCCCTGCAACCTTCCAGAGATTGGTCAATCATGCTCTCAGTGGGCTGGAAGCCTTTTGTGTGTCTTATTTAGATGACATTGCCGTCTACAGTTCCACTTGGGAAGAGCATTTGACACATCTGGATAAGGTGTTGCAGGCCTTGAAAAGGGCTAACCTCACTATCAAGGCCACCAAGTGCCAGATAGCTCAGGGGAAAGTCACATATCTTGGTCATGAGGTAGGAGGGGTTCAAATCCAACCTCTCCCCAGTAAGGTACAGGATGTACAGGACTGGGAGACTCCCACTACCTTTTTGGGCCTCATTGGGTATTATCGCAATTTCATGGCAGACTATGGAACCATAGCTGCACCCCTGACGTACTTCACCCAAACAGCCTAGGAAGGTTAATTGGACTGAAGACTGCCAGAGGGCCTTTGATGGCTTGAAAGAAAGTCTGTGCAGGGCACCTGTGTTGTGTGCGCCTGACTACAGCTGACCCTTTATCGTCCAGACGGATGCCTGCGACACCGGAATTGGAGCTGTCTTGTCCCAGTTAGATGACAAAGGGAGGGAACATCCTATCATCTTCATCAGTAGACAACTCAAGAGTAGAGAATGTAGGTGGGCTACTGTTGAGAAGGAGTGTTTCAGTATAGTTTGGAGCCTTAGGCGTTTTAGGCCCTACCTTTCGGGGTCTACCTTCAAGGTCCAAACAGATCATAAGCCCCTGAAGTGGCTTATGCAGATGAAGGGTGAGAACCCGAAACTGCTCAGGTGGTCCATAGCCTGCAAGGGCTAGACTTCACCATAGAGCACAGACCAGGGAAGAGTCACGATAATGCAGATGGCCTTTCCAGAAGGTATGTTGACTGTCTGGATGAGGGTGTCTATCCCGTGGGAGATTAGGCACCCTCCACCTCAGTCTGGGGGGGGGGCGACTGTGATGCTGGAAATCTATCGGAGGGACAGGGCCTCTGTTTCCTTGTCCTTTACTGCCTTTTATCGTGTGTTCTGTCGTATTTTCCGCGCAGGAGTTCATGTGGGTCTCCTGGCGGTGCAGCTCTCTCTCTTTTGGTCTGGTGAACGGACCCGTGGGATACCCTTATGGCACCCATGGGTGGGGGTACAACCCTGTGCCCCTAGTGTATGTTTTTGGGCACCTGTGGGTGGCCTGCAGAGCAGGGTATGGGCTGGTGGCAGCTCCATGCTGAATTTGACAGGTGCGCTGAGTATCCTCCATTTTGGGATACCCCGGCCCTGTCATTGGAATCAGATGATTCCTGATGGAAAACAAGATGGCCCCTGTGGCTTCTTGCTTTCTATTACCTATCACCTTGTTTTCCCAAAGTCCTGGGAAGCCCTGACTCTGTCCCTTCCCCCTGACTGGCTGTTGGGTGGAAGTACCAGTTGTCAAGGCCCGGCCAGACTAGCTGGAGCCTTCCCGTGATTGTGTGTTGTGGGTACCTCCTGTGGGTGGGACCTGGGTGAATGGAGTGTGTGACCAATATGCACTTCTTGTTGTGGTTGTCTGGTTTCTGGCATGAGAGACAAAGACTGAGACAGCCCTGCCCGAAACTGGCCTGAATGCAGTGTGTAGTGTTGAATGGCTGGGTACTTGTCCGAATCCACATTCCTTGTTGTGAGTGTCTGAGAGGGAGGAGGATGGCCTGAATGCACTGTGTGCCTGATTGGCTGACTGACTGCATGAATGCCCTTCTGTATGATTGGCTGCTGAGAGTGACCAAGCACTGTGGATGAGAGACAAGATAGTATATCTGGGGACCTCTCACCACTGGAAATTGTTCAGAAGCGTTCAGAAGCTGTGTCTTCACATTAAGAGTAACTGGAACTGCTGATCCTCGACGCCCAGCTGGAAGAAGAAGACTTGCTGTTGCAATTGCTTCGACCGATCTGAAAGCTGCCGAATCCGTCGAAGACTGATCCGAGAGAGGACCTGGTAAGGTGCCCTCTTCCCATGCTCCGAGGGACCATCGAGCACCGCTAACCTTCGCCGAAGCTCCCTGGAAGTCAGACCATTGAAAGGCTGCCGACCCGAGACGGGACCGCTGAGGAGAACGAAGCAAAGCACCCGGATTTTGCCACTGTCGAAGTCCATTACCGTCAACCAGGGTTCTCAGGTTTGTGTAACCACTGGAGGCCCATCGAAGTTGGGTTGCCCAGCCGTGGGGACCACTTGACGCTGTGCCGCCGACAACCGGAGCAGCCCGCTCCTTTGCCTAAGAACATTTGAATCCAAGGACTCCCTTGTCCGCAGCGTCGACCGCTTTGTCCCGCCGGAGAAAGTCGAGGACGACCAATGCGCCGAGGAGAGTCCGCCGGTGGGTTTCCCGCCACCTCACAACCTCAAAGACTTTGACGACTCGACGCCCTCGTTGGGCCACAGTTTTTCCGAAACTCTTTGCGGTCCTGAACAATCTATCGCCGAGGTGCCCTGCACACCTCCTCCTCGCAGGACGTCGCTGACGAGCACCGCCTAGATCGACATCGGGTTCTCGGCACCCTTGAACATTTCATCGCCACCGTCGACAACAAGTTCACCATCTTCGACGCCTCTCGACGATCCGTGGCTCCTGCTTTAAATAGAGTCACTCAAGAAGGATCCTCCCACGCGTCTTCGAAGAACTTAACTCCACCAGGGACATTGGGGGGTAAAACCTTAATAGGAGGAAATAAGACTATTGAACAATATATGGTCTGGGCTTGTGCTATATATCTTTATTTTACAGGTTGCCCAGGTGGGGGGATCTCCACACAGAACTGTGTCTATCGGTAGGGGCCAGACATCTGCCTATTGTTTCAACCATCTTGCGTTCCTTCCAATCTCTATTGCTGGTTACCTCGTTATTGATCTGTGTGACATTTGAACCGTACAGTTGATGCACTTTAAGGAGATTTGATAACATTGGTGGTACCACTTTAGAATTGTATACATTTATCATTGTCGATTTCCGCGTACAAAGTGCGTTATTGTGATCGTGTAAATACCTTTGAATATTAATTATATAAAGACTGTGTTTTCAGTAATACAGTGTTTGGACATTCCTTTGTGGGGGTTCGGGGACTACACTGTACTTAAGAACCAGCCTGCATCACCTCCCGAGAATCTAAGCCTTGATTGCTCTTCCATTGCTACCAATTGAGAACCTTGGCTGGGGTCCTCTGAGCCTCTCCTCTACCATATAGAGAGCGGAAGTACAGGCACCCCCCAACAGTACTTCTTCACACACCTCATTAAGTGTTCCATTCTCTCCATCATGGGACAGCACGTTTGGACAACAGGAAGGCCCGATAATGTTGCAAACGCCTGCTTCCATTACAGTGAGAAAGTCCAGAACATATCTGTTCTGTAAACTCTCAACTCTTCTTTGATAGTGTTGAACTTCTTGATGGTTGGCTTTATTGTCAGCAACAATTCCCACCTGGTGATCTGGAGCCATTCTGCATTCTAGCTGGCCTGAATTCCTGGGATAATTGATGCAAAGAACATTTTGGTTCTGCTGAACAGTCTGTGTTCTGCTGGTGTCGCATCCAACGCTTCTTCCATCTTTATTGAGATGTAGTTTCCTCTCTACATTCTCGTCAGCTCTGTAGGCCTTTTCTGCCTCTGGTGTGCTTCCATTTTGGCAATTAGTCCATTTGTATGTCTTTCGGAGGCACTACTAATGCTGGTGTGTTCAGTTGTACTAGAGAGCACATCCCTCCCCAGTTTAGCAGTAGTTGTATGTATGCATTGAATCCACTGGCCCAATAATGATCCATTAGCTTCAGTACCAACCTTCATGCCTGGTATCTTCGATATTCATGTGCATCCTTTGTTTTCCCCAGCCTTCACTGGACCATCATTCTGGAAACATAAGGAAGCACTCTTGAGTGGTGTGATTGGCATAGGGCCTGCTTCATTCTCAACCCAGGTGAGCAGTTTTCCACTTGCTGCCCATTCTTTGAGGCCATTGTCATTTTTCTTCTGTACCAATCAAATGGAATGGCCAGGAGTGTGTGCGCTTTGCTCCCTACCATCCCCTCTCTGCATCCTTCCCCTGTTACTATTTGTCCATATACCAACAGTTGAGGTCTCTCCCAGCATCCTGGCATCCCCCCAACCCTCTTTGTCCTCTCTTTGGGCATTGTAACTCCTTTTGTGTCACTATTATAGCTTCCCCATTGTTTGGTCCATCAGGAATGTATTCTATTGTTGTCAGTGCTCCAGTAGTCTATCATTTCTTGAGTCTTGATGTAGCTGTCTTCATACGGGAATGTCAGCTGCAACATTCATCACAGTGTGGCCGATCTTCCTTTAAATTTGCCCCTTGTGGTGCAGCGAGCTAAGTGCATAAGGCATTGTGCTCTGGCTTCTGCGGCTATGAATGTTCTGGAAGCACCCATGGAATGGGGGATGAGAGAGCACACATAACAGCTCTCCTTCGTTGTCTCTCTCTACACTTTGGTCATGTGTTGATACCACACATTGTTAGATACATGGGCTGAATCAGCAAGGTATACTTTTACGTGTTCAAAATCTGTATCTGCGCTTCGCCTGCGTCTTTTTACTTCTCTGGTAGCACTTGTCTTTTGACCAATATGGTTTCCTATGAGAACAGGGATAGGGATTGTGTTAGCAGGTAGCAGGTATCAAAGCATATGCATCAGATAACATCATCTTTTGTAGTGCTGTGAGGATAAAGAGATAGAGACAGCAGAAGGCAAAAAATATCAGCACAATAAACCTTGCAGCAGCTTCTGTGTTTTGTACTGCTGTACTTCTTTTAAATAGTACATATAGTCCATTAAACCATTTGGAAATGTTTTTGATATACATTATTATTGCTGTGTTATGTTAATCAAACTCTCCTGCAGTAGTACTTAGCCAATGCTGAAAGAAACAATCACTCCCAAATAAAATGGAATTTTGCACTATTAAGCAGTGCAATGACAGGTGTATCACCTTGTGTTAATGCTGGGAAGGAACGCATAAAAGAACACCTTAGGCGGTATCATTGGTTCAAATGCTGTGACATAGTTTGGAAAAATGTGTCTTCAAATCTGTGCAGGTGTACAATTATTTGCAATAAATCAGTCCAAGCTTTCACAACAAACATCTAGTGTAAGAACATGACAGTGTACCTATCCTAACTTTTAATTTTGCTCTTGCCTCACTCTAGTCTGCGGCCTCGTTTGCCTATGTTGCAGTGTTTCTTCCTCTTTTTGTTCTTATTCTTGCATTCGATCATCCACGGGTTGGGCCAAGGAGGTCTTACCTGTGCAGGGCTTGATGTCTCCAATATAGTTACAGGCTTTTTTACCAGCAAGATTCACAGCTTTGTCATTACTTGCTCTACCGAGTAGGGGCCCTCAAATCTGGGCTTATACCAGAAGCAGACAAAGTTTCGTAAGTAGACCTGGTCACCAGGATAAACTAGTGGTTTCTTGAGCAGTTCAGAGTCTGTTACTTGGGCATTATCTTCCTCATCCTTTTTCGACCTCCCCGTCGGGACGATTGAAACTGTTGAGAGATAAAAGAAGCACTAGCCATCATTGAAGCAACGTAGTCATGCGTTTCATCACCTAAGACAGTGGATGTACCTTGGGCATCTTTCAGCGCTCTAGTGGGAGGAGCAAGCAGGAGTCGCATGTGTCATCCTGTCACCACCTCATGTGGGGTAAATGGTGGTCAGATCCAGGCTGTATGAGCAATGTGAACTAAGCTAAGGGGAGGCAAAGGAGCCATCCCTTCTTCAATGTTACTTTTATTTGAGCTATTTTCTCCTTGAGCAAGCCATTAAGGCATTCACAAAGTCTGTTTGCTTGTGGGTGATAAGCGCAGGAAAACATGTGTGTAATCCCCAGCAGGGCTGTGAGGTACTCAAAGATTTTATTTACAAATTGAGGTCCATTGTCTGAATGCAGCACCTCGCATATCCCCCATCATGGGAACACCTTTCTAATGAGGAATTTCACTGCAGTCAGGGCATCGGGGTGGGAGCATGAATCAACTTCAATCCAGTGGGTAAAGGGCATACGCCCATGATCATGTAGTAGTATCCTTGGCAGACTTGGAGCATGTCTTCATAATCTACGTGGAGATGTTGGAATGGCCCAATAGGGTGCGGTATTGCTCCTCGCACTAAGTGCAATGTGTGAGCTGCATTATACTTCTGGCATACTATGCGCTTCTAATGCCATGATGAGAGCCACTAGTTCTGCTGCTTGCGATGACAAATGTGAAGGCAATCTTGTGCTTGTTACTACTTCACCTGTTCCACTTGGTTTTACTTTTACCGCTGCCGTCCCCGTACGTCTTTCCACCATCGTCTGGTCTATGATTGATGTCCCATCAATAAAAAATACCTCTCCTCCTTTGAGTGCATTTTATCATACCCTACGGACGTCGTCATAAGATACTATATACATAGCACAGTCATGTACATAATCTCCCTATTATACTGGTTCTGCTATGAATGTCGCTGAATTTAAAATTCTGCCTCTCACTATCATATCTCTGGATTCAGGATAATCACCTTGTATCCTGACACCGTCTGTGTGGTCAGTGTGCTCTTGGGCTTTTTGAGAATGGAAAAAAGAGCATGCTCCACGTAAAGCATGGTACTGCAGCCCATTGTGACGCTTGCTGACTTCTGTACTGAAAATGCAGCAGCAGCCAATGCTTGTTCGTGCAAATAGTGTCCTCTCATTACCGGGTCTAATCACCCACTGTAGTAAGTTATTGGTTTGTGCCTTAACCCCTTAAGTGCCAAGGGTGAGGTATTGTGATGCTGGAAATGCATCAGAGGGACAGGGCCTCCATGTCCTTGTCCTTTACTGCTTTTTATCGTGTGTTCTGTCATGTTTTCCACGCAGGAGTTCATGTGGGACTCCTGGCAGTGCAGCTCTCTCTCTTTTGGTTTGGTGAACAGACCTGTGGGATACCCTTATGGCACCCATGGGTAGGGGTACAACCCTGTGCCCGTAGTGTATGTTTTTGGGCACCTGTGTGTGACCCACAGAGCAGGGTACGGGCTGGTGGCAGCTCTGTGCTGAAATGACTGGTGCCCTGAGCGTCCTCCATTTTGGGATGCCCAGGCCCTGTCATTGGAATCGGTAGATTCCTGATGAAGACAAAATGGCCCCCATGGCCTCTTTCCTTCCATCACCTGTTACCTTGATCTTCCCGAAGTCCCGGGAAGCCCTGCCCTTCCCCCTGACTGGCTGTTGGGTGGAAGTTCCATATATGGTAGTGTGGGGAAGTGCCGACCAGACTGGCTGGAGCCTTCTCAACGACCGTATGTTGTGGGTACGCCTGTGGGTGGGACCTGGGTGAATGGAGTGTGTGGTGATATGCATTCTATGTTGTGGCTGTCTAGTATCTGGTGTTTGACACAATGGTTGAGACAGCCCTGCCCAAAACCGGTATGAATGCAGCTTGGAGTGTTGAATGGCTTGGTACTTGTCCCAATACACATAACTTGTTGTGAGTGTCTGGAGGGAAGTGAATGGCCTGAATACCTCGTGTGCCTGATTGGCTGCCTGCCTGCATGAATGCCCATAGTCGTGATTGGATGCTTGAGTGTGACCCAGCGGAATGAATGGGAGATCAACAGTATATCGGGGGACCTCTCACTGCTAGGAATCATGTTTGGAAGCTGAAGTCCACTGCGACGAGTAACTGGAGTAACTGAAGCTTAACCTTGAGCCCTGCTGGACAAGAGGAATTGCTGTTGCTCTCCTTCACAATCTGAAAGCTGCTGTGCCTCAAGAACTGACCCAGGGAGGACCTGGTAAGGCGCCCTCTTCCCAAGCTACGAGGGACCATCGTGGACAGCCGATATTTGGCTAAGCTCCCTGGTAGACAGACCTTGAACAGGCTGCCGACCCGATAAGGAGATTGCTGTGGAACTCCAAAGAGAAGCGTCTGGACTGTTGTCCACCACTGTCGACGACTGCTGTCACCGACTGGAGCCACCATCCTCCCGTTGCCTAAGAACTTCATTGATCCAAGGACGCTATCGTCCGCATCGTCGCTGCTGTATCCTGCTGGAGAAGGCCTGACCGTCGACGCGCCGAGGAGCATCCACTGGTGGGTTTCCCGCCACCCAAAGACCACAGAGACGCCGACGACTCGACGCCCTTGCTGGGCCACAGTTCTTCAACTCTTCGTGGTCCAGAACTATCGACACCAAGGTGCCCCGCACGCCTCTTCCTGGCAGGACGTTTACGCTTCTCCCGAAACGAGCACCGCTAGGAACGATGCGTCCACCTCACCGCCGTAGCTCGACCTGTTCTCCGTCGGATGTTGGACAACCCGTGACTCCTGCCTGAAAGGGAGGACACTCAAGAAGGGTTGTCGATTTGCCCGATGAGGAAAGCTTCAACGCCAAGGTACTTTGGGGTTGCAGAACTATTGCAAAGTCTAGTGTGAACAAAATATGGACTGGGCTTGTATCTTTCTTCTACAGGTTGCCCATGTGGGGGGATCTCCACACAGAACTGTGTCTAGGTAGTGGGGCCAGTATTCTGCCTATTGCTCAACCATCTTGGGGTGAGGAGGGAGAGGGCCCCCAAAAATTGTGGGACAGGCCCCCCCAATGGGTGGGGCCGTAAGGTTTATGCACGCCGGGCCAGATTGGCACACTAATGTGCCCCTCTGCACCAAGGGGAGTTGGGTTACCAAAGGAAAAAAGTGAAAATGGTGGAATGCATTTTAGGAGGGGCTGTGCGGCACCCCAAAGGGACGGGGAATTTTATAATGGGATGGGGCATTGACCTCCCACCCGCAATGGAATGGGTGCCATGTCATGCAGCCCTCCCTGGGACCAGATATCTGCTCCTAGGAAGGGACACCTGAGCCCTGGGAGGAGTGCAGGACAGCCCCCCCTTATCTGTCCCCTGGGAGGGCTACATGAGATGCGCTGCCCCTCCAATTTGGGTGGGGGTGGAGAGGTGCACCCCCCTTCACATTGGAAAATTCCCCAGCGGTGTAGGGGGCACCTTAGCCCCGACTAAAGGGCAGCCTGCCATTTTGAATTATTTTCTGTTTACTAAACTTGCCTTGGCACAGGGGGGCACATTGGTGTGCCAATCTGGCCCCGGGGTGCCCAAACCTTACTGCCCCACCCACTGGGCGGCCTGTCCCACCATTTCTGGGGGCCATCTCCCCCCCACCCCAAATGGAGGGGGGGTGTACCTCACACAGCCGTTTGTAGGAGGCCCAGGGAGGCCTGCATGAGTGTCATGATTCCTGCCCCTCATGTCCCCAGCCCTCCAAGATGTCAGGCTGGAGCCATGCCACGATCACCTACATGGTACTCAAGGGCCTCTCCATCCCTTCAAAGACCCACTTGGAGTCAGACTTGGCGCTTGTGGCACCAAACTCACTCGCTCCCATAGGATAACATTGGTGATTGGACTTGTAGTGCATTGATGGGGACAAGATGGATGCCCCCACATATTTCGGTTCCCAGAACTGCATGTGCAGTCTAGTCTTTTGGGTGTGGTTCAGCCCAGAGACACCTGGGATACCCAGAGACTATTTAAGCCACGCCCAGGCTGAGAAACATGCTTTGTGTTTTCTGCATGTGCAGCGTGACACTCGCCGTGTTCGGATCGGTCTCCAGTAGGCCTGCATCTTTCTTCTGCGCTCAGCTCCTGCAAGAACAAGAACACCATTAGGAACAGCCTTACCTTGCGGCACTTCTGCCCATCATTCATCGCTCCTTCTGTTCTGCGGGCATCTTCGGCGATGTCATTCCCATCCCGGCACGCCGCTTCCTAGGGAAAAGAACAGAAAAAAGGCATTAGTAAGCATTCAGCAAATCTTCGCTTATTTTTAAAGACTGTGCGAGCTTCAAACGCTTACCTGAATCCCAGCCGCTCTGGGGGAACTCTGTCTCCGGAACTTCTCATCCATCTGCAAGAGGGAAAAGACACTCCAGGTTAGCGTGGAAACATCTAGAGGCGCCGCATACTGCGCTTACTCACTGCATTTCTTCTTCATAACCGGCATCCACGCTGAAAACGTCGCGGCACCTAAAAGACACAGAAAAAGAACTCAGTTCAATACAAATACGAAAGGGTTGCATTGCGCATCGCGCTCTCACTCACCTTCAGCGCTACTCATCTCAGCAGCACGTCGCCATCCCCAGACGCCGGCCATCATCTAAGGAAGGAAAGGAACGAAGTTAGAGAATTGTTCAAAAGACTCATTATACTTACCTGTCGGACTCTTGCCAGTGAAGTAACTAGGCAGCAACGAGCCTGCATCAATCAACACGCCCCTGCGCTGAAAGCAGGACGGAGAGCACACTTTCCAAGAAAACAAGGAGAGCTGTGGATCAAAGGGAAGGGTTGGACCCCGGGGAAGAAGGGGTTCAAGCACACAGAGACAATAGGGAGTTAAACTCTACCAATCCTGTGTTTCAGGCCCAGTCTCCAGTCAAGTAGACTCCAGGGAAGGGTTCGAGGTCGTAAGAGGTCAGAACAGGCTGAGTGACGTCCCTATGGATACCAGGTGAGTGTTACAATGAGGTGCCCCCGCCACCCATTTGTGGTGAGGGGGGAGAGCGCCCCCAGAAATTGTGGGACAGGCCCCCCTGTGGGTGGGGCTGTAAGGTTTGGGCACCCCAGGGCCAGATTGGCACACCAATGTGCCCCTCAGCGCTGTAGTGTTGTACTTATCTATTTGCACTGGGTGCACACAGTGCTGCTGATGGTAGAATACAGCTATGTCATATGGAATGTGATGGGACCTGAAGGTTCCAAGAGCTACAGTTGGGGACACAGGATGGGAGAACCTTACTGAAAGGGTGTCATCTGTTTAGCTCCCTGCCCCTTTCTATATAACTAGCCCTGTAACTCTGTAACTTATAAATAAACGTATTCTTTTATATATATACTGGTCTCCTGTGCCTTACCTGAATCCAGATGTCTCCTTACCATCCCCGATATTACAAATGGCGACGAGGATGGGATCAACAGGTGTTGCTGGTTCCAGTTGGACTGTTATATGTTTACCTGTTGATCCCAAGATAAAAGGACCCACTGAAGAAATTCTGCCGACTTCTGACATGATGAAAATGCTTATGGCAGAGGTCCATGATGAGCCCAGCAGTCAATAAGTCCTGCATCAAGAGCCAGCTAGCTGCCATGGAGTGGTTTCCATGATATTCTGCGCAGGGTATAAATCCTGTGAATTCTTTGTGGGCAACAAACACACAACTCCTGATAAGGAGGCTGATTTCTCCAAACATGAGGTACTGTGTCATGATACGTTTGTGTTTGCTGGAGTTTTACAGTATATGGGTAATGTGGCCCTGCGTGGGAGTGTTGTTCACAATATAAGATATTGGTCAGCAGAAGTATGTCTGCGCGCCGTTCAATTATTATAGAAGTGGGCCACAGTAAAGTGCGATGCATTCCAGCGACCTATGAATGGTCGTAAACAAACTGTAGCTGCGGAGCTCAGCACTGTACGACGGCTCTGATAGAAATTATTGAAAGGCTAATGTTTTCCTGGTCTGCGCGCTGCCCACCTATCGAGAACTTGGGTCTGTCGTGTCTCTCTAGTGTGCAAGGGCGGCCCCAATGTTACCCTGGATGTGGCTGTCGAGATCTGCACTGGGCCGTGGATCCGACCAAGTGATGACGTGTTGGAATGATGCGGGGGTATGGCGAAGCGGTGGAACGTTTGGATGCCTTCTTGTTCTTCTTCCGTTGTGTGGCTCAGTTTCTCTTCTTTGCGTGGAGGAAAGAAAATCATTAGATGAAAGGCCTTAGCTACGTGGCCTGACGTGATGATGTCTACAGGAAGAAGTCCTTTCTCCATGAAAGTACTTTCGTTTTGACAATATGAATGGATGTATTCCCGGCGCTGCAATATGATCGTAGTCTTATTGTCACTTGGCGGATGAGGAAGTTTGTGCAAATTACTGATGATGCAAGCTGACAGGATATATCTGGGCACTGGCCGCTGGAGGAACATTCCCGCATTATTTGATAGAATGCAAGTGGATTTTAGTTGGTTCCTGTACTTTGATAAACATAATAAGGTACAGTTTCTTTTTATGTTGCGGTGAGCAGCCAAATCTTTAATACATTGTGGGAGTACTGGCAAATCTTTCCTGCATCGTTAAATAAAAGAAAGCATCACATTTTATGTTTACTGCCTACGTCAAATGTATTGACTGCTATTAGTCTAGTTTCTGTATTATTTACACCAGAAATGCTTCCATTAGATTTCGTCGTGCAATTCATGGACATTTTTACTGCTTCTTGTTTTTCTTTCATAACAAGTATTTTATTCCATGTGTATTTCATGGACATTTTACTTTTAAGTACAGAAATATTTCTGGCTGATTTTTCATGTGTAATTTATGCACTTCAATCTATTTAAATGTTTAATAGTAATGCAATTTTTTAATGCTTGCAACTAATAGGAACCAGTCAGTGTTGCCATAATCTGAATGTTTAGGGTATGTGCCACGGTAATATATGTTACTTTGTATTGATGCATATGCCAATATTTTGAAGGGTGACTGGGTGTGATTGCACTTACTATATGAGGATGAGTGGGTGTGTTTATGCATAACATTATATCACACCAACAACCTAACCAACAAACAACACAAAGAAAAAATGTTTTTTTTCCTACGTGTAGTGTTTAACAATATTATAGGATTTTCAGGTCTCTAAATGCTGCATTTCACATATATTTGCAATGCATATTGATATTTCAAACGTGTTATCAATCCAAAGGGGAAATATGTTCATTAATGATATCTTATCCATGATGTGGATTATAATAAGTATAATTTAAGTGGCACAGCATCGTTCTGATGCCATGTTATAGTATAATATTTTGGCACAGCATCGTTCTGATGTCATGTAATACATGAGTGAAAATATTGAGTGATTTTCATGTTAAATGAGTGAGCCCTATGGTTAAATGTGACACAGATGTTGCGTGGTATGTATACCATTTTTTGGGCATATTACTTATGGCATGCATATGAATATTTTACCGGTTTAGATTCCTTGGCCTATCATGTTTTTTAAACCTTGGATGCTTTCATTTTTTGCCTGCATTCAAAACAATTTTGTTTTCAAAGATCATTTGCACTTGGACTCAGATCTGATCAGTCTCTGTCGCGATGTATTCTCTTCTCGCGCTGGTCTTTTCCAGCTGCGTTGTTTTAATGTGATCTTTGTTTTGTGAGTTTTCTTTCCTGCATTTTCCCACTTTTCATTGTTTCTTATGGCAGGGTGTGTATGTGAATATGTGATGGCGCAAACCACAGGTGTTTCGGAGAGGAATGGTGGTGTATGTAGTTATGCAGTTATGGTTGTGAGGCAAATGTTGATAAGGATAAAAATATGGTCCATATGAATGTTAGATAGTTCCTGATGGTTGCGTGAGTACACGTTTGTGCTGGGTGTGGCAGACCCTTGTCTCCATGTGGCAGGTGGAGTGGGAGGAGATACGCTGTGATGATTGAGAGTGTGGCAAGGAACGTATGTGCTTGCAAGTGGCAGTTGTGAGGCCCAGGAGTGGCAGTCCCGGGCAGGTGGTGATTTGTGTACTTGATTGTTTTGATTGTTAGTTACGTGAATGTGGATACGCTTTCTTGGTTGTGAATGTTGTATAGGTTTTACGGATTTGCAGGAGTGTGTAATTTTGAGAGCCTCTTTTAATGCTTGGTTTGTGATACTTTGTTTGGTGTTCAATTGAAGAGAGGGAGATGTGTAGTGTTGTACTTATCTATTTGCACTGGGTGCACACAGTGCTGCTGATGGTAGAATACAGCTATGTCATTTGAAATGTGATGGGACCTGAATGTTCCAAGAGCTACAGTTGGGGACACAGGATGGGAGAACCTTACTGAAAGGATGCCATCTGTTTAGCTCCCTGCACCTTTCTATATAACTAGCCCTGTAACTCTGTAACTTATAAATAAACGTATTCTTTTATATATATACTGGTCTCCTGTGCCTTACCTGAATCCAGATGTCTACTTACCATCCCCGATACTACATGCGCCAAGGGGAGATGGGTTAACAAAGGAAAAAAGTGAAAATGCTGGAACTCATTTTAGGGGGGCTGTGGGGCACCCCAAAGGGACAGGGAATTTTCTAATGGGATGGGGTGTTGACCGCCCACATCCCCCACCCGCAATGGAGTGGGTGCCATGTCATGCAGCTCTCCCTGGGACCAGATATCTGCTCCTAGGAAGGAACGCCTGAGCCCAGGGAGGAGTGCAGGACAGCCCCTCTTATCACCCCGGGGAGGGCTACATCTCATGAGATGCGCTGCCCCTCCTATTGGGGTGGGGGTGGAGAGGTGCACCCCCCTTCACATTAGAAAATTTCCCAGCGGTGTAGGGGGCCCCTTAGCCCCCGCTAAAGGGCTGCCTGCCATTTTGAATTATGTCCTTTGTTTACTAAACTTGCCTTGGCACATAGGGGGACATTGGTGTGCCAATCCGGCCCCGGTGTGCCCAAACCTTACTGCCCCACCCACTGGGGGACCTGTCCCACCATTTTTGGGGGCCCTCTCCCCCCCACCTCAAATGGAGGGGGGTGTAACTCACGCAGCCGTTTGTAGGAGGCCCAGGGAGGCCTGCATGAGGTGCCCCCGCCACCCATTTGGGGTGAGGGGGGAGGGCCCTCAAAAATTGTGGGACAGGCCCCCCAGTGGGTGGGGCTGTAAGGTTTGGGCACCCAGGGGCCAGATTGGCACACCAATGTGCCCCTCTGCGCCAAGGGGAGTTGGGTTACCAAAGTAAAAAAGTGAAAATGGTGGAACGCATTTTAAGGGGGGCAGTGGGGCACCCCAAAGGGACAGGGAATTTTCTAATGGGATGGGGCATTGACCCCCCCAATCCCCACCCGCAATGGAGTGGGTGCCATATCATGCAGCCCTCCCTGGGACCAGATATCTGCTCCTAGGAAGGGACGCCTGAGCCCAGGGAGGAGTGCAGGACAGCCCCCCCTTATCTTCCCCCGGGAAGGGCTACATATCATGCGCTGCCCCGCCAATTGGGGGGACGGTGGAGAGGTGCACCTCCCTTCACATTAGAAAATTCCCCAGCGGTGTAGGGGGCCCCTTAGCCCCTGCTAAAGGGCAGCCTGCCATTTTGAATTATTTTCTTTGTTTACTACACTTGCCTTGGCGCAGAGGGGCCCATTGGTGTGCAAATCTGGCCCCGAGGTGCCCAACCCTTACTGCCCTACCCACTGGGGAGCCTGTCCCACCATTTATGGGGGCCCTCTCCCCCCACCCCAAATGGAGGGGAGGTGTACATCACGCAGCCGCTTGTAGGAGGCCCAGGGAGGCCTGCATGAGGTGCCCTTACCACCCGTTTGTGGTGAGGGGGGAGAGGGCCCCCAAAAATTGTGGGGCAGGCCCTCCAGTGGGTGGGGCTGTAAGGTTTGGGCACCCCAGGGCCAGATTGGCACACCAATGTGCCCCTCTGCGCCAAGGGGAGTTGGGCTACCAAAGGAAAAAAGTGAAAATGGTGGAACGCATTTTAAGGGGGGCTGTGGGGCAACCCAAAGGGACAGGGAATTTTCTAATGGGATGGGGCGTTGACCCCCCCACCACCCACCCGCAATGGAGTGGATGCCATGTCATGCAGCCCTCCCTGGGACCAGATATCTGCTCCTAGAAGGGACACCTGAGCCGAGGGAGGAGTGCAGGACAGCCCCCCTTATCTGCCCCCGGGGAGGGCTACATGAGATGCGCCGCCCCTCCAATTGGAGTGGGGGTAGAGAGGTGAACCCCCCTTCACATTAGAAAATTCCCCAGCGGTGTAGGGGGCCCCTCAGCCCCCGCTAAAGGTCAGCCTGCCATTTTTAATTCTTTTCTTTGTTTACTAAACTTGCCTTGGTGCATAGGGGCACATTAGTGTGCCAATCTGACCCCGGGGTGCCCAAACCTTACTGCCCCACCCACTGGGGGGCCTGTCCCACCCTTTTTGGGGGCCCGCTCCCTCCCACCCCAGATGGAGGGGGGCTGTACCTCACGCAGCCGTTTGTAGGAGGCCCAGGGAGGCCTGCATGAGGTGCCCACGCCACCCATTTGGGGTGAGGGGGGAGAGGGCCCCCAAAAACTATGGGATAGGCCCCCCCAGTGGGTGGGGCAGTAAGGTTTGGGCACCCTGGGGCCAGATTGGCACACCAATGTGCCCCTCTGCGCCAAGGGGAGTTGGGTTACCAACGGAAAAAAGAGAAAATGGTGTAACGCATTTTAGGGGGGCTGTGGGGCACCCCAAAGGGACAGGGAATTTTCTAATGGGATGGGGCGTTGCCCTCCACACCCCCCACTCGCAATGGAGTGGGTGCCATGTCATGCAGCTCTCCGTGGGACCAGATATCTGCTCCTAGGAAGGGACGCCTGAGCCCAGGGAGGAGTGCAGGACATGGCACCCACTCCACCGTTTTTGTCAGGACACCTGTGGGAACATTGGAAGGTATGACATCTGTTGTTGGCGATGTGTTTCGGTGAGTGGACACAGGGAAATGTCTCTGACATTGGCTGGAAATGAAGACAATTCTCAGACATTTCGCTCTGACCACCCACCGAAACACACCGCCAACAACACATGGCCTACCTTCCCCCTTCTGGGCCGCTTTGCGCAAGTCAGACCTCTGTGGATTCCCACGTGTATCCTCTTTTGGGAAATGCATGGGGTTCCCTGTTTTCCTTGCTGGCTTCGACACCCTAGGCCCAAATCTGTAGGTTGCCCACATGAACAAAATGGGCTGTGCCGAAACGCTTGGGGTTACCAGTGGTTTACCCTTTTCCTTTTGCGCCCTGGCAGGTGCACCCACACATGTGAGGTACTGTTTTCAGTGGGACACGTGTGGGGACGCGACAAGGTAGGCAATGTGTTGTTGGCGGTGTGTTTCGGTGGGTGGCCAGAGTGAAATGTCTGAGAATTGTCTTAATTTCTAGCCAATTGAGAGACATTTCCCTGTGTCCACTCATCGAAACACGTCGCCAACAATAGATGTCATACCTTCTCGCGTTCCCACAGGTGTCCCGACAAAAACGGTATCTCACCTGTGTGGGTGCACCTACCGGGGGCGCAAAAGGAAAAGGGTAACTCGCTGGTAACCTCAAGCCTTTCGCCACAGCACATTTTGTTCATGTGGGCAACCTACAGATTTGGGCCTAGGGTTTCGAAGCCAGCAAGGAAAACAGGGAACCCTATGCATTTCCCAAAAGAGGACACCCCTGGGAATGCAAAGTGGTCTGACTTGCGTGAAGCGGCCCAGAATGTATTACCCAGAATCCCAGACAAAGTGAACATTGTGTTTTTTCCCCCTCCAAATATCACACTTTGTCGGGGATTGTGGCTAATAAAATATGGGGCAATTTGCACAAGGCAGACCTCTGTGGATTCCCACAGGTGTCCTCTTTTGTGAAATGGATGGGGTTCCCTGTTTTCCTTGCTGGCTTCGACACCCTAGGCCCAAATATGTAGTTTGACCACATGTACAAAATGGTCTGTCCAGAAAGGCTCGGCGTTATCAGTGGGTGTTTTAGGCTTTCCCTTTGGCGCCCTGGTAGGTGCACCCACACATGTGAGGTAGCTTTTTCATTGGGACACGTGTGGGGATGCGCGAAGGTAGGCCATGTGTTGGTGGTGTGTTTCGGTGGGTGGCCAGAGCGAAATGTCTGAGAATTGTCTTCATTTCCAGCCAATTTCAGAGATATTTCCCTGTGTCCACTCACCGATACACGTTGCCAACAACAGATGGCATACGTTCTCGCGTTCCCACAGGTGTCGCAACGAAAACCGTACCTCACATGTGTGGGTGCACCTACCGGGGGCGCAAAAGGAAAAGGGTAACTCGCTGGTAACCCCAAGCCTTTCGCCACAGCACATTTTGTTCATGTGGGCAACCTACAGATTTGGGCCTAGGGTGTCGAATCCAGCAAGGAAAACAGGGAACTCTATGCATTTCCCGAAAGAGGACACATGTGGAAATCCACAGAGGTCTGACTTGCGCAAATCGGCCCAGAATCTACTACCCAGAACCCCCGGCAAAGTCCAAATTTGTGGGTAAAAAACACAATTTCCAGACATTTCACTTTGCTCTCCCACCGAAACACACAGCCAACTACGGATGTCATACCTTCCCGCGTTCCCACAGGTGTCACAATGATAACGGTACCTCACATGTGTGGGTTCACCAATCTAGCCGCAAAGGGAAAAGGCTAACCCACTGGTAACCACAAAAGAGTTTGGGGAGATAACCTACAGATCCGGGACTAGGGTGTCCAAGCCACCAAGGAAAACTGGGAACCCCATGCATTTCTGAAAAGAGGGCACCAGTGGGAATCCACAGAGGTCCAACTTGCGCAAAGCAGACCAGAATTTTTACCCAGAAACCCCGACAAAGTGAAACATTTGGTTTTTTTGGCACATTTCAGACTTTGCCGGGGCTTCTGGGTAATAATTCTGGGCCGATTTGCGCAAATCATACCTCTGCAGATTTCCACATGTGTCCTCTTTTCGGAAATGCATGGGGTTCCCTGTTTTCCTTGGTGGCTTGGACACCGAGGCCCATATCTGTATGGTGGGCCCGTCTGCAGAAAGTGTGAAATTCAGGTGTCAAAACAGACTTGGGGTTACCTGTGTTTTAGGCTTTCCCCTTGGCGCCCAGGTAGGTGCACCCACACATGTGAGGTACTGTTTTCATCGGGACACCTGTGGGAACGCGGGACGGTAGGCCATGTGTTGTTGGCAGCGTGTTTCAATGGGTGAGTCGAATTACATGTGCGGAAAATGCGTTTTTTTCCCCACATTTTGGATTTTGCGGGGGTGTCTGGGTAATATATTCTGGGCTGATTCGCAAAAATCATACCTCTGCGGATTCCCACGGGTGTCCTCTTTTCGGAAATACATAGGGTTCTCTGTTTTCCTTGGTGGCTTGGACACCCGAGGCCCATATCTGTTTGGTGTGCCAGTCTGCAGAAAGTGTGAAATTCCGGTGTCAAAACAGACTTGGGGTTACCTGTGTTTTAGGCTTTCCCCTTGGCGCCCAGGTAGGTGCACCCACACATGTGAGGTACCGTTTTCATCGGGACACCTGTGGGAATGCGGACGGTTGGCCATGTGTTGTTGGCGGCGTGTTTCGATGGGTGAGCCGAGTGAAATGTGTGGAAAATGCATTTTTTCCCCACATTTTGGACTTTGCGGGGGTGTCTGGGTAATAAATTCTGGCCCGATTTGCGCAAATCATACCTCTGTGGATTCCCACGGGTGTCCTCTTTTCGGAAATGCATGGAGTTCCCTGTTTTCCTTGGTGGCTCTGACACCCGAGGCCCATATCTGTATGGTGTGCCCATCCGCAGAAAGTGTGAAATTCAGGTGTCAAAACAGACTTGGGGTTACCTGTGTTTTAGGCTTTCCCCTTGGCGCCCAGGTAAGTGCACCCACACATGTAAGGTACCGTTTTCATCGGGACACCTGTGGGAATGTGGGAAGGTATAACTTTTGTTGTTTGTGTGTGGTTTTCATAACGTTTTGACCCATTTCCTGCTGTCCTTTGTCACAAAATTGTTTCATTTCCCAAATGTGCCCTACATTTAGTCGCTGCTTTAGGCACCATACACTTTTGTAACCTGCACAAGTCACCTACCCTTGAAAATGTTTGCCTGTGCTCTTTCAAAAAAAGTATGCTTGCCGTTCCTCACCACATTGGTTTTCCTGATTTACACAAGCTAAGTGCGTCTGTTCAGGCCGTAAGCATAAAACTCCTGTGTACCATGGCTCAGTGTTTGGCTTGTGGGATTGCTTGTTTTGTAAAACATTACAAAAAATGTGCGCTTTCCTAACTGCAAGAGTCGGGGGAATGTAGCGGAGCATGGCTTTTCTCAAAATTCATAGCAGCCATTGCTGTACCAAGCCAACCATGTCCACCACATACGTTTTTTTTGGTCATTTTCCCGCTTTTCCCCCAATCTACGGCATTTTCCCCTACGTAGTTGTTGCCCGATGTGATGCTGGAAATGCATCGGAGGGACAGAACCTCCGTATCCTTGTCCTTTACTGCTTTTTATCGTGTGTTCTGTCGTGTTTTCTACGCAGGAGCTCATGTGGGACTCCTGGCGGTGCAGCTCTCTCTCTTTTGGTTTGGTGAACAGACCCATGGGATACCCTTATGGCACCCATGGGTACGGGTACAACCCTGTGCCCCTAGTGTATGTTTTTGGGCACCTGTGTGTGACCCACAGAGCAGGGTACGGGCTGGTGGCAGCTGCGTGCTGAAATGACTGGTGCCCTGAGCATCCTCCATTTTGGGATGCCCAGGTCCTGTCATTGGAATCGGGAGATTCCTGATGGAGACAAAATGGCCCCCATGGCCTCTAGCCTTCCTTCACCTGTTACCCTGATCTTCCCGAAGTCCCGGGAAGCCCTGCCTCTGTCCCTTCCCCCTGACTGGCTGTTGGGTGGACGTTCCGTATATGGTAGTGTGGAGAAGTGCCGACCAGACTGGCTGGAGCCTTCTCAACGACCGTATGTTGTGGGTACGCCTGTGGGTGGGACCTGGGTGAATGGAGTGTGTGACGAATATACATTCTATGTTGTGACTTTCTAGTATCTGGTGTTTGACACAATGGTTGAGACAGCCCTGCCCGAAACCAGTATGAATGCGGCTTGGAGTGTTGAATGGCTCGGTACTTGTCCCAATACACATAACTTGTTGTGAGTGTCTGGAGAGAAGTGAATGGCCTGAATACCTTGTGTACCTGATTGGTTGCCTGTCTGCATGAATGCCGTAGTCTTGATTGGATGCTTGAGTGCGACCCAGCGGAATGAATGGGAGATCAACAGTATATCTGGGGTCCTCTCACTGCTAGGAATCGTGTTCTGAAGCTGAAGTCCACTACGACGAGTAACTGGAGTGAAGCTCAACCTTGAGCCCTGCTGGACGAGAAGAATTGCTGTTGCTTTCCTTCGCAATCTGAAAGCTGCTGTGCTTCAAGAACTGACCCAGAGAGGACCTGGTAAGGCACCCTCTTCCTGAGCTACGAGGGACCATCGTGCACAGCTGATCTTTGCCTAGGCTCCCTGGTAGACAGACCTTCAACAGGCTGCCGACCCGATACGGGGACTGCCGCGGAACTCCAAGGAGAAGCGCCCGGACTGTTGGCCGTCACTGTCGTCGACCGCCGTCGCCGACTGGAGCCGCCGTGCTCCCATTGCCTAAGAAACTTCTGTGATCCAAGGACGCTCTCGTTCGCATCGTCGCCGCTGTATCCTGTTGGAGAAGGCCTGACCGTCGACGCGCCGAGGAGCATCCACCGGTGGGTTTCCCGCCACCCAAAGACCACCGAGATGCCGACGACTCGACGCCCTTGCTGGGCCACAGTTCTTCAACTCTTTACGGTCCAGAACTATCGACACCGAGGTGCCTCGCACGCCTCTTCCTGGCAGGATGTTTACGCTTCCCCGTCAACAAGCACCGCTAGCAACGACGTGGCCACTTCACCGTCGTAGCTCGACCTGTTCTCCGTCGGACGTTCGACGACCCGTGACTCCTGCCTGAAAGGGAGGACACTCAAGAAGGGTTGTCGATTTCCCCGACGCGGAACGCTACAACACCAAGGTACTTTGGGGTTGCAGAACTATTGGGAAGTCTAAGGGTGAACAATATATGGACTGGGCTTGTATCTTTCTTCTACAGGTTGCCCAGGTGCGGGGATCTCCACACAGAGCTGTGTTTAACGGTAGTTACCAGTATTCTGCCTATTGCTCAACCATCCTGCTTTCCTTCCTTTCTCTACTGCTGGTTTGCTCTTTATTTTGATCTGTGTGTCATTCTGACCATATGCACTTTAATAAGATCTAATAACGTTAGTGGTACCACTTAAGAACTGTACATATTTACCATTGTTGTGTTTCGGAGCACAAAGTGAGTTATCGTGATCGTGTATATGACTTTGAATATTAATTATATAAAGATTGTGTTTTAACCGATACAGTGTGTGGACATTCCTTCATGGGTGCTTGGGGACTACGCTGTACTTAAGAACGAGCTCGCATCACCTCCCGAGAAGCTAGTCCTTGGTTGCTCGACTACGTTACCATAATAGAGAATCTTGGCAGTGGTCTCTGTGCCTCCCCTCTACCATATATAGAGCGCAAGTGCAGACCCCCCTCCGGTCTTTACAGCTGGTGGCAGCGGTGGGATGCTTATGGTTTTAAGACTCAGTGTATAACCGCGCCACTTACGAAGGATATCTGCACTTTGTTTTTTTATGGTTTAGTCGTGTACGAGATAACTGCATTACAAGCAATGGAATCTATTGTGAATGGTAAATTGACTCGGATGAGCTTAGAGGCTCTCCAGAGTGCTTGTGAAGCCAGGGAATTAGACTTTGTGGATAAATCTAGGGCGGAGCTGATAGCTGCCCTGGTGGACTACCAGATCGATTGTGAAACTCTTGAAGGGGGATGCAACCTATGAGGACTCTACCCCAGGGGTTGTCACTGAAACTGCTTCCTGCTGTCTCTGTTCCGAACCCCAGCTATTCTTTAGAGCTTGAGTTATTGAGGATGAAGTTAGCGTTTGAATATCGCAAGTTGGAACTAGATGCTGAGCTTAAGAAAGAGGAGTTGGCACAGCAAGTGGAACTCAAGAATAGGGATGTTGAACTCAAAGACATGGACACTGAATGTCAGCGAATCTAGCTAGAGAAAGCTCGAGTGGAGACTTCAGCGAAACCAGTTGAGAATGTCAGGTCCCCAGCAACCAAGTTTATGAAAGATTTGGTTGGTGTGTATGCGGAGGGTTCTGATATCCTCCAATGGATGGAAGCATTTGAAATGGCTTGTGCAATTCACGATGTTGATAAGAGAGATTGGGCTAAGTGTTTGTTAAGCAGAGTGCCTCAAACTGGATATGACTGTATTCTGAAACTGAGTGTAGAAGAAAGGGGTCAGTATGAATGCATGAAGTCTGCTTTAATCGTCAAGTTTGGCAAAACGCCTACCCAATATCTTAAACGGTTCAGGGATTTTAAGAAACGAGAGAATGTGTCTTGGATTGACTGGGTGAGTGTGGTGCACATGAACATGATGGGGTGGATTGATGGTTACAAAGTGAAAACGTTTGTTGATTTGTCTCACCGCTTGTTTTTTGAGCATTTTTTGGAAGTCTGTTCACCAGAGCTGCGTCAGTATGTTGCTGACCAGAACATTTTTGACCCCTTTAAGCTGGCTAGGTTGGCTGACAACTGGGTCACCCACCAGGTGTCCCCTAAGGACTCCAGTGGGAAGGACAAGGACAAAGAAAAAGGGGCCTCTCAGAAAGCTGAGGAGTCTCAAAAGCAATCACAGTCGGGTAAACCAAAACCTTCCTCTCCGAAGACGCAAAAACCTAGTGGGGATAAGTCTGTTGTGGGTGGGAGTAAGAGTAGTGGTCTGCCTGTGGCAAAGCAGGGTCCCAGTGGTTCCAGTACCGTACCCCGCACGCCCGGCACATACTGGGATTGTGGGGCTCTGGATCACCGAAGGGGTGACCCCAAGTGTAAGGGTAAGGAACTTGGAGTCCAAGCTGTCAGCCTGACCTATCCCTACTCCGTACCTGAGGTGGAGGCCACCGTCCTCCCCTCCTCTACTGGGATCACTTTTGGTGCTCCTGTAGAGATTTCCTTAGTGTCCCTTGGGGCCTGGGACCAGTACGCAGAAGTACTGGTGACTATCCCGCAAAACAGTCATAGGTTTTTGAGAAGTGTCCTCTTGAATGGCCAGCCTTCTACTGGTTTGAGAGACACTGGGGTAAGCATGATAGTGGTGGACATGACCCTGCTCAAGCCAGAGAACTATGTAGGTGCTCCTCTGAGAACCACCAGGTTAGCTGGTGGGCCTCCCAAATAATCACCTGTAGCCTTAGTCAACATTACGATTGGAGACAAGACAGCAAAGCTTCCGGTCCTGGTTCAGGACAATGTGCCTGCAAATATTTTGTTGGGAAACTATTTGGTCGAATTGGGGATGATCACGGATGATCTACCCATGGGTGCTGTAGCAGTCACCCGATCGCAGGTCACACAGGGTCGGGCTGCGAGCCCGGTACGCTTGCCAACATGGAAACCCAAGGCACGAAAGAAACGGAGGAGTAAGAAGGCCGCCTCTCTGGAGGGAGTCCCTACTCCTCCCGCTGTTCCGACAGCACCCATTGGGATCCATGCTCCGGACGGGCTGGGTCCAGTGGTAAATCCCGTCTCAACTCCTGTGGGAGACGAGCCAGAAGACTTTCCTGTGGGAGAGGCTCTTAACCCGGAGGATCATCCTGACCTTCAATGCTTGTTGGCTGAGGGGGACCCTCCAGGGCAGACTTCTGTAAGCGACAAAGAGAGTGCCACCCTCTCGAGGGTCTGAGGACACAGGCCCTGTCCCAGGCACAGGGAGAAGTGCCTAGGACATTTCGGATTTATTGGGAGGGTGAGCTCCTTGTTAGTGAGCCCACTAAGCCTGAACCTGGTACCCTCAAGAGGTTGGTGGTACCCCATGTTTTCCGGCCCTTCCTGCTGCAGTTGGCGCATGAGGTGCCCTTGGCTGGTCATCTTGGTACCAAGAAGACTAAGCAGAGGCTCTCTGACCATTTCTACTGGCCCCGGATGGGAGTAGAAGTGGAGTCCAACTGCAGGACCTCCCAACTTGTCAGCTGTCTGGCAAGACTGGAGGTAGAGTCATTGCCCCACTGCAACCGTTGCCAGTGGTGGGCACACCGTTTGAGAGGGTTGACATCGACATTGTCGGTCCCCTTGACCCTCCCACGTCAGGTGGACATCGGTTCATCGTAGGTTCGGTAGATCATGCTCTTGCTAGCTTCAGGGCAAGAAGAGGATGAGAGTGAGGCCCTTCCTGATTTGCTGCATAGCAAACCTCAGGATGGCTCCATGTAGGGAGTCCATCTCTCTCCCGATCTGACGACCGAGCAGCAGAAGGCCTGCCGGGCTTTGCTCCGGCAGTACGCCTCTCTGTTTTCAGTGACACCAGGCCTTACACTGTGGTGTAGGCACGAGATTGACACTGGTGACAGTGTGCCTATCAAAAGCAGGTGCTACCGTATGTCAGATACCATCAAGAACCACATCCAGGCTGAGGTCGCCAAGATGTTGGATCTGGGTGTTATTGAACCCTCAACCAGTCCCTGGTCCAGTCCCGTGGTCCTTGTCCCCAAGGCAAGTTCCCAGGCAGGTACCAAGGATTGGAGGTTCCGTGTGGACTACCGAGGAGTCAATGCCGTCACCAAAAATGACGCGCACCCTTTGCCCTGGGCTGATGAGCTCGTGGACCCCATAGGTGCTGACAAATTTGTGAGCACCTTCGACCTTACCTCAGGCTATTGGCAAATAGCTCTGACGGACCATGCCAAGGAAAAGACGGCGTTCGCAACACCAGAGGGACTCTACCATTGTAGGGTCATGCCTTTTGGGCTGAAGAACGCCCCTGCCACTTTCCAGAGATTAGTCAACCATGCGCTCGGTGGACTGGAAGCCTTTTGTGTGGCTTACTTAGACGACATTGCCGTCTACAGTTCCACTTGGGAAGAGCATTTGACTCATCTGGATAAAGTGTTGCAGGCGTTAAAAAGGGCTAACCTCACTATCAAGGCCACCAAGTGCCAGATAGCTCAGGGGAAAGTCACCTATCTTGGTCATGAGGTAGGAGGGGGTCAAATCCAACCCCTCTCCAGTAAAGTACAGGATGTACAGAACTGGGAGACTCCCACTACTCAAACCCAGGTGAGAGCCTTTCTGGGCCTCACTGGGTATTATCGCAATTTCATGGCAGACTATGGAACCATAGCTGCACCCCTGACAGCGTGGACTTTGCCCAAGCAACCTAGGAAGGTTAATTGGACTGAAGACTGTCAGAGGGCCTTTGATGGCTTGAAAGGAAGTCTGTGTCAGGCACCCGTGCTGTGTGCGCCAGATTACAGCAAGCCCTTTATCATTCAAACTGACACCTGCGACACCGGAATTGGAGCTGTCTTGTCCCAGTTAGATGACAAAGGAAGAGAACATCCAATCATATTCATCAGTAGACAATTTAAGGGTAGAGAACTTAGGTGGGCTACTGTTGAAAAGAATGTTTTAGTATTGTTTGGAGCCTTAGGCGTTTTAGACCCTACCTTACCGGGTCTACCTTCAAGGTCCAAACCGATCATAAGCCCCTGAAGTGGCTTATGCAGATGAAGGGTGAAATCCCGAAACTGCTCAGGTGGTCCATTAGTCTGCAAGTACTAGACTTTACCATTAAGCACAGTCCAGGGAAGAGTCACGATAATTCAGATGGCCTTTCCAGAAGGTATGTTGACCGTCTGGATGAGGGTGCCTATCCCGTGGGAGATTAGGCACCCTTCACCTCAGTCTGGCGGAGGGGCGACTGTGATGCTGGAAATGCATCGGAGGGACAGGGCCTCCGTATCCTTGTCCTTTACTGCTTTTTATCGTGTGTTCTGTCGTGTTTTCCGCACAGGCGTTCATGTGGGACTCCTGGCAGTGTAGCTCTCTCTCTTTTGGTTTGGTGAACGGACCCATGGGATACCCTTATGGCACCCATGGGTAGGGGTATAACCCTGCGCCCCTAGTGTATGTTTTTGGGCAACTGTGTGTGACCCACAGAGCATGGTATCTGCAGGTGGCAGCTCTGTGCTGAAATGACTGGTGCCCTGAGCATCCTCCATTTTGGGATGCCCAGGCCCTGTCATTGGAATCGGTAGATTCCTGATGGAGACAAAATGGCCCACATGGCCTCTTGCCATCCATCACCCGTTACCCTGATCTTCCCGAAGTCCCGGGAAGCCCTGCCTCTGTCCCTTCCCCCTGACTGGATGTTGGGTGGAAGTTCTGTATATGGTAGTGTGGGGAAGTGTCAACCAGACTGGCTGGAGCCTTCTCAACGACCGTATGTTGTGGGTACGCCTGTGAGTGGGACCTGGGTGAATGGAGTGTGTGACGAATATACATTATATGTTGTGATTGTCTAGTATCTGGTGTTTGACACTGGTTGAGACAGCCCTGGCCAAAACCGGTATGAATGCAGTTTGGAGTGTTGAATGGCTCGGTACTTGTCCCAATACAAATAACTTGTTGTGAGTGTCTGGAGAGAAGTGAATGGCCTGAATACCTCGTGTACCTGATTTGTTGCCTGCCTGCATGAATGCCCGTAGTCATGATTGGATGCTTGAGTGCGACCCAGCGGAATGAATGGGAGATCGACGGTATATCTGGGGACCTCTCACTGCTAGGAATAATCGTGTTCAGAAGCTGAAGTCCACTACCACGAGTAACTCAAGTGAAGCTTAACCTTGAGCCCTGCTGGACGAGAAGAATTGCTGTTGCTCTCCTTCGCAATCTGAAAGCTGCTGTGCTTCAAGAACTGACCCAGAGAGGACCAGGTAAGGCACCCTCTTCCCGTGCTACAAAGGACCATCGTGCACAGTTGATCTTTGCCTAGAGTCCCTGGTAGACAGACCTTCGACGGGCTGCCGACCCGATACGGGGACTACCGCGGAACTCCAAGGAGAACCGCCCAGACTGTTGTCCGTCACTGTCGTTGACTGCCGTCGCCGACTGGAGCCGCCGTGCTCCCGTTGCCTAAGAAACTTCCGTGATCCAAGGACGCTCTCGTGCACATTGTCGCCGCTGTATCCTGCTGAAGAAGGCCTGACTGTCGACGCGCCAAGGAGCATCCACCGGTGGGTTTCCCGCCACCCAAAGACCACAGAGACGCCGACGACTCGACCCCCTTGCTGGGCCACAGTTCTTCAACTCTTTGTGGTCCAGAAATAACGACACTGAGGTGCCCCGCATGCCTCTTCCTGGCAGGAAGTTTACGCTTCCCCGTCAACGAGCACCGCTAGGAACAACGCGGCCACTTCACCGTCGTAGCTCGACCTGTTCTCCGTCGGACGTTCGACAACCCGTGACTCCTGCCCGAAAGGGAGGACACTCAAGAAGCGGTCGATTTCCCCGACGCAGAACGCTTCAACACCAAGGTACTTTGGGGTTGCAGAACTATTGGGAAGTCTAAGGGTGAACAATATATGGACTGGGCTTGTATCTTTCTTCTAAAGGTTGCCCAGGTGGGGGGATCCCCACACAGAGCTGTGTTTAACGGTAGTTACCAGTATTCTGCCTATTGCTCAACCATCCTGCTTTCCTTCCTCTCTCTACTGCTGGTTTCCTCTTTATTTTGACCTGTGTGTCATTCTGACCGTATGCACTTTAATAAGATCTAATAGCGTTAGTGGTACTACTTTAGAACTGTACATATTTACCATTGTTGATTTTCAGAGCACAAAGTGAGTTATCGTGATCGTGTATATGACTTTGAATATTAATTATATAAAGACTGTGATTAACCGATACAGTGTGTGGACATTCCTTCGTGGGTGCTTGGGGACTACACTGTACTTAAGAACCAGCTCACATCACCTCCCGAGAAGCTAGTCCTTGATTGCTTGACTACGTTACCATAATAGAGAATCTTGGCAGGGGTCTCTGTGCCTCCCCTCTACCATATAGAGAACAGAAGTGCAGACCCCCCCCTCCGGTCTTTACACCCGACCTACGCAAATCACCCCTTCCTAAACTTGGAATGTTGTCTACTTTTCAGAAATATATGCCTTTCTGTCCTCCAATTCGGCTTTCCGACCCTTTTCTTCCATTCCGTCCATGCATGTCCAATTGGCAAAAATGGCCAAAATCGCCTACCTCTCACAAAACAGTTGATAACCACATCAAAATAATGTGTTTTTGTTTCCACTCAACCTGTTCCTGAAAGCCTGGAAACTGGGGAATTCAGCACATCAAACCATTTGTTCCTAGCTCTTACAAGGAAAAAACCACAGGCTTCTTTATACATCATTTTATTCACATTTCTTTTTAAAAGAACACAACATTTTTGCCCTTTTTGGTTACTGTCTCACACCCCCCTACAACAAACTAGGATTCATGGGTGGTGTAACGACCACCTACATGTGGGAAAAAAAGGAGCCAAATTTGGCCAAGATATCTCATGTAACAAAAAAGTTACAAGGCATTGAATGGCCACATACCAAAATCACCAAAAAAGGCCTTGGCACTGGGGGGAAATACCCATGGCACTTAAAGGGTTAAAGTCTTTTTCTGTGTACACACTGCAGTCATCACCGTTCCATTGGAGTGTGAGAACAAATAGAACTCCTTGAGATAATAGGTAATCCCTAACACTGGGGCTGTCCATATTGCCCCTTTTAGTTCCTCAAATGCTTCAGTCATCTTGTGTGTCCATGTCAGGTTGCCGTCCCCCTTGAGCTTCTAAGAGCCCTCGTAAAAGTAGTCTTGTGTATGTGCTATAGTCAACCACTCAGGCTCTGCAGTAAGTGCAGAGGCCCAAAAATTGCTGCATTTCCCTTGCAGTCCACGGTGGTTGCCTTCTAAAAATCGCCTCTGCTCTTTCTGGGGTTACCTTCCTACCTTCCTGTGATATCAACTGTTCGATGTACAAAACCTTTCTCTGGCAATATTTCAGCTTCGTCTTGTCCACCTTGTAACCCTTTCTGCTAACACAGTCAGGAATTGTATGGAGTCCTGCCTGCACTGTTCTTCGGACTTGCTACAAATCAAGATGTTGTCTACATGCTGAATAATTCTGATGTCAAATTGTATGTTCCCTAGGTCCATTTGGAGTACCCTGTTAAATATCGACGGCGATTCACAGTACCCTTGAGGAAGTATTGTGTGTTTCCACTTGGTGTTTCTATACAGAAACAATGTCAGGCGCTGTGACTCTTCATGAAGTGGGATGGAAAAGAAAGCGTTCTTCAAATCTTTCACCGTGAAGTGGGTAGCTTCCAGAGGAATGCTACCCACAGAGGAATGCTGGCCCGACTCACTCTGCAGGGCACACTCTGGATGTTCTGATCTCTACAGACATTCCCCTGTCTATCCCTCTCACCACTCCTCTCTCCTGAAGTGATCACTTTCTCCTTTCCTCCCAGCTCACTCTCTCCATCCATCAGGCCAAAACAACTCCAGCACTACCACCTACCTTCTCGGTCATCCGTCCCATGAAGCGTGTGTCAGTTGAGGCTTTCGCTGGCACTTTCTCACCCCTCTCCCCCTTCAGCTGACTCACACTCTAACACAGCCCTTTCTATGCTCCACTCTCCTATATCTGATACTCTTGATTTTCTTGCCCCTATCATAAGGATCCACTTGAAGCCCAAAGCCAAGTGCAACTCCTGGTATAACTCAGACCTCGTAACCCTTAAACGCAATAGCGGGGTGGCTGCGAGGAAATGGCGTGCTTCCTGTACATCCTCTGATAAACTGGCCTGCCGCCTGCTCCAAAGGCAATACTGGCTCTCTGTCCGCACCAAGAAGAGGGCCCTCATCCAAACCTGCTTCTCTGTGGCATCTAACAAAGTGGCCAAACTCTTTAAAATCTGCAAGGAGTTAACCAATCCTGTTGCAGTCTCTACCTCTCCTGTCCCCTCCCAGGCCCTCTGCACAGTCCTGGCTTTTCATTTCATCTCTAAAACTCAGGACATTCTGTCCTCTCTCTCTTCCTCTCCTCCTCCTCCCTCTACTCCCCACTCTTACACTGGCCCTTCTGTGGCCACCCCTCCTCCCTACTTCTCTGCCTTTCCCCTGTTCTCCCCAGATGAGGTTTCTAGACAAGTCCGATCTATGAAAGTCTTGTAAAAACAGGTTCGCCCCTGTTCCTCTAAAACCATCAAGGACCACATTGACACCCTGGCTCCTGCTTTGGCCAATTTCTGCAACCACTCCTTTACCACTGGAGTCTTCTCTTCCCTTGTGAAGCACTCCCTTGTGCACCCTCTTCTTAAGAAACCCTCAGCCGACCCCTCCTGCCCTGCTAACTACCGCGCAATGTCCATCACTCTTTTCCTGGGCATACTCCTGGAAAAGCTGGCCATCTCACAGCTAAATCTTCACACTGAACTGGTTGGTTGCCTCCATGACCATCAGTCTGGCTTCAGAGCTACCAGACGGATGGAAAGTGCTCTCCTGAACATCCGTGAAGACCTGCTCTCAAACCTTAACTCCAATACCCCATGTGTCCTCATCTTAATTGATCTCTCTTCTGCCTTTGACACGGTCAACCATGCCATCCTTCTCACCCATCTCTGTGATCCCCTGGGTATCACTGATCAGGCCCTGGGCTGGACTACTGCAACTGCCTCTTACTAAATCTGCCTGCTTCTACTCTCCGCCCTCTGCAAGTCATCCAGAACAGGACTGCGAGACTTCTCCTTGGCCTCAACCCCAGGGATCGTATCTCTCCAGGACTGAAATCTCTGCACTGGGTCCCAATGGCTGCGAGGATTACGTTTAATACCCTCTGCATTGTCCACAAGGCCTTCTGGGGCCTCAATACCTTCAACTCTCTCTTCTTAAATATTTTCCCTCTCAAGCACTTCGCTCATCCACCTCCAACTGCCTCAGGGTCAGTCGCTTCTCCAAGCAACATGTTGGTGGTATATCTCTTTCTTCAGCTGGGGCCTCCCTTTGGAACAGCCTCCCTGTCTCCCTGAACTTGAGGAGAACCATTAACGGTTCCGGAAGTACCTCAAGACCTTCCTTTTTGCTTCTGCTTTCTCTCCACCTCTCTCCTGCTGAACTCCTGACTAAAACTGCACTGGTCACCTGGCTACCCTCTGTTCTCAGGCCCAGGTCGCCTCCTCTGCCAGCTGCACACCTGCACTGCCTTCCGGGCAACCCCTGCACTTGGGGGCTGTTTCTGTATCTGTACAGCCCCCACCAGCTCACTTGATGTCTGCACTTACCCCTGCACTTGCCACTAACTGGCTGCACTTTTATGCATTTTTTTATTCTATTTATTTATTACTGTTGATCCTATGTATTGCACTGCCCCCTCTCAGTTCCCCCCGCACTTTTCCTTTCCCCCTCCGCTGCATTTGAGCAATCTCAATCTCACCTGGCCTAGCAAGATCATTGTCTCTGTCTTCCCTCTGCCCCCACCCCTTGACTCGTTGTGCCTTGAAACACTTGTTTATGGGCGCGTTATGAATGCCATATCATATCATACATTGAATTGTCGCTGGGTTGGGAACTAGCAGGAATTTTGCCTCAACAATATGGTTCTAGGGATGCAGATCCTGAATAAAACACCATGATCCCCCTGCTGCCTTCTTCACTGGGTCACCGCTGTGTTACACCGTGGTTCTGATGTTACCAAAATGCATTGCTGAACTAATGCAAAAATTGTCTCAAAAATGTCTTTGCCTGCCTCCCTGGACAAAGGATATTGCTTTGCCCTTGGTAAAATTGCCCCTGGCTTGAGCTTGATTTTAACAACTCCTACTCCCTTCAACCGGCCCACGTCATACAGGCTGTTGGTCCATAAAACACTTGGCACTCGCTCCAAATCTTCCTCAAGAAATGGTGCTGGTATCTTTTTCAATATGGCATTCTCTGTGGCACTTTCTGATAATGGACTCTCACCCAGTAAGTAATGTTCATATGGACTACTGACTCAAGGTTGGAATAGTTGTCTCGGAACAGTTCCCTGTCTGTCAAGTCAGTCAGTCTGTGCTCTTCTCCTACCGCGATTACTACTCTCCATGCCACCCTGAGTTATTGGTCCTGTATAGTACTATTCTCTCGTCTCTCACTATAGCTGTCTCTAGTTCCAGTGGGAATACATGTCCCTCATTTTGGTCTAAGGAGATCTCTGCTCTGAATAGAAACTCATTAGATATGCAGAGCAATTTACCCTGTATACCTGGAAGCCATGCTTATAGTACTTCCATCCAATATTGAAATAACTCTGGGTTCACTGGCACCCCTCTCTGTACAATCTGACTGCAAAAGACCTGAGTGAATTCCTGGGGCTGTGCACACTATCACCTGCTCAGTGAATTAAATGGCCATGTTGAGTTGGCTCATCATGTCCCTACCTGTTATGTTAACTGGTGTCTGGCAGGAATACAATAGTGGCATGGTAAGGTCATGTTCTACTATAGAAATTGGAAGTTTGTCGGTAAAAGGAACCAAATCTGTAGTCTCAGATAGTCTATGGGCATTCATGGCAATGCCTGACATTGGGTATCTCCACTCTCTAATACAGGATCGAGTCGCCCTAGTATCCACGAGAAAAAAGAATGTTTTGTCACCTATGGTCACACCTATACGTGGTTCCTGTAAAGAATGGAGGGGGGTGTCTGTACTTCCGCTCCCTATATGGTAGAGGAGAGGCACAGAGTCCCCACGGCTGGGCAACACAAGTTCGACAGGCCTCCAGCGGTTACACAAACCTGCGAACCCTGGTCGACAGCAATAGACTTCGACAGTGGCGAAGTCCGGGTGCTTTGCTTCGTTCTCCTCAGCGGTCCCGTCTCGGGTCGGCTGCCTTTCGAGGGTCTGACTTCCAGGGAGCTTCGGCGAAGTTTAGCGGTGCTCGATGGTCCCTTGGAGCACGGGAAGAGGGCGCCTTACCAGGTCCTCTCTCGGATCAGTCCTTGACGAGATCGGCAGCTTTCAGATCAGGTCGAAGCAAATGCAACAGCAAGTCTTCCTCTTCCAGCTGGGCGTCGAGGATCAGCAGTTCCAGTTACTCTTCAAGTGTAGACACAGCTTCTGAACAATTTCCAGTGGTGAGAGGTCCCCAGATATACTATCTTGTCTCTCATCCACAATGCTGGGTTACTCTCAGCAGCCAATCATACAGAAGGGCATTCATGCAGTCAGTCAGCCAATCAGGCACACAGTGCATTCAGGCCATCCTCCTCCCTCTCAGACACTCACAACAAGGAATGTGGATTGGGACAGGTACCCAGCCATTCAACACTACACACTGCATTCAGGCCAGTTTCGGGCAGGGCTGTCTCAGTCTTTGGGCCTCATTATACGGATGGCGGAGAACCATGGCGCTATTAGCCTTGGCGGAAAGGGGAATTACCGCCCCATTCCAAGGTTGGCGAGGCGGTAATTCCCCCTTCCACCATTGCCCTTCCCCATTCCCATTTTTGGCCCATAGGGCTCAATGGGTATGGGGAAGGCGCTAATTACGGTACCGCAAATTGCGGTACCGTAATTAGCTCCCTGGGTCCCTTTGCGGGTTGGTTTTTAACGCCTGCAAAAAGCAGGCGTTAAATCCCCCAACCCTCAAAGGGACCTCGTAGTAAGGCGGTAAGGATTTACCGGTACCAGTATTTTACCGGTACCGGTAAATCCTTACCGCCATCCGTGTAATGAGGCCCTTTGTCTCTCATCCCAGAAACCAGACAGCCACAACAAGAAGTGCATATTGGTCACACACTCCATTCACCCAGGTCCCACCGACAGGGCGTACCCACAACATACAGTCAATGGGAAGGCTCCAGTCAGTCTGGACTGGACTTCACAACAACACCGTATATGGAACTTCCACCCAACAGCCAGTCAGGGGGAAGGGACAGAGTCAGGGCTTCCCAGGACTTTGGGAAAACAAGGTAACAGGTAATAGAAAGCAAGAGGCCACAGGGGCCATCTTGTTTTCCATCAGGAATCAACTGATCCCAATGGCAGGGCCTGGGGATCCCAAAATGGAGGATACTCGGCGCACCTGTCAAAATCAGCATAGAGCTGCCACCAGCCCATACCCTGCTCTGCGGGCCACCCACCGGTGCCCAGAAACATACACTAGGGGCACAAGGTTGTACCCCCAATCCATGGGTACCGTAAGGGTATCCCATGGGTCTGTTCACCAAACCAAAAGAGAGAGAGCTGCACCGCCATGTGTCTCACATGAACTCCGGCGCGGAAAATATGACAGAACACACGATAAAAAGGCATTAAAGGACAAGGATACGGAGGCCCTGTCCCTCCGATGCATTTCCAGCATCACAGTCGCCCCCCCCAGACTGAGGTGGAGGGTGCCTAATCTCCCATGGGATAGACACCCTCATCCAGACGGTCAACATACCTTCTGGAAAGGCCATCTGCATTATCGTGACTCTTCTCTGGTCTGTGCTCTATGGTGAAGTCTAGCCCTTGCAGGCTAATGGACCACCTGAGCAGTTTCGGATTTTCACCCTTCATCTGCATAAGCCACTTCAGGGGCTTATGATCTGTTTGGACCTTCAAGGTAGACCTGGTAAGGTAGGGCCTAAAACGCCTAAGGCTCCAAACTATACTGAAACACTCCTTCTCAACAGTAGCCCACCTAAGTTCTCTACCCTTGAGTTGTCTACTGATGAAGATGATAGGATGTTCCCTCCCTTTGTCATCTAACTGGGACAAGACAGCTCCAATTCCGATGTCGCAGGCATCCGTCTGGACGATAAAGGGTCGGCTGTAGTCAGGCGTACACAACACAGGTGCCCTACACAGACTTTCCTTCAAGCCATCAAAGGCCCTCTGACAGTCTTCCATCCAATTAACCTTCCTAGGTTGTTTGGGGGAAGCCAGAGCTGTCAGTGGTGCAGCTATGGTTCCATAGTCCGCCATGAAATTGCGATAATACCCAGTGCGGCCCAAAAAGGCTCTCACCTGTGTTTGAGTAGTGGGAGTCTCCCAGTCCTGTACATCCTGTACCTTACTGGGGAGAGGTTGGATTTGACCCCCTCCTACTTCATGACCTACTATGAGACTTTCCCCTGGGCTATCTGGCACTTGGTGGCCTTGATAGTGAGGTTAGCCCTTTTCAAGGCCTGCAAAACCTCACCCAAATGCTCTTTCCAAGTGGAACTGTAGACGGCAATGTCGTCTAAATAAGCCACACAAAAGGATTCCAGCCCACTGAGAGCATGATTGACCAATCTCTGGAAGGTGGCAGGGGCATTCTTCAACCCAAAAGGCATGACCCTAAACTCGTAGATTCCCTCTGGTGTTGCGAACGCTGTCTTTTCCTTGGCATGGTCCGTCAGAGATATTTGCCAATAGCCTGAGGTGAGGTCAAAGGTGCTCACAAATTTGGCAGCACCTATGGGGTCCACGAGCTCATCAGCCCTGGGCAATGGGTGTGCGTCAGTTTTGGTGACGGCATTGACTCCTCGATAGTCCACATATAACCTCCAATCCTTGGTACCTGCCTGGGAACTTGCCTTGAGGACAAGGACCACGGGACTGGACCAGGGACTGGTTGAGGGTTCAATAACACCCAGATCCAACATCTTGGCGACCTCAGCCTGGATGTGGTTCTTGATAGTGTCTGACATACGGTAGCTCCTGCTCTTGACAGGCACGCTGTCACCAGTGTCAATCTCGTGCTTACACCACGGTGTAAGGCCTGGCGTCAGCGAAAACAGAGAGGCATACTGCTGGAGCAAAGTCCTGAAGGCCCTCTGCTGCTCTGTTGTCAAATCTGGAGAGAGAGGCACTCCCTCCATTGAGCCATCCTGAGGGTTGCTATACAGCAAATCACGAAGGGGCTCACTTTCATCCTTTTCTTGCTCTGAAGCCAGCAAGAGACATGAGACTTCGGCTCGCCTGTGGAAAGGCTTAGGCCTTTTAACATGGAATACCTGAGGGGCTACCCCTGGGATTCCCATGTCAACCAGATAATTGACCTCGCCCCCGAGATTATCCTGAAGGGTCCAGTCTACTTATCTGCCAATGCCCGAGGCTTGGTAGGCTCCATCACGAGGATCTCCTGTCCCGGAGTCCAATCCACTTGCGATGCTTTAAGGTCATGCCAGTATTTGTTCAATGCCTGGCTGGCCTTGAGATTCTCTGTTTCCTGACCCATCATCTGTGTCATCCTCCATCTGAGGCCTAACACATAGTCCCCCACTTGCTTGGCGGGACCTGGAGGGGTGGCTTCCAAACCTTCTCTGATCAAGGCAAGGGGCCCCCTCACGGGATGTCCAAAGAGTAACTCAAAGGGGCTGAAACAAACACCCTCTTGAGGTACCTCTCCGTAAGCAAACAGCAGGCATGGCAGAAGGAGATCCCATTTCCTCCTTAGGGGCTCTTCCAAAGCACCTATCATGCTCTTGAGAGTTTGATTAAATCTCTCAACCAGACCATTGGTCTGGGGATGGTAAGATGTGGAGAATTTATAGGTTACTCTGCACTCTTTCCACATGGTCTTCATGTAATTAGACATGAAGTTGGATCCTCTGTCAGAGACAACCTCCTTGGGGAATCCAACACGGGTGAAAATGCCCAGGGGAGCCCTGGCAACCACATTGGCAGTTACAGTCCGAAGGGGTATAGCCTCAGGGTACCTGGTGGCATGATCTACCAAAACCAGGATGAACCGGTGTCCACCTGAAGTGGGAGGGTCCAGGGGACCGACAATGTCGATGCCCACCCTCTCAAATGGTGTGCCAACCACTGGCAATGGCTGCAGCGGGGCAATGACACTGCCTCCAGTCTTGCCAGACAGCTGACAAGTTTGGCAGGTCCTGCAGTGGGACTCCACTTCTACTCCCATCCGGGGCCAGTAGAAATGGGCAGAGAGCCTCTGCTTAGTCTTCTTGGTACCAAGATGACCAGCCAAGGGCACCTCATGCGCCAACTGCAGTAGGAAGGGCCTGTAAACCTGGGGTACCACCAACCTCTTGAGGGCACCAGGTTCAGGCTTAGTGGGCTCACTAACAAGGAGCTCACCCTACCAATAAATCCAGAATGTCCTAGGCACTTCTCCTTGTGCCTGGGACAGGGCCTGTTTCCTCAGACCCTCGAGAGAGTGGCACTCTCTCTGTCCTTTACAGAAGTCTGCACGGGAGGGTCCCCCTTCAGCTAACAAGCATTGAAGATCGGGATGATCCTCTGGGTTGAGAACCTCTCCCACAGGAGAGTCTTCTGGCTCTTCTCCCACAGGAGTTGCGACAGGGTTCACCACTGGACCCAGCCCGTCCGGAGCATGGATCCCAATGGGTGCTGTAGGAACAGCAGGAAGAGACAGAGCTCCCTCCACAGAGGTGGCCTTCTTGTTCTTCCTTCATCTTGCCTTAAGCCGCGCCTTTGGCTCGGGTACCTGACTCACAGCCAGACCCGGGGTCACCTGTGACCTAGTGACTGCAGCAGCAGTCATGGGAAGACCATCCGAGATCAATCCCAACTCTACTAGCTCATTACCTAACAGAATGTTAGCAGGGACATTGTCCTGAACCAGGACAGGAAGCTTTGCTGTCTTGTCTCCAATTACGAGTGTGACTAAGGCTACAGGCGATAATTTGGGAGGACCACCAGCTAACCTGGTGGTTCTTAGAGGAGCACCTACATAGTCCTTTGGCTTGAGCAGGGTCCTGTCCACCACTGTCATGCTTGCCCCAGTGTCTCTCAAACCAGTAGAAGGCTGGCCATTCAGGAGGACACTTCTCAAAAATCTACGGGTGTTCTGTGGGATAGTCGCCAAGACTTCTGCGTACTGGTCCCAGGCCCCAAGGGACACTAAGGAAATCTCTACAGGAGCACCAAATGTGATCCCTGTAGAGGAGGGGAGGACAGTGGCCTCCACCTCAGGCATGGGGTAAGGGTAGGTTAGGCTGACAGCCTGTACTCCAAGTGCCTTACCTTTACACTTGGAGTCACCCCTCTTGTGATCCAGAGCCCCACAATCCCAACAAGTGCCGGGAGTGCGGGGTACGGTACTGGAACCACTGGGAGCCTGCTTTGCAGCAGGTGGACCACTATTCTTATTCCCACCCACAGATGACTTATCCCCACTAGATTTTTGGGTCTTAGGAGAGGAGGGTTTAGGTTTACCCGACTGTGACTGCTTTTGGGACTCCTCAGCTTTCTGAGAGGCCCCCTTTTCTTTGTCCTTGTCCTTCCCACTGGAGTCCTTAAGGGACACTCTGTGGGACACCCACTTGTCAGCCAGCCTAGCCAGCTTAAAGGGATCCAAAATGTTCTGGTCAGCAACATACTGACGCAGCTTCGGTGAACAGGTCTTCAGAAAAATGCTCAAAAAACAACAGGTGGGACAATTCAACAAAAGTTTTCACCTTGTAGCCATCAATCCACCCCATCATGTTCATGTGCGCAGCACTCACCCAGTCAACCCAAGACACATTCTCTCTTTTCTTAAAATCCCTGAACCTTTTAAGGTATTGTGTAGGTGTCTTGCCAAACTTGGCAATCAAAGCAGACTTCATACACTCATACTGACCCCAGTCTTCCACACTCAGCTTCAGAATACAGTCATACCCAGTCTGAGGCACTCTGCTTAACAAACACTTAGCCCAATCTCTTTTGTCAACATCATGAATTGCACAAGCCATTTCAAACTCTTCAATCCATTGGAGGATATCAGAACCCTCCACAAACACACCAACCAAATCTTTCATAAATTTGGTGGCTTGGAACCTGCCACTCTCAAATGGTTTGGCTGAGTTCTCCACTCTAGCTTTCTCTAGCTGGATCCTTTGGTGCTCAGTGTCCCTATCTTTGAGTATCACTTGCTGTGCCAACTCCTCTTTCTTCAACTCTGCTTCGGTTGGCAATGTTTTGTATTGAAAGGCTAACTGTTCCCGTTGTAGCTCCAATTTTAAAAGTTCAATCTTCAGGGCTTCACCCTGAAGAGCAGTGCTGGGGTTCGGAACAGAGGCAGCGGGAATGGTGGCATTCCCAGGAACAGATTCAGTAGAAACCCCAGGGGCAGAGTCCTCATTGGTTGCATTCCCCCCTCATCAAGAGTTTCACCATCAGTCTGGTAGTCCACCAGGGCAGCTATCAGCTCCGCCCTAGACTTATCCACAAAGTCTAACTCCATGGCTTCACAAGCACTCTGGAGAGCCTCTAAGCTCATCCTAGTCAATTTACTATTTGCAATAGACTCCATTGCTTGTAATGCAGTTATTTTGTACACAACCAAACCTTCATTTAATAAAGTGCAGATATTTTGTAAGTGGCACGGTTATACACTGATTCTTAAAACCATAAGCGTCCCACCGCTGCCACCAGTGTAAAGACTGGAGGGGGGGGTGTCTGTACTTCTGCTCTCTATATGGTAGAGGAGAGGCACAGAGTACCGCAGCCAAGATTCTCTATTATTGGTAACGTAGTCGAGCAATCAAGGCCTAGCTTCTCAGGAGGTGATGCAGTGTAGTCCCCGAACCCCCACAAAGGAATGTCCACACACTGTATTACTGAAAACACAGTCTTTATATAATTAATATTCAAAGGTATGTACACAATCACAATAACGCACTTTGTACTCGGAAATCAACAATGATAAATATATACAATTCTAAAGTGGTACCACCAATGTTATTGAATCTCATTAAAGTGCATCAACTGTACGGTTAAAATGTCACACAGATCAATAACGCGGAAACCAGCAATAGAGATAGGAAGGAAAGCAAGATGGTTGACACGGTAGGCAGACTACTGACCCCTACCACTAAGTACGGTTCTGTGTGGAGATCACCCCACCTGGGCAACCTGTAAAATAAAGATATATAGCACAAGCCCAGTCCATATATTGTTCAATAGCCTTGTTTCCTCCTATTAAGGTTTTACCCCCCAATGTCCCTGGTGGAGTAGAGTTCTTCGAAGACGCGTCAAAGGATCCTTCTTGAGTGACTCCCTTTAAAGCAGGAGCCACGGATCATCGAGAGGCGTCGAAGATGGTGAACTTGTCGTCGACGGCGGCGATGAGAAGTTCAAGGGTGCCGAGACCCCGATGTCGATCCAGGCGGTGCTCGTCAGCGACGTCCTGCGAGGATGAGGTGTGCGGGGCACCTCGGCGATGGATTGTTCAGGACCGCAAAGAGTTTCAGAAGAACTGTGGCCCAACAAGGGCGTTGAGTCGGCGAAGTCTTTGTGGCCTCCAGGTGACGGGAAACCCACCGGCGGATTCTCCTCGGCGCGTTGGTCGTCCTCGACCTTCTCCGGCGGGACAAAGCGGTCGACGATGCGGACAAGGGAGTCCTTGGATTCAAATGTTCTTAGGCAAAGGAGCGGGCGGCTCCGGTCATCGGGGGCACGGCGTCAAGCGGTCCCCACGGCTGGGCAACACAACTTCGACGGGCCTCCAGCGGTTACACAAACCTGCGAACCCTGGTCGACGGCAATAGACTTCGCCAGCGGCGAAGTCCGCGTGCTTTGCTTCGTTCTCCTCAGCGGCCCCGTCTCGGGTCGGCAGCCTTTCGAGGGTCTGACTTCCAGGGAGCTTCGGCAAACGTTAGCGATGCTCAATGTCCCTCGGAGCACGGGAAGAGGGCGCCTTACCAGGTCCTCTCTCGGATCAGTCCTTGACGAGTTCGGCAGCTTTCATATCAGGTCGAAGGAAATGCAACAGCAAGTCTTCGTCTTCCAGCTGGGCGTCGAGGATCAACAGTTCCAGTTACTCTTCAAGTGTAGACACAGCTTCTGAACAATTTCCAGTGGTAAGAGGTCCCCAGATAAACTATCTTGTCTCTCATCCACACTGCTGGGTCACTCTCAGCAGCCAATCATACAGAAGGGCATTCATGCAGTCAGTCAGCCAATCAGGCACACAGTGCATTCAGGCCATCCTCCTCCCTCTCAGACACTCACAACAAGGAATGTGGATTGGGACAAGTACCCAGCCATTCAACACTACACACTGCATTCAGGCCAGTTTCGGGCAGGGCTGTCTCAGTCTTTGTCTCTCCTTCCAGAAACCAGACAGCCACAACAAGAAGTGCATATTGGTCACACACTCCATTCACCCAGGTCCCACCCACAGGGCGTACCCACAACATACAGTCACTGGGAAGGCTCCAGTCAGTCTGGACTTGGCTTCACAACAACACCATGTATGGAACTTCCACCCAACAGCCAGTCGGGGGGAAGGGACAGAGTCACGGCTTCCCAGGATTTTGGGAAAACAAGGTAACAGGTAATAGAAAGCAAGAAGCCACAGGGGCCTTCTTGTTTTCCATCAAGCATCAACTGATCCCAATGGCAGGGCCTGCGGATCCCAAAATGGAGGATACTCAGCGCACCTGTCAAAGTCAGCATGGAGCTACCACCAGCCAATACCCTGCTCTGCGGGCCACACACAGGTGCCCAAAAACATACACTAGGGGCACAGGGTTGTACCCCCCACCCATGGGTGCCGTAAGGGTATCCCATGGGTCTGTTCACCAAACCAAAAGAGAAAGAGCTGCACCGCCAGGAGTCCCACATGAACTCCGGCACAGAAAATATGACAGAACACACAATAAAAAGGCAGTAAAGGACAAGGATACGGAGGCCATGTCCCTCTGATGCATTTCCAGCATCACAGTTCCTCATTCAGATCGGGTGTAATTGATATGATGAACACATCAGTTCCGTCAGTGGGCTGTCCTATTGTGGGTACATGGTCATCCCTGTCCCCGTGAAGGGGCTGCCCCCTATGTAAGAAACATGAGGGTATTCTCACTCCTACTCCGCTTGGATCCTCTGCGCAGGTGGCCAGGGAAAGCAAAATCAGGGAAAGCAAAGTCAGGATTAGCATGGCAGTTTGGGGTTGATATTCTAGCTGGGGTAGAACAAACAAACAACAACACAACCGTGTAATACAATACATGTGAGGCCAGGATATCAGTAGTAGCATCTGATATCAGTAGTAACATATATGCAGCTTCTGGCAATGTATTGATAATAATGACAGGTTACAGAAAACATAGTACATAACAGATCATTGTATGTGCGAATTGGCATTTATACAAGCAACCACACAGAGTATAGTGATATAGTGATCCGATGTCATGTGCTCAGTAGTTACATGAGTGCTGGGTTAGTTGACTAAGCAGAGTGATAAGTGGACTGTGGTCAGTGAGGGGACCGGAGACAAGTTTGAATACCAATGGCTAGCACACAGATGCGTTATAATCCCCTAAATTGGCGGTAAAGCAGAATGATATTCTGTGAATGAGATGATTAGAAACGTGAAGGGGTTGCAAATTCCTGTATCACAAAAAGGGGGCGTAATTGGGAGAATGTAGAAAGAAGGGACTGTCAAGGTCAGGTATTAGAAAGGTCCTGGAGGAGCCTCATTGAGGCCGGTGGTAGTGGATTTGAGTTTATGCATCCACCAGGCTTCTTTATGATTCAGAGTATTGCTGATGTTTGTTTTAGTATGCACTTTGTCCACTACCCACCATACGAAAGAGTCTGGATCATGATAGTGTTCATTAAAATGATGGACAAGAGGGGCGGTGAGAGTCTTGCATCGGATCCGTGATCTATGATCGCCGATGCGTTTGTGGACGGGTCTAGAAGTTTGCCCGACGTATCGTAAGCCGCAGGGGCACTGGATCACGTAAATGACGTTGTTGGATTTACAGTTGGAGAAGTGCCTGATTTTCCATTCTTTACCTTCAATGGTGAAGGAATTGAGTTTCTTAGTTTGTCTGCATGCGGTGCATTGGCCGCATGGGTGGTGTCCACTAATCTCTCTCATGTCCCACAGCGTAGAGCGAGTTGGGGTTTTATCTGTTTTTGCACTGGTAAGTAATTCCTTGAGGTTTTTAGACCTCCTGAGTGCCATCTGTGGTTTGGGTTCCGTAGGGAAATTGAGTTGAATGAGAGGCCAAAATTTAGTGATGAGAGATTTGAGTTTGGAAGTAGTTGGGCAAAAGGTGGTAACACACGTCATAATGCTCTCAGAAGTGGTGTTCTTGGCTTTGGGTATCAGGAGGGCCTCTCTAGGAGTCATTCTTGCTCTTTTGTGAGTGTTTTTTATGAGTTTTTGGGGTATCCTCTGGAAATCAGTTTTTGTTGTAGTTCGTTGGAGTGTTTTAGAAAATCATCCATTTGGGTGCAGTTGCGGCGGATCCTCAAAAACTGTCCGTATGGTAGATTGTCTCATAGGCTCTTGGGGTGGTGGCTATTGTAATGTAGGATGGTATTGCGGTCCGTAGCCTTCTTAAAAATAGAGCATTCTAATTTGCTGTTCTTAGGCGTGATGGTGAGGTCCAGGAAGTTCATTTTCTGGTTACTTTTGTTGATGGTGAACTGGATTTCTGTAGTGCGTTGGTTCAACCAGTGGAAGAATTGCATCAGGGTGTCGTCTTCCCCTTTCCAGAGGAAGATAATATCGTCAATGTACCGGAACCACAAGGGCACAGAGTCGAGGTACGGGTTGGCGATATTGAGGACATGTGTCAATTCAAATTCGGACATAAAGATGATGGCCATACTAGGCGTAAATACTGCACCCATAGCAGTGCCACATGTTTGAAGGAAAAAGGTGTTGTTGTACTCAAAGAAGTTTTTGGTGAGGGCTATTTTAACTAATTCAATGATGAAGTTGATGGGCACCCGTCTCTGTGTCATGTCCTGTGTCAAATGGTGTCGGATGCATTCCAGTGCTTGTTGTTGCGGGATTGAGGTATACAGACTCTTAATGTCTAAAGATACCAGGAGGTCCTCTGAGGGATTGAATGGCTGGTTTTCAAAACGGGTGATGGTATCCATAGTGTCTCTCAAGTAGGTAGGACTGCGCTGACTCATGGGCTTAAGGAAGTGATCTATACATTTTCCAATGGTTTCAAGGATAGAACCGCATCCTGAGACGATGGGTCTGCCAGGGGGAGTGTGGCTATCCTTATGGATTTTGGGAAGGGCGTACAGTACAGGGATTCATCCTTCAGATGTATTGAGGAAGGCCTCTTCCTTATCTGTGATCCAATTGCGTTCTAATGCATATCTGGTCATTCCTTGAATCTTATTTTTTATGTCTGTAGTGGGATTCTTTTTCAATTTTCTGAAGTTGCCTTCCTCGTTGAGGAGGGACATGACCATGGCATTGTGCTGGATGTTATTTTGTGCTACAATGCCACCTCCCTTATCGGCTGGTTTTATCACCAGTGTCTTATTAGCGCCGAGAGTGAATAAGGCATTTCTTTCCCCTGAAGTAAGATTCTGCCTGTGATGATCCGGCATTGATTGCAATTTTCCAACTTCTTTTCGAATGCATTTCTCAAAAGAGAGGATTGAAGGAGGTGCTTCAGCGTCCCTTGGAAGGAAGTCGGATTTGGGTCTCAGGCCGGTGTCCGCGGGTTCATTCGGAATATCTTTATCAAGAAAAAAGGCTTTTCTCCTGATGGTCCGAAAAAAGTTGGTAAATTCCATGTCCAATTTAAACAAATCGGTATGATTGGTTGGAACAAAAGATAATCCTTTAGCTAGTAATGATATTTCGTCTTTGGGCATCAGCAATCCGGACAGGTTGAAAATGGGTGTAGTAGTTAATGCCTCCGGTTGTTCCTGCAGCGTCTGTTTGGATGACCCCATTGGGGAAAGTTGTAGAAGGGAAACTGTGGGGGTTGAGGTGGGCCCCAGTACCCTCCTCTGGGACCCCTCTGGCCTAAAAAAGGCATGTTTGGAGGTTGCAAGAATGGTTGATTTTGGCCGAAATTGGCTTGGTGTCCATTCGCCTGTGATGGATTGCCAGTAGATGAACCTGAACTCGAGGTATCAGAGAAGGACAACCCCCTGTGTTTGCTTCTTGAGGCCCGCCTTGTTTTGCCATGCGTTCTTTATCCTTGGTATCTTTATAGTCTACAGCAAGGTATGGATAGGTATGCTCAATCTTGAAATTCTTAATGTCTTTAGCAAGTTTTTTGTGCTTTTTTCAAGAGTTGAGGCCATGAAGGTGTCTAGTTCTTTGTCGATTTCTTTACGTTTTTCACGTGCGTTGGATAGAGTGTCATCGGCGAGAAATTTTGTTTCTTCCGTCTTCAGATCTTCAAGCATATGGGCATGTACCATCTGTGCAGTGGTGATTGTGAGGGCCATGAGGTCTCGACTGCATTTAGTTGCTATTTTGCTGAATCCCTGGAGATATTCTTGATCGTCTAGAAATAAAGCCGGCTCGTTCTGTACAATGAGGCCAAGAGGGATCATGTTCACGCGTAGGTATTCTCTGAGGAAGTGGCCATGCACCTCCGTTCTAAAGCAGCATTTCTTTAGGTTAAGCAGGTCTTCTGCGGTGGCTGTAGATGCTAAATGCTGTTGGGCTCCTTCCATGTTAAACATTGAAGGACCTTGTATAATGTAATTGATTTCTGTTTCCGAGAAACTGAGGATTTGTTCCATGGTGGGGGGATAGCAGTGGGTATGAGTACACCCAGGGAAGCATGGGCAGTGGAAGAGGGGAATGCGGAGCTGGAACTGTCGGTTTGGGAGATGTCAATGCCCCATATCAATGGGGGAGGTGCGAACAGGGGACCTCTGAAAACACAAAAATGATTTTTGGGCCTCTATTATAGCGTGCGCTATATCATGACACAGTAAAACAAAAAGAGGCTGCCCAGTAGCGGGGAGGACTGGAGGGCTGAGGAAGCTATAACAAGGGGGTTGTCCTCAACAGCAGCAGGTGCGTCGCAGAGAATGCGCGAAAACAATCGGAGGAAAAAGGCAGCCCAGAAGTGAACCCGACCAAGCAGAGGGAGACGGTCCCCACTGAATTGTGCCTGGGAGAACTGGAGACTAACGGGAAACTCCACCAGCACTCGTCGGACTCCGAGAGCTGCATGCACCGTGGCGCTGAAGACCGGAGGGCACAAGTAGCCCAGCAGGCACCCGAAGCAGGACCGAGGAGTGGCAAATGCCGCCGGGGGGGCACACAAGCATATAAGGTGAGGCTGCCCCAGAGCTCCATACCACGCAATATAACACGGAACCCAGCAGAGGGATAAGCTGGTTGGGAAGGCCCCCTCCCTCAGGGATAACTATATGAAAGTGCAGCAGTAAGAGGCACGCTGGGAGCAGTGCCCCCCCCAAACGAGAAGTAGAGAAGTGTTACACTGAGACAGGGGGAGCACAGCCCCAGAAGCAGCTGTACTTGCCAGACGCAGCTCTCTTCCAGCCCCATGCACAATAGGAAGGGCTGTATCCCGCAAACCACAGCAAGGAAAAGGAGCACACAAACCCTTATAGAAGTGGGACAGCAAGGCGAGACCCTGGAAACAGCACCTTCAGCACCATCGCAAGCAGTTAAAAGCCAAGGGAAAACTCCATGAGCCAGAAATAGCCTCCCCAGCTCCAAGCACAGCCAGAGAGTTCGGCCTCACAGGTCCTGGCCGTAGAAGAGAACCCACAAGCCCACATAGAAGTAGGGAGACAAGGGCAGAAACACAAAAATTGCACCCACAGAACCCCCAAAGCAATAAAAAGCCAACGAACAACGCACAGGTGAACCTAAAGGGCTGAGGAAGGACAAAAGAGAGAGGAAGAGAGGGGAGGCTAGATATGCAGGAGGACGGAGGGCTGCTCAAAGCTGGCCCCATTATAACACAGCCACAAGCCAAAAAGCGTGAAAGCATCCAAGCTCCAAACAAACTGCAAACAAGGCTGTTAACATTGAGAGAAGAGCAGTAACCGTAGTGCTCCGCAGAGCCATGCTAGGTTAGGACCGAAGCACCCCACCCCAAAACCGGCACCCAGGAGGCCTAGAACTAAGCAAAGGCTCTCATAGTGCGGCAACGCTGCAAAGATCAATAGCTCACACAAAAGAGAGAGCCAGTGGAAGCACAAAAGGACAAGGGCAACGGATGCAAGCCCCCTCTCCCCCACGAAAGGACTGGAAGCTCTCCAGCAATACAGAAGGGAAGTGACTCAAAATGCAGGGGGTGTCACCAACCCAAATACCAACATGGTTTAAGCGTCCATAAAGGAAGACATAGCAGGAGTGAGGCAGAAATAAGAGCCCTACACACGGATATACAAACATCAATAGCAGAGCTGAAAGGGAAAGTCAAGAAAATAGAAGGAAAGGTTGTAAACCTGGAACATAATCAAATTAACACGACCTTGTCAAGATGAAGATAAATGCCAGGATGATGAATATGGAATTAAAGGAAGAGGAACTCACATTGAAAATTGGCGATCTGGAAAACAGAGAGCGGAGGACCAATCTACGGATAGTGGGCCTCAAAGAAACTGATGGGGAGACCCCAGCTCAAGTCGAGAGAAAGGTACAGGACATTTTCAATCTCCTCTATCATGCAGAAGGAGGGAAAGCAGTGCAAATCGAAAAAACTCATGGAGGAGGGAGAGCATTCAACAGAGGCCCATGCTCAGTCGTGGTTACATTTCTACACTATAAATAAAAGACCAACCTTCTCCTCAGGGCCAAACAAATGCAGGAGGTAGAATAGCAAAATTCAAAAGTGAGAATATTTCAAGATCTATTAGGCCTCACATTGGGACGCAGAAGAGAATGCAGAGCGCTCACCACGTGGCTCACAGAAAATAGAATTCGATACCGATGGGGTTACCCCTTTGCATTATCATTCGAAGTGCAAGGGGAAGAATATAGAGCCACTACAGCTGCAGAAGCGAAACAAATCCTGCAACATCCGACAGAAAATGTGGGGGCGAGAACCCTTACAGGCCCACAGGTGACACATTCCCCAAGATCAAGACAATCAGCCTTGCAACCTCTAAGGCGCAAAAGAAGCAAGGCCGGCAGGAAATACATCAAGCTCAACTCCCCTCACCATGGAAGTCATCATGACATGGGGGAGTGATTCAGATCCTGCCCACACAATGGGGCAAACCAACAACATGGCCAAAACAAGCAAATGGAACGGAAGAAGAAACCCCCGACAAAAGGGAATTCCCACCCTGGTGGCCATCAGTTGAAGGAGGGCGTCCCATAAAAGGTACCATATTACAGGTACTCACATGTTTAAGAATTGTTTAGATTCGTTAAGGTTAAATAGGGGAAGGGATTTAGGTACATGGATGGGTTCGAGACAAAGGGGAATACACACGAGGGAGAAGCATGGGAGGAAAAAGGAGGGACTTGAAAGACAAAAGGGTGAAAGAAAAGCAGAGACCTGAAAATTGAGGGAAAACTGGGGGAAACAAAGGAGAGCAACCTCTTAAAGGTAGGAACATTAAAACGTCAATGGGTTAAACACACCCGCCAAAAGGTCCCTAGCAGCGCAAGAGTTTGATAGAGCTGCAATTGACGTCCTCTTTATTCAAGAAACAAGACTAAAAGCGGGTGAGGAGCGGCCCCTAAGAGGAATAGGGTTGGGGCAGACCTGCTGGGCATCAGCCATGCAGAAAAAAGGGGAGTGGGCCTGATACTGCACAAAAGGGTCCGAATTGCGAAAACTAGAGTTCACTCGCTGATGGAAGGCAGACTCCTGATGGTCCAGGGGAAATGGGAAGGGATCTAAATCACCGTAGCGGGAGTATACCCCACCAACCAAGGCCAAGAAACCTTTAATGAAGAAGCCATCGCCACCATATCAACTAGCAGCAAGGGGATAACTATAGTGGGGTGGGGGACTTCAACCCATGGGCCGACCCACAAGCTGACAGGCAGGGGACAAAGCGGGAAAGTAGAGGGGTATATGAAGGGGCTGGAGGCAAATTCCAAAAAAGCCTAGAAAAGGGAGCCCTCCTAGATGTGTGGAGAACCATACATCCGAACACAAAGGGATACACGTTCTTCTCCCCGAGTGTCCATGCAACCTTCACCAGAATAGATTTCATATTGGTAAAGAGGGAACACAGGTCAAGAAATGTACAGAGCGCAATCTGAGAGGTGGACTGGTCAGACCATGATATGGTCACCATGGACCTGGAGCTGAAGGGCATGAATAGGGCCGACTCTAGATGGCGATGTAACGAGCACCTGTGGAAGGACAAGATCTTTCCACAGGAGCTCATCAAAAAGATAGAAGAATATTTTCAGAACAACGATAACGGGGAGGTGGATGAAACCACACTTTGGGAGGTGGGAAAAGCAACATGGAGATGGGGCTCAATGAGAGAAGGGGCACAAAAGAAACGAGAACGCAATCTCCAGGAGTAAAGGCTGGGTAAAGAAATAAAACACCTAAAAAACAAACTACACTCCAAAGGGGCATACCAAGACATAGAACTAAGGGTGCTAAAGCAAAAAAGGGAGGAATTGAAAAGGCTGGGAATTGGGGACAAAGTACAAAAATTGAAATACCTAAAGCAAAACTTTTATGAAAAGGGAGACAATGCAGATAGGATGCTAGCCAACAGGTTAAGGGCACAAAGAGCAGAGAGATGGGTGGACCAACTACACGGGGAGGAAGGTCATATTGCCTCCCCCGAAGGCATAGCAAACCACTTTGCCCAATTCTATTCTAAGCTCTACAAAAGTGAACAGACGGGTCAGAGGCCAGTGATGAGTGAATATATTAAAGGCACAGGGTTTAAGCGCATCACCCCAGAGGAAAGAAACACCCTAGAGGCACCATTCACCCAAGTAGAAATAAAAGCAGCAATACAAAGATTGCCCCAGGAGGAGCCACAGGAGAAGACAGCTATACGATGGGACATTTGCGAACACACTAGCCCCACATATGACCAAATTCTTCACTCCATACTGGAAACAGGAAAGCCCCCCACCCTCATTCACCAAAGCACACATAGTAGTCATATCAAAGAGCGGGAAGGATACTACCAGTTGTAAATCATATCGCCTGATATCCCTCTTAAATACAGACACAAAGGTCTACACAAGAGCTTTAGCTAATCAAAAGGAGGAAATACTACCCCAGGCTGATTCACCCTGGCCAAGTAGGTTTTATAAAAGGTAGGCAAGGTGCAGATGCTATGCGCAAAACCCTGAAAATAATGGAACACTGAAAGGACAGGGAGGGAGAGCACGTCTTGCTTGGTTTAGACTCAGAGAAAGCATTTGACTGGGTCCAGTGGGAAATTCTCTGGGCTACACTGTAAAAAGGGGGCTTCGTTGAGCGCTTTCTCACAGGAGTGCGAGTAATCTACAAATGGCCCAAAGCTAGGGCTGCCCGCTCTCCCCCCTCCTTTATGCTTTTTCCATAAAGCCTTTGGGAAATAAGATTAGGAACAAACCAGGTATGGAGGGAATAAAGATTGGGAACCAAGAATATAAGCTGGGAATGTTCGCAGATGACATGCTACTCTACATCTCCAACCCCAAGACATCCATACGCAAAGTCCTTCAGACAATAAAAGAATATGGGCAATGGGCAGGTCTAAAGATCAACATAGAGAAATCCATTATCTTTCATTGATCTTCCATATAATGTCCCTTGAAGAGGGGTTTGGCCAGTCTGGAAATCCCAATAGCACCAAAAACACTGAAATGCCTAGGAATCAACATTACAAAAGAGGCAAAGGACCTCTACGAGGCCAACCTACCCCTACTTATACTAGAAATAAGCACGGAATTGAATAGATGTGGAAAACTAACAATCTCCTGGATGGGACGTCTCAACGCGATCAAGATGGCGATTCTGCCAAGGTTCTTTACTATTACCAAATGCTCCCGATAGAAATCTCCAAGACTCGCTTTACCGAACTCAGCATCAAACTCAACAAGTTTCTATGGCAGGGAAAAAACAGAGAATTGCATACAACACTCTAATTCGGACCAAGGAAGAAGTGGGAGGTGGGGCTTCCGGATTGCTATACTTACTACTGAGCAGCCCAACTCAGAGCCCTGATCCCACATCTCAGGGGAGATAAAGAGAAACAGTGGGTGGACTTGGAGAACTACATATTGAGGCCGGTGACACTAGACAAATGGCTATGGGCCCCAAAATCAGCAGGCGATAAACCACAAAATACTACGTGCCCTACTGAAATTGTGGTGGAACAGAAGGGAAATGGAAGAGCACACAACATGGCCATCCCCAATGAGCCACATCTGGCCCCACTCCAATCGGAACGAGAATCCTCAAACTCCAGCGCTTCCAACATTGGTTTGAGGCAGGATTAGAAAGAGTGGGCCAGATCATAAAAGGAGAAGTATGCCTCTCCCCCCAGCAGATCGAGGAAGGTCTAAAGCTTCAACCCATCCCAATCTTGCAGTTCCTGCAGCTAAAGGGGGTACTGATGTCCCCAGACTGGAAAGAGAAGTTGCAGAGAGACCTCCTACCGCTGGAAAAAATACTCAGTGAGACCACATCAACCATGGGCCTTATCTCACAGTTGTACCGAACGCTTCTGGGCAAGGCTTCTGACGTTAATACACTGCTCAAAGAGAGATGGGAAAGGGACCTGGGTGGCCCAATCCATAAAGAGTTTTGGACACAGCTCTGCAGAAACACCCACAAAACCTCCATCGCATGCCAATATAAGCTGCACGGGCTGAAATTGCAGTACTGGTGGCAGTATGACCCCAAGCCTCTTTCCAAAATGTTCAGGGGGGCAAGCCCCCTATGCTGGAGAGAATGTGGCGAACAGGCAGACTTTTGGCATATGTGGTGGGCATGCCCGAAAGCTCAAGCATACTGGAAGGAGGTCTTGGGGTGGATGAAGGAGGTAGAAGGGGTGACGTGAGATCTTAACCCCTGGCTCATCTTGTTGCTAGAAAAGATAGAAGACAGATGGGTGCGGCTCTCACACATGCCTCATTACCTGTTGTTAGCTGCAAGACTATGCCTCACAATAAGATGGAAAGCAGAGGAGCTCCCGCAAAAAAGAATGTGGTCTCAGAAGGCCAACGAGATCTTTGAAATGGAGAACATCATGGGGATCCTCCACGACCTACCTGCTACCAGAGAAATGGAATGGCTGCCCTTCCTTAACATGAGCAGAGAAACCATTTCAAAAGAGGTCCACAGCTCCTTCCAGTGACTTGTTTTGCTTATATAGATAACCTCATTATGTCCTGGGTAGACGACCTAGAGTCTGACATAATCCTTTTGGATGGTGACCTGAAAGCAAGATGTGGCGAATTTGTCTCTAGGGCAAACTTCCCCCACATGTTGAACACAAGTAATATGTTGTTGAAAGAATCTAACATTAAGGGACGTGAGTGGCTCCAGCTTCTCACTGGGTGGGAACTCACGACCCTTAATGGTCGCTTACCGAACGACATCTCTGGTAAACTGACTTGGAATGTGGACAAGAAACATGGAATTTTGGATTATCTATGTGGGAATGGTCCGTTGTTAGAATGTGCATTATCATTGTGTGTTGTTCCTACCCAAAACAGTGACCATGGTATACTGGAACTTCATTTAAAATGAATAGGTGGGGAGCCGAGACTAATGGGACCTGGGGATTTGGAGGTTAATCAGGGAGGCAATAGAATTTGCTAGTCTGCAGGCAATATTACAAAGCCTGCAAGTAGCCTGTAGATATTTCAGCAGATGGTATAAACTATCTGGCTAAGACCACCGCAGAAGGTATTGAATCATGGATTCTTGAAACCACTAAAAAAGTGGGGTAACTAAAGGGAAGGGCCCAAACCCTGCTGGGGATAAAATGAAAATGCCTTTTCATATGGAAATACAATTGGTCAAGCGCAAGTTGCGCAGAGAGGTGAGATTCATAAAACAATGCTCACTTTCTGTGCAAGGCCCCTTAGTTAAAATCAAAAAGGCTAAGAATTTGTATCGAAATTGCCATAAAAAGCGTAAAGCAGAAGGCTTAGCATATAAATGGCTGCAGCTATTAAAGGTTTTGTTCAGCCACAATCCAAAAACAATCTGGTGCACTCTCTCTCTGGCTAAGGATCCAAAGGAGGCGAAAAAAATAATAAATCCAATTCCTGAACAAACCTCGCGGGAGATTGTTGAAGCAAAGACTTTAAGATTTGGACAAAATGTGACAGAATAGATAGCGGAGAAGCACCTGTAGCCATTGTACTTTAACAGGGAGTGCAAAATCGACATTATAGGAAGAGCAAACAAACTAAAGGGCCCTGGACCAAACGGTCTGGCCATGGCCATATTAAAGACCATCCCAGGAAACTGTGCAACGTTGATGTGCATTCTGTTTTCTAAGGTCTGTCAGCAGAGGGAGATTCCACAATCTTGGACTCGATCCATACTGGTTCCTATTTCCAAGGCTGGAGACTGTTTAGTACCAGAAAACTACCATCATTACAGGACACTACGGGGAAAGTGTTCACCACCTGTGTTTTGAAACATGCAAACATGGGTGGACGAAAAAGAACTATTACATCTGTTACAAACAGGCTTCCGAGCAGGCACCAGTGTGACCTTAATATCAGAGTCTTGGACAGACTCTTGGACAGACTGATCACTAATGCAAAAAGCAAATTGAGCCCTTCACTGTATATTGCCTTTGTGGATTTTAAATCTGCATTTGAACTAGTCAATCGAGAGCTATTTTGGGTTCAAATGTCTTAATGGGGCCGTCCGCTCATAATAATACTACCACCACGATAAGGCTGGAATACAGAAACCATCTCTCAGGTGAATTCAGTGTAAACAAGGGGTTAAACAAAGATGCATGATGGCCCGCTTATCTTTAATTTACATTTAGTGGATATGATCCACCGCTTAGAGATGGAGGCTAAATGGTCACCTAGGATCGGTCAGGGCAGAATTACTGCAATTCTTTATGCAGATGACCTTGTACTTCTTAGCCATACTGTGGCTGGAATTAAGGGTCTACTTGGAGAACTGGCCGGACACGCCAAGGAAAACAATTTGATCATAAACCTTCAGAAAACCAAGGTTATGCTGGTGTCCTCTAAAAAAATTAATAGGTCGGTCTTCGAAAACCCAGTTGGAACAAATCCAGTATGCTTTCTCAAATAAATATCTTGGTCTCAAACTAATGCACTGTGCGAGCTACCAGCCAATTAAACTTTCTGATCAATAGATTTGCAAGAGAAAGAACAAGATTTTCTATGAGTGGGATCCTACTGTTGTATAAAAAGTGTTTCTGCCCTTCTATACTGTACAGTTTAGAAGCTCAGCAAATGAATAAACTGGAATGGTTGAATCGTATTGAAGGGTTCTTCTGGCGTAGCATGCTGAGTCTACCACAGTCCACTCCGATGGAGTATCAATGCCTAGAATTAGGACTCTTATCTATGAAGGCAATGACACTAAGACGCAGGGGCCAGTTGTTTCTTCAAACACAAACTATGAGTAAAAATGTTCTACTGGCTCATATAGTTTCTTACAGTCCCGAGGGGACACAGAAAGTAGATACATATTTACAATCAATAAAAAAGCCGTGTACTTGCTGTGAATTGGCATCCTGATGTCCACCGCGGGACCCAATATGAGGTTTTGAAGAGAGTATTTGCAAAGAAGGTAGCACAGTGGGATTGGGTCTGTAATGATGAACACTTAGCTACACTCCATGGTTAAGCTCCTGTTGTATCACTAGTTAACCATAGGTTTAGTAGCCCCCAACCCTTCTTAATACTCTGCCCAGATCCCAAGGTGTGAAGGCTCAGACTTTTGATCTGGATTAATCAACTCCCAGTGCTCGCCTCATTGGGTGCACGATTGAAGTTGGAAGAGGATTGTAGATATTGCAGAATTTCTATGATTCCTGGGAATAAAGAAATTGTGTGGCACATTTCCACGGAATGCCCAAAATTGGGCTCATTATACATGATTCACTTAGGGCACCTGGCCCATTTTTATGACGTAAAATTAGGGGGCGTGCCTAACCACCATGTACGGAAGTCGCACTCTCTTCGGCTCCTGCGAGATCCGCACTCATCTGTGCCTGGAATCATGGATGATTGACCAGGCGCAAGCTCATACTCGAGGCAGTAACTTGTGAAACACCAGTGGTGCAAAGAAATAAAAAATCAGGTCGTAGGAAGGGCGCTATAATATCCCACGTATCTCAGAGAAAAAAGGACCCCAAGAAACAAAGATGGTGCCGTAGTACGGCACAACATTTGAGAAGCAGCGAACCCGACTGAGCACTACAGCCCAACTTCAGGCCAAGAACAGGGAACGATCCCGGGATTATCCCTGCAAGCGAGCTGCAAACTATGTAGTGGCGGGACATGAGCAGGGATGCCGCAATCCACACGGAAATAAAAAACTCCACAACGCGGCAATGAAAGACATACCTGAAGGAGGAACTCCGCTCGGAGCACAAGCGAAGAAAGGTAGGCGATGGGCAGCTGCAGAACGTGCGCACTAGAAACCCTGGCCCACTGCAATAAGTTACCGGCAGCCTGGTGTGAAGCAGAAGAGTTGTGCCCAACAAGGCAAACAAAATATGCAAAAGCCCATCCTCACAACGCAACAATTTGGCACGCATTTGAGAGCCATCATCCCGGGCCACACATAGCAGTGAGCCCCTCACACCCAGAGGTGAGCGTATGGCTATAACACTCTATTAGCCAAACTATACACTCTAGGCACAAAGTCTAGTAAATAACAAAGAGGTGGGAATCTAGTAGAATAACTCGCACTAATTACACAATCAGCAGACGTGCCACACAAGATACAACAAGCACAAGCAACAAATCCACAATCTACAAGCATGTGCACAGTGGCTCACCAGAAGATATAACCGGACACCTGGAAAGAATAACCAACCACAAGACAGAAGCCCACTTCAACCGCAACTGCATACGCCCAAAGGCCAAAACAAGCCACACGGTGGAATATAAGACACAGCACCTTGCAGCGACACATGATAGCTGGTGGGATCAGGGACTCAAGTGCACGATACATCAGTGCACAACTACCGAATGTAGCAAGCCGTCCCCAACATGCCTTCTAAGACCACTCAAATCAAGACCAAACAACCTACAATAGTGACATATGCGAAAATAACAACAGTGGGGCGGGACACACACAGAACCCAAGAGGCGCACGCTGCCATGGAAGAACAAAATAGCGAAAATCAACAAATGCTTGCAGCCATCGCAACCCTAAAATCCTGACTGGATGCCGTAATCATCGGTGTAGGGCTCCTGCAACAAGATCTATCCTCAGTGGCAGAAAGAACTGGGTCGCTAGCAAAACAAGTGGCAGAGAATACAATGGGCATAAAGAAAATGACAGAAGACACTAGAACCCTACAACAAGTAAAAAACCTGCAAGACAGAGTGGATGATGCCGAGGGAAGAGCCCGAAGGAAAACGTAAGAATTATAGGCCTGAAGGAGAAGAAGGGACAGATCCTACAACATCATGTAGGATAGGATCGTGTTTGACCCCTACACTGCCCGCAGTTGCCCATATTTGATTACTATGCCCTCTTTAGCACTCCTACAGTAACTGCTAAAAACCCACCAATATATTACAACTACAGCATTTCATAGGACTTACTCTAAGACATAGCCGGCCTGACTAGCCCATGCCGCCTATCAAATCATGCCTGTAAACTACCCTACCTATGTTTGGATACTGTCTGCATTCAAGATGGCCTCATTGCTCATAGTGATACGACACACCTCAACTGCCACTGCTGAAGCTGATAGGCAGGACACTTCGCAACCAATCTGGACCCACCACTCCATGCCTAGAAAACCTTACATCACCTTACCTTGCCTACCATACTACCTCATTCTGATAGCATAATACCTACTAAATTCCTGCTATCCTTTTAACTTGAGTCTACACTTATGACTCTGACTACCATGCCGCTAGTCTACAATAACTTATCTCTCACACTAGCCCAATGGATTGTGTGATACGCCGCTAGACCTACGCCTAATCAACCATGCCCTACCATAGTTAGGAACCTGAGATTAGGAACCAGACTCAAGAATCCTTATCCACTACCCATGCACTACAGAAATAAAACTAACACTAAGGCCCTCCCTCCCCCAAAAAATTTGACTAAACCTAATAAAAGCTTAGAGACGAACAACTTAACCTCATTAACAAATACCACTAGTCCTCCAACTAGCCATGACAACTCTATCCCATTTAGCAAAAGAGCACCTATCAAAGGAGCATTGATAAATGCCAGATCCCTCACGGCTCACGTGCTTGATATCGCTGACCTGATAATCACTTATGAGCTCGGCTTCCTAGCTATAACAGAGACATGGCTCCATGCAGCCTCAGGACCGGCACTATCCCTAGCTATTCCAGATAACTACACTATCAACAGATTTGATACAGAATCTTCCAAAGGTGGAGGAGTAGCCTTTATTGCTAAAAAAAACAATTAGGCATAAGGGCTCTACCCAATCTATCTTTCATGTCAGGAGAACTAATCTCCATTAAACTACCCCTTATAGCGTCTTGTACAGTCACTATCCACCTTATATACAGACCACCAGGCCCAATCTCCACATTTGAGGAAGATATAACACATCTCCTCTCTTCTAATACTAAACCAGAGTCCCAAATTATGTTACTAGGAGACTTCAACCTAGGCCACCTTGGTGCAACTAATGTCAATGCATCAGCACTGGCCAATACAATATCTGAATTAGGTTTTACAAAATGCGTCACTAAGCCTACACATATCGAAAGGAGAACCTTAGACTGGATTGGTCACCTTAATTGTGGCACTAATATACTCGCGAATGAACCATGTGCTTGGTCAGACCATCACATCATCTCTTTCACTTTACAGAACAGCCTTATACCCAACCATTCCAATGCTTCAGCCACAGCGGCACTTACCAGAAATAACCTGAATATTACTGTAGAGAAACTAAGACCCCTACTACAACCCATATTCAACCACATTAATAGCAGCACAGACCCATCATCTTTAGTCGAGCTATTTAACCTTACGGTTAACCAAGCTATCGATACTATAGCACCTTTGAAATTGCCTAAAACTAAGCCTCGAGCACACCTAAACTCATGGTTCACCCCAGCCTCAAATCTCTACGTATTAACAAAAGAAGTGCAGAAACATTATCGAAAAAAAGAAAAACTCACTCACGCCTCTAATCTCTACAAAACAGCCATTCACCAGAGTAAAAGTGAGACTTACAACAACAGAATTACTAATGCCAAATATGGAACTGAGAGAATTAGAGTCCCCCATACCACCACCAGAAACTGGTACCAAAGATAAATCCTGATTTGCCAATATTCAAAAAGCTCTACTTGACAAAATAGCACTCCTACAAGCAAACCTTGAATCTAAAAACTAAGTGTGACCTCTGACTTACATCCACCTGAGACCAAGCCTTCTTCGGCAAAATCTTGTAACCCATTCAAATTCTCGCCCCTCTCCATTAAAGAGGTGGAAAGCATAATCTCAAGCCTTAAACCATCCGGATGTCAAGGGGACATCGGCCCAGCAACCATTATCAAAGAGGCAGCCACAGACTTTGCACCTTTCATGACAACACTTATAAACGCGTCTTTTGAAACTAACACAGTCCCATCCAACCTGAAAAATGCCTGGCTCCTCCCACTATTAAAAAACCCAATCTCGATCCTGACCCTCCTTCCAATTATAGACCAATTACCACAGTATCATTACTCCTGGAAATCTTGGACAGGGCAGCCTACCTACAGATACAGAAACACCTTGAAGTTAATAAGCTTCTGGGCCTTAGACAATCAAGTTTCAGACCTAGACATGGGACTGTAACGGCCCTGCTAGACCTGAAAACTCAGATGGACAACTTAAAAGATAAAGGAAAACTAGCACTCCTTCTCTTACTTGACCTCTCGGCTGCCTTTAATTTGGTCAATCACAAAGTCTTGTGCAATCACTTATCCTCAGCAGCTCTTTTTTCAGCAGAAGCAATCGCGTGGATCTATTCCTTTCTACACAATAGAGAGTGTTTTCCCCAACTGCAGCTGCCGATCCTGCTCCGATCACTTGCAGCATACCTCAGAGTTCCTGCGTCTCCCCGCCGCTTTACAATATATTCACCAAGCCCCTATTCGACAACCTTGACCATTTGGGTGTCACCTACACTAATTACACAGATGACACCCAAATCCTCATCCCAATCTTGGGGGACTATGACACTGACGCCAAACTGCTGAACAATATCTACTTAATCATCCAAGCATGGATGGCCACACCTGGCCTCGCCTTAAATGATGATAAGACTGAGCTACACCTCATGGGTTCTCAAACTAGACTAAATAAACTAGATACCCAGTTTAATTCCTTTAATATTGATGGAATCAACATCAAGGTGTCAAAGTATGTGAAAACACTTGGTATATAGCTTGACTCCTCACTAAAGTTGACTAGAGAAGTTAACGCAAAAGCCTCTGCCACAGCTTATACATGCAAACTAATAAACACCTGCAAACCCTTCCTGTCAACATCAAGTCCCACTAACCTGGCTAGAGCGCCTATTTTATCTAAACTGGATTACTGTAATGCATCATACTCAGGAACTAACAAATGTAATCTAAACAAATTGAAAATAATACAAAATAATGACCTCAGAAGAACATTAAACATCCCAAAAACTCACCATATTTCTGCGGTAAAACGGAACGTACAATGGCTACCAGTTGAGGATAGAATTGCATTTAAAACATCAGCACTCACCCATAAATGCCTCTCAAATTCAGCTCCAGAATATATTGCCTGTAAATTCTCAAGAAACCTTTTGGACCGGCCCACCAGAACCTCACAGTCACATTGTCTCAAAGTGCTGAGATTCAAGCTACAGAAAGCGGGAGGTAGTAGCTTCCCAGTACTAGCGGCAAAACTTTGGAATTATCATCCTATTCACTTGAGAGCAGAACCATCGTGTCTCTGCTTTAGGAACTATGCAGAAAACTGGCTCATAACTCAGGAGACACGATAACTGCATCCTTCCACTAGCGATTTGTATACACTTCTTAAGCTACCGAAACTGTGAAATGCATGTGAATTCTGCCATGTATTGTACTGTATCCTTCTTTTATTGTATTGAATGTCTTGTTAACTATATGTAACCATTTGCAATGCGCCCAGATACCTCAGGGCTAGGTGCGCTATATAAAAAAATAAACAAACAAACAAACAAACATAGATAGAGAACATGCTATTACAGGAAATTGGACCTAGCAACCTTACCCAAGGATTCACAGTGGAACGAGCGCATAGAACAAGCGCACAGGTCGCTAATCAGGAAACCTCCCCGGGGAGTGCACCCTCGACCTATAATAGCCAAGATATTGAATTACAAGGACAGAGAAAAGAAATTGACGTATTTTCAGACAGAAGGTACCATACAAAGAGCATCAGCTAAAATAACAGCGTAACCAGATTACACCCTCCTAGTACAACAGAAAATAATGCAATTCACTACAGCAAGGGCAATTTGAAATATATGTTGCTGTACCCTGCACACCTGAAAGTTATATACAAATACAAGGTCTTCTTTTTTGACACCCCAGAAGAATCACAAGATTGGATGGTCACAGAGAGATTAGCGCCGCGCCACAGCTATAATGAAACCCGCAACCCCAGATGATATCACATAAACCGACAGCATGCAAATGGCCACTGATGCCATTAAGAAGCAAGAACATGTTCAAATAAGACTCGGTACGTCACAAAACATACAAGCACACAGAGAGGGTTAGACCCCTGTGCATTCACATCTTTAGGATCGAAGTTCAGAAGTATTCACCTGCCATACACCAAACACCTTTGAACTGCCCAAACGGTGCATGGGAAGTGTGCGGGAATGCCTGAGCATTCTAAGTATTTCTGAGTGACAGTTAGAAGTTGGTAAGAATTTGGGGGGAGGGAACAGTTGTATGAGTTTGTTTGCACAACCACTAACCGCATTTGTATCAGAGAATAGAACCAGCCCGCAGATTCCCATGCGTTACCCACTACATTGAATACACGGTGTAACCCTCTCAGCCCCAAAGTGAAGAGTGGAAATACAGAATCGGACATAGCCACACCACCCAAATACCTACAAATGTCAGGCGCCCTTAGACTGATCACATGGAATGTCCGGGGTCTAAACAACTACATGAAAAGAAAGAGAGTGATGGCATACTTACGCAGACGAAAGGTAGACATAGCACTAATGCAAGTGACACACCTAACCAAAGATAAACAAAATACATTAGCTAAGAAATGGGGTGGTAACACAGTGGGCTCCACCTATTCCGCATACGCAAGGGGCGTGTTGGTCTGGATAGCACCAACAGTGGCCCTAGGAATTCTACACACGATCCCAGACAATGAAGGCAGAATGGTCTTAATACACGGGTTCCTAAAAAATAAGGAGATATGCATCATCAACACATATGCTCCAAATTATGATGCCTCCATGTTCTTCAAATCCATGTACTGTATAAAAAGGCCCTTGTAGGAACAGAGCCATAATATGGGGGTTGCGATTTTAATTGCATATATGACCCACTACCAGATAGATCAGACAGCAAACTAACATGCCCCACTCCCCCAGCCAAGACCTTAAACGCATCACTACAATTATTTGACCTTACAGATATCTGGTGGAGACTCAACCCAAAGTCAAAAAGTTACTCACATTACAGCGCCCCACATGACATACACAACAGAATAGACAACTTTTTCACAGACGCAGATGTAGCAGGCAAATTCACAGAAGCAGCATACAAGGCCAGAGTTTTGTCAGATCATGCCCTCTTCTGTTGTCCTGTCAAGCAACAACACCGAGAGCGTGAATCCCGACTTTGAAACTGAGAGGTGAGGCCCTACAGGACAAAGTGTTTAGAGACCACCTGAAAGAGAGCATAGACACTTACTTCCACCACGATACGGGTAGCGTCGCATCAGCAGCACATTAGGGAAGCATTCAAAGTTGTGATCAGGGCAAGGCCATAATTAAGTCAGGGGGATGCAAGCAGACATCACCAGAGAATTAAGTAAAGCTGAAAAATAATTGGTAAACAAAGAAAAAGAAGCAGCTAATGCAAACATCTGCCTTACTGACACGTTCAGGCTAAAACAGAGATGTATGACACACTGGGATAGACTGGGAAAACATAGCTACGCCAACCACATAAAGAGGCAACATGCAGCAGGCGACAAGCTTGGAAGGCTGGTAGCATGACTTTACAAAAACGACACCAAGCATGAAATAATCCTCACTATCACAGACAGACAGGGCACAGTAAGCACTACACAACCAGACATAAACAAAGCCTTCTTTGAATATTATAAGGCCTTGTATAAAAACACTACCATGGTACAACCCTCGGAAATAGAAGAGGCTCTGGCACAGATTAATCTACCCCGCCTAAACAACACAGCGGCCGAAGACCTAGAATCCCCCCTCACCAAAGAGGAACTAATCGCCCCTATCAAAAGCTTGCCAACTGGCAAATCCCTTGGTGCAGACGGATTGCCTAGTGAGTTTTACAAAGAATTTGCAGATCAAATGGCACTTCCACTATTAGACATGTTAAATGGAGCATATGACATGGGTATCCCCCCTACACCTCTAACAGATCCATAATTATACCTCTCCCCAGGCCAAACAAACCCGCCACAGAGTGCAGTTTAAACAGACCACTGTTGGCATTATTAAATCAGGGCAGTAAGATATTCACTGCACTGCTGGCTAACAGACTTAAAAAAGTAATAACTGATCACATCCACCTGATCACCAAACAGGTTATGTACCAGGGAGAAATATAATATGGAACCTACGTAGGCTACATCACATTATAGACTGTACTAACACCTGGGAGAGCTATTGTGTAGAAACCTGAAGGTGTCTCCCTAACTAGCCCCCGGGGATCTGTCATCCAGGTGGCCGGGTCACGGCCATCGCTATTGGATCCAGTTCCTGGGGGTAGACCAGTGAGAGAGGATCACCTGGATGGAGGTTCCTCGCTGAGTGGGAGTGGGACACTGACGGGTGAGAAATGGTATTCCCCTTCCTTTGACACCTTTTCCCCATCCTCTCACGTAGGACACTTTTGCACAACACAAAGGACAACGGACTAGCACTAGAGCCATTTACCTGACATGTCCTAATACAAAGTCAGTCAATTGACCAGAATCACACACACCTGATGGCCCTTTCCCTTCCCCACAGGGATAAAAGGTGGACCCTGAGAGCACAGTACGAGCACGGCAGACAGCACAATGAGACGGCTAATCAGGCGCGGCAGTTAAAGCAAAGGAGAAAGGTGGCAGGAATCGAGAGGGTGGCGAGGAGAGAAACGACCTTGCTCTTTTCTTCCCAGGCCAGCGGAACCTTCGTGGAAGAGAGCCTAAGACTGCAAACAATTGCACAAGTGTCTTGCAGCAGATGTCAACCGTACACAGGGCACGCCTAGGCTGATAAGCAGGAGTGAGAGAAGCTTACTCCAGAGAGAAAAAAGTTAAGCAGTTCATCAAAGCTGGTGAGTCGAGGGGAGGACCGATAAGAACCTGGCTCTGTTGAGTCAGAATCGCAAAGTGGCAAGTTTGAACCATGTTCAAGGAACTGTGAAAGAACTGTAAAAAGTGTTAAGGGGAGAACAGCTAACGAAGGAAACTGGCACCACGTGGGTGCCTACTCAAGAGACTTTGGTCGATCCCCATCAAAGCAAAACAACCGATACCAGAAGTGTGTTGACAACCGTGAACCCGGCCGAGCAATGTCCACTGGAACTCTTTAAAAGACATTGGGCCTCATTATAAGTGTGCCGGTCCGGTAACAACGGTACTGGTAAGCCTAGCGGCACTGTTGTTACTTGACCGGCACACTACCGGTCTGCCTGCCGGAGTCGCTGTGCCCGGCAGGGCTGACCCTGCGGACACATTGGCCATGGTAAGCAGACCGTAACTGAGGCACTGGCACCGTTATTAACGGTGTCAGTGTTTCCATGTTCCCCATTCCCATAGAGTCCTATGGGACTGGGGAGTAACCGAATTACCAGCACCTGACTTCCCGGCCGCCGGGGTTGGAATGCCCCGGTGTTACCAGCAAGCCAGGCGCTGGTAATGTTTTCGGGTCTGGCGACATCCCGCCGGTATCACCGGCAGGGTAACCGCCAGACCCGTAATGAGGCCCATTAAGATTTGTGAAGAAGGAATGGCCATAGTGAACCTGACCGGGGGTTGTGGGAGGAGATTCGAGAGGGGTCAGTGCCGGAAGAGGGGCACCCAAGGGTGGAAAATCCTCACCCTAAGTAAAAGCACGAAACAAACTTTCATTTGTTGAAGGAACTTTTGTTTTGTTATTTGAAGACATCTGGTCCTAGAAGGCAAAAGACTTTCAAGTGACACAAGATTTGGCCTTCGACAGCCCTGATAGCTGAAAGCTGAACTGTCATCTTGTGCTGGGAGAGCTTGGGAGTGTGCTGTGCTCCACAATCTCACCTTACCCTGTGCTTAAAACGTGGGGAAGGGAGACCCAGGCTACTGCATCCTGACATATTATTTGAGAACACTTCTTTTCTTGAAAACTATCCCACACCCTTTTTTGTATTAGTTGTAAGGTTTGGCAATAGGTTTCTTAGTATAGGCCCTTTTGATTTGACACAACACAATTAGGACTGCCTTATTTTTCATTTGATGCTTAACACTTGCTCCCATCTTAGATTTCGGTTTAGATTAGGTGTTTTTCCATCCTGCATTCATTGTTCAATAAACACCCTTGAACTGTGATCACTTGTGTCCGTTTTACTTGTTGCCACCATGATTTCCTTACAGCTATCAAAGTGTTTTACTCAATCAAATGGTTGTGGCTATTCACTACATTACGACGTTATGGCTTAGGGCCTAAATACACCAGGTGGATACAGATGCTATATAGCGAACCACTAGCTAGGGTCAAAACAGGACACCAATTCTCAGAACAATGGCAACTGGAAAAGGGCACGAGACAGGGATGTCCCCTGTCTCCTATGCTTTTTATACTAGCCCTGGAGCCCATAGCAGCATTCTGTAGACAAGAATACGAAGAGGCAAGCATAACAATACACAGAGTACGTCATCTGATATCAATGTATGCGGATGACTTGCTGTTATACATACAAAGACCAGAGGAGAATTTACAATACATACTAGAGGTACAAGATAGGTTCGCAGAGCTGTCTGGCATAACGGTTACCAGTGAAAAATCATGTGTGTTCCCGCTGGCAGGGCTGAAGAGTAAAGATGCAAAAGCCTTACACACACTAACAATATGCTGGAACAATGAATTGTTCAAATACTTAGGTAAAGACATACATCACGACCCAAAATCGGAACATGCACACAACACACAGGGAGCAATGGTAGGGGTATCAAGGTCTATGGATTTATGGACGTGACTACCCATTTCATTAATTGGAAGGACAGTGTTACTAAAATTGGTAGTGCTCCCGAGACTGTTGCACTACGTTACCCATATCCCGCATAATATACCCAAGAAATTCCTGTAAGCATTGAACACTAAATACAGGGGATTCCTATGGCAAAACAAAAGATGTAGACTCGCCCTATTCACACTCCAAAGACCACACGCAGATGGAGGAACCAGAGTGCCCAATTGTGAACTATATTTCTCAGCTAGCCAACTGCAATTCGTCACAGGATGACTGTCTGACGAGCTGACACAAGACACCCACTTTTACAACCGTCCAGCAAACCCTTTTACTTAAAAGAAATACTATGGATAAGTAATACTCACCTACGACACCTTCCACATTTACTAATATTAGGCAGGCAGTTGTGGCAGAGGACCTGCAAAACCCTAGGGATAACAGCCCCGTTCTCTCCGCAAATCCCCCTGGTGGCACTAACGCCAGAGAGCCAACAGTGTCATGATGCCTACCCCCGGGGACCCAGACCAAGTCCAGCAACCCCGGAAGCAGGCATCAAGTTACCCCAAGCAAGCCCAACAACCCCTGCTAGGGGCTATTTGGGTGCAGTCCTGGCGCCTATGGCGCCAGGCTCATATGGAGAGTCAGTCCTGGCGCCATAGGCGCCAGGCTCATAGATTAAAACTTACCTGATGCAGACCATGCTGCAGACTTACCTGATGCAGACCATGCTGCAAGAGCTCCAAGCCAAAAGAGGCTTGGAAGGGACTATTTTACCTAGGGAATATTTTTTTACTCAGGTGGGGCTGGGGAGGAATACTTACCTGGGACTACTTTGGAGGCTATTTAAACCACGCCTGAAGAGCAGCACACGCTTCGCGTTATTCTGCATCCAGCAGCGTAATGCTGACCATGCCTGCATCTGCATCCAGTCTTCTGCCACGCCCGCCTCGAGTTTGGGGCTCCTAGAAAAAGGGAGAAAGAAGGAGAAAAGGTTAGAACAAGAGCAATACCTTTGATCCTTACCTGAATTCCCGATACATCGCGCCTACAAGCTGGAAGAAAGAAGTTATTTTATGCGCGTCGCCTCACCTGCTGCTGCGCCGCGCGGAACTCACCGGCCTTCGCAGCATCTTCACATTCCACCGCACCCTCATGCATGTTCCCGCCTCACTCCGGCACCTAAGGAGAAGACAAGAACAGCAAGGTGAGCCAAGGGAATACACAGAGGAATACCCCCCATAGACTTATCTGACTTTACCACCGGGGGTACTATTCCTCTTCACGGATCGGCGCAGCTTCCACTGCATCCTAGCCGAACCCCAGCCCCTAAGGGGAAACAAAAGGACAGCAAGGTGAAACAAAGGGACTAACAAGGGGAACCCTCCTCACCACAAAAGACTTACCTGATTTTACCGCCAGAGGCATTATTCCCCGAGACTTCATACTTTCTCTCAGCGCCTGAATAAGGGAGAAAGCAACAGATTACATATGGACATTATTTTATCGAACTGTGTTGGATAATACAAATCCTTACCAGAATATTACCGGTTGCCACGAGGAACTCTTCAGTAGGGTCAAGCTGCAACCTGCAAGGAATCGGACAAGAGTGAAAGTCAGGCATTTGAACTATTATGAACTACATACTTACGGCGTCTTGCCGGGAACATCGGAGTCAATATTGTTCTGGAACTCACCAATTCCTTCGAGCCAGTGAAGCAACTGGTTATCTACGCGCCCCTGCGCTCAATGCAGGATGGAGAGATCATCTTTTCAAACCATCAGGTGAGACTATAAGAGGGGACATCAAAGGTGATCAGTGGGGAGAACAGCGGGGTGGGGGACTTTACGCTCAACTCCACCGGTGGTTAATTCCCTTTCTCCATTTGCAGAAGAATATTCCTACAGGCCAAGCAAACAGAGCTAGGTGGGCCAATCCAGTCCGTCATCTCGGTCCTACGTGTCACATTGGTGGATACCGCAGCTGTCCAGTCCAGATCGACGCCTCTGTGGGAGCCAGGTGAGCGTAACAACAGGGATGGTTGAGCATACTGAAATACTGGGAACCCAACCGAGGGACAACTATTAGCGACCTGTTTCAGGAAGGCACACTAATAGACTTCACAGCATTGACAGAGCAGACAGGACTACACAAAGGCCAATACATAATGTACAATACAATGCTTAGCAAACTTAAACAAAATTGGCCAGCACCCAAAGCCCAGCCTGACACAAACGAAATAATTAAAACCTTACATGATGTGATGTGGCACAGGGAGGGCATACAGAGTCCCACATAACCAAACTGCTCCTCACCCAGCACTCTGCTACTGGGGGAAACGTGAGACAAGCATGGGAACAGGATCTGGGAGAAGTATGCACGGACTCAGAATGGTACGGGTGCTCTCATATCACAAACAGGTGTTAGGGAGAACTTTCAGTTTAGTGCTAAATTCCTCCCACCTTAGAGATCCCCCAACCCTTTTGCTGAACTTTGGGACTTTGTACTTTTAATCCTATGCTTTTTCTGTGTTTCTTTTGACTTTGGAGTCTTACAACTCCATAGGCATCATCGTTTTACATTGTGCCACACAGCACCTTCAGTGCAGTGACACAGGGAAGTCTTCCAGATTTTGCAAAAGTTTAAATACCTTCTCTTGGTTAAACTACTGTTTCCAAGAGCAGTGTAGTGAAATTGACTTTAGTAACTTTCTAGACCGAGCACACACTATCTTACTATAGGGTGCTGGAGGTTTTATTTAGTATCCCTTTTGTCTAGTTTCTCATGTAACATTTTTATGTTACCCTTTCTACAATTAATGGCTGGTGGCAGTGCTTTACTTTTTCCTACCATTGTGTGTTTCTACCGCGGGCTGCAATTGCAGTTGTAGTAAAGCACCCATGGGTGCCCATTTTGACAAAATGGCCCCAGTCTTCTTTTTTCACCATTTCTTGTTGGAAAGGTCCTTCTTGAAATTTACTCTGCGTGCCAAACTAGGTTTGGTTCCCTTTGTTCATTTTGTCTTCGGCGGGATTCACTGGTGAAGCCCGCCTCTGGCTCCAGCGTGTCTGGCAGGGCAGGAAGTGAGGGAGGTCCCCGAAACTCCCTGTGGTTAATCCCCTTGGTAACAGGAATGCACCCAAAGGTGATTGGCTGGCTGGCTGTCCTTGGAGGACAGCGACCCTGCTGTGTGCGTGACAGCTAGGCTGTGAATTAATGGGAGAAACCTGCATAAAAGGCGGGCTTTTGGCTTGAAAGGCAGAGTCGACCACTGGACGAAGGAATACGAAGAAGAACTTGGAAGAGACGCTTGCTGCAACTTCTGGACCGTTGGTTTGCCTGGTGAAGCACTGCTGCATTGCTGAAGCTTCAAATTCACCTCGACTAGAGAAGCCCTATGTCACGCTTTCCACCGCACACCCTCTCCCTGCTTACCCCGCACGCCCGGCCCCTGCCAAACACCATCAGGGGATCTTGCATGTGCATTCTGGCAGTCGGAGACTGCATCCCCTCACCTGCAATACCAGGACACACTTTGGACCAGGGGTTTATCGACCTTCCCATCGCTGGCAATTACAATGGAGACTCCCGCTGGCAGCCCGCTGACAATCCACATCGTTTACGGAGGACCTCGCGTCACGTGAAGGGGCCAACGCGATCACGCATCACGTGAGGGGGCTAGCACGGCAAAGAGTCACGTAGCGTCAATGCTTCCGCATCATGTGACGCGCATCACGTGACAGTCCAACGCATCACGTGTCTTTCCCGATGATTCAAAAGGCGTCCAGGAACACGGAAGCGTTGCTTCACTGCTGATCTCTGTCAGTACTGTACGGCTCTTGTTCCCTTGTTTTGAACCTTGCTACTACGACCTCAGATTTTTGCTACGACCTCGGATTTGTTTCTGGATTGCTCTGTCTACCCCCTGGCACCTTGAACTTGGCTTTGCACACTACTACGACCTTGGATTTGTTTCTGGATTGCTCTGTCTACCCCCTGGCACTTTGAACCTTGGCTTTGCACATTGTTACGACCTCGGATTACGAATTGGACTCCCTTACAATTTAGTTTTGATTTGGAACTTTGGCCACTGGCCTCTTGTAGGCGCTCGCTGGTTGCACAACCCGGACTGCTTCAAACCACGTTGTGCGCCCATCTACAGAGTCTCGAACACCCCCCTGACCCTCTGCTATTGGAAGTTCATCAAGCCCCGTCCCGGGCCCCACTATCCTTTCCAACAGGGGGACACTTCCTATAATCTTAGGTAAGTGGTGTTCTGTTTTTCTTGCTGGGTATTCCTTGTATTACACGCACATTGTTTGATAACCACTCATTGCCTTACAGCGTTTAAGGGGTCCTTCTGGCAGGTCCCGGTTCCAGACCTGACGGCTCACAAAAACATCCTGTGGCCTCAAATACCTCACAGGCACTGAATATCTCGTTGTCTGTGTGGTACTTGGGGACGGAGGCATTATTAAACTTCACGACCATCAAGAACAACTTCATAACAGACTGTGAAGCCTTCCTGGTCGTGCTGATTATGGATGCCTCCGCCGGGGACCCAGTGACCGCTTTAATGCAGGCTGTCGCGGCCCTCAGGACCGACATGGCCGCTGCCACCATTACCATTCACCATCGTCTCGACGCTTTACAAAGCGCATGTCAACCTCTGCCCGTTGACGCCGAGTTCGGTGATCCCAACCCTCCGCTCCAGCCTGTCCCTACTCCACCTCCTGCTCCCACTCCTGTGCTACTCCCGACTCCTCTTCCCCTGGCGCCCCCAGAACGCTACCAAGGTGATCCCCGGAAGTACTGCACGTTCATCAACCAATGTAAGCTGCACTTTTTGTGCAGACCCCAGGCTTTCCCCGATTCCGTTTCCAAGGCCGCCTTCCTCCTGTCCCATTTATCCGGTGTAGCCGCCACATGGGCGAATCCATTACTAGAGAATGACCATCCTGCTTTGTACGACTTCGAACTACTAGTGTCTGAAATGGCGAAAGTATTTGATAACCGTTATAAGGCCCAATCACGAGACCTGGAACTCCTAGAACTATCACAGGGCAAGCTTTCTCTGATTGAATATATCACTCGGTTCAATCAACTTGCAGCAGAAACATCCTGGCCAGAGCAGAAAAAGGCGATTGTCTACTACCGAGGGCTATGCAACCCCATGAAAGACGCCCTCGCGGTGGTTCCATCCCTTCCTTCTGTTTTCTCTGATCTGGTTGATCTCACACTGCAGGTGGACGCTCGGAGAACTGAGCGGAAAGCGGAGACGTCTTTTTCAGGCTAACCCTCTCCTGCTTCGGCTACCACTGGTGTTGAACCCATGCAAATTGGTGGCATTCGTAGTCCTATAACCCCAGCTGAGCGGGAACACAGGAGAACCAGTAACGCCTGTTTTTACTGTGAGATTAGTGGGCATTATGTAAAAGAGTGTCCCCGTCGGCCCAAAAACAAGACTCCAGGTTTTCTGAAGGCTCGCCCTTGAGGGGGGTACCGGCGAGCCCCTCATCGACCCCCACCGGACCCATGTTTGGCCCTATTAGACCCATAGCTGTACATGTACTGTTGAAACCCACCAGGGAAGTCACGCATGCCGTACGCATCGTGATTGACTCAGGGGCCACTGGCTGTTTTATCGTCATCACTTTAGCCCAACATCTCAACCTGCCCCTGATTCAGAAAGAACATCCTGAACCTGTACAAGCGGTTGACGGCACCTCCCTTTCGTCTGGTCCGATTAGACACCAGACTGCCCCTCTGGAAGTGGTGATTCAGGACACCCATAGAGAAACTATGTCTTTTGACCTCATCACCACGCCCCAGTTCGGCATCATACTCGGTATTCCCTGGTTAAGACAACACAACTCTTTGATCAATTGGGGAACCGGGCAGGTAACATTTGAATCAGAGGTATGTCAACATTTCTGCTTAACAGAACCCGGGTCCCACACCTCTCCCGCCGCTATTCTTGGTGCCATGGCCTCTTCCCGAATTGAGGACGTTGATCCACCCACACCTACACATACCGTGGGGGCTGTTATAGCAGGTATCCCTGCTGATTATCATGACTATCTGCAGGTTTTTGACAAAGCCACGGCAGAGGGTCTCCCTCCGCATAGGCCTTATGACTGCCCCATTGATCTGATTCCTGATGCACCAATACCAAAGGGTAGGATATACTCGTTATCCCATTCCGAAGAGCGGCTTTGAAGGACTATATACAACAAGCCCTACGGTTAGGCCACATTCGTCCCTCTTGTTCTCCAGCCGCCTGCCCTATCTTTTTTGTGCCCAAAAAGGAGGGTGACCTACGTCCATGCATAGACTACAGACCGTTGAATGCCATTACTATAAAGAACAGGTATCCCATTCCGCTCATCTCCACCTTGCTTGATAGATTGACACGTGCGTCTATCTTTACTAAATTGGATCTAAGGGGGGCATATAACCTGATCCGAATGCGCCATGGAGACGAATGGAAAACAGCGTTCTGCTCCCGGCAAGAGTTGTATGAGTATACCGTAATGCCTTTTAGGCTGTGTAACGCCCCTGCCACCTTCCAGCGTTTCATTAATGAAGTCTTCTCTGACATCCTTGATGTATATGTTGTTGTCTATCTGGATGACATACTGATATTTTCGTCCTCCTTGGAAGAACATGTCATGCATGTCAGGGAAGTCCTATCCCGTCTCAGGAACAATGCTTTATTTGCCAAACCAGAGAAGTGTTTGTTTCACTCAAAAGAGGTGGTCTTCCTGGGCTTTCACCTCACGCCCGGGGGTCTCTCCATGAATTTGTCGAAGGTCAGAGCCATCATGGATTGGCCTGCCCCTGTCAACATCAAACAGCTTTAATCTTTCCTTGGGTTCGCTAATTTTTACCGGCGCTTTATCGCCGGTTTCTCGGCCATTGTTTCTCCACTCACAGCCTTGACCAGCCCTCTTGTTCCGTTCTCCTGGACTCCCGACCATCAGAAGGCGTTTGAGGCACTTAAATCTAGGTTTGTGTCGGCTCCGGTGTTACAACACCCAGACCCAGAACTCCCATTCATCCTAGAGGCAGACGCCTCCTCTTTCACATTATTGGCAGTCCTTTCACAGCCTTGTCCAACCACAGGCCGTCTACATCCGGTGGCATATCATTCCTGGAAATTCACACCAGCCGAGTCCCACTATACGGTCACCGAAAAAGAACTGTTAGCCATAAAGGACGCCCTCCAGACATGGCGTCACCACCTCATCGGGGCAAAACATCAGACGGTAATATATACCAATCATAAGAATCTGCAAGACCTAGCAATGCTGAAATGTACGAACAGCAGACATGTGCGCTGGCATCTTTTCCTTGCAGCGTTCGATTTCATAGTGAAACATAGGGCTGGTCTCTCCCACGGCAAGGCGGATGCACTTTCCCGGTCTCCTGGGGGGGAATAACTGCCTCTATTTCCTGACACGTTGTTAGAAAAAGGCCATTTCATCTGTATGTGCACACCGTCCCCTCCCATGCTTGCCGTTATCAGACGCTGGGTTTCCCAACACCCTCATGCCTTAACAGAGTGGGACGTCCAGCTCCAGGAGGTTGCCTTTTATTCAGGGTAAACTATATCTCCCAACCGGCAATGTACTCAATCAGGCACTCGCTTGGTCTCATGATGCCGCAATCAACGGGCACCCGGGGCAAAAACGCACCCTAGAACTCCTACAGCGGTGGTGCTGGTGGCCTTCAATGCGGAGAGACATTGAAAATTACGTCAACACTTGTTCAATATGTGCTCAGTGCAAGTCGTCTAGGGGACGTCCTCTAGGGTTGCTCCAACCACTACCAGTCCCGCCCAGGCCCTGGCACACGGTCTCTATGGACCTTATCACAGACCTTCCCCGCAGACGAGGCTACGACACGATCTGGGTTATTGTCGACTCCTACACAAAGATGGCCCGCTTTATACCATGTACAGGGATACCTTCAGCACCCACATTGGCCCGTTTATTCTTTCAGTCCGTTTTCTGTCTGTTTGGTCTCCCACAGGTTATTGTTTCAGATCGAGTGTCCCAGTTCACGTCTTGTTTCTGGCATGCTCTCACTGGCCTCCTGGGTATTGATTCCCGCTTCTCCTCTGCCTATCATCCAGAAATTGACAGGCAGACCGAGAGGGTGAATCAGGCCCTGGAGCAGTATTTGCGCTGTCTTACCCTCCAGTACCAGGATTCTTGGTTGAACCTGCTCCATCTGGCTGAGTTTGCCTATAACAACTCCTGGCATTCGTCTACTGGTTTCTCCCCTTTCTACTCCTTATACGCCCAGCATCCTCGTGCCCTTCCTCTTCTTGACTTTCCTTCCGCCACTCCTGCTGCTGATGCCTGCGCTCGTGACTTGGTCGCGATCCACGCCCAAACCCTTACCCACTTGCGCGAGGCCCAGGTGGTGATGAAAGCGAAAGCGGACCGGAGGCGGCTGGTGGCTCCTGAGTACCATGTGGGTGACCGTGTTTGGCTCTCGACTCGCCATTTACATATTCCTGGCTGCCGCAAGCTGCTGCCTCGTTTTGTTGGTCCCTACAGAATCACTAAGGTCCTGAACCCTGTGGCTTTGCGCCTTTCTGTTCCGCCTGCCTGGCAGATTCACCCTGTTTTTCACACCTCCCTCCTCAAACCTTGCCTTGCTCCTACCCAACTCAGTGTCCCTCCTGCCCCTGTTTCTGTGTCCTCTCCTGACAAGTATGAGGTCAGTGCCATTTTGGGTTCCCGTTTTCTCAGGGGTCGTCTTCAGTATCTTGTGGATTGGGTGGGTTATGGCCCTGAGGACCGCTCTTGGGTCCATTCCCAGGATGTTCACGCTCCGGTTCTGGTTGCACGTTTCCATAGGGACTACCCCTCGAGCCCACGGGGTCGTGGGCCTTTGGGAGGGGGCTCTGTCACGCTTTCCACCGCACACCTTCTCCCTGCTTACCCAGCACGCCCGGCCCCTGCCAAACACCATCAGGGGATCTCGCATGTGCATTCTGGCAGTCGGAGACTGCATCCCCTCACCCGCAATACCAGGACACACTTTGGACCAGGGGTTTATCGACCTTCACATCGCTGGCAATTACAATGGAGACTCCCGCTGGCAGCCCGCAACAATCCACATCGTTTACGGAGGACCTCGCGTCACGTGAAGGGGCCAACGTGATCACGCATCACGTGAGGGGGCTAGCACGGCAAAGAGTCACGTAGCGTCAACGCTTCCGCATCATGTGATGCGCATCATGTGACAGTCCAACACATCACGTGTCTTTCCCGATGATTCAAAAGGCGTCCAGGAACACGGAAGCGTTGCTTCACAGCTGATCTCTGTCAGTACTGTACGGCTCTTGTTCCCTTGTTTTGAACCTTGCTACTACGACCTGGGATTTTTGCTACGACCTCGGATTTGTTTCTGGATTGCTCTGTCTACCCCCTGGCACCTTGAACTTGGCTTTGCACACTACTACGACCTCGGATTTGTTTCTGGATTGCTCTGTCTACCCCCTGGCACTTTGAACCTTGGCTTTGCACATTGTTACGACCTCGGATTACGAATTGGACTGCCTTATGATTTAGTTTTGATTTGGAACTTTGGCCACTGGCCTCTTGTAGGCGCTCGCCTGGTTGCACAACCCGGACTGCCTCAAACCACGTTGTGCGCCCATCTACAGAGTCTCGAACACCCCCCTGACCCTCTGCTATTGGAAGTTCATCAAGCCCCGTCCCGGGCCCCACTATCCTTTCCAACAGGGGGACACTTCCTATAATCTTAGGTAAGCGGTGTTCTGTTTTTCTTGCTGGGTATTCCTTGTATTACACGCACATTGTTTGATAACCACTCATTGCCTTACAGCGTTCAAGGGGTCCTTCTGGCAGCTCCCGGTTCCAGACCTGACGGCTCACAAAAACATCCTGTGGCCTCAAAGACCACACAGGCACTGAATATCTCGTTATCTGTGTGGTACCAGGGGACGGAGGCATTATTAAACTTCACGACCATCAAGAACAACTTCATAACACCCTACAACTGACGACTTCTCCCCTTGGGTTGGTGAGACCAATCAACCCCAAAGCGAACTCTTCTGGACATCCTCTCGGAGCTGGCTGTACTTGTATTGCTGCTGCAGGAACCAATTGCCAGGGAGAGAAACACCAGAATCGAGTGCCTCGTTTTTAAGTCGGACCCGAGCTACAGGAATATCCTCCCGACTCCCATGAAGCAGGACTGACCAAGCCTGAGTCACCTCAACAGAGTGCTGGACCCCACAGTGTCCTAGTGATTTAAGTCCCCACAGGGTGCAGGAAGTGTCTGTGTGCCATCCCAAATTGGTATCTACAGATTTAAAGAAACTGAGAGTGTGTATTTTGAAGTATATTTTTGTTACATGTTTCTGCTCCCTTCTAAAGAAGGCTTATTCAACTGACAGTTAAATTAATAAATGATTGTTTATTCAAGAAACCTTGAGTGTAAGTGTTTATTTGGATACTTGTCACTGTGAATCTCTATGTTACAACCCTGCAGGTCACATTGACCCCTCTTGAGATAAGCCTGTCTGCTCAGTCACGATACCAACTTGTGTAGTACATGATTATACGAAAGGATGAGTTAACTATTGCCAGGAGGACAGGGCTGGTGCAGTCTCCCACAGGGTACTGCGTACAATCTTGCCTAACAACGGGTATCTAGGAATGCTAAATTGCAACTGTTACAAATATTCATTACACACAGAGCATACCTAATACCGCAGAAAATGTCAAAATGTAATCATTCGGAGATGCAACGCTGTCCAAAGTGCAGACTAGAGAAGGCCGGAATGACGCATATATTCTGGTCCTGTCTTAGAGTGCAGCAGTATTGGGAAGCAATAGCGAATAAATTAGCTATGGCAGAAGTGAGGCTTGATGTTTGCTCACCCTCGGCCTGTCAGCTAAGAATGTTCCTACGGCCCAAACGTGCAAAACATATCAATAAACTGAAAGACCTGGCGTATGTACTAGCAAAACGCAGAATAGCTATGGGATGGAAGTCTCAAAACGGACTAGCCGTGAATCTTTGGCAGAAAGATCTAGAAAAATTGATGATAGCGGAAACCTTGGTTTGGCAAAGAACTAGCCATTGGAGCCAAGCAGAAGAAGGAACCGCCATACCAGACTGGAGAATACTCCCACAATAACTATTCACAACTACCGCAGGTGCGCCAGGAGGTGTAGCTCCCACGACAGAAACAAGCATGTCTACCACAGCAGTAAACGATTGAAGCATATATACCAAAAACAAGTACTGTACAGTGGTATGATAAGCAGGAAGAGTTTGTGCAGTTGTTAACAGTTACCCGTTGGGATTGGGAGAGGGGTTGTTGGGGTATGAAGTCAAGCCTTTATAGATAGCTTTACACCAAATATGCAGAAGACTGTTGTCATGATGTTCAAAGTGTACATCACCACATTGTAATTCAAATAAAATAAAAATAATGAAAAAAAAGGTTATGATGCAATATTAGACAAGGAATTCTGAACATACTGCCTCAACACACACTCCACTTCATTCTATGTTGCTCTACACCAAATATGGCTCGTTATTAAGACATATAGTGGAAAGGAATTTCCTTAACAATTCCTATGGAAGAAATATGTATTATGTATTGTATGATGACGTTTTTTAAAAAGGGTAAGCTTTTAGATTTTTTAGTAATTTGTAGGGGGCATTATGTTTTTAGATGTTAATGTTTTGTAATTGTATTTCTAGCTATGTATGCTCAAATATTATGGATTTGATGATTAGAATTATTTTTTCAAAACAAATTCTGAATGAATTTCAAGAATTCGTATATGTGTATATATGTATTAACACATTTACGTGTAAAGTTCTATGAACTAAAGAACGTATAAATAAATAAATAAGTGTCTCTCTCTGTGGCACAAAAAACAACAACAATATAACAGAATAAGGGGTTGCTGCAGTAGATTGCACAGACTTGCGGATTTCCTGTTTTGATGCATACCCTCTTTTCGTGTCCAGTTAATTGCTTATGTGAAACATGACTTTCCACACACCTTTCGCCACCTGCAGGTATGACTCTGCTGCATGTTACAGTATGGCAGAAAGATATAAGGTTGTCCTTAGAGACGTCAACATCACTATGAGCATGGGCACGTGTTCATGCCACAGAAGCATGAGGAACCCATGATAGAGAGAACCCCAGTACCCTTTCACATACGGAAAATGCAAGTCCAGGAAGACGAGAAATAGCTAGTCATGCTCAGCCAAAAAGGCTTTGTAATCTGACGGGTTAAACAGCTCTGATACAATCAATGAAACATCTCATGCCTGGCGTCCTCTTCCACTAGCCTTACATTCTTTCTTGTGCTCATGAATCATTCATCTGTGTGCTTGTTTTGTTTCCTGTAAAAGCACTCGGCCCGTTTACTAGCACTAAAAACAGTGTGTTACTGTTGTGGTATAACCAGGAAGTCTAATTACTCCGAAAAGTCCAGTAAAGTTAGAACCCGCATACAAATATCTTTCGATGGAAAACACGAATGTCTGAACGTCTGCTATAAGCAGTGGTAAAATAATCTCGGGAACAGGCGCCAATGCACGCAGTGATGACATGTATGCAAACATACTTTCAGGCTGAGTTTTTAAGCAGCTCTTGGTGTTTACAATGCATGTAATGATCCCTGTTCATTCTAGATCCAGTATTGAAGTAACAGTGAACAAAGCAGCAGGCTTTTCCGTGGAATAATTGACTGCCAGTCAACTTCGAGGTCCTGTGCCAGAGTTGGATTTCCGATGATAAGACCTGCTGGAACCAACACTGTTAGATGCCAACCCATGGCAAGTCATCCAGAACATTAACCCTGAACTCGTCCAATTCTACCAATGATGGTGTACCCAAATTGTATCGGGGCGCAAAACGTACACACTAAAAACAAACATAAAGAGACAAGACAAGTGGGCCCCGGATGGTAGGGGCCGAAACTAATACCTTTCAATGCAAAAGATGTGTTGAATTGGAAACAAAGCTAACTCCGGAAGTAAATGTAAGAACTGGAGGAGTCTCTGATTGGGTTCAAGCCTTCACTCTTGAACCCTGCTTCCACTTTCCTCTCCAACACTTTGATTCTTCTTGAGCCTCCCCCAGCATTCTACTCCTTCCACATTCTACATTACCAGTACACATTCTCTACTCCATTCCGGAACTATATTCAACAGCAAACAATGCGATAACCCACGGGGTCTTCCTTTAATGTAAAAGACATCACCCAACAAAGAAAATCCTCAGCGGGAAGACCAAGTGCAAAGCTGATGCTGGCGGAAGCAACTCTAGTAAGTCCCACATTGAGCTGATTATGTCTCAAAAAGGTGCGGGGAGACCTCTGTGGACAGTCCTAGAGATATCCACGAGGGGCGACCCCAAGACACTTGCCTAGTTCAACACCCCTGGATGATCAAAGGCAGCCACACAGCATTTGTTGTTAAAGACATAGCTATGAATGACTGCAGATATCTGTTTATGAAAGGTGCTGAGGGTTTAAGATCTTAATGACTACTATCAAAAGCCACAAAGAGACTGTTGCACCAGCGACCATCATAAGAGTTGCCAACATTCGTCAAAACAGCCCTTTAAACATCCGAACTGTGAAGAGCCACCTCCTACCGGGAAGGCTGACAGGGACACAGTCCCAGCAGAACAATCTCAAATTCTAAAGGAAAGGAAGCACAAATCTTTGGTAAATAATTCCGACCAGTCCGCAAAACAAAGCCTCAGGAAGATATTTCATATAAGAAGGATCATATACCAGTGCCTCTATATCATATGATGGAAGAGATAGCCACCAAAAATAGTTTTGAACAATCATAAATGTAAAGGGTAATGCATCATAGGTTCAAGCGGGGACCCCATTGGACAAGTTCACCAGAGATGGTATCCAGGGCCGGCGAGTTCAATAAGGTACCACCAGGTTCAGAGATGCTCTTTCGGTCCTGATTTTTCAAAAGCAGACTTGTTCTTTGGTGTTGCAAGGGAAATTCATGACCCCGTCATTGGATCTGTTAGAATTTGCTAAAATGCTGTTTGTGATAGTGGTTGTTCCAGTGACAACAGAACTACTCGACTAAATCGGTCCACTGAAATGTTCAATATTCCCTCGATGTGGTCGGCTGAAATGTTTGTTAGGTTTACCGCTGCCCATTCCATGCTTGAGTCTGCAACGTTTGATAGGGCTCTGACCATTGCACGCCATTGCCTGTTTAGGCAGGGCTTGGTTACTGCATTGCCTCTGTATACCAGGACTCATTTCCCCTATAAGAACAGTGAGAACACAATTTGGGCCCTGAGGAATACCTGAAGTTCCTTCCAATTCCAAGTTCTCCTTTTCGGAAGTGTTCTGTAGGCCTTGAGAGCCTTCCTCTCCCCAAGGTGGCTCCTCAACGATCCTCTCCCCCAGGTGGCCCCTCAACCAGTTCCTCAAATTCCCTAGGCTTAGGTCTGAATAACCTCTTCATGGGGGTTTCCAGCAGCATCCCCCTTTGGAGGTTGGCTATGCTATAAACTGGACAGTACTGGGAGACCTCCTACCCATATTTTAGCATGAGAGCTTCTGTTCTCAAATGTTCTGGAGTGGTTTTGAATATATAATGCAAGCATGACCTATTAAGGTGGAGGTCTTGTGAGAGGGTCCAGTTTGTTCAGGGTTTGTTCCAGTAGAGTGAACAGCTGTCTTGACTCTGCTGCTCTCTGAGAATGACTGTGAGCGCCTGGTTTCTCTGACAGTATCTTCCTATCAGACTATAGATAATCCAAAATGCTACTGCCTGCCTCGCTCCTCCAGAAGGCCCCTTCCACACAAGGTCTGCACCTTAATTTGCAAACTCCACCGGCTACTGATCTTAAGAAACCTTTCTTAGTCTATTGCACCCTTCATGGTTTTGGTCCTTCCTTCCTCTGTTCTAAAATTAGGCATTATGTCCCTGCCATTATTTCCGCTTTAGCTACTTTCAATTCCTCACTTTCCCCTACTTTGTACTTTGTACTCGCTGGGAAGGAGGTAGAGCTTTGTTTTCTCTTGCTCCAGCGTGCTCCTGCAGCATGGAACAAAGTTCCATTGCATGGTTCAGCAATTTCCCACAAGGTGGGGGGCTTTACCGCACAGTAACGGCCTGGGGCCTAAGTTACAGGCACACGTGAAGTGAGAACTATTATCACCTTGGGTCAGGTATCAAGCAACATGGGGCGCAACCATTTTGTGGCAACATAAAGGAGATGGTGTCATCAGGAACTTCACAGGAGGAAAGCGGGGGAGAGACCAGGCCACAGGAGGGGAAGAAGACCAGCAGCTTGATGGAGAGATGGGGTGAGGGAGGAGGGCGGTGCCTGGGAAATGTAGAAGGAGACAGCATGTTCAGGTGACAGAGCGTGATGGGGCAGAGCAAAAGCAGTGAGAGGCTGGTGAGAGCAAGAGGGAAGTCTGCAGAAAATGTGGGTGTTTGTTGTATAATAATGCACAGGAGACCTGAAGTGGCTGGTTGGACCCCTTTATTGTGGTTCCAGTATCAGACTGTCATTAACGCTTACACATATAACTATGTACACTGGGGCAACAGGCCCTCTGTTATGCTGGGTGGTGAGGGTGAAATAAAGTCTATTTTTGGTGGTTTTAGCAGTCCATAAGAGGAGCACTGGGAGCACAACCTGCTCCGTGCCCTCTGCTCCGGCTTCTCATGATTCGTGCTCGCTCTAGCCTTTCACTTCCGTGATCGGGCGAGATCTTGTGAGACTAGAGGTCCCGCGATATCTCTACAACCTCCCCTTGATAATACAGAACAGTTTATTGCATAACATAGTCGTTGTATCTCACTGGTCTTCTGCATTCCCTTCTCGGCCTATCTTCCTTCTCGCTGCTGTAGTCCAGTACATGACCAGTTCCCTGGACGGCTTCCGGTGCATCTCTTTCAACTTCTCCTGCCGTGAACTCTCTCACTCCTGCTTCCAGTTCTTGTTCTCGCCCAGTCTCTCTGTCAGGTTCTTCGTAGGTGTTGGATTCCTCTTGTGGCTTTTCTCTTTCACGATGCTTCTCAAAAATGGCTACTCTGTCCATGTTCCATGTGCGACCATCCTCGGTGCGGACGTGGTTGGTTCCTCCATGAATCACTCTTATTGGTCGACTGAACTTAGAACCAGTCGTTTGGTCCTTGGTTGGTAGATGTATTTTAATCCAGTCACCTTCTTTTAGTTCTCGGCCATGGGTTGTCCTTCTTCTGTCGCTCCACCTTTTCATGCATGCCTTACTGTTCTCTAGTCTCCATACTACTTCCGACATGTCTACTTCATCATTTTCTCTTACGCTGGCCAACCATGGTGGCACTAGTGTGGACGCTGCTCTCCTCCCTCTTAACATGTGAAATGGGGATATTTGGGTGATCCCGTTAGGCATTAGCCTGTGAGCTGGTATGGCCTCTTTGACTGTTTTGAGGGAATCCATCCCTGAAGCGGTCGCCAGTCGAATGGCTCCTTTAATTAACCTATTGGCTCTCTCCACAAGTCCATTAGCTTGGGGATAATACAGGGCTGCATTCTTTTGACGAATGTTGTGTTTCTGCAGGAATGACTCAATTTCCCTTGATACCAACTGTACTCCATTGTCTGTTACTAACTCGCTGGGAAGACCCTCCCTCTGAAAGATAGATGTGAGAACTTCTATCACGGTGGCAGTCGTGATATTGGGGAACTCTGCTTCCACCCACTTCGATAAGTAATCCACCATTACTATATCGTACTGATGCTCGGGCATCATTGCCTCCAATGGACCGATAAAGTCCAGTTCCACTTTCGACCATACTGCTTCGGTGATCTCTGTGGGAACATTGGGAGCCTGCCTGACTTTCAAGTATTTATCACTGTTGAGACACTCGTGGCATCTCTCAATCAGTGTGCGAATTTCCTGATCCATGGAGTGCCACCAGTATGCTTCTCTCACTCTTTGCCGTGTCATGGTGTTCCCTAGATGCCCTGCATGGGCTCTGCAGAGAATGATTTTCCTCATCCCCGTTGATGGTATCACGTGGTTGTTTTTCATGATCAGCCCATCCACCTCTGAAACTTCCTCTGCCACTTTCCAGTACAGCCTCGTACCTTCTGGCACTGACCTTTCATCTGGCCATGCACTCCTCATCCATTCTCTGATTCTGACCATGGTGGGGTCTTTCCCATCTTCTTCATTCCAATGTCTCTTGCTTAGTTCCAGGTAGTTTGGGGCTTTGAGGTCTTGGATGGACGCCACTACGCATTCCACCTGTAGGAAGGTGATGCTTTTGTTTTTGTCCTTGGGTAATCTTGACATGCATTCTGCCTGTGCATTTTTCCATCCTGCTATGTGATTTATCTCGAAGGTGTATTCCTGCAGCTTGGCCGCTATACAACTTTTGTACCTCCTGGACTGAGCATATGAATGAGGGGCTTATGGTCAGTGACCAGTTTGAATTTTGTGCCCCAGACGTACGTTCTGAAATGTTCAAACGCCCATGCACACGCCAACATTTCTTTTTCAACTGTAGAGTAATTTTGTTCAGCTGTGGATAGGGCCTTGGAGGTGAATGCCACTGCATGTTCTGCGTCTCCTTTCCTTTGGGTAAGGACCGCTCCTAATCCGCACTCGCTGGCATCTCTGGTGATGACAGTACACCACTCTGGATTGTATGGTTGCAGGCACGGTACTTCCACTATGTGTTGTTTGATTCTTTCTACTGCTTTCTTATGGGCTTCTTGCCATGTGAATTATGTCCCTTTTTTAAGTAGGTCGCGCAGTGGCGCTGAGGTTTCCGAAAACTTGGGGATGAATTTGGATAGTACTCTGCCAGTCCTAGGAATGACCTCCCTTCATCCTTGTTTGTTGGCTCGGGAGCTTTAATTATTGCTTGCAGCAGGTTTTGTTTGGGGCTTATGCCGTGTGATGAAATCTTGTACCATAAGTATTCAACTTCACTTGCTTTCAATATGCAATTTTCAGCTTAACTCCAGCTTCTTGCAGCTTGGTGAGGACCTTCTTCAGGGTGGCATCATGCGTAAGTTCATCTGCAGCGTACACTAGGATATCATCCTGGAAATAAGACACATTCTTTATGTCTCGTAGTAGCACATCCATCATACGTTGAAACGTTGAGGCCGCAGATAACAGGCCGAAGGGCATCTTCGTGAACTGGTAGGTGCCAATGGGGTGATGAATGCGGTCAGTGGCTTGGAGTCTTTGTGCAACAGTATTTGATGATAGGCATCTCTCATGTCCAACTTGGAGAACACTCTGGCCTCTTTCATCATGAGGATCAGCTCATTAATGCGCGGCAGGGGGTAGCTGTCTGAAATTACTTCCAGGTTCAGACTGCGAAGATCAATGCATACCCTTAAGTCTTGTGAATTTCGTTTTTTTATAAGAAAGACGGGGCTCAACCACTCTGATGCTTCGATTTCTTCAATGGTGCTGTCCTTCGCCATTCTGTCGAGTTGATTTCTGAGCGAGTCTCTGGCGGTTGCTGGTACCGGCCTTACTTTGTGCTTGACAGGGACCACATTCGCCTTGAGTAGTATTTTGTGAACAAAGCGTTTAATTTGTCCCGGACCTTCCGAGAATAGCTTTGGATAGTCTTCCCTGACAACCGGCACTCCTCTTGTACTGACTGTCAACACTTGGTCCTCTGTGCTGGGGTCGAGCTTGATTTTAAGCTTTGCCCGATCGTCCCAAACTAAGACTGCTGGGCCTTCTTGACTGAAGTATACTCTTGTATTGGTTTCTCTCCCTTTAAACTCCACTTTCTCTTTGATGTAACCTAGTAGGTCGATGGATGCACCACCGAACACTGTGGGCTTGTGACGGGTGCTGAGGACTTTGACTGTTTCTGTGCCCATCATCTCTTTGTAAGTGCGAAGGGGCAAGCTGGTTAAGTCTGAGCCTGAGTCCGCCATGACTCTCGTTTCCAGACCGTTTATTTTGATGGCACAGTGGGGCATTTCTCTCCGGGCTCGCGGGCAGTTTACCATTAACACCGTGGGCCTCCCTTCATTGTCGGAGGAGGATTCTCTCTCTGCGTTGCACTCGGCACTGACGTTTCTGACTCTTTTGTTTCGCCATCTGCACACAATTGAGAAATGTCCAATCTTCTTGCACACTTTGTCTCTTGCAGGACATTCCTTGTCAAAGGCTAAGTGTTTGGTGCTGATTCATCTGTGGCATTTCTTTGGTTCTTTCCTTCCCCACTTCCTGTCTCGTGTCGGCGACTGGTTTCTCCTTCTTGGCCCGGAAGGGTATAGCTTGAACTTCTGCAGGGCTTGGTCCGCCTGCGTATTCTTTCCTTCTACCTGCGGTCTCTTCTACCGTCCTCACGATCTCGACAGCCTTTTCCAGCAGTAACTCTTTTTCTACAATGAATTTGTCTTGCGCCTTCCTGCTGTTGGTATGTACCGTAAGCATATCGCAGATCAGTCCTTCAGTGTTATTTCCAAAATTGCACAGTGCGGCTGATTCGTGTAGTTTGGTCACATAGTCATCCACTGGTTCTGACACTTCCTGTTTGCGGCTGTAAAACCTTATTCTGTGCAGGACGATATTCTCCTTGCTGGCAAATCGTTTGACAATTCTCCTAACCGCCTCCTTAAACACATCATCATCATCCCCGGCCACTGGTTCAGGGGTGAGGCTTGCAAATACCCGTTGGCCCTCAACGCCTAGTGCATTCAATAACATGGCTCTGTGTCTTGTCGCCGTGTAGCCTGCGTCGCCTAATGCTTCCAGGTACTTAGTGAATAGGGGTTTCCATTGTGGCCATGGGATGGCAGGCCTACCTGGCGTTTGAAGGAGCGGTGGGGTTGCTCCCTTCATGGCGCTGCGTAGGTTCAAGTCCTGATCCTTTTTGCCAATTTATGTTGTATAATAATGCACAGGAGACCTGGAGTGGCTAGTTGGACCCCTTTATTGTGGTTCCAGTATCAGCCTGTCATTAACGCTTACACAAATAACTATGTACACTGGGGCAACAGGCCCTCTGTTATGCTGGGTGCTGAGGGTGAAATAAAGTCTATTTTTGCTGGTTGTAGCAGTCCATAAGAAGAGCACCAGGAGCACGACCAGCTCTGTGCCTTCTGCTCCGGCTTCTAATGCTTCGCCCTCTCTCGAGCCTTTCACTTCCGTGATCGGGCGATATCTCGCAAGATTAGAGGTCCTGCGCTATCTCTACAGTGTTGTTGAAACTTCAGGACTCGAATTTAGCTGTAGCTGTCAACAAAGCCAGCTTTATTTCATGCAATGCCCATCTGATAGAAAAAGAACCCCTCACTGATATTCAATGCACACGTATAGGTTAATCTATCTGCAAGATAACTCTTAGATATATTCAAGGGTGTTACACATTACATCACGTTCCAATACATATCTCACAGTGCCTCGTCCTTGGGAAGCTACTTTCTCAGGTGTGGCCTGTCTCTTGCTTGTACCTTTCTATCTAAACTCTTCACATGACTGTCTTTCCAATGCCCGCACTTCAGGGAATCATGTGGTCCATACTAGAAACATCTGCCTACTTGCACACTTATATCTTCCATTCTCTTTCTGAAGCAGGGCCTCATTCTGGAGGCCTGCTGCTTTCTGATTGTACAGCCTCATGGCTTTACTGCTTCTGAGCAGCAAGCAATGATAGGCTATTTGTGGACTTGATGCATATGATGCTGCAAACTTGACATTTCATACCCATAACATGCACGCTTATTAAAAGTCTCCTTCTACAGCGCTGGGTGCAGGGCCTCTGGGTCTATGTCATGGGAGGGCAGGAGGGAAATTTGCGGAGCTTCACCATCATGTAAGGGAGAGGTCTGCAACATTTGGCTTTCCATAGATTTTGGACTACAACTCCCAGGATCCCCGACCATTGACAATGTTGGCTGGGGTTTATGGGAGCTGTAGCCCAACACAAGTGGAGAGCCATATGTTGCAGACCCCTGAAGTAAGACCTAAGACTAAGCCAAAAGGGAGTAAGGAACACTAAAACCCAGTACAAATAAATCTATTGATAACGTTCGGTTGTTTCACCATACTATCAAGACTGTCCTTTCCCAGGTTATGCTACTTTCCCTACCAACTCCATAACGGTTAGTATTAAGATGCCTTTGGCGACTGCTGTGCTCTTTAAATTCGCAGCCCGTGCCCATTCACAGCATGGCACTGCCCCTTAAGTGAAGAATGCCAAGATTCGCCATAGTTCCAGCAGCTGTATAATGGAAAGGAGTGATGTCACTGCTCAAACCAGGAATAAAGAAATATAACCTTCTGAATACCAGAAGCAGATCCCACGAGAAATTGCTCAAACAAAGCATCAGACACAAAATCTACTACTGACCCCAACGTGAGCACAGCAGTGTTGGACAATCATAACAAGATGGTGCCTGCTTCCTGATCCTAACATCACCCACCTGAAATCTGGAATGAAGAAGACTGTGGGGGTCATTCTGAGGTTGGAGGTAAGGAATTACCGGCACCGGTAAGGGTTCCGATGCCGGTAATCCCTTACCTCCGTATTCCGAGGTCCCTTTGCGGGTCCTTCCTTACCTCCTGCTTTTAGCAGGAGTTAAGTACGGGACCCGCAAAGGTACTTCAGAGGTAATTACGGTACTGTAATTTACGGTGCCGTAATTACCTCCTTCCAAATTCCCATTGAGCCCTATGGGGCAGAAATGGGAATGGGGAAGGGCAAAAGGTGAATGGGGAATTACCGGTCCCTCCAACCCTGGAATGGACCGGTAATTACTCCGTTCACCATGCCGGATTTGGGACGGTTTCGGAGGCAACTATGGAGCTAATTACTCCATGGTTAGCTCCAAACCCGGAATGAGGCCCTACGTCTTCCTTGACCACTTCCCCCTCGGGACCTGTACAGGATACGTTAGTACATTGATTAATCCATAAGGCAATGATTGGGCTTTTATATCGCACGTGATGCCGACAAACCCATTCTGCTCAGTGTTGTCTTGCTTCCAAGACAAGCATGTTGCCCCTGAGCTATCTTCCTGGCGATGGATAGAAATAATCCAGCCGACTCTTCTTAATCACCGAAAATGTTTCTAAAGTGGCTTTTCTTGCACTGTTCTTTAGCATGTTCCTGGCATTAGAGAAGCGGACCCACCATGTGCAAGTCAGTTTTTACTCCACTCCTCTAAAGGGAGCAGTACAGACAGAACTGCTAGATCATGCACGCTTTGAAGGGCAATAGAGACAAACCCTCTGTCTTACTGAGCCTTATCACTGAGGTGCATCATGAGTTGCTAGCAAGACTCAGCTCTGGGCACACGATGCACTGAACTCAAATATTTCAATCACAATCACTCTGTGACTTTTAGTACAATGACTCTGTGGGAACTTTGCACTATTCCTCCCCATAGTACGTTTTGCTCAAGGACCCATTAAATATAACTAGGTGTTGATTTTCTAGCCAATATTAATCAGATCTCCATATTCCGCTACCACACTAAGAGTTGGTAGAGGGTGTTCACAACCCAGCTGTTATGAAGTCTTGGAGCATTGACCTGCTTTGATGTAACTTAGATATGGCCCTGCAAAGGTCTTGTGAGCATGGTAGATGAGAAACTCTGGCACTTAGTTGGGGGTCAGATCTCTGTCCCCGGCATTTAGAGTTACATCGATTTGGGGCAAGAATGTGTGGCTTAATTCCTGCGCTTGAGAATGTTCGCTTCTCACTCCAGGGCCAAACCCTCTGTAGGGTGCTATTAGCGATAAAACGCATCAGAGTGGAATAACACCTAGTAACATAAGAGGCTCGATCAATATTTTGATTGCAAGCATATGTTCTGTTAGGTAGCTTGGTACTTTGAGCGCTCAGTACATTCCAATGCTCGATGCTGAGATCTGTCGTCATGCTGACGTCAAGTATGTGAATACTGGCAAAGCCAACGAAGTCACTCATCCTTCAGAAGTTAACACCTTTCCGTACCAATTAACTGGGAAATAGTAACTCTTGTTATTGATAGAGATACAAACAGCAAAAACTGGACTTGGATGGAAACGATATAGGGAAAAAAACGAACATAATGGGCCTCATTACACAGTAGGCGGTAAGGGTTTACTGGTAGCGGTAAGGGCACCGGTACCGGTAAACCCTTACCGCCTTACTACGAGTTCCCTTTGCGGGACCCAACCTTAACGGCTGGATTTAACCAGCCGTTAAAGTAGGGTGCTGCAAAGGGACCTTGGTGCTAATTATGGTACCGCAATTTGCGGTACCGTAATTAGCGCCTTCCCCATTCCCATTATGCCCTATGGGGGCAAAAATGGGAATGGGGAAGTGCCTTGGTGAATGGGGAATTACCGCCCCCGCTCACCTTGGAGTAGGGCGGTAATTCCGCCATCCACCAAGGCGGACACGGTAAAATACCGGCAGTAATGAGGCCCAATTATTTTTTCGCACACAATATGCACACAAAAATGTATCCCAGTCACTGGCCCTCATTACAACACCGGCGGTAACCAATGGCGCTATTAGCACCATGGTTGCTGCCGGTATTGTAACCAGTCCGCCATGGTGCAATGGGGAATTACCCCCCCATTCCAAGGTTGGCGGTGCGGTAATTCCCCATGCACCATTGGCCCTTCCCCATTCCCATTTTTGCCCCATAGGGGAAAAAATTCCCATGGGGAAGGAGGTAATTACGGTACCGCAAATTGCGGTACCGTAATTACCTTCAAGGTCCCTTTGCGGGTCCCTACTTTAACGGCTGGTACAGACCAGCCGTTAAGGTCGGGAGCCGCAAAGGGACCTCGTAATTAGGCGCTAAGGGGTTAACGGCGCCGCAGCTCTTTATGGCGCCGTTAACCCCTTAGCGCCAGCGTCGTAATGAGGCCCACTGTGTTTTGCAGCGGACAGATTTTGCCTTAAATGGAATATGCACAAGAGCGGTAATTATACATTTTATTGTAGATCTTTTTGGGTCTGTGGAGCCAGATCTTTTTGGAGTGAAAAATAAAGGGACCTTCCGCTGCCAGAATCTTTGTAATATGTACTTATTGACTGAATGTACATGTAGGTTTTATACCATGTGAACAGGGAGTGTCACCTTGTTGGACAGAGCCCTGTAAAGGAACAGTGGGCCAAGTGCAAATGAAGTCCTAGTAGGAGGCAGAGGAAGAGTATGGGGGTTTAATTTCAACAGTGGGGTCGGGTGGGACAAAGGGGATGGGTGAGCTACTTAATGGGGCAGGGCGATAGTGCTGCTGAGTGATCTGGATAACAATGAGTCTAAACCACAATGAAGTTGTGAGGTGTGCCTTCCCGCTATTCTGTCATTTCTGCGTCCCTGGCATGTCTGGGGTTCATGTGAAGAAACTGTGTTTCAATGGGTAGGAGATGTTTTATCTATGCAAGCAGCACCTCTCCTAGATTGTCTGAGATGCCTTAATTTTATACATTATTGTTGCGGCTTAGGTGCCCTCGTTGAAAAGCTTGCCCACACCAGCAACCAGGAGCTGATCACTTCTTGAATGTTGATGCTTTCCCCCCAAAGCCACTTGGCCACTGTTGTGGATTTCCCCTAGCCCATGGCTTGTACGAATCTCATAACGGCTGGACCCATATGCAGGCAACCTTACCTTTGTTCTGTTGGGATGTGGGTGTATGTCCGGTAGACCCCCTCCCTCACCATACATTATTACACCACAACATTCTCGGTCAAGTGTTGCCAATAAAAAGGCTGTAGGTTTTTATTGTTACAGATATGGTTATGGAAACATAAACAATATTTGCATATCAGTAATCATATATTACTTTTGGGCACCGGGTCCTGTTACACTCACCTGGTATCCACGGGGGCGCCACAGGATACTGGATGGAGGTCTAAACGCTATCCCGGATCCCTCTCTGCTTGGTTATGTGCCAAACGTTGGGTAGCGCCTATAACAGGAGAATGAAGGGTTAAGATACTGGTTCTGTGATGGTTGGACTCCCACCTCCCTCTGGTCCAAATCCCCTCCCTTGGGGTTATTGCTAACCTTAGGTTTTTGTGCGTTGAACTCTCCGTCCTGCGTCTCTGTGCAGGGCCGCGTGGTTGGTGTGGGCGCTCCGTGAACCTAGTTGCTTCACTGGTCCGTGTGCCCTCATGTCGGGTCGAGACCATCTGTGACTCTGACTCTGCTTGCTGTCTTCCATGTGAGTTATAATGTCTTTTCCGTCTTTATTCTGTCTCTTTCTTTCCCTCCGTTTTCTCTGTCTTCTCAGCATCTTGCTCCACTACGCTGTTCCCTAACAATGTCTCTTTTTGTTTTCCCAGGGATGGTTGCGATCTCAGAGTTGCCGCACAGATGACAAAGACCACGGTGAGTTATTGATGCGCCGAGCGCTGCGCTGTTTATTGGTTTTAATTGCTAACCTGTGCTCTCTTCTCTTCTTTGTAAAGGTTGCGGTGATGTTCCGGAGTGATGAGCAATCAAAGCCCTGCTTGCCCAGGTAAGTGCTTTGTTAATGCTGACCTTGTGCCTTCTCCCTTGCAGGTTGCGGTGAAACCCAGAGATGGGTGAGGTAAGAGAAGCGCAGGGTGCTTCCGGGGCTAGCTACTTGCCCAGGTAAGAATTGTTATCAATGCTGTCCTTGTTTCTTTACCTTTGCAGGTTGCGGCGAACTCCAGAGATGGGCGAGGTACGCGAAGCGCAGGATGGATTCAAGGCTGGTTACTTCACAGGTAAGTGTTCTTGCTCGCTAATGCTGTTCTTGTTCTTCCAGGTTATTAATGGAATCCGGATCTAGGGCTTCAGGATCGGGCCACCGGAGAAGCAGGTGAGCAGGAGCTGGACACGGTGAGCGTTACGCTGCAAGAGTGCAGAATAACGCAAAGCGTGTTCTGCTGTTTGGGTGTGGTTTAAATAGTCTAGGTAAAGTAGTTCCAGGCCAAGTAGTTCCAGGCCCAGCCACACCCAAAAAACTAGACCGCATGGCTTGGTTCTAAAGAACTGAGCTGTGTAATAGGCCTCCATGTTGGATTAAGGTCCAAAACTGGTATTGCTTTATTCTTGATAAGGAGCCTGGCGCCAGAGGCGCCAGGACTGACTCCATGTATGTTTCTGATGGAGTTTTAAGGCCATTGGGGCCGGTGTGAAGGACTTTAGCCCCACTGCTGCCAGGGGGCTGTTATACCTGAGGGGGTCAGGGGCATGGATCATGACAGTCCTGAGGTTACCCCCTCAGGCTTGTGCCGCCACACACAGGTGGGTTATCGTCTGCCTGTGTTCCCCCAAAAGTTAGGTTATTTGTAGCCTCTGGTAGCTAATGTACTGGTGATTTCTCTATAAAATTGTTCCATGCCATGCCCCGTTAGATGGGTGCCATCCTTGTGGAACAGATCAGGGTCACCTAGTGTTATGGCCGGGTGTTTTATAAAACCCAATCCTCTGGCTGTACCGAATTATTCCAGCCCTCTGTTCAATTTTCTCCTAGAGTTATCAACTGATTTGTAATAGGTGGCCCCCTGCCATATTTTTCTAGGCAGGATAGCTAAAAAATAGATTTCCGTGTCCCTCCAATAGTGTGCAATGCCTGATAGCGAGGCACACATTTCTTCGTATAAGGCTTTTCTGCCAATGTTTACCAGGTCATTACCCCCTAAATGTAATATCAAGAATTCCGGCGGATCTCTGTATGCAACTACGTCGGCTCGTTTGTCATGGATGTCTGGCCAGTGGAGGCCTCTGTAGCCCCACCATGATGCGATAGTGTCCCCAAAAGCTGGGCCATCTTTAGTTTCCTCGCCCCAATGCCCCGTCCTGAATACAAATAAATGTCTGACTATCCAGGCTGATTTTAGGGGTGGGTCCCGCTGGGATGTTGTTTCTGGGAAGAACATGTTTGTGTGAGAATAAAACAAGGTGGGGAGTGGCAGAACTATGTTAGTTCTGGTCTGATGTATCTTTTGTAACAATATGACTTCAACCCCCCATGTTATTTACTTGTTGGGAGCCTTGACATCTTTGCCATCCTGAGGTTGCTGCCCCGATCCTAAAAAAGTGGGTGCCGAAAGCCTTTGGATTCCACCCGGCTTTAGTGATTGCTTTCATCAGCACCCCTTTAAATCGATAGTGATTTAAAGATGTTGTGTCGCCTTGGATTAGGAATTCCCCCCCCACGTTGGGCCATTGTGCATGATACAGGTTGGTGATGCACACCGGGCAATTTGGTGCGTCATCAAAGCAGAAAATGTTAATGCTCCATTTTGGCCCGGTTTTGGATTGCTGTATTTCTATAGTAACACTGTCCCGTCTAACCCTTGTTTCCATCATGCCTAGGCCATTGTTGGCTTTTGTGCTGGAGGCAATGAGTTCCCCCACCCGGAAAGCCCCAAAATAGGTGAGAAAGAATGCCGTTTTAAATAGTAGTGTTTCATATGGGTGGGAGCATATGCTGTCCAATAGTGTCGCTATTTTTACTAGCTTAACAAAGTGTAATGGGCACTGGGTATCTACCTGTGGTCTTTCTAGTTTAACCCAACCTTTCATTGCATATGCAATTAAAGTGCTTTGCGTGGAATCTGAGTTGCCCCGTAATTTTGAAAAATAAGATATTGCTATGAGTTGTCTTTTCGGCCAATCCTTTTTAAACCCCTGATTGTGCACCCATTTTAAGAAGATTTCTATATCTTTTATTGTATTCAATTCTACATGGTTTAAACCAGTTGTTCTAAAAACCGTTTGCAAGCTCTTACTGTACTAAACTGTAGTGCTGTTTGCCAAGGCTTTCTCTGCCATCTTTTCTAGGAACCCCGTTGCAGGATTCATGTTGTCTGTGGGCAGTATGCTACTGGCACCCGTTTTTAAGGTGCCTGTTTGTTGTGTGCATCCCAGCCTTGGCCCTCAAGCGCAGGCGTTGCTGCAGATTTTTCTAGCTTCCCATTATTGCCCAGCATTCCGCTGGAATTGGTGTCATCTTTTCTTGGCCGTGAGGCGCTAGCTCGTGGCATCTTGTCTACTGAAAGCGAGATAAAGCGTCGGCGATGTTATTATCTGCTCCAGCGATGTGCTTTGCTTTGACAAAAATATTTTCATGCAGTGTGACCATTGTAATTGCTCATAGTACTTTGAGCACCAAATGGCATTTGGTGGTTCTTCTATTCAAAATTCCTACCACTGCCATATTGTCCCACCAAACCAGGAGTTCTGTGTTAGCCAGCTGCCTGCTCCATATGTGTATGGTAAGCTAGGTGGGGAATATTTCTAAAAGAGTGATGTTTTTTGTCCATCCTACTGAATGGCAGGTCTCGGGCCAATGCCCTGCCACCCATTCAGTGTCCAATATGGCTCTGAAGCCTTTGCTCCCTGCTGCATCCGTGAAGAGGACCCTTTTGTCCCCCGAGTTCAATGGCATGCGCCAAAGTGCGGTCCCATTGAACTTTCTGAGGAAGTTCCCCCATATTTTTGGGTCCTCCTTCACTTCTTTACCCAGCCTAATCTGTAGGTGGGGTTTGGTGCATGTTCTGGTTTTGAACTCGAAGCTCCTGGAAAATACCTTGCCCTGCGGAATGATCCTGGCTGCAAAATTGAAGCTGCCTGCCAGTGACTGTAATTATCTTACTGTACCCTTATTCTTTGTGCTTAGCTCTTGGATTTTCCCTAATAGTTCAACTATTTTCACTTTTGGTATTCTGCATAGCCCATCTATTGTGTCTATCTCTGTTCCTAAAAAGATAATGTTTGTGGATGGTTTGGTTGTTTTTTCTGCAGCTAATGGGATTCCTCATTGTGCAGCCATTTCTTCTAATACTTTAAGGGCCCTATAACATTCTTCTGAGTTTGGAGGGCCCATCACCGTGCAGCCATCCAAATAATGGACAACCCTTGTCCCTGGTAATCATTTCTGAAAGGCCCATTGAAAAAATGAGCTGAACTGCTCGAATAGTGCGCAGGAGACTGCCCAACCCATGGGGAGGCATCTGTCCACATAAAATGTATTATCAAAAGTGAAACCTAGCCACTGCTGTGAGTTCGGATGGACTGGTAGTAACCTGGAAGCGGATTCAATATCTAGTTTAGCCACCAGGGCTTTCTTCCCGCAGTCCTGTATTAGCCTTAAAGCCTCCTGGAACGGTGTGTAGGTGACTGCGGATTCGGTGGGGGGATGCCGTCGTTGAGGGAGTGTCCCCTGGGATATGACAAATGGTGTATTAGCCTCATCTTCTCGGGTTCCTTTTTGGGTATCAGCCCTAAAGGGGAAATTTTTTCCCAGGGGCCTCCAATTCGGCCTAACTGTAGCTCTTTCTCTATTTTGTCTCTTACTACCTTGGGGTAGTCCCTAGATGAGACCAGGTTCCTGGGGATTTTTTTTAGACCCTTTGTCCTTGAATGGAATGGTGAACCCTTCCTTGAAACCCTGCTTGATTGCTGAGCTGATTGTTTTGTCAGGATAGTTTTCCAATGCTTCATTAAAATTATCTGGGTTTATGGGGATTCTGCAGCGGGGGGATGTGTTTTCATTGCACTTCTTTTTTGGTATTTTTTAGGGTAATCTGGTGCAGCTGCTTGCTGGGTGATCCCCGTTGCAATTGGCACAGCTATGCTTATACCGGCACTCCTTTCCCCATGAGCATTGATTTTTTCCATAATTCCTGCATGGGGTAGTGGAATTTGTGGTGTGGTGGATTTTAGTCTGCCTGCAGGTTTTTGTCCTTGCCCCCCACGCTCCCATGGCTGGTTTTTCCAAAGGGGCCTTCCTTTCTATGTTTTTAATTTTCATTATTTCTGTTGCCCCCCTGTGTATTTTTGTTTGTCTTGCCGGTTGCTTGGGCAACTTCCTCCTCTGATGGAGGCTCGGCATTCAAAATATATAGGTCATTCTGAACCTCATCCCAGTCTATTGCTGGTCTTTCAGACATGTTCCTTCTGAATCTTATGTCATATGCTAGCCACCCCTTCCCTTTTTGGGCGGTTTTTACCTCTCTGATTTTATCCGCGTATGCACATAGCTTTATTCCGTCCCCCGGGAATTTTTCCATAAAGATTTTTGCTAAAATGGCAAATGATTTTGACCAGTTGTCCCAGTTCTGTTCTACTTGGGCGTTCCTGGCTATGGCCTTGTCCTCGATCTTTTTGGGATCCCTGAAAGCATCCTTCCCTTTGCACTGGGCCTCGGTAAGCGAGAATATTTCAATGAATTCTTTAGCCCAAATGACCGCTTTGATTGTTATATCAATGTTCCAGGCCAGGATTTTTTTTTTCCTGTTAAGTATTTCCGTTTCAAACGATTTCAATTTTAACTCTAACTTGCACTTCTAAAAATCATAATATCTGTGGTGGCATTGCAGTGGCAGTGGTGGTTGTCTATTAAGCCTGTGTTGTTTGGGGTGGGCGCAGCCCATGCTTTTAAAGCCCCTGTTGGTTCTGGTCCTATTGGCGTGGCCACCACCACCAGTGGTTCTGTGTGGGTTGTGTGCTCTATAATTACTGTGGGTTCCGGGGTAAATATTCAGACCTGGTGTCCCTTTAGGCTCTTTGGGGCCTGTTGTTTGTCCCTGAGCTCCAAAATCATCTGTTGCATTACTTTCATATTTTCAAACAATACTGACATTTTTCTGTTTCTGTTACCTTTCTTTGTAGTCTCATTTGTCTTGCTTCTCTTTTTGAGGGGGGGGGGCTGTCTTCCTCCCTGGTGGGGTCAGAGCTTCCTTTGGTAGCCCATATAAATTCTCTCTGACCCATTCCCAACTAAAATGCTCGGCTGCCTCGATTGCTGCCTGCAGGGGTGGTGATCTTGGTTTTCTTGGCACTGCTTTGGGCTCCTGTGCCTTTCTTTTGGTGCCATGCTTTTTCTCCTGTTTGAAATAAACAAACTTCTGTTAACTAAGAATTGTACTCTTTGTGGGAGACCTGTTCTTTTGGCTGTTTAGTAAGGAAGAGTCCGGAATTGCCTACATAAATGACCTGACCCGTTGTGACAGTAATGACAGAAAAAACATTTAAAGAAAAAAGCCTCCTTTGTTATTACCCGTGGTAGGTAACTGCTATGTGGAGGCCTGCGGCTATTTGTTTTGTTTTCTGGCCTGTGTGTCTTTGGTGGGGCTAAGTTTGAGGTTCCTATTTCACTCTGTGGTGTAGTCTTTTAAACATGGAGCGTTCTGACCCTGCTTTGTTTTTCTCTTTATGATTTTAATCTGCCCATGTCTAGGGCATGCTTCCAATTGTAGCTAAAATATCTGTTTTATGTAATAAAAGACATCTCTCTTTAATCGCTCTGTGTTCCCTTTGTGACAAATTTGTTCACAAAATTGGAAAATGCTTCTTTCTGTGTTCCCTGTTACTGCCCGAAATTTCTAGCGCCCTTGCTGGTTTTAAACTGTACCGTGCCTATGTGTTCAGACTCTTCCGGTTTAAAGTTTAGCTTCGTAGACTCCAATCTGCTTTTATAATGCTGGTAATGACTACAATTCTCTGTGCCCGTTAGTGCTTACTCACGTTGCCCTGCGCTGGCTTGCTTCCAAGTAAGCGTATAATTGTTACATATCTGTTTCCGGCCGGCAGCACGCCTTGTTGCTGTGCAACCACGGTGCACGGGGAGCATTTGACTTACTTGCAGAAAGAATGCGCGGCCTGTGAAACGCTGCTGCCCGTGCCTGGATCTCGTCTGCTTCTGAAACTCTCCTGCCGCGAGGAAAAAACATCCGCCCGTTCTTCGTAAGTTCTTCACCTTTGCTTATTGTTGTTAACCGCCGCACGGAGCGATGTATTTTGAACAGGGCAATGTTCAACTAAAGAAAAACACTGAGTGCACAGTGGATTTTCAAAGAAAAGGAGAGAGACGCTGAGTACACAGCAAACTCTCTTGTTGTGGGTCCCCGCGCAGGGTGCACAAACAGCTTGTATCTTTCTGAGGTGAAGCAGCTCCTTATATAGGACCCAGGGCTGCCCCTGGGTCTTTGTAGTGTGTTTGTGGGGGCTGTGAATCCAGCCCCCAGGCCGGCTTGCTGCCGACTGTCTGAACCCCTGGGGGGCTCCTCTTTGTTGTTCCCCTGCCTGGCTGACCTTGCTTCCCCAAGGTGCTTAGCACCCAATTTTTATTGTGGAAAGGTGAGGTGTTCTTTCACACCTTACCCTTCCTGCACTTATCAGGGTGGAGACTGCGTGTCTCCTTGCTGGTGGGTGAGAGAGGGGAGCTGTGCCCCTGGGGGATGGTGCTGCCCCTCTCTGGGGCCTGCTGCCATGGGGCAGCAGTTACCTGGCCTCGCTTGGGGATGCCCGGCAGCATTGCCCAATGTACCTGGGAGGAGTGTGGGAATCTTTGCCCACAGGAAAAATTAAATCCATGACTCTGAGCACATCTGATGCCCTTCCTCCCTGTATAGGGTGGCGATTGCAGTGGTAGACTGCGCCTTTCCAAGGGTGAGCACGGTGTCATTCCGGTATCAGGCCAGGGGCTTGCATGCAGTTACCATGTCAGAGCGGCCTGTTGGACACTGACAGTATTTCTGCATGGCACCCCACACTTTACCTTTGCGGGCGGCCTTAGAGCGATTGTGGGAGCAGGCATAATCCGTGGAGCACACAGTGCACCACCTGCCCACGAGGGTGGGCTACACTTCACATGAATGTTAAACCTTACGATTCCATTGCTGTTTTATACTTTGGAAAGCAACAGTTTGCATATTAAACTATTTACAGCCCCCCTTTTTCCCGGGTGGAAAATGGGGAGATACACAGACACAGACCTGTACGGGAGAGAGACGTGGGGTATCCCATGAGGGGCGTACCACCTCAATGCCAGATGCTTTAAATAACTGTGGTAGTGCCTCCACCTAGAGTGAAAGTGATAACTCCAGGAGCCCTGCAAGCATATGCAACACTGTAACAACAGTAATAAACTATTGACATTGTAGGCCATTTCAATGATAGAACCAAAAGAAATGGTATTTGGTACGGTGGAAAAACAAATTTCCTACATTTATAAATATACATAAACTTTTCCCCATTCCCGACCTTCCAGGGGGAAGGCCGGGTGTTAGAAATGAGGGTGAGTTGAAAGTGCAGTTGCACAGGAAATAAAATAGTTGCTTGGTGGGATACTGTTCTAACTACTCGGTTGATGGGTTGGGCAGCGGCAGACTGCCTCCAGGCAAAAGGCAGCTTAAGTGCACACATAGAAAAACAGTTTGCAAATGTTGACCCGCTTATGGGTGTCGAGGGAATTGCTCCACCATGATGGTGTTGTGACCCTCACTCAAACTAGGCACCTCCATATGTTCACTACGTGCAACAGTGCCCGGGCACCCAAGAAGTATCATAATAACCTGATATTTACATACATTACTAATATTACCCCATCAAAACTCTTCTCACTTTATCGACCTCCGAAGGATAAAAGGCTGAGTCTGCCTTGACAGGATTTGAACCTGTGACCTGCCGTCTGGACACCGATCACGGAAACAAGCTCTTAACCCGCTGAACCATCTTACCGGATCTTCCTTTGATCTCCAGTTGATGTTGAAGTCATTTCTGGGCTGTGGAACGAGCACACATAGTGGGAAGGGACTCATTACTTGGATTCTCATTTGGTGCTTCTCTCGACCTCCTGTGTAACAGAGTAATGCCATGATAGTACTGGCATATATGCAACCCAGCTATTTGTGCCTGTTTCATTCATACAGCCATGTATCTTCAGTTTGTTTTCTCATCAGGTTGCAGATAGTGATACATGCAGCTGCAACATAGCCATTTGTATCAGAGAATATGCTTCACCTAATGTGTTTGTTAAGAGAGTTTGGTTTAGATCCTGCTCCAGAGAAGGGCTCCAAACTCTCAAAGGTAAAGGGACTGAACAGTCAAGCCTAGACTGAGGAGGTAGGCTTAATATGAAGTACAGTTAACAGGAGCAACGTCTGATAAGGAACAGAGGACCACACGAGTAAGTAAAAACCTATACAAGGCAATAACAACAAGAAAGCATCACATTCAATACACTGCTGGTAAGTGAAATCATTGCACATACGTCTGCACATTATACTTAGGATGTATAAATATATTGTATTGGAATGCTTGTATTACCCGTTTACTATGCTTATGTACCCTACCTATTTACAATCTGTATATATGTATTACATTGACCTTACCCTGTAACTCTGTAAGCTTTGCACTGTCTTGCTGTTGCGCCCTGATAACTTCGGGTCTGGTGCGCATTAGAAATAAATAAGCAAACAAACAAACAAACAAATCACTATGAGACACATGAACCTTAACAGCTTGGTACCAAATGAACTGGCAACCAAAACCTTTAGAATTCCACATAGTTAGGCATAGGTGTATACAATGTAAAGTAGCTAGGTTGTGGGGGGGATATGTGGATTCACAGGCCTTAACACTGGCTGGTACACTCTGATATAAAGAAGGGCCCATTAGAAGTCCATCCCCACCATTTCAGTGTTCAGTCTGGTAGCTGGCTTGATCAAGCAGGTCTTTGTGGAAGGTCAATATAGAAAGACCCCAGTCAGTCCTCCAACTATAGAGAGGGACCTGCTACCAGTCCCCAAGCCATAGGCAATTGGAAAGAGGACTCCTGACTCAGGGTTCATCTCCAATAAGGTTGCTACTTTTTAAATAAAGGCTGCCTGGTGTGGATCGACTGCTTCTATTCTGGCCCTTTGTCTTGTCTTCTTGATCGACGCCATGAAGCGTTCCGCCATCCCATTCGCTTGTGGGTGTCGAGGAGTTATCTTCATGTGTGCAAATCCTAGGTGTTCTGCTATGGTTCCAAACTCGTGTCCACTGAACGGGGGCCCGTTGTCGGACTTGACTGTTTTGGGGATCCCCCACTCGCTGAACACTTCCTCTATCGCCGCTGCTACTTGAGGGAATGCGGTGGTGGTGACTGTTTTGACGATCGGGAAACGTGAGTGTTCATCTATTATGAGCCGGAGGTAGTCACCCTCCTCCGTGGGCCCGTAGAAGTCCATGGCTACACGCTCCCACGGCCGTTCAGGTATCTGTGTGTGTTGGAGCGGGGTTGGATGTTCCGCAGGGGCCGTGCACTGGCAGGCATGACAGTTTTTTACCCATTCCTCTACCGCTGCGTCTAGAAACGGGAACCAGATATGGCACCTCAGCTGTCTTTTGGTGTTCTCCGCTCCTCTCTGTCCCTCATGGGCCGTGCTTACTACTTCGTTCCTGAGCGTGGCGGGGATGACGACTCTGCAGCCTCTGAGGAGGATGTCGTTGTCCTTGACGGCCAGTTCACTATGTATCCTGGCCAGTCTTTCGATTTCCTGTTTGCACACCCCTGGGTGCGCCAGCATTGCCCTGTGGTGATCTCTCCATTTGTTGGTCAGTGTGAGGCTGATGGCGAGAGCCATGGTGGGGTCGGCCGCTGATGCAGCTGCAACTCTCTCTAGGGATAGCGCCGGTGGTAGCGAGTTGGATGCAATGTATTGTACGTAGGCGATGTCTCCTTCGCGTGTTAGGGGAGCCCCGACTGGGTGTCGTGATAGGCAGTCCGCGGGGTTGAGGTCACCCCCGGGTCGATGCACAATGTCATAATCGTATTCCTGTAAACGGATTCCCCACCGCTCGATTCTAGGGGGCATCTTGGTGTGCGGGTTGCCAAAGAGCGATAGCAAGGCCTGGTGGTCCGTAATCAGCGTAAACTTTTTCCCGATAATGAAGTCGTGGAAATGTTCGCACGCCCAGACGGCGGCTAGGCTCTCTTTTTCCGCCTGGGAGTAAGCCAGTTCAGGGGTGGACAGGGCTCTGCTTGCATAGGCGACCACGTGTCTCGGGTGGATGTCCGCCCCGCTGGTCTGGGCTAGGATGGCACCAAGGCCCACTGGGCTGGTGTCCACCACTATTTCAGTGTGCCACGAAGGGTTGAAGTACGCCAGGCGATGTGCTTCCATCAGGGCACTTTTGATGTTGGAAAATGCCTGTTGGCACGCAGGGGTCCATTCGAAAATTGTATCTTTCTGAAGGAGCTTCCGCAGAGGGTCGGTAAGGGACGCATAGTGTGGTATGTACCTCGCACAGTAACCAGCCATGCCGAGGAACGAGCGAACATCTGCAGCCTGTCGCGGTTCATCCAAGTTGGTGATGGTGTCAACCTTGTCGGGATCCGGCAACATTCCTTCGCTGGAGAAGATGTGTCCGAAAAATTTCAGTTTTGTCTTGCTGAAACGGCACTTGGCGATGTTGAGGGTGAGGCCCACTTCCTGGAGTGCTGCACACACGGCGAGTAGAGCCTTGTCATGGGCCTCCTTAGATGATCCAAAAACGAGGATGTCGTCGCTGTAGTTTAGTGTGCCCCTGATGGGTCTGATCACCTGTCGGATGGCCTCCTGGAAAATTTCCCCAGCTGATGAGATTCCAAAATTCAACCGCCGGTACCTGTAGAGACCGTCGTGGGTCGCAAATGTCGTGATGGGCCTGGACTCCGGATGTAACTCTAGTTGGTGGTATCCTTGGTTGAGGTCGAGTTTGGAGAACATCCGAGCGTTGTTCAATTGCACAATCATGTCCTCAATGCACGGGCCCGGATGTCTCTCACGCTGGATGGCAGTGTTGGCCACCCTCATGTCCACGCACAGACGGATCTTTCCTCCTTCTTTGGGTACGACCACGAGCGGGGAGACCCATGGTGTCGGGCCTGTGGCAGGTTCGATGATTCCATCAGCCAGCAGCTGTTGAAGAGCATCTGACACAGCCGTTTGCAGGTGGAAACCTACTCTCCGAGGATGTTGTGGTACTGGCCTCACTGATGTGTCGACGTGGAGCCGGATGGGAGGGGCCTTGAGTTTGCCTAGCCCTGTGCAGAGGTTGGGGAATTGCCTCGAGATGTCAGACTGTGTGACCAGGTTCTGCGGCTGGTGGCATGCGATGGAGCCAACTGTGTTTCTCGTGATTGTGCTCTCAGAGGTCGCTGTGATGGAGTCTCCCGGCCTCACGTGTATTTCAATCAAACCCAGGCGGGATGCCGTGTGATAGCTGAGTAGGCATCGGCTTCTGGCAAGTGACCGGATAATGTGTATTGTAGTGTCGACTTTCCGGCCATTTAGGAGAAGGCGTTGTGTGAAGCATCCTACCGTCGGTAGGGGGGTGGTAGCTCCCCACTGAAATATCCTTGAGCGAGAGTGTTTAAGTGCTGGTGGGTCCGGTAGTGCTGCATAATCCTGCTCGCCCATAATGTTTACGGTAGCGCCGGAATCAATCATGAACTGGAAGTTTCTGTTTCCCATTTTGATGGGGATTTTTGGGGCCTCTCTGGCCTCTTCAGTGTCAAGTACGAGGTTGACAAACTCGTCATGGTCGTAGAGGTCATATGGCATGTCATATGCAGCTCCGTGCTCCTCCTGGTAGAAAGTCTCGGGCCCATATTCCTCTGGTGGATGATCATATTCGTCCGTGAAGTATCTGGTCCGGTCAGCTTGCTCCGGCTGTAGTAGATATCCTGGTGTTTGGTATTCATCGATGGCCCGGACGTATCTCCTTTGCCCCTGGCCTTGTTGGTAGTATCTGGGTTGAAAGTATCGTGGGGGTGGTGGACGGAAAGCCGGCCTGGCAGGCGTTTGGGGTCTCACAGGGGGAAATGGTATGCCTTCCCGGCATACTGAGTGAAAGTGTCCTTCTCTTCCGCAGTTCGTGCATCGCTGTGATAGCGCCGGACATGAGCCTGCATGCGGAAAAGACATCCCGCAATGATAACACTGTCTCTGTTGGCGGGGAGTTTGGATGGATTGAGTTCTGTATGACTGCGGCCCTCGGTCACCTGGGCGAGCTGGTTGAATAGTTTCGACCAGTTCCGCTGCGTCCTGCTTGGTGTTACTCGGGTTTCCCATGGATGTGGCTTGGGCATCAACTCTTTCATGTATGCGGGCGAGTTCGCTCACTTCCTGGATGGTGAGGGGTTTCTTCAGGAGCTGTTTTTTGAGCACCGGGGATAGACAGCCTTCGATGACCCTTAATCTTATGGCTTCCTCCAACGAGAAAGCGTCAACTTGGCAATTTGCGCCTTTCACTCTTAGGTGGGTTATGAATTCATCAACTGTCTCCTGTGGCATTTGGGTGCATTTGTTGAAAAGATAGCGTTCGTAGTCACTATTAACCTCTATGATGAGGAGTCTATCTAGAGTGTTGATCAAGTCCTTGAATGTGTTCTGTTCAGCTGCAGGGATGGTCTTGACCACCGTCTTAATCTCACCCCCTACCAGGTTGAGGAAAATGTCCCTAATGTTGGGGGAATTACCATCACCGGACCCCCTGACGTAGTGCTGGAAATCTTCCATCCAGTTGGTCCATCTGGGCCCCTTCGTGGCTTGTGGAGTCATGGTGAAAGGCGGTGGAAGTCGCAGCTGAATTGGCTGTGCAATGTGGGCTGGTGTAGGCGACCCAGGGTTGGACCCTGAGGCAGATGCCGGCGTGCTCATGGTGTCAGGAGCTGGGTACAGCACTTGCGTATGGGTCAGTTATGCTGATAGAGTGGTCCGCCAGGTGTGGAGACACGTGGCACACGTCCTTGCTTCAACTCGCCAAATGTTCTTGATGATGTTTAAAGAAAAAAAAAATGTTTTTTTTTTTCGTGGGCGTGGGCGGGCTAGGCCAGCACGCCGCGCAGTGGAAACGCTGAGACTGCCTTGGGCAGTTTCTGGGGGGTCGTGATGTGGCGCAGCTGCAGGGTACCTGTGGAGCGGCCTCTACTTTCTGGCCGTGTAGGAGGTTGACAGGCAGAGGGAGGCGCAGGAACGTCCTCAAATGCGCTCGCAGCGCGGAGGCGGTAGGAGATCAAACAGAGGAAGCTGGCGGACTGCCGGCAATGCTGCGGATGCGCTCGTAGCGCAGGACGTGGTGGAAAGCCACAGGAGGACGGCGGACTGCCGAAGGAGGACTCCGTGGGCGCACGGGGATGGTCCTCGTCGCCAGTGTTACACAGTGGCGGCCACGGAGAAGGAGGACACGGACACAGGGATTGTGGAAGCCTCTTTCTTTATTTTCTTCCCAACCAAACTGGCGCTCGCGTGCCTTACCCATAATTCCCCCTTTTCCCGGCCTTCGCCGTGTGCTGGCTCTGCCCCCACAACGGTGGGGGCGGCATTCCTTTAACCCTTGGGGTGCTCGGTAACAGCTACTAACATTGCTTTTTCAGACCTATAAAGTAAGCTTGGCACCTGCATTGGGAACTCCCTCAAGAGCGGGCACTACTCGCTTGTGCTGAGAGGTCTTGAGAGGTCCGGCTGACGGGTTGGGGCGTTTGGCAATGGACGGCATAGCCTCCTTGTTTCACTCTTGAACCCTAGCTGCCCACCTAAGATCAGCGCGAAGCACCACGCCGCCAGTTCAGCATTGCTTGGAGTTTAGAGAGAGAGAGGGTGATCAGCAGCGAAGCCCTTGGGACTGAGTGCTCTCCTCCCTGGCTCAGATCCTGCCCTCTTTTGTGTAGTGCGCCGTAGGTGTGGGAACGGGCCCGCGGAAACCTGGTGTTATGATATGGCATGATATGGAAATGGGCTATGCAGCATGCTAAAGTAGTCCCATTTTTCTCAAGGTAATGCAACTGGTCGAATCAATGTAAGTGATTGATGGCCTTGGGAGAGAGACATGTATAAAAGGAGTTACTGCAGAATCCTTAAGTTAACTTATGGGGGCACTCGACCCCAATGCTTGCTCTCTTCTGTGATCTATGGGGGAGGTTCCTCATATTTCCATCCTTTCTTCAAGACTGGTGTTAGAGCGGAAAGCTATTTCGAAATAATGCAACATAAACCCTGTGAGATTAACCTACGTGTTCATTTGTCTGCCATCCTATCCAGCTCTTCATGGTATGCCCCCATGCACTATTTGCAAAACCTTCCAGCTCTACCAGGCTTTCACTATGCCTTTGGGTACAGCAGTGGCTCCAAGCGCGTTGATTTGTTGCTGCTGCAATTCCTATATTCCACGAATAGTTTCTAATACATCTCTCATTCTGACCCTGTTAGGCAGAATTGCATGCAGTACCCTCTGGGACCACCACACACAATTAGGACTACAGCTGTAAGCAAAACCAACCTTTGGTATAAGCCTGTACTACACAGTTTTTGGTAGCGAGCTGAGCAGCCAGGTTTATCTCATGAGGGAATGTGAGCAGTAAATTATGTTACACAGAGGTCTTACAATCACAGTGGTTCAAGTAGACACTTACACTCAAGGTTTCTTGCTACAACACTTATTAATTTATTACACAGTAATTTAGAAAACATTCACTAGAAGGAGGCAACTTAATATCATACACAAACACACTTCAGTACCAAACTAATAAGTTTCTGAGCAAATTAAGTTCCCCTGAAGTAGGAGCAAAATGGCATTTCAGTGACTTTAAATAGGAGTAAAAAAGCACAAGTTAATAAAATAAATTACAAATACTTTCTTAGGCAGTGCAAATAGTTTCAGTTCACTAGAAGAGTCAATTCAATTCAATAGGCCTAGGCCAAAGTCAATGGGCTAGTGTCTTGGATAGGAAAGAGCAGTTCTGGTAGTAAACGGTAAAGTCTTTGCCACAGTACTCAGAAGTAGTTTGTACGAAAAAGAATCATATGTTGGGTCACAAGCTGATTATGCCTGCAAGTTGGGAAAGTTTCACAAACTTTCACCACAAGAGGTAATTTCTCTCAATCGGGTTGGCACAGTACCTTAATATGAAGAAAAGATGCAGCTGAAGACTTTGGTTCCTGGCAGTACCTACAAATCTCACTGTTCCTGAGCCTCAGTCGTGGGGACAAGAGGGAGGATGTCGGGGGACTGCTGCACTGCACAGGGACTGGTAAAAAAAGCGGACAAATGGAAGATCTTCGGTTCGAGTAGCTGTAGTCAAGCGCACAAGCTGGTGTCCTTCCCCCTGGTTAAACCTAACCAGCTCTGAGAATGGTATCCAGGTAGCTTACGAGTTGATTGGTCCCACCAACTCAAAGGAAGAAGTTGTCCTTGGTTGGACTTCTCTATCGAGATGAACCTGGCAATTCAGAACCTGCAGCAGGGCTTCCCCCGGGCAAACCAACAGTCCAGAAGTTGCAGCAGCCATCCTCTTCCAGCTCGTCTTTGGTTCTTTCATTCCAGTGGTCGACTCTGCCTTCCAAACAAGAGTATCGCCTTTTAAGAAGTGTTCTCCTTTCCCTTCCAACCTAGCTGTCACTCACTCAGCAGGGTGGTTGTCCTTGCCGGACATTCAGCTAGCCAATCACGCCAGAGTGCATTTCAGTCTCCTAGGAGACTAAGGACAGGGAGTTTCGGGCACCTCCCTCACTTCCTGCCCACCCCAAACACTCATGCACCAGAGGCGGTTTTCAGTCCCGAAGCCTGCCAAAGGCGTAAGAACAAAGGGACAAAACCTGGTTTGGCGCGCAGAGACAAACTCTGAAAGGACCTTTCCAAAAAGAAACGGTGAAAAAAGAAGACCGTGACCTGTTTTAACAAAGAGGGCTTAGGTGCCATCTTGAAAAACATGGCTCCCGCCATTTTTAGCTACTGGTGTTTGCGGTCGGGAAAAATCATGGTAGTTCATTGTAAAACCACTTCCACCAGCCATTTCAATAGGAAAGGGTAGCATTTGACTGCTACATGAGTATTTAGATACAGGGGATCCTATGTAACCCCTCCAGTACTCTATTGTAAGATAAGATAGTGTGTGCTGGGTGTAGGAATTTGAAAAGACTAGTAAAGTAAATTTAACCTTACATTCTCTGGAAACAGTAGTCTATCCCAGAGAAGGTATTTAAACCTTGGGACAGCCTAAAAGGCTTCCCTGTGTCACTGCACTGAGGGCGCTGTGTAACTCACATGAAAGATGATGCCTATGGAGTTGTCTAAAACTCCATAAACAAATGAAATAAACACAGAAAACAAACAGAATTAAAAAGTTCAAAGCCCAAAGTTTATCAAAAGAGCTGGAGGGCTCTAAGGTAGAGGGAATTAGCACATTTATGAGAATTCTCCCTAACAGACCCTAATTAATATTTTGTTGGCCTATGGATTTGGCCTATTGATTGTATGGATGACAACTGACCCCAAAGAATGTATGTTCACCTGCAAATCCCATTGATAATATGGTTGCCTACTTACATGTAGGGTCGCCTCCTGACTCCATTGATTCTTTTGTTCACCTACAGACCCCACCTAATGTATGGTTGCCTACTCACACGGAATGTATCGTCGCATATATTTTTGATACTTACCCCGTTGAATATTTTGTCCGCCTACGGACCCGTTCAATTTACGGCCTCTGATTGATTGCCTGCTGACCCCATCAAATGCACTGGTTGAGCATTAGAACTGGCCCACTCTGAAATTCTGTCTCTGCTGCAGTACCACATACCCTCTCCCATCTGCCTGCTTGTCCTACTTACTGCCACTTCCCATACCCTTGAGAAGCACACACGTTATCCCCAACCTCACCCTCACCGTGTACTTAAAACATCTCACTCTCCTGCTGACAGTCCATTACTTATTGTTCACATGGATATTCCATTTCCGTTCCAGCATGACACCCCTGTATTCCTTGTGCCATCCCTTCCCCCATCATATTCCATCACTAAACTATGCACCATCCACAAAAGCCATCGTGCTGTCTCTACCCTACTCACCTCTCCTTTACAAACTAGCTGTCCTTTCCTCCTCCTCCATCATCTACCCCTCCTATACCTGATGCCTAAGGGTTTTGGGCGCTTTGTAAATGTTAAAGTAAAACAATAAATACAATACATATACCTGCTCTCTGGTAAGTATAATCTCTTTGCAACTAGACTGCCATCCTCAGTGACCATTTGAACTCTCATTAACCCCAGCGTTTATCAATGAGACATGGATCCGCCTCATGACAGAGTCATGCTTTCTACTCTTCTTACGTTGCTTTTACCTTCTTCCTCTCTTCATTGCCTCTCCATTAGTTAATTGTCCTTGGCATCATGGTAAACATGCTTGTTCATGCACAAACATGGTCATCAATCTTCTGTCTCTAAATTTTTGCCCATGGAATTTTTGTCCATGGTCGGTCCATGATTCATGGTCATGGCAACCGTGGTCCCTGTGCATGTAACAGGGGTATACAAGAGCGGGCAACCACAGCTATCCATTATCATGCGTGGTCATCCTGGATTGTGGCTGAGTTATTTAACCATGGCTTGTTCATGATCCATGGATATCGATCTTAGATTTTGCTCATCTCGTTTTTCAGTGGATTATTATACACAGGTGGACCTGTGTTAATATTTAGAAGACAAATGTGTATTCCTGTTAATAAAGTTCCAGTTACTGTTTGTCAGAATCCACCTTTGAAACCCCACCCTTAAAAAATCCAAATTACATTTTTCCACAACCCGAATATTTTGCTTTCCCCTCCACCCCTGAAAATCTAGGTATTTAAATCAATATTTTTATCACAATCATTGTGAATATTGAGCAGGTTGCATACATCATATGCAATGCTGCGTGTTTTGTTGCCCTGGGCTGACCCTATTTTCAGACCCACAATCCTTTGCATAGTTATAGGAAGTTATGTTTGCATTAGCCCATGAATGGATGCATTCCTATAATAGTTCACACTGGACATTAAAATGTTCCTTTAAATCGAGTGCTTTCAGATGTTTTCAGTATACAAGTAATTAAACAGGGCCCTCAAAGGTTGTTACTCAAACATAAATCTGGTCTGTCATGAAATGCCTGGTTTGTCTGTTTTTGTATGGCGTTTGTTTACTCGGTGACTGTCTGAAAAAGATACACTGGTATTACTTAGATGCGAATGTTCTAGTGGGGGGCATAGTGTCAGCCACACTCTCATCAAACAGTGCTTTTCTGGGACATGTATTTCTAACCCTAGTGGTCCACGGTCATATAAGGTTTTCATTTTAAACCACACATTCTTGTTAATCCACAGTTTAAATGACACATGTGTGATAAGCAAACATGCCAGACCGTCTAAATGTTCAAGTACACCAATGGTTGTTCATGGTTATCCAGATGAATCTGGGTCAGGGACAACCAGGCATGCCCATGCTACTTTGAAGACCATTAGACCATGGTGTCCATGGTCTGTCCCTCAGCCTTCTAACATGCATGCTGTTCAATGGTAAACCACAGTCAAAATCATGCCGCAGAAATCAGAAAGAAAGAGAGATGACCACTGCACACAGAACTTCCACAATGCACACAGAACTTCCACAATGCACACAGAACTTCCACAATGCACACAGAACTTCCACAATGCACACAGAACTTCCACAATGGAGTCAGCACCAGTTGCTGCATGTCAAACGAGAACATCAAACAATTCACTCCATTTATTTATTTGTTTGAATTCTTATAAAGCGCCACATGCCCGCGGACCTCAGTGCGCACAAAAAAACAGGAACAAAACAGAAAAAAACATGGGCAAAGGAGTCCGAGATCAGAAAGTGAAGGTTGTGGGACCATACACAGTTCAGCCTAGATTAAGGTTGAACAGGTATGTTTTTATTTCTTTCTTAAAAAGTGCCAAAGTATCAGCCATACGTATGTGCCCGGGAAGTAGGTTCCATTGCAGAGGAGCCTGAGTGTCAAAGGAAGTCCCTCCAAAGCGCACCAGTTTATATCGGGGTGGGATGAAAGTAGGAAAGGTGGAGGATCGGAGGTTCCTTCTGCTAACACGGGGCTTTACACGATATATACAGGGCAAGTATTAGAATGGCATTTGAAGGCCAGAGTCAGGATCTTGTATGTGTTGAATAGGCAACCAATGAAGTGCTCTCCTGGTGTCTGAGACGTGTGCACATTTGGACAGGCCCTGAATGTCCCGAACTGCATTATTCTGAGCAACCTGCAAGGCTTGTCTGTTGAGATGTGTGATGCCCACTAAGAGACTATTGCGGTAGTCAAGTTGAGAATTAACTAGTACTGTAGCAAGGAACGCACCATTTTTGAGAGTGAGAAATGGGCGAATATAATTTATTCGCTTGGTAATAAGGCCACAGCATGATCGAATGTAAGAAACATGTGGTCTCATACATAATTCCTCATCTAGGACCACCCCTAGGGTCTTGACTTTCTTTGATACTGAGATGATGTGCCAGCAATGCAAAAGTTGACATATGCCAGGGCTAGTTTGCCAAGGCGAGCTCTGGGTGCCACTATCCGGAGCTCAGTTTTGTTGCAATTCATTGCAAGTGAATAACCTGCCATCCAGGCCTGGATGGCGTTATAGATTTTATATATGGCAATCAAGTCTTGCTCATACTTCCCACTGAGCTCAAGGACGACCTGAGTGTCATCAGCATAATTTGTATACCGGACACCCAGGGCATGAAGCAGGTCTGATAGCAAAACAAAAGAGTTGATGGCTGGAAGGTTTAGAATAAATCTTGACCTCTGGCATTGCTCTGGGCAACACTCTAGACCATCGTTCTTCGCCTGCCAAGCCATTACAAAAGGGGAAAAAAGGAGGTCCAACAGAGTATATATGCATGTATATGTTACATAAGGTGGGAGACAAGCAGGAATCCTGGGGGACGCTGCATGTTTGAGAAACAGGATTGGAACTCTCCTCACCAACGGATACTTGGACTGTCCAGAGGCGAAGAAATGAGAATATACACGAGGATGCTTGATTGGAGCAATGGGCGACCTCCCCCAGTCTTTTCATCAGTAGGGAATGGTCCACCAGATCAAAGGCCGCGGAAAGGTCCAGCAGCATCAGCAGGGGGGATGACCTCTATCTACCATGCCGGTCAAGATGGATTTAAGGTCCAACATGGCAGTTTCCATCCCATGCTGAGCTCTGAAGCTTGATTGGCGTGGGCAGAGGATCTTATGGTCTTCAATATGTCTCTGTAATCGAAGGTATGCCAATTTGTACATGATCCTTAAGAGAAATGGCACATTAGTAATATTAGGAAACAAAACCAGAGTCCGTATGGCGCACTTAAAATTTCCCAGCAGTTAAAGCATCTATGTTTTTAATAGGTTGGAGTCAACATCAATTTCCTACTTATACTCAAATGTATTTTAAACAAGAGTCTTTTCATGACCCATCCCTCAATCAAGCCTTTGCTTATTACCACCATTTGAGACTAAGAAGAATTCTATACTAATAATGAGGCTTATTTTGATGAATTGAAGTACATGATGTCACAATTTGTGGAGAGAGGATCTCCTGAGAAGTTATTAAAAAACAGCTGATAATTGTTTTTATTCTCTGGGGAATTAAAACATCACAAAAAGAAATAAGATCACTGATGTAATATTTGTCCAAACATTTGGGCAATTGACAAAATCAAATCAATAGTTGAAAAATGTTTACTTATCATTCTGAATGATGGAGAATTCGCTAATTGTGTCGGTGGAGTCCCTATGATTCTCAACGGTGTCCAGTCAATTCGTCGAAAAAAAACTGGTCGACTGCAATTTGGTCGACGCAATTTGGTCAAAAACCAAATGGTCGAATTTTTTTTTTATTTATATATTTATTTTTCGGGTGTTCGTTTAGTTAAAAAAGGGGTTTTTAGAGAAAAAAAGGGGGTTGGGGGGGGAACCCCCCCAAAAATTTTTTAAAAAAGGGTTAAAATAAAAAAAAAAAAAAATTTCGACCATTTGGTTTTCGACCAAATTGGTTCGACCATTTGTCTGGTCGACCAATTTTTTTCGACCAAATGTCTGGCAACCATTCTCAACTATAGATAAACACACTTACAGAATGTACTGGTTAAAGCTGATTCGACAATCAAAAGTGATAGGCAGCCACATGATACTGTGATGAATCCTGCAGAGTCATCACTGATTCCCACGTGTTGGTCTCCTCCCACAAGGCCATGGAAAGGAAGCAGCTACTAGATCCTGACCCTGAGAGAGGTGTCAGGAAGGAGGATCATGAGGGAGGAGATGAGGAGCGGGGGGAAGTGCTGGCTCCAACAGAACAGGCACGGTATTCTCCTTCTTTCTGTGAGGAGGAAAACCTAAGCTCAGAATCTTTAACAGCATATTGTTGTGAAGCCTCTGATGTTTTTGGTGATTGTATTTTAGACACCACTGTTTAACAATGTGATCCAAAATCAGTTGACGCTTATTGTAACTCCAAGTCTTAGAAAGCCTCAAATACTGTGATGAGAAAGAAGTACAAGGAGAACATTTGGAGCAAATGTGACTCTGAAAGTAATGTGCAGTCTAGTTGTTAGCAACCTAGTCAATTTTGCAGGGCATTTAAATCCCCATATCTCCTGTGACAAGGGGAACGCCAGGAACAAAGATGTGAATGAAGAAGGAGAGAAAAGGAAGGATGCAGAGTGCGCAGAGTGGGAAGCGTGATCAGTGCCAGAGGAAAACCTACGGAGAGCCACAGCGAGACCGAGACGCGCTTGCCAGAAGAAGGTTGGAGGCATGCAGGACCGGAGGAAAGGAACTCCGGTAGAGAGAGAGCAGACGGTGCACAGTGGGGCTGGAAGAGGTGATGCGGCCCTGCAGAGCTAAGTAGGTCTTGGCGGTGAAGAACAGGAGAACCGACACAGAGACCCACAGAGACTCTGCCCCAGAGGAGAACCTGGCCCCTCGTGAGCGCATCTCAGTGGCCTTACAGTGAACCGGTACATCAGCCTAGCATCAAAGGGGGCCCCGGGACATAGGAACATGATAAAATGCCCTTTGACAGAACATCTGAATACCGAGAAAATATATTTAAAAGGAAAGTGCGAACATGGTGCAATCCCCCTGACATGAGATGTCAGTTGGAGGGAAATCTGTGACCAGCATTGTCTAAGCCAAACAAAACTGTCAAATGAGATTGGATCAGAAATAAAGAGGCAACACAGTACAGTTCTCCAGACATGAGATGTCAGTTGGGGGAAATCTGGAACAAGCATTGCCAAGGGTCAAGAGAGAGGTAGACAGGCAGAGTTTAACAAGCCCTCTGATATGAGATGTCAGTATTGGGAAGATTTAACAAGTAACAACTGAAGTCAACAAAAGTGTGCTGGTGGAGAAAGCTCTATTGTGTGATACTTAAGGAGAAAGTGAATGTTACAGAGAAGCCTGATAAGGGTATCAAGTATTGAAACCTTTTGAAAGCAGATACCTGCCTGGAAAGTACACCAGAGGATCTATGTGAGCCAAAAGAGAGATATTCCTGGCAGCAGGAGACTAAACCAGGATATCAAGAGTTTTCAGGTGAAGTTGAGGATATTCCTGGCAGGAGAGTAAACTAGGATATCAAGAGTTCTCGGTTGGAGTTGAGAAGTTTCCTGGCAGGAGAGTGTAACAGGAAACTCACTTGAATTGGTGTGTTGGAAAGAGACTTGGTCATGTTCAGTACTTCATCCTGTTGAATATTTTGTCTACCAGATGTTTTGAAAAGACATGCCTTATGCCATACTTGAATCATTGTTATGAAAAGTTATTTGTTTGACCATCCTGAAAAGTACTGCAAAAACAAGGGGGGGAGTGCCTCACTTCCTGCGCTCCTGACTCGTGGTTATTTGTGAAAAAGAATATATCAAGAGAAATAAGGAAACATCACAAATTACATTGAAATCAAGGGAAAACTGATAACAAAAAGGGTTTTTAAAGGTCCATGGTTTTTAATCCACTGAAAAAATGCCACGCCAACACGTGTTTCAGCCTTCTCTGGGCCGTCCTCAGGGCGTTATAAATAGTGTTTCCTTTCCACAATGTGTTACAAAATTGTACATGTGCTTAACACGTCAAACAAAAAACATAGATTATGTCACTTGGTTCGTGAAATGTATGCAGAATGGTAAAGTCATAAATATAGAACAAGAGCCAAATACGAATGTGGGAGAGAAGAAAAAAGGGCAGGGGTGGGCAAGAGAGAAAAGAAATAAGGAGAAAACCCATTAGTTTGCTCTGACTAGTCCAAACAATAAGAATAATTTGCAATAAAAATATCACAATGCAGATAATTGAGGATGGTGATAAGTATGAGCACCACATCACAAAAAGAGAGAAAGTAGTCCATATAGTCAGGGTACCTGATAGCTCCAACCATGAATATGGTCTTCCATAAATTATGATTGAGGGCGTAGATTAACCATAAGTTCACTAGTGGGCTTCCAGATATTTATTCATATCTGTAAGAACAAATAGTGCCTGTTTTAGGATAAATAGGTGAGTCACGGGAAGTTACCATATCCGTAAATAAGGTACTAAACAAGGTAACATCTTACCAGCAAGTAATTTGCTTTCTGAACAGAGTCATTGTACGATGGTTCGGTGTGCCATTAGTATCTTTGTCTTAGATCCTCTTATAGGTTCCTATGTACTCTGGTGTGCATAAGTAGAACGAGAAAAAACAGAAAAGACAGAGGGAATGTGAAATCCGTCAGTCCATTTCTATGGAGGTTGCAGTCTAAACGCTCTCATTTTGAGCTAGTTAGAAACTGTATTACATGAGCTTACCGTTAGCAGCTTCAATGCGTTCGTGTCAATTCGTTAGTTCATGTCGGCTTGCCGTTCGCGTCCTTGTTGGAGCTTTTGCATTGTCTGAGGTGCCCTATAGCTGCTTGGCTGGAAAGATCTAATCATTGGTCACATGACCTGTCAGCGTGTCGGTTGCCTAGCGACCCACATAGTCACTTTCACATTTAACGTGCCTTCCAAAGCAACTTCACGTTTGTTGGGGCATGTAACAAAGTAAGAGTTGCCTGTCCTTGTGTGGGTTCAGTGAAAGAAAAGTTTAAATGTACAGTCCCAGCATTTAAGCAAGATTCCTCAGTAGTTTGGAGCCGATGCACGCGGTATGTATACCGAGTGTGCAGACTTAGTCAGTTTGGGCATCGGTTGCCTGGCAACCGATGTGCCTGAATTAGCATTAACGCGTCCTTTCAGGTTAGTTTGCTGCCTAATTTGTTATGTGTAATCAAAACATGCACAAATAGATAATGGGAGTGAAAATATTGTATACATGTGTTATGTCAATAAAGCACGCGCATGGGGATACGTGCTCAGCAAGGCACATTTGTAAATGTTAAATAACCACATATTGCGGTTCGTATACCACTGTGAGCTGAATAGTAGCAAGCAATCATCCTGAAAAAATAGTTAGTTCATGTTGTGTCAACAAAGCACACGCATGAGGATACATGCTCACCAAGGAACATTTGTAAACGTCAACTAACCACAAAATGCGATTCGTATACCGCTGTGAGTTAAGTGATAGCAAGCAATCAACCTGACTAAATAGTTTGTTCCTATATATCTCTGTGGGTGCCCTAATAAGATAGAAAATTAATTAAAAAACCCACAGGTTTTGTTAAACTCTCAAACATATTTACTGTTCTTCTAAGAACTGGTATATGGAATTGGGCTACATAATGTGAGTTAGACTGGGTCACTAGTCATATTAATCAGTGAGAAGACATGATCATAGAGAAGAAATAATATTTTTTGGGGAATAACAATAGACCTCTAAGTGGACTACTTTTTCTATTGTGATGTGGTGGCGTCAAGAGATTGCAACATTAGTTGTTTATAATGATTATAAAAATACATTAAGTTTGTGTTCTTGGTTCAATCCGAGCTGGACACATCGTAACCTACAGATCATACATGCTTCAGCTTGCCGTAGTTTTTGTTGTCTGTCGCCACCTCTTGCATGTGGCTTCATATGTTGTAGTCCCACAAATCTGATATCGCCTCTGTGTGCCATTTGATGTTCCTTTTGCCAGTGTGTTGCAAAGGGCAATTTGATGTCTTGGCTGTTCAAGTTGGCTACGTGTTCTCTGATCCTAATTCTTAGCTCCCGAATGGTGCTGCCTATATATATATATATACACTTTCTTACATATACATATTATTCCATATACAATATGCTTTGAGCAACAATTAATGAAGTCCATGATGTACACTCTCAAATTACCATGGCAAGAGAATATTTTAGTCGGAGACAAGGCAAATTGACAAAAATTACAGGTCCCGCATTTGTGGAAGCCACTTGGTCTAATATTCTGGGTAAGCCAGTTGTTCTGTCTATCGTAACCAGATTTTAGAAAAGAGGGGCAAAGTATGTTCCTAAGAGTCAGCGCTCTTGAAAAAATTATCTTTGGTTTCTCTGTAATATAGTTAACCAGATCTGGGTCTATATGTAGAAGATTCCAATGTTTATTCAAAATGTGATAGATAAATTTAGAGTCGCTAGAGAATTTGGTGATAAAGTTTACAAATTGTGGAATGCCAGTAGTGGTTTTGGTTTCCTCTCCAATAATTTGTCCCAGGAGAGAGGGTCGTGTTGTGGTCTTAGCATTCCTTAATGCATGATGAATAACAGCAGTGGTATAGCCTCTTTCATGGAATCTGGTTCCTATAGACTTGCATTCTGCTTCAAATTGCATATCTTCACTACAATTCCTCCTTGCTCTAAGGAATTCTCCAAGTGGTATATTATTAATGACATTCCTTCTATGGCTGCTTTTAGCATGCTGAAAAGTAGTAAAGACTTTCCTTTACTTTATTCTAACCAGCATTGTGGAAGGAACATATGTTTTGTCATACGGAAGAAAGTATTAGGAGAAAGAGACATATGTACAACCGTTTAGAGACTGATCTTTATATAAGAACAACAGAATAACATACTGGAAGTAATCCAGGGGAAGGGAACCAAACCCTGGATACAAGAATTGTTTTGGTTGTTATATGTTTAAGGTATTTCACTTTTATGTTGAGTTGAACTTTGAAACATGTATCTTGCATTGTTTTCTTGTATATGTTAGTGATAGGGCCACATTGAGTTTGGACACAAGGGGCCTCATTACACGGTAGGCGGTAACCATGGCGCTATTAGCGCCATGGTTGCTGCCGGTATTTTACCGTGTCTGCCTTGGTGGATGGCAGAATGACCGCCCGACTCCAAGGTGAGCAGGGCGGTAATTCCCCATTCACGAAGGCCCTTCCCAGTTCCCATTTTTGCCCCCATAGGGCATAATGGGAATGGGGAAGGTGCTAATTACGGTACCGCAAATTGCGGTACCATAATTAGCACCAAGGTCCCTTTGCGGGTTCATTTTTTAACGCCTGCTAAAAGCAGGCGTTAAAGTACCAACCCGCAAAGGGACCTCGTAATAAGGCGGTAAGGGTTAATGGTCACCGGTACCCTTACCGGTGACCGTTAACCCTTACCGCCTACCGTGTAATGAGGCCCAAGGTCATCCTGCTTTAGTTTTTGGTTTCATAGGAAGGGACATATACGTTAGCATAGGGAAAGTTATGCCTTTATCCAAACCTATTTCTGTTTATAAAATGAGAAGTTGATAACATTATCTCTTTGTGTCGCTGCCTCTCATTTCTGACCCCTCACAATACCCAAATAAAATGGTACATATCCATTCCTTTCATGTTCTGTCTATAGCAATGTAATCACTGATCCAAAATCTATTCACTTTAGACTGGGAAAGAGAATGAGCTCAAATGCTTTCCTACCTTCGTGTGTGGAATATTTGTTGAAATGTTCTTGTAGATGTATTTATCTTGGTCAAATGACCAGAAGTGTTAAAAAATAAATTATTTAACATAAAATGGAAGTATGAAGGGGGATTCTAATTGACCAATAGCACACCACTTTGGATTGATAAATCATAACGTGGCTCAATGCAGTGTCCACATTTTGGAACACATTGAATGCTACCAACGAGCTGCTGATCATGTTTTGAAATTGCATCAAGGATAATGTGTTTGGATTTACAATACATCCTCTCTTTTTTCCTATGGGTTAAATTCCTTTTTAAATTTGAATTGTTTTGTTGGTAGTCACTTATGTCATATTCTTTTTTAAGCTTAAACTATTTTTATAACGGAAAGTACTTTGTCAATGTTTATATTAGTTCCGTGTCAAATTATATATAACACTCTTGAATGGGGGTTACCCAGAATAATGTTTGGTCGTCAAGATGGAGGGAGGATTTTCATCCATGTCATGAGTGTCATTCTAAATGTAAATGTTTTTGTGCATATTGAGTAATTGTGAGATTCCTGATAGAAATGTGTGTGATGATGGAAAACATCATCATCCTGAAACATGCTTTAGCAGTTGTACACTTAAATTGACAAACACTATAATGAATTATTAAATGGTTGTTGTTTACCCACTTCGGGATATTGGTATGTAATAATGAATATATGAAAAATGAATTGGAACTTATTTAGGAATCTTAGTGTAAAATGTATGTTGGTTCTGACCTATGAAAATATTTTCCAAGCTTTTTCCCCAGGAAATGTTATCTGCGACAAACCTATGGACAAATGATAGACATCCATGGACTTTGTACATGTTTGACCATGGTAGAACCATGGCAAACCATAATTTGTCGATGAAATGAAAAATGGGGCTGATAGGTATAGTGGAGAGTTTTGACTTGTGATCATCCAGGTCAAACCTCTACCCTGTCCCTCCTTTCAAATGTCACCCTCTATCCTTCAGTTTCCAAGCTACCCATCTCCTTGCACCCCTCCTACCTCCCGCCATCCACCTTGGATGGGGGCTCTCTGGTCTACTCAACTCCCTCTTCCCTGATCTGGATCTGATTCTCGATTCCCTTTCCTGTGAAACCCAATTACCAACAGACCAACATCCACAGCAACTCTCGGGACCTAATTTTCCTATCATCGTCCCCCACCCCATCCATTGTCTCCTTTGGTCACTCCCCATGTGACTACTCAAAATGTACATTTCAATATGATGTTCCTGCTCTACTTTGCTCTCCCCTCCCATCTCTGTGCTTTCTAAATAGAAATTTAAACCACATGTCATAGATCCCTACTTAGCCGAGGTCCTCTCTGCTAGCTCTCTCTCTCCACCACAAGTCTCTTCAGCCCAGTTCCTCTTTTAGTACCAGTATACAACTTGCATCTTATGCCAAGCCAATCCTTGTACCCAGCTTTGCATCTCCACATAGATTTACCATCTCAAGACTGACATGTGACTACATCTGCCTCATTGTCACAAAAACAGTGTGCAGTCATAAAATCGAAAAAAATGTCAAAAGTCAAAAAAATCAAAAACATAATGTCGAAAAAAAAAGTCAAATGATTTTTTTTTATTTATATTTATTTTTTGGCTCTCGCATGTAAAAAAAAAAAGGTAAAAACAAAAAAAAAACAAAAGGGGGATTGGGGGGGAACCCCCAAATTTCGAATAAAAAACGTAATAAAAAAGAAATTCGACTTTTTTTCGACATTTTTTTCGATTTTTTGACTTTCACTTTTTTGTTTTCGATTTTATGACTATAAACCCACAAAGACTGCTACTCTTCCCTCCTGACCTACTTCATGGTTACCCTCTCTGCTATGTCTATTGCTTACTCTAGGCATCTCACCGACCTTATCTCCTCACTCCAATCCTCCATGCAAATCCACCACTACCTGAAGATATGGGTGTCACAACATAAGTAAGCATGGAAATGACCGACCTCACCAGTATCTGGAACTTGTGCAACTAGGGGTCAACAAAAAGGGTTGCAACCCTTAGGATGGATTCTGAGGAGATTCCAGAACCATTTACATATCAGGTGTACAATGCCCCCTTCTATGCCCAGAAAGTAAAACCCTTTCTCTCTGCATAGGGCAATCGGAGAGGTTGAATCATTCTATACAGTCCTTTAAATTCCTCTGCCTCTTACAAGCACTTCTACTTCTGGAGATGAGAGTTGGAGAGGGTATCTCACCGTGCACTGGGTGAACACTACCACTGGTTGAAAGGCACCTGGAAACTCTCTCTCTCTTGGGGGTGGGAAGCTCTCTCTAGGATCGAAATCCTGCCATTGCCCATCTTAATGGAGTTGTGTAGAACTCTTGCCACCCTAATGCGCATAGACCACCGAGGAAGGCCTTGATGAAGAGAGGAGGGAAGCTTGATCTTGACACAATTCCCCTCATCTAGGGCACCTGCACTGACCACCTGCACAGGAGAGCGAGATGTCCACCAACGAGCCCATAGGTCAGTGCTCACCCCCTAGTACTTGTAAGACAAGATAGCTGCACCATGTGAGGTATGGGGGTGCAGGATTCACTTACTCCAACACGACTCAATAATGAGGATTTTTTGTCAAAGGGAAGTCGGTTTAATGACAAGTACATCAAACAGGGAAGCAGTTGGGAATCAGCATCGTTGCGATCACCTGTCTCGCTCCAACTTCCTCGAACTTCAGTTGAACAGCAACTTTTATACACAAAACTCATCATCATTGACGTCTAATTCTACAAAACTCTTCATGCAATATAATTGGTTAGGAAAGGTAACTTAAGTATAGGTGCTATATCTGTATATGATAATAGAGCATGCGGATTGGATAACTCTTATCGGGTGGGCGTCTATGCCCCTCCCTCTACATCACACGTGATAGAGGTCATTACAAGTACGACGTCTCATTGGTTCTACGATCTATAGGACCCTAGATAACTTGGTCCTTTGTGATTGGGCAGATTACACCCCTAAAAATAAATCTCCACTTTTAATTAGCAGCATGCAGAATGGACACCCAGGTGCCGGGTGTCCCAAGATTCACCCTGCCTCCCTTCCATCAATCAGTATCTTAGGGCTATGTGTCAATTAGTTGGCTGGGTATGGCCTCAAAACTGTAGGCTCTTATCAGGAAAAGTTATGGCATCCTCGGGTTCTGGATGAAATCAGGCGGTGGTACCTCTTCGCCCTAGCTGATCACGTGTTAGTTCACCATGAATTTGCTTCCGTTTCCAGCTTTTCATGTATTTGTTCTTCTTTTAGCCTCGCCACCTACCTGGGCCTCCCTTATCTTGACCTTCACGGGGCAGGCTGGTATGTTCTGAAGTTTGAGTCTTGTTAGCTGATGCTCTCCTCCCTTTCTCTGGTTGACCTCTATTTCCCGGCATGAACAGCTCCTTGTTAAGTTTTGATTCCGCTCCTTCTCATGACTCTGGCTTGGTTATGAAACTTGGCCTGTTAGGCCTCTGCAGCCTGGGCACATTTCTGCTTTACAAAATGGAGTCGCACTTGTATAATGTGCCTTGTTGAGGTAGATATATGGTTGGTGCTTGCCGCTCTATTCTTTTACTAAGCATTGCAAACAGTATTGGTTTCTTAGCTGCTTGCGTTCCAAGCCTATTTACACACGTTTAACTGCTTGGTTACTTCCATCTTGTCTTGTAGCAACGTTTCCTTACGTTTTAACATTGTCTCTTCCCTGTGTCCATTACATCTATTTTCATAGCTACTCACACTGGCGTGCTATCTTCGATAGCTGTTTTTGTTCATTCACGAGTCTGTCCAGGCCCTTGTCATTTCCACTGGCCTTCCATTAAGGCTCTTTTGGTCTCTTCATGGACTGTCTGTAGGTACTCTTCATTTCGTGTCAGCGGCTGGTACGGCTGTCTGATAGGGTACCGTGCTGCCCAGGGTTGTCTGGTTATAGGCGCTTCAACTGGTATGGATCTTCTGATGTACACTGGGCAGAGTCCCAGTGCAGCTCTTTAATGGTTCATCTGCTCTTCATACGTCACATACCTTGGCGAGCCCGCTCCTGGTACCTCGAAATGAGGGGCAGGGGTGCAGGCCATGTCTGGGACCTCCTCTACACCCCCACCTGAATAATCTAGTAGCCCTATTCAATTGGGGCCTTTGTTTCGTGTTGAGTTTCCAACCCTGAGCATTTCAAACGTGGGAAACCCCTGTGGTGGAGTGTGCGGAGAACTTGTGGGCTACCACCTTGCCTGTCATTTTTGCTCCAATCTAGGACTGAAGCAATGTCCTAACAGATATTACCATTAGCTCCTTTATTAATCTCTCAACATTCCTGTTGGTCTGGGAATGATGAACATCACTAGTATGGTGCTCAGTACCATTCTTACCAAGAAATATCCCAATTTCGTCTGATTTTAACTAAACCTCATTAAACCCATTTTTGACAAGCCTTTGTTTTGTGGTCTCTAGGGCATGCCCTCTAAAGACCTACACACGGGAGGCCTAATACAAAAGGCTGCCTCTAGGCCTGTAGGGGGTGTGGCCTTGATGAGAGCCAGAGTACAGCAGGTAGTGGGGTGAGGTGGCAGGCAGGGAAGGAGCGGTGTGTTGTGACCCACTGAAAAGGAGCAGAAGAGGGACGGGAACAAAAGGGCAAAGTCAGTATTTTGTGGCCTGGCTTCAGACTCCGAACCAAGTCTTATGTTCTTGGAGCAAATTCCCTTGGTGAAAAAAACCTCTACCCACCCAGAGCAATACATCCCAAATCCCCTACTTTATATAGGGCCCACTGCGCCCATGCCTAACTTTGGGATTGGGACTTGTGTCATTGATGGACAGCGAGTTATGCACTCCTTGCTATTCTTGCACAAAACACGCTCTATGACAGCCCCCTGAATCTGGTTTTTCACAGTGGCCACCAAATGTCACTCCTCATGCACTGTTTAGTCTTGGTTTAACCTTGGTTACCCTCATGTCTCAGCTTGACAGTACTGTGATGAAAGTGTTCTGAGGTAATTATACTGTCTTGCCTCTTAAGAAACCCAAACACCACATACAACTCATCTCTAATGGCCCAAAGCCTTCCAATCAACCATTTGATCAAGTTACTGTTTCAGCAGGTGTTCCTGGGGTTCTCTGTCAAGATTGTGTCTTAACTTAGGGCTCTGCAAAGACACCAGGTGACGTGAGCGACTTCCTGTCCCCCGGGCAGCCACCACAACCCTGGATTAGGAACAAAAGTGCAGGCTCTGCCCAGGGGATGTGGAACCAAGGAAATTATGGAAAAACAATCACCAGGAAAAAACCTGCAGGTAATGGATTGGAAGGTCCAGACTGGATCCACCTAGTAGACAGCTGACTGGATCCACTTATTGGAAAGCTGTTTTTCTGTGGATATGACTCCAGACTACAGTATTTCCAGGAAGGTAGAATGGCAGGAACAAGTAGGCTAGGGAAGGCAAACAAGGAGTTGGGAAAGAAAGGCTCCAGGTGGTAATGATTCAAGTCGGCAGGCAAAGGAGGAGGAGCGATGCAAGGAGGAGTGCCAGTGAAGGTGACACCGGACTATAGCAGCAAGGAAGGCAGAATGTTAGAAGGCAGCAGCGGTGGAACAATGAAGCAAGGATAGAAGAAAAACAACAGTGTCCGTGCAATGGGAAAAACAATGTTGCGGCGCAAGGCTTACCTCATGTTAGAGACTAAATAAGGCAACCAGCGACTTCCCGGGTGCAGGACGCATGACGACACTGCGTTACACAATGTGACCCTGCATGACGGGATGGAAAGCGTCGCCAACGTTGCCATACTGACCATGATGCAAGCCCGGGGCTGCGGCGCTGAATCCTAACACTCTTCCTGACTTCACAAAGGGGTCTACCCTCCAACAAGGCCTGCTTTGATTCCCACAGCGATTTTGCACTTTGTCACAACATCTACACCTGTTTGTCTCCATTCCAGTTAACATTCTACCTGGAATGTTTGTTCTTGGAGGCCTCTAATCAATTTTCTGATCCTTTCAGAGACTCTATCTAGGCCATTAATCAGTAGAATCTCTCTAAGAGGTTTTAGTTCTGCAAAGACTTCAAAATTCAGGCCTCAAATGAAGGACCTGAACTTTTTTAATCAACCATTCAATTGAAAGCATTAATTTACTGATGCGTAAGAGAGTTCAACTCCCCTCAGGACACCTGATGCAAATGCTAACAAATATTCTTTTCCCTCATCTCCCTTTATCAGGTCAGCCCCCAGGACTTTAATGCTGACATCCGTCACTATGATTGTTGTCCTATTCGGTTTTTAATTGCAGAGTGAGGGGGCTTATTCTGAGACCTGTTTAATTATTTCAAATTCATTGGTGCACTCCTTGTCCCACCATAAGCTCATGCTTTTTGCACATGTTCACTGTCTGATCTACACAGTTGGTTATGAATTAAGAGTAACGTTCCTCTTCACAACATTTTTAACATTTGCTCTTTATGTTGTGGTGTCAGTGTTTCTTTGATTTCCCCTATGATTGACTGATTGATTGATTGATTGAATGATTGATTGAGGTATTTGTATAGCGCTTGTTTCATGAACTGAATTGAATCACAAAGCAGGTGTTAGATCTGAGAGCATAGGTCAATCGATTCATCAAGTGGTTATCACTCACTCTTCTCTATCAAGTAGTATTTCTCTTGTTTATTTAAACAGGTGGGTTTTACATTTTTTTCCGAAAAGCTGGCAGAGTCTCTGTACTTCTTAGATCGAATGGGAGGCTGTTCCACAGCTTAGACCCAAAGACAGAGAATATACTGAAGAGGGATGGGTAAGCCTACCCCCTCCTCGCCCTCCTATGAAATACATGACACAGAGGAAGAACGGGAAACATCACAACCACCCATTCTATTTAGGACGAATTCTCAACTGACCTATGGTTGACAAATATGTCAAAAAGTACCCGCTCAGCATGGCCTACAGGCCAGACGAGGTAGACATCTTTCCCAGAATGGACGAGAAGCCCCAGGCTGCAACAAAAGACTCCTCAATTGACAGAATTGAATAAACCGCCAAGAAGCCATGTTGCTGACGTCCTTAGCAGCGGTAGGCATGAATCACACGTGCCATCCACACATTGGGACACAAATATGCACTCAAATACACAAAGAACACGAGCGTACAGTTCTATAGATAGAGGACAGATACATATATATACTGTCATTGCTTTGTTATTTTGTCATTAGCTAGAAGCCGCAACGCAGAAACCGTAAGAAGCAAGAGATCCTGAGCAAAGCTTGCAGATGCTTACATGTGAATAAATTTATGGAACTGCAGGAGCACCTATGGGAACTGTCAGAACCAAATATGACTAACCTATGGAGAATATTGTATAGCATGAACACTGTAGAAACCGCATTAAAATAGTTTAGGAAAACTACAGCAGGCCACAGGCCTCTCAGCAAAAGCCGAGCTGAGCTGAATTCCGGCTGAACAGAGAGCAAAATGTGTGAGACGGGGCTTATTGCCAAGGCCACAAGATACGAATGACATTCCATTCCCTGAACGACAGTAGAAAAAGCTGCAATAAATATGAATAATTCCTCATAATTCAGAGATGCACAGCTCCAAATCATGGTCTCCAAACACGTGACCTGGTCAACACAGACAATGGACAGCGACCAGCGCTGGGAAAAAGAACCGATCTCACGCTACCAGATACAGGACTGCTGCAACAAAGATTTTACAATGTGAGACAAGTATTGCACGGTACGAACAAGCACTCTCATACCTAAGGTGGTACATACAAGTTACAATGTAGACACATAGTAATTCATATAGCCTTACCCCAAGAGCTGAGAACCTTTTCGCAGATCCCAGGCCTGACGACGTCAGTTCTAGCAAATCACAGTTTAACATACTAGGGGTGGGAAACAACGGGCAAGAACCTATGGTAAGACCCTCATACTGCTACATTGTTATAGATTGTGACTTGGGGATGGACCAGGCCAGCCACCTGACCCGGGAGAGCCAGTAGAATAACACATATAGGTGACCGTATAGGTTATTAGGCTTCTGACGGCCAATCCTAGATGTCGATAGGTTTTTGGAGAAAGGCCAAGTTAGTGATGGAGCAGTGACATAATTCTACATCAAAACTGGCCTGCGAGCCAGGAGAAATTGAGATGTCCATGGATTTCTTCTGCCCTGTGCTGATCCCTGTTGGTTTTGTTTGTAATAAACCGCAGTTTGAACTTTCCATTGACTGAGTCCTCTGTTTGTCCTGTGGAAGTTGTTGAGCCTTCTGAGAGTCTGGAAACTCCTAGTGGCCCTCTTGCATACCTGGGAGTTTGTCCTAACAAGTTGGTAGCAGAGGTATGGTTGGCTCTGCCAGTCCGGCACCAGATCGACTCTTTCACTGTCGAACTTGAGAGGCTGCGGGACCCTCGCATATTTTGAGAAGACAGGAAAACACATGCCCGTTTACAGGTCATCAGGAGCCTCTTGTGAATTATCCTGCCCGAAGTCAGCGAGGTGTTCAAGCAGACCAAGAAGGGAGGCGAGCACCTTGACGGGAAGCCGGCAGCCAAGCAGCGCTAGCACACCATGGAGTGTAAGCATTGACCCAGTCTAACAGCATATGAGGGAGGCTATTGAGTATTGAATAGGGACAGGAGCGGAGGTAGAAGTCCTTTTTCTATGTTTAGGCACATTCCGTTTTAGAGGTAAAAAGTTCTGGTGAATAACCTAGACTATTGACTCGAGGGCGTGAATGACAAAAGTTATGTAAAATAGTAATCCTGTAGGTTGTGCGTTTTAGCTTGTGCCATAGATGGCAGTATCCTTGTGAGGGTTAGCAAGGGAGCTGGCCTAGATTGCGGAAGGTGAGTTGTGTAGTTAAGTCTCCTAGAGTGAGGCTTTTTACACTCTAGGCGACGCAGCAGGTGCAGTTCGATTACAAGAGAATATTGGTATACTCTGCCTGGAGTGCAGGAAGACAGCTGTGGGGTTTTTGTGTGGTTTGGGAGTGATGGGCTATTACAGTGTGCGTGCAATATTTAATTGACCTATGCTGTTCTGGTAGCTTGGTGACGTCACCCTTATGTTTGCACATAGGACACAGAGAGCTAGAGACGGTGAGGAGCTAGTATTGTTGTAGTCGAGTGACGTGGACGAGTCACGATCACCGTCGCAACATCCAACAACGACACCTGACGCCCTCTGCCGGGCCTACGTTTTTCATTGAGTCATCTTTGCGGCATCAAAATCTTTTCATCAAGACCTCTTGATGGCAGGATTCACCTTCTTCAAGGACTGTCAACGCCCTGTGGCTCCTGCTTTAAAGGGAATTCACCCTCGAGTGATCCGTCAACAAACCGTTGAAGAAACTCTGCTAAACTCAGCAGAGCCTCTCCCTCCACATCGGGAGACCTCCGGTGCCCCTCTCAACATGAACTGGAATGGAGGTAAGCCCCTTTGGGCTTCTGCTTGTCGGCGGGCATTCTTGCTTTTATTTCTTTACATCTCCTCCTTTGGACTCAACGATTGTGGCAGTATTCGAGGCAAACAAAAGAAATGAATAATTTTGTCTAGGTACCCGTTTCGTCTGCTACAACTGTGACTCTGCATCCCCTTTGCCTGGCGAGCCGGCCATTCCAATATGGCAGCCCGCACACCCACTGTGCGCTGTAGTGCCAGGTGCCTAATGCTGTTGCCTGATTGGTCGAGGCCCTTTTCTTTGGAGCCTAGCCAAAAGAGGGCAGGCTTGGCTGCCCCCACCCACACCAAAGGCCCACTCCTGGCCCTGGCCACCTCCCTTCCTTCCTCATTTCTGCACCTCTCCTGCAAGGAAGCAGCTTCATGCTGAACCCGCGCCTCTCCCTGCACATCGGAAAACCTCTGATGCACATCAACTGGAATGGATGTAAGCCCCTTTGGGCTTCTGTTTGTCTGCGAGCGTTTCTGCTTTAATTTCTTTAAATCTCTGCTGTTGGGCTCAATGATCGTGGTAGTATTCAAGGCAAAGGAAAGAAATTAATCCTTTTGTCCAAGTACCGTTTCGCCTGCTATAACTGTGACTCTGCATCCCCTTTGCCAAGCAAGCCGGCCATTCCAAGATGGCAGCCCGCACACCCACCGTGCACTGGAGTGGCTGATGCTGTGCCCTGATTGGTCAAGGCCCTATTCTTTGCAGCCTATCCGAAAGCCGGCAGGCTTGGCTGGCCCCCACACCAAAGGCCCACTCCCAAGGCCCCCCTCTGCTCCTTGTTCACTGCCCGGACGCTCCCAGGTGAGACACTGCACTTACTTGTGCCCCCCCTTGCTGTATGTATGTGCCTGTGTGCCTGACCCCTGTATCTAGCTGCCCCCCTTGCTGTATGTATGTGCCTGTGTGCCTTACCCCTGTACCTCGATACCCCTCCTTGCTGTATGTATGTGCCTGTGTGCCTGACCCCTGCGCCTAGTGGTCCCTCTGTGCCCACTTAGTACTGCATCTTTGTGTCGCAGCCGCCCTGCAACATGGGTTTAGGCTCCTTGAATGTGCCCATCTGATTTGACTTTACTGCATTTTTGCGTCGCAGCCGCCCTGCAACATGGGTTTAGGCTCCTCGAATGTGCCCATCTGATTCGACTTTACTGCATCTTTGTGTTGCAGCCACCCTGCAACATGGGGTTAGGCTCCTCGAATGGGCCCATCTGATTTGACTTTACTGCATCTCTGTGTCGCAGCCGCCCTGCAACGTGGGTTCAGGCTCCATGATTATGCCCACTTGAACTCTTCTGCACTTTTGTGATGTAATTACTGTCTGTTTGCTCGTACCTGTAACCTAACCCCTGTAACCACTTTAATCTTTACTGATCTCTGTATTGTAATTACTCACTGCTCTTTATAACCTGTAACTATAAGCACTTTCAACCAATTTCTTAAGCATAAGCGTCTAGATACCTCTGGGCTTTGTGCGCTACATAAATAAACAAATAAATAAATAAATATTGGAAACTTGGGATTGGAAGAGGAGGTGAACCAGCGGCGTTGAGCGGAAGGTGCATGCGCAAGATTGTGGGTGTGCCTGAGGTGGCAGATGTTGTGACGGAGGGGCGGTGCGCAGAGCACGCATGATAAGTTGTAGAGCCAGAGAGGCTCGTAGAAACGAGAAAGTATTATCACTGCGTTGTGCTTTTCTCCCTAAACAACAAACTATTGAAACCCTCGACTTGAGGTCAGATGCAATGTATTGCGATGTATCAAGGTAAAAGTGGGGGGTATATGCCCCCTCAATATCTGTGCAAGACACTTCCACCTTATAAGGACAGGATCTGTAAATATAGCATAGAATGGTCCAAAGGTACTGAGGGTAAATTAATCAAACCATGGCCACCTTGTGGAAGTTTCTCCAAAGATGTGCAGTAATCGCTATTGACACACATGCAGGGTACCTACAAGTGGAAGAAATTGACAAAACGCATGGCCGTATTTGTTCTGATAAAACAGAAAAATCAGGAAAGATCTCAACAGACTGGCCGCAATAGAAGAGGACCAAGGAGGTGGGTCACCTTCTCTGATATGAGTAGTGACTCGGCCGAAGAAGATCTATACCAACCCGGACCCCAACAAGTGTTTAGACCAAGGGGCCAGAGACTTTTTTAGGAAGAGGCCAATTCAGGGGCTACCAAGGGGACTTCAACAATCCAACATGGGACCCATGGGGAGGCAGGAGGTGGCTACAACCACGCAAGAGAGGCTACAACCAATAGAGGATATTTGTATCCTTCCATCTATAACACAGAAGAAAAAATGATTCCAGACATTAACCTCTCAGATACAGAAATATCCACCATACAAATCCAGTTTTTAGAAAAGGGCCTCTCGTTTGTCCCCACAAACAGAACAAATTGGTACTCCACTGAAACAGAGATAAAACAGTTCTTCAGGAAACTAAGACTCAGCAACTTATTTTGTGAACAGGAGGAGCGCGAGAATATACAGGACTCTGCCCTGCAGGTCTCCTCTATCTTTACTCCATCGGACTATCAGGTGGCGCAGGAAATCATTTTATTCGAGAAATGTGTCTTGAATGATCTTAAAAGACTTCAAAACTCATAACACTAGGAACAACCTCTCGAATAGTGAAAAGAAAGCACTGGAAGAACTAACATCTAACCCACACCTGGTGATTAAACCTGCGGACAAGGGGGCAGGGATCGTCCTCTTCTCTTGGACCCGATATAATCGAATGGTGTTGGACCTACTCGAGGACATTCAAAGCTATCATCCCTTACACAAAGATCTTTCCCTGGATATAGAGAATTAAATCAGGGAGATTACGCAGTTTGCAGCAGATCGCTCATGGATTACAAGGGAGGAGCTGGACTACTTAAATCATTCTGAGAAGAGGATTCCCTCTTCTTATGCCCTCCCCAAAATCCATAAACATCAGACACATCCCCCAGGGAGACCGATAGTGTCGGGATGCGGCTCCATTTTGGAGCCTTTATGCAAATTTATAGATCTTTTTTTGCAACCCATAAACCAACAAACTGCCACCTACCTCAAAGACACAACAGCTACCTAAAAAATATTTGAGGGCAAACCTTTCTATGCAGATCAAGAGTTTTTTGTCACGATGGACATCAAATCGCTCTATACCAATATCCCGGCAGATGAGGCGATTGAGATGGTCCACAACTTCTTTATCCAAGAGGCAACCCAACACAGGGATCCAGTAGCTTTTATTGTGGAACTTATGACTATTGCACTAAAAAGAAATGTCTTTGTATACTCTGGACAGTTCTATCTGCAGACAAGGGGCACGGCGATGGGAGCAGCTTTTTCTCCCAGCCTTGCGATCCTTTTCATGGCAGCCTTCGAGCAACAATTTGTGCTTTCAGAAAGCAACGTCTACAAACCACACATTAGGAAGTCGTTCAGATTCATCGACGATGTCGGATTCATTTGGTGAGGCAACATCGAATCCTTGAATTATTTCTTCGTCTACCTAAATAATCAACATGCAACTATTCAGTTCACGATGGAACATGACAAGACGTCGATCAATTTCCTGGACCTCTGTATTCAAGAGGAGTTAGGACATCTCTCCTGCACTTTATGTAAGAAAACAACAGATAGAAATACTTTCTTGCATTTCACAAGTTTCCACCCAAGGTCACTTAAAGAGAATTTGCCTTACAGCCAATTCCTTAGGCTCAGAAGAAATTGCACAGCGATAGCTGATTGTTACGTACATGCAAATAAATTAGCCAATGACCTGCGAGAACTAGGTTATCCAAAGAAATTGGTGTTGCATGCTCTCAAAAGAGCGAGATTTATGCCCAGGGAAAATCTGTTGGAACCAAGCTTGAAAAATCAAACTCAAGATAGAATAACATGTTTGACAATATACAACACACAACCATTTGCAATCAAGAAGGCCCTCCTGAAATATTGGCCTATGGTGAGCAGTTGTCCCCCAGTTAGAAGCAAACCTCTGTTTGCTTTTAAAAGGTCCAGGAACCTGAAAGATAAACTGGTTCATTCATCAAGCCAGAATAAACCCAATACCAGCCGCAGGGTTCTTCGACCGTTAAAGGCCATTTCCCATGTGGAAATGGTTGACCCTGTCATTTTACGAAGAAAATGTCCTGTTTACAGATTGACGACAGAGTGTGGGACATACGTTTTCTATCAAACTGCAAAACTGCTAATGTTGTGTATTGCATCGAATGTCCGTGTGGACTGAGATACGTGGGAAAGACCACTAGACCAGTCCACATGAGAATTAATGAACACCGTTCGTGTAAGAACCATCTAGCACCAATGGTCTCTCATTATGTCGCATTTGCACATTGCCCTGATGATATGCAATGGTGGGTCCTTGACGTCGTCAAAAATAGCTTCAACATACAGCGAGCACTGAACAACAAGGAATCAAGATGGATCCATCATTTGAGAACTCCGGACAACCGAAGGGGCTTTAATGAAGAAACTCCATTTTAACCAACTGCCCCCTTAGCGTTATCAACATATAGATGTTGCTCTCCATTTGGAGTACTAGTGGCGCTTCTTTATCTCTGACAAGGGGCTCTTGTGCACTTTTCCCTGATGGTCACTTAGACATTATCCCTAGGTCTGGCTGTTCTAACAGGATGCTGGCCTTTGAATTACAGAGGTTTCCATTTCATACACCACATACATCAGCTTGAGCATTACACCACTACCCCTTTTCTGGATAGTGAACACCTACTACTCTATTTACTAAGACCAAGCCAACATTTGTGGTGTGCACACCCTATACATAACAGCATTTGAGATCCACAGTCCCTTCTTTTGCCACTGCCACATCATCCTTAGGATTCTACATGGGCCGCAGATACATGCTGCACATTGTAATTTGGGAGGTTCATTGGCCTTTCCCCATTGTATGCATGATTCAAGTGGGTTTTGCCTGGTCTTCAGTCTGCAGTTCATTATTTGGGCACTGCAGGAACAGGGCGCTGATTCACATATGCATCAGCCGACAGCTTACCCTGTTTTCATAGTGATCTGGGTAAACAGGAAGGAGACAGTCTGCTAGCCCTGCGCTCAAGTGTACCATGGTAAATGACGAGTGTGCCATCAGAAGCGTTCGGATCTATGCGATTACACCTAAGTAGATCTGCTTGACCATGTTCTCTAATCTTGGTCCCTTCGCTTTTACAGCAATTTTGGTATTGGTGCTTTTTTGCCATTGAACGCACAAGTGTGTTATCCAGCGCCCACGAGAATAAGATGGCCCGCAGCAACCCTACACCCACAACATAAGGTACAGCTTGCTACATTTCCCCTGCACATTATTACTTACGTGCTGGGTCCATGGTCATTTTGTCCTTGAATTTAAAGTATCTTGTTTTTCCGCATTGCAGCTGTGTATCGATTGTGGGTTCACCGCAACACATCTCGCTGTGTTGTTGTATGATTTAAACACTCCAGCTGTCTTCTATCTCTACCACACTCGCTGGGCCTTCATGTGAATTCCAGCTACCCCCACTGCGCTTTGCGACAGTGAAGGTATTTTTTTCATTTTTTCTTTTCCAGATACAGGCCATTATTATATCAAATTTAGAACATGCATGCAATGGTGTGGTTGGGATCTATTTGGGACCTCTGCTGCTCTCTTTTTTGTATGCCTTGCTGGTGCCATTACTTGCTTTAGAACCTCTTGAGCCATTGAGAGTGGGCCTAGTGGTGCCTGTCGCCCACAGGCCGGGACCATTGAGAATGAGGATTAGGAGGAGTGCTTTTCTACCTTACATTCATATCCTTGATTGATATAGCGTGAGTGCCTCCATCTACAGATTTATATTTATTTCTTACTATTATGGTCCTAAGAGTCACTCAGCAGGTCCCTCTGCTTACAGCCCCTGCCCCAGCATCGGGACTTTCATGGGCTGAAACAGGATTTGCGCTGGTAATGCATATGTGTCCTCTTTTAGAGCTGTACTGGCCTTCTTTGGTCTTTGTTCACTAATCCATGTTGTCAGACATGGTAACATTCTCTGCCTGTATTTATTAATATCCTGGCAACATATGATATTGGAGAGATTTTTCTCTCACCATATAGTTTTTGTTTTATCAACATTAAGGATGTGTGTTTTTCTTCTTCTTTCTTCTATAATTTCAATCTATCTTTCCCCCCTCCACTTTTTGATTTTAATGTGGTTGATGGGTGAGGTCTGGAGAGCTAGACACACTCACTACAACATTTTTATTGTGACATATTCTTTGTCTGTCCTGATTTCCTTTTTCTCAGGGGTCGTGCTTTTACATATCTGACTTTTGGTCCTGAGGAAGGCGGGCATTTTGATTTACACGCCAAAACGTATTCCACCACGCCATTTCGAATCTCCATCTAGGTGTGAGTGGGATGCTTGTATATATCTAGACAGGCATAATACGTAGAGCTTGTGAAAAATGGTTTAGGACGATTGTACCGAAAACAAATGGTCGCTACGACCAAAAGTTCTAAAAATGCTACCACCAAAGTTTCGAACACCAAAAGTTTGAACCTTTGGTGGTAGCATTGTAAAAAAAAAACAGGGGCTATGGGGTGTCCCTCGCATCGCCGGGCTCACTATACTTTGTGGTATAGGTAGCGGGGACACCCCCGCAGCCTTCCGTTTAAAAAAAAAGAGACAGGGACTGCGGGGGTGTCCCCCGTATCGCCCTGCCACTATATTTCATGGTATAGTGAGCGGGGGCTGTGGGGGACACCCCCGCAGCCTTCCGGAAAAAAAAAGAAACGGGGGCTGCGGGGGTGTCCCGCGCATTGCCCCGCTCACTATACTTTATGGCATAGTGAGTAGGGGTTGCGGGGGACACCCCCGCAACCTTCCGTTTAAAAAGAAAAGGACCCTGCAGCGCCAGTTCCCGATCACGGAAGTGAAAGGGAATTGGCGCCGCAGGAAAACAGCATGAAGATGAAGGTAAGGGGTTTCTTTATGTTGGGGGCTGTGGGTGGGGTGTGCTGAGGGTGTGGGTGGGGGGGTGTTATGGGTGTGTTGTGTGTGTGGGTGTGAGAATTTGTGTGTGTTCGTATGAGAAAGGTGCAAACTTTTGGTAGTTCGCACCTTTCTCATGCAAACGATTTCCTGTGGTAGTTTCAGCCTCAGGCAAATCACTTAGATTCTGATAAATGATATTTTTTGCAATTGTGAAATTGTTTTTCTATTATTAGGTTCTATGTCCAATGAATTTGATAAAATGGCAAGAATGGTTAACTTAAATGTATGTCTGCAGTTAACATGTATGTGATTTTAAGTTGAGCAAATAGCTTAGTATAGGACACTATCTGAGACAGTGACTAGACCACTCAGCTAGTAGTGATCCCTTCTCTTTATCTTTTCTTCTTTGAAGTAAGTGAGGTTTGCGGAAAATTATTACACTGTATAACCTATAGACCACTTTCCTGTGGGGACAGTTGTTGCTTTTTCATATTTGAGTTGTGTCGCATGTTCCAGGTGGCCGAGGGGATTCCGCGAAGCGTCAGTGGATGCTAAGCCAGCAGGAGGTGAAGGACCAAGGGACCCATCCCTCCGTACCTCCCCCTCCCCCTCCGAGTGTAGCATTCGATGATACAGACGATGAACAGGTGATGTACCCAATAAGGGAACTAAGAGCAGCAGAGGGGTATTCAAATCCGACACATAAGCCACCACCATATACAAAGCAGGAGAAGATGAAAGGCGCAGGGCAGCCAGCTATTAATTCAGGGGCGAGCAGTGAAGCGCAGCAACGCTCAAAGGAGGGTCTCAAAGGCATACGCACGAATGAATGTATAGCAGCGCAGGTACTTTTGAAGCTTCAAGGGAAGACAAATGGAGAGGTAGAAGGGGTAACAGAGGTGATAGAAAGCCTGAAGAGGAACAGTGACACAACGTATTGGGCAGAAATAATGGAAGAGGAGGATAGGAGGGAGAAGGACAGGGAAGTGAGATTAGAGCGCGAAAATAGGGAGAGAAGGAGAGAAGAGAAACTGGAGTGGCAAGACAGAAAACGAAGAAGGGAGGAAGAGAAAGAACACTTGGAAAGGGAGCGGGAAGAAAGAATCGAGAGAGATCTTAAGGAAAGGAACATAGCGGAAAGGGAGATGAGGGAGAAAAGGGAAAGGGAGCTGGAAAAAGCCGAGAGACGGAGAGAGATAGCAGAGCAAGCAAGAAAATACAAGTTAGCTGAGAGGGAACGTCAGAAGTTGCAGTTAGACAGACTGGCAAGGGAACGAGCGTGCATGGAGGAGGACGAGCGAGCAATGAGGGCGGTGAAGACGCATGGAGCACTGGATGGGGAAAGGAATAGATCCGAGGAGGACAGACAGACAGAACCAGAGAGCACAAACTCTCGTGGCAGTAGTGCAAATGAGGGAGGTGGAGCAGGGCTACTGGCCTGGACAGGAGGAAGCAGGGGCAACTTGAGAGACATTGATCTCGGCATGAAGCCCAACACAGACTTGACATCGAGGAGACTGAGTTTTGCAGATGATTTCTGTAGCAACATGGACATGGGATCTGAAAACAAGGACAACTACAGTGGGGACAAGAGGGGGGAGCAGTACCAATCAGAGTCCATGGGAGTGGGGACAGACAAACAGGTGTCATGGGAGCTCAGGACGCATACACAGGGAGAAGGGTGAGGTGGCTCAGATGATTAGAGGCAACAGGCGGACGACTTTTGCACCTCACACAGCACTTATATTAATAGATTAAGGGATCTCCCAGGACAAAGGAGAGAGGAGACAGCCATAGCGTGTTCAAGGCAGACGATTGACAAGAGCTTATGATGACACCAGAAGAGTGTCCATATTGGAGACAGTAGATGTATGCGCAGGCATTGAGAGTGAGAGGGGACCTCGACAGATTAGGCTGACCAAAAGTCTGCCTGAGGAGGAGACTGTATACACACAGATGCCTTACTGGAGAGAGGAGGGGTGAGATCTCAGCACATGACGTGGATGCTCACAGACAAGGAGAATGTGAAGTGTAGGTTACCATCGTTGAGCGCAGGAACTGGAAAATTGATTTATGAAATGACATAAAGGGACTGTTAGTATCGATACTAGGAGACGCAGCTGATGACGTATGTAAGAGGGCAGGGTCTCCAGGGCTGACGACACAGAACACACCGCACAACGGGTCACCATTTGCAAACTGCAGGGTGGCAGTATGGCAAGCATTAATGACACAATACCCAGACACATCATACATTGGGGCGATTAGATCACGTAACATGAGGAAATATGAAGATCCTGTGCAGTACATTCAGGAGATTCAAGAGCTTTGGCGCTTCGAGATTCGAGAGCCGTGGAATAAAACAGTAGCAATATTTTACCATATATTAGTGCAGAGACTACCAGAACCAGTTCAGAAGAGTTTGAAGAAACTGGTAGGGATGGAAGGGAAAGGATGGCTAGAGGTACAGCTCACAATAGTGCATCATTGTAGACTATGGCAGGAGAAGGTTAAGAAAAAAACAGAAGACAGGAAGGCAGATGAGGCAAAGCTAGTGCAAAGGAAGCTATCAAAGTATGCAATGGAAGGGGCGTTATAACCAACCTCACCCCACAGACACAGCAGCAGCCGCAGCATCAACGGCCGCAACAATTTGCACAGCCCATAGGAGGAGGGTGGAAGAGGCGGGGCAGCCCACAGCAGGGGTTTTGAGGAAGGGGAGGCCTACAAAGGGGGCACGGCTTCGGGCCACAGATGAATCACAATCAAGGGGGGAGCAGAACAAAGGGGACATTTTGGAGGGGCTTCCAGGGCAATGAAGGGAGCCACCACAGTGCTGGACCTGTGGGCAGCTAGGACACATCTCAAGGGTATGTCAGTTTACAGGGACGCAACAGAATTAGGGAGAGCAGGACCAGCAGCCATGTCAAGGGGGCCAAGATTATTATTATGCACAAAACCACCAACCACAAAGGCAGACACAGGGCACATATCAACAAATACAACAAGCGCAAGCATAAGCACCACCAGCAGAGATACAGGTACCACAGCTGCCAGCACCAATACCACAGTACCGACAGGCACCACAGACCAGAGGGAGCACACAACAACTAGCGCAGATACAGGATGACGACGCACCAGCGCACACGGACACAGTGGCGACAGTACCCGTCCGACGACTGGGGGGAGTTACCATGGTAGGGAACAACCCCTTTACAGGAAGCGGTAGACATGAATCACACGTGCCATCCGCACCTCGGGTAAAAACATGCACTCGAATACACAAAGAACAAAGAACATGAGCGTACAGTTCTATAGATAGAGGACAAATACATGCTATCATTGCTTCATTAGAGATCCTGAGCAAAGCTTGTGGATGCTTACATGCAAATAACCTTATGGAACTGCAGGCGCACCTATGGGACCAGACAGAACCAAGTGTGACTAAGCTATGGAGAATATAGTATAGCACGAACACTGTAGAAACGGCATTATAATAGTTTAGGAAAATTACAGCAGGCCACAGGCCTCTCAGAAAGAGCTAAACTGAGCTGAATTTGGTCAGAACACAGAGCAACATGTGTGAGACAGGGCCCATTGCCAAGGCCACAAGATACGGATGACATTCCAATCCCTGAATGACAGTAGCACCAATTGCAATAAGTATGAATAAGTCCTCATAATTCAGAGCTGCACAGCTCCAAATCATGGTCTCCGAACATGTGACCCGGTTGACGCAGACATTGGACAGCGACCAGTGCTGGGAAAGAGAACCGATCTCACGCTACCAGATACAGGACTGCAACAAAGATGTAACAATATGAGACAAGTGTTGCACGGAGCGAACAATCACTTGCATCACCTAAGGTGGTACACACAAGTTGCAAAATGCAGACACATAGTCATTCTTATTACCTTGAAAAGGTACACCAAGAGCTGAGAACGTTTTGCAGATCCCAGGCCTGGAGACGTCAGCTCTACCTAATCACAATTTAGTATCCTAAGAGTGTGTAGCAACGGGGCAAGAACCAATCGTAACACCCTCATTATTGTTATAGACAGTGACTTGGGAATGGACCAGGCCAGCCACCTGACATGGGAGAGCCAGTAGAATAACACATATAGGCGACCATATAGGTTATTAGGCTCCTGACAGCCACTCCCAGATTTCGATAGGTTTTTGGAGAAAGGCCCAGGTAGTGACGGAGCAGTGAAATAATTTTACATCAAAACTTGCCTACGAGGCAGGAGAAGTTGAGATGTCCACGGATTTGTTCTGTCCCTGTGCTGATCCCTGTTGGCTTTGTTTGTAATAAACCACAGTTTGAACTTGCTGTTGACTGAGTCCTCCATTTGTCCTGTGAAAAAGGTGGCCCGGACTTTTGCCATCACCTGACTTTCACAGCCCATGTTACTCTGCCATATACATCCCAAATTCTTGATTTTGTATGCGTATTTCCGTTCTGATCCCAGAAAAACTGGTGCAGGGGGGCACCTAGTTCCATCGGTTAGATGTTTTGGACCAAACAGAATGACTTGCTTCTTATTTGGTTGATTAAGTTGAAGCCAGTTTGTAGACATCCAATCTTCAACTTCGTTCGTTCGTTCGTTCGTTCGTTCGTTCGTTCGTTCGTTCGTTCGTTCGTTCGTTCGTTCGTTCGTTCAGTCATTTACTCACCTGTGAGAAGGATTCCTCAACATTGTTTAGTCTGAAGAACACCTGCATGTCATCTGCATATGATTGAAATCTGATATTATGTCTTCTCAATATATCCATAAGAGGGCGTAGATAGAGGTTAACTAGCAGGAGCGACACAGAGGATCCCTGTGGGACTCACAGCACTGTCAGCGAGGGCCCGAAAGAAAACCCCCTAGTTTCACCCGTTGTAGTTGGTCTGACAGAAATTAGCGGAACCATTTGAGGGCGCTTCCCAACACCTTTCCCACTTTCCTCAGTCATTCAATAAGGATGTTATGGACCACAGTGTACCAGGCCGCGGATACATCCAGCATTACAAGAAGAGACAGTTCTCCTTGGTCTCCTCACTGTAGTAGTTCATCCCATACCGCAACCAGGGCAGTTTCCATTCCATATGTCAGACAAAACCCTGAATGCATTGGGCCCAAAATGTCTTCTGTTTCCACAAATTCCTAGAGTTGTATTGTGGCCACCTTTTCTAGGATCCTTCCTCGCCATGGAAGACCTGCTAATGGACAGTAATAGTAATTTTGGAGGTTAAAAGGGTCTAGATTGGCCTTCTTCAGCAGTGGCGTAAAGATGGATATTTTAAGTTCATATGGGACTAGTCCCTGACTCAATGACATATTTACAAAATGTGTCATAAATGGTGTTATGTCTAATGCTAGTCGCTTGGCCACACTTGCTGAAAGGGGGAAAAGTAGGTTGTTAGTAGGTTTTAAAGCCACTAGAAGAGGATGTATGACTTCCTATATAACTGCGTTACAGCCAGAGAGCATACCATCACCTTTAAGATTTGCATCAGGATGACTACATGTCTCCTTCACTTCTGCTTCTCTTGCCTGTGCAAGGTTTCCTTGCATAGCCTTAATCTTATCGAGAAAGAAGTTATTCAATATATTTGCCTGTTTCACTGAATGTTCTTTCCTGCAGTGCGTGTTCTTTTTACCGGTAGAATTTGAGATACCCTCCTGGCCTCTAAACCCTTGTCTGATAACATGTCCTAAGTATTTAATGTGTTAAGCTTGCCTTTAGCTATACAAAGGGTCCTACGAGACTCTGCTGTGATGTTCACTACCTTTTGTACTGTCTCGTAGTGTTCACGGTGGTCCTTGCCAAACACTAGGATATCGTCTTGAAAGAACAAGGCATCATTCTCTACCTTGCAACAACTTGTAAATTAAACTTGTAACACTTAGGCTGCTGACATAAGGCATTGGCATGTGGACAAATTAGAGTCCTTCTGGTGTGAAAAAGGCACTTAGTTGACCTGATGATAGGCAATCGTGAGATAAAGCATAAACAAATGCATAACATCACTAATGATAGTTAAACGCTCACCAATGTTTGTTAATGAGTTTTGCTATGTGGTATTACCAACCTGTTGAGGGCCATAACATCGAAACATAGTCACAGTTTTCCAGTTCCCTCATATTGTTAGGGTCCTTCTAAGGTTGGACTGGTGTTAAGCAGCCACTTGTTACTCAAACAACAACTAGTGAAGAGCACACTCTGATGTTTAACCCGCTCACTCTATGGTGCAGTGTCATTTTAGAAGCATTAGCTCCTGTTTTACTTCCACCCTCATGGTAATAGGTACATTGCACGCTTTATTGATCACTGGCATAGCTCCCTTTAGCAGCCTGTTATGGCATTCTGAACCTTTGAGCAGACTCCAGCTTCTCTAAAAACTTTGGGATCTTAAGCTTTTTGTTCCCACAGGTCATCACAACCACTTCCTGAAAAGCATCCTATTTTATTTTGAGGAGTTTCTGGTGGGACCATCTCCATAAGGTTGTAGAGCCCTTCAGCAATACTTAGACCTTCCCCTAGGAGAGCATGTGTTTAAAGGCAAGTACAGAATGCATCAGCCTAGCATCCCATTTGTCTTTCTGTTGCTTTTTCTCTTCTTTTTCAATGCTCCGGCATTCAGTGTCCCCCTCCCCTGCTCGCTTCTTTGCTGGGTCTGTTTCCATCCCCATATTTTGCCCCAGCCCCCATTGGCCGCGCACCCCACTACTGCAAGTGTGCTCCATTCTGCTGGCTCCCCGCACTCCATTTCCATCTGGAGTGCAGGTGAGTGTGACACCTTTCCTTGTGTCGCCCGTGCCCCTCCTTTTTTCCATTTTTCTTTCTGTTGCTTTTTGTCTTCTTTTTCTGCACTCCTGCGCTTGGTGCCCCCTCCCCGCTTCCTTGCTGGGTCTGTTTCTCCCCCATTACCCTCCCTCACCCCCCTTTGGCCGCCCTCCTCTGCATTCGTACAGCCCCCAGGGCAGACCCTCGCCTGTGCAGCCCCTCCGCCGAAGGGTCCTGGGGCAAAGGGTAGCTCCTACAGTAGCAGCTCCAGATTGTGTCCGTCTGTGTTTGCCGGTGGAGCATGCAGCGCAGCCATCAACCAGCAGCGACTTACAAGGTAAGTAAGGTGTGGGCAAGGGGAACAGCCATTACTGCTCCCTATTAAACTGCCCAACCTTCCTTATTTCTCCTTTTACCAATGCTTTTGTCTGCTGTATGGCACCCACAACTGCATGTTGTCCATCTCGGGCACTTAGGCACTTCCACTTAACTTGCACCTTGGGGTTTTGCTTTTTCTGCTCTATGTTGAAAACTAGGCCTTTTTCCCCTTTCCAGGAAATTCATATCTTGGTGTTTTGCCTTTTCTGCTGTGTGTTGAAACCTAGGCCTTTTCCCCCTTTCCTGGAAATTTGTATCTAGGTGTTTTTGCATTTAATGTTCCTCTCACAATCTTCCCCTCCTGCACTTCCCTGCCTTCCCCTCTCCCCCTTTTTCATATTCAGCCCTTGCATGTTCCAAATCATCTCATGGCCTAGTCAGAGTGTTTTTGTTTGATTCCTTCCCTTCTACCCCCTTCCTGCACTTCCCCTCCTCCCCCTCTTCCCTTATTCCATGTTCAGCACTTGCATGTTCTAAATTGTCTCACAACCTAGTCAGAATGCTTTTTTTGTTTTCTTCCCTTCTACCCCCTTGCTGCACTTCCCCTCCTCCCCCTCTTCTCTACTCTCTTGAGGTAGCACTTGCATGTTCTGAATGTTTGAAGACCTTTTAAGAATGTTTTGTTTTTGTTTTATACCTTCTTCCTCATACCTTCCCCCCTTGTCTTGATGGTCCTTGAAACATAATTTTTGATCAATAGTGCGCATTACAAATGACCAATAAATAAATAAAAATAAAGAGCAATGCACTATTTGATTTAGGCCACTAGGCCTCACCTGTCGCAAAGGCCTCTCATCAAACACCCCATCACATATCTTCTTCTGAAGGAGGGTGTATTTTGCCCCCAAGCCTACCATCACCTCAATTGGTCTTCAGCCACCAGGATAGTGACTATTGGGCCGCACACTTCCTCCTCTGTGTCATCCAAAGCAAAAGCAGCATTTTCCTCATAGTTCTTCCACATAATTGCTTCTGCTTCTCTTCTTACTATACATTGTCTTTTGGCATCCATGTCAAAAACCTCTACCTCTCGAGCTAAATGTTGGACAGTCCCTGCTACTCTCAGGTGCCTGATGCTGTCATACCTAAAACATCTTCCTTTGTTTTGCTCAGACTATTCATTCCAGTTTGGGGCGATTCCTGGGTGAGCTTGTCCTGTGGATTTATTCCTGTCTGCTGGCAGGTGAGGAACTGTTTTGCACTAGCAGCACACTTGAGCTGGTTGATTCTCCTGGTTACTGTTTCAAAGCCTTTATATTCTAACAACTTCTCACATTTGGATATGTGTTGCACTGTTCCAATTCTTTGGCTATGCAAAGGACTTTGTCTAGGGTTGGGTCTCCCTTGGACCAAAGTTTGTCTCTGACTTTGCTTTCCCTGTACTCCAACATAAACTGATCGCTTTGTCAGTGACTTCTGAAGCTGAATGTGGCATTTAGGTCCCTGAGAGCCATGATGTTCAACTGTTGAACTGCCTTATAATGTTTTTGTGTGTGCATTTTTCATACTCGTTGAGGCCCTGTCCGTTTTCTGCTGTCACTGTGAGTAGATTCTCAAATGTATCTTGTTGTCATCCCCATGCAATTCATCAGAAGTGACTTGTTCCTTTCCATGCAATAGCTGGCCCCACATACCACACACACACTCATGTAGTGCTTGAACTCCTTTTGTTTACTTTTCCACTGAACTGGCAGTTCTCCTGAGTTGGCCAGTAGCACCACAGATGGTATGTTCTGCATGCAGTACTCTTGTTTGGAGACACCAATATCGGTGCTACTAATGAGAGTGCTACCACCTGCACCAATGTGCTGCACCAAGTGCCTTCCGAGGTTTCTGACATGGTGCTCTAAACCAGGGGAGCAACCACCATTGAAATGTTGGAGGTGACCAATATTGTCAGATGTACATCTAGGATTGCAGTGTTCTAGCGGATTAGCAGCATTACTTTTCTAAATATCTGTGTAGTCACTATTGCATAGTGAAATTGGCTATGTACCATGACAACACTGTTGAATCCTGCAGGTAGGAATGAAGGACCTGCAAAAATGGTGGATTCACTGAGGACTGCCTGCCACTTAGGAAATATGAGTTTTTGAGAAGCTTTCTTTTGGAAAGTATGAGTGAAGGGGATTTTGTCAAGCCCGGTCCCCCGAAAGATTGATGGACTGTAGAAGTTTGCCTTGCTGAAAAAGATTGGTCACTTTTAGGGTCTGTCGTCTTGAGATGTGCTCATGAACAAACTCCCTTTCACTTGTCAGGGCAGATGGATTGTGAACATTGTCACGGAACAACATGCTACATTTCACCTCAAGAAGCATAGATTTTGCCCATTGTCCCAGGAACAAAACACTGCATTTCACCTGTTAGATTCCGGTCATTGTCTCATTCAGAGGAAGGCTGTGTAACATATTTACCTGTTGAAACAGTGGGTATAGAGGAATTTCCCAGTTCCAAGGACAAAGCAAGACATATTACCTAAAGGGTAGGAGGCTAAATAGCATTTTTTTAAAGATGCGTTATTGTGCCATGGTTAAAAGATAAACCTTAAACAGAGATTAGATAGAAACAAAACAATAATTAACTCAACAAATGGAGATTAAGAAACAACAGCAACAGTATTTCTGCATCCATATTACAATTAAGTGTAGATAGTACAGCACCAATAAAGTTACAAAAGTAGCTACATCCACATTTCAACTGACACATAAAATAAAAACCTATGAGACAGTAGTTAAAATTAAATCAAGGCAATACATCAAGTAAAGAATTAAAAAAAGAAAGACGATGTTGGGAGGGTCTCCTTGGCAACCAGGGTGGGTTGCTAGGAGTCCCCGGATGGCAAACTCATGGAAGGCCTAACTCCTTCCCCATACCAAAAGGAATGTAAGTCCCGACAAGTAGCAAGTTCAACAGAGGTTTATTACAGCCAACAAACCAACAGGGATCAAATGTACAGAGGCAAATCCAGCCACAGCTCAAAGAACTCTGGCTCGCAGGCCAGTTTTGATGGAATATTACATCACAAGTGTGTCATACTGTGGGCCCCTCTCCAGAAACCTCCAGAAATCTATCTCCACTATGGGTTGGCTATTGAATGGTAGTTCCCCTATAGTAGCCCTTATAGAGGTTAATGGATTGTATGTAACTATGTCAGGTGTGAGGCCTGGACCATCCCCGAAAACTGTTACTTACTAATTGTTACAGTGTGTGGACCTAATGATTCGTCGGTGGCCCCAGCTACCCACCCCTAGGGCCCTAACTTGTGATTGGTTGAGCTGGGAGCCCCCAGGCCTGGGACAAAATCAATTCCCAGCTCGCACTGCACATGTTCACGGTGCTATTTGCAACTATGTGTCTTCGATGTGCAACTGTGTGTCTCTGTTATAACCGTGTGTAGACCATTATTGCTGTGAGAGTGCTCCTTTCCCAGTGCATAACTGTAGCTCGAGTGTAACAACTTTGTTGCGACCATTGTCTGGTCCGTGAGACGGTTGCTTCTTCCCAGCGGCCAATTCTTGGCCCACTATCAGCTTGACTGGGTCACGTGTCCAGAGACCCTGTTTGTGAGCTCTGGAGCTCTGAATTATTCTCCATTTAAGAAGAATTATGCTTCTCTGCTGCTGGCATTACTTTGGTTCAGGCTAAAGAATGTCACCTTGCAACAGTGCAACCTTGGCAGTGGCCTCATTCTCCAAGCGGTAGTTCTGCTTGCAGAGCACTCAGCGTGTTTTCAGGTTTTCTGAGACAGTTGTGGCCTACTATGATTTCCTAAGCCATAGTCTGGTTTCTCCTGTATGTGCCTTCTGTATACCGTCTATAGGTTAGTGCAGTATGGCTATGTCAGGTCCTTTGAGTGCTGGGGTTATTTGCATGTAAGCATCTTCAAGCATGTACACGTGATCTTCTTGCTTCTGGCAGTTTCTGCGTTGCTGCGATAAGCTAATGGCAAAATAATAAACGTGCAGACAGTATGTGCCTGTCACTGTCCTCTATCTCATAGAATTGTACGCATGTGTTCTTCGTGTATTTGGGTGTGTGGGTGTCCCGAAGGTGCGAATGGCACATGTGCTTCATGTCTGATGCTGCTAGGTTGTGTGATCTCTGACGACTTGAGGCATGGCTTCTTAGCGCTTTAGTCGATTCTGTCCATATAGCTATCTCTGGTTCCGTCTTGTACTTCTTCATCCACTCTGGGTAATGTTCGCACTGCTCCTGGGTTGTAAGGTTGACTGAGAGGGTATATCTCATGATACTTGTCCATCGTGGGTGCAGTGGGGGTTGGTGCGAGCTCGAGGGATCGGCGGCCATATTGTCTTTGGTTCTTCTTTTGGTTGGGGTGCCTTCCGGGATGGGGCATAGTTCGACCTCCCCTCTTCAAGGATATGCCAATTAGAGTTAGATAAAAACACAGTCAATTGAAATACATGTGCAACAATTCATACAGAGTCAATCAAGAAATATGTTAATGACAAATGATTTAAAATACTGAAGTTGAACTAATATAATCAGTACCTCTTTCCAGATATGAAAGGCAGATGCCGTTCTTACAATAGACTCGGCACATACAAACCATTCCAAAACTGGTCTGATTCTATAAATTCCAAACTGAGGGCAGCGGCAGAATACCCTTTTAAATAAACATTGATGAGCTTAGAACCTCCTGCAAGTATATGTCGTATGGTTTCTACCTCATTATTGCATAATCAGCAAAGTCTCTCATCATATGGGATCCCCATCCATCGACCCATGTGTTTCCCTAGGGGGGAGAATATTAAATCTCAGGTAGGAAATGAACCTCTTTAACTGACTAGTACTAGACTTTACAAGATACGTACGGGGGCATTTAGACAAAAGCACTGACTGGCAAGAATAGCATAATGTATCTTGTGTAATGCATTAAGATTTACATTTGCATCCCATGTTCTAGCTTTATCTTTCAGCTTCCTCATAGCATCAGGAGAATCAATCAACTCTCCCAGAGTTAGGCTTATAGCGGCCAAAAACCTATTAGAGGTTTGCCGGAGATCTTGCAAAAAAGGGTTATAGTTGGCTCGACCATAGTGATTAGCAATTAGACCCCGTAAAGAATTGGTAGACAAATTCGGTGAGTGTAGAGATAAAACAAATTTGCTACGCTGGCACAACCAAAGCGATCGTAATGCAGAAAGGCCAAGTTCCTGCCCGTTGGCTTCGACAGGAACTGAGGAAGGAACAGCCCGCATGAAGCATAAAATCTTTCCTTCCAAAGGTTCCAGCCAATTAATTTTTGACTTGGAAAGTGCAATTGTGCCATAGAGAATACCCGGCACAATACTAGTCCTGTAAATCGATATTAATCCTTCAATATTGAAAACCACCTTGTTGCTGATGGATTTCCTCAAGGTCAACCGCTTCCTCAGAACTTTCGGCTTTATTAGATCACTGTACAAAGTGCAGTGATGGTGAAATTTAATAGGGACCCCAAGATGCAAGTAGTAATCCAATACTTCAGGAGGTGTGTTCTTTAAATGCCAGATGAAAAGGTTTTTTTTCCCTATTACCCGCGCCAATCATTACTATTTGGTTTTGTTGACATTGAGTTTTAGTGCGTTTACCTTAGCATAAGAGAATAAGGCATCAATGGAGCACTGGAGGCTGATTGGGGTGCGGTCCAACAGTCCAATATCATCGGCATAGTCGAGCTATGCTACCGGATCGCACCCCAAAGCCAGAGGAAAGGTAGGGACTGCACCAATTACAAAGGCTAAATCTGAAATACATAAATTGAATTGCAGGGGTGCGAGAACGCACCCCTGCTCTAAATCACAGTTAGTGGAAGTTGATTGTGTCACTTGACCTTCCCGAGAAATACGAACTACCACAGATGTATCTGATTAGAGCGCTTTTATAAAATACAATAACCACGGGTCAATACCCCAACTATGGAGCTTTCCCCAGAGTCAATCTCGAGACACTGAGTCAAACGCTTTTGTAAAATCTATAAAACAGAAGTATAGATTATTTTCTTTAGTGTGGTCCGTCTCGGCCATTGGAGGGCACAGATGTTTAATGTGGTTGCGTGGTTCTTTCTGAAGCCTGTTTGGAGCCTGTCAAGCAAACCCTTCCCTTCTTCTCAGCCCATTTGTTTAACTTTCTTAATAGTAGCGTAGCAAAAATCTTTTGACTACTATCCAGCACAGCTAGGAGTCTGTAATTATTGGGATTTTTCTTATCCTCTTTTTTTAATACTGTGATAAGTACAGATTTCTGTCAGCTGGGAGGAATTTCTCCAAAGATCAAAATTCTGCAGAACAGGTTGTAGCATAAACAGTGATAAGTGTTTCCTACTAGCGTAGGCTGCATGCCGGAACCAAGAAATAATGAGATCCTGTAAACATGCCTTTTGGGGTCACTCACCATGGTCTCAGTTGGTCTGGTTTGCATCAAGTCTGCATATTCTAAATACATCTCTCTGGCCAATTTGTAATTAAATAAATCACTATCGCTGAATAAAACAATCTTACAACAATTCATTCAGTAACGCTCATTTTGTTAAAAGCAGTAATTGCATGCAGGAGACCACCAACGTCAGTACTTATGTACTGTTTGGTCCCTTGCCTGTAATTTTCCATTATTACAAAACAGAATGAAAAATAATGAATGCAGGCGAAATCACCTTTACTCTTTCATGTTACTCCCCATTTTGTAAAAAGATGTAAAAGCCACCTGCAAATTACACTTATCAGATTACATTTCCAATGATTTTCTATGTAGTCTACCTACTTTTGGCAGGTGTTAAATGCAGGCAGATGCTATAGGAATCTATTAGTGTTACGGATAATGAAAATCTCAGACAGGCATAACACTAGGTGGTTTTGCAAGTGGACTGGGCATAAGGAGGAGGAAATGTGTTTTCCCCCTCCTGTGTACCACTCGGCCAGCAAAAGATCTTTATAATGCCACAGAGTGGTAAAGCACGAATAAATACTGGTGTAAGCTTTTTAGGCTTCATTTGTACACTTATTTGTCTATACCAGTAAGTAAATCATACTCATTCTGCAAATAAATCACCTATGCGAAAGGGGAGAGGGATGGGACAAATCGCAACTTGCTGCTTTGCATAAAATTAAAGAGCACTTTGGGAACATATGGATGACCAGAGGTTTTTAAATTTGACTAATATTTTTGATAGGGGTTTAAGCTGAAATCCCTCTGAGCACATAACGGGTGCACATTTATCCTGTCACAACACTCACCCTAACAGTAAAATGGGTGCAAACCGTGGAGCATATATACTCTTTTGGACAGACTTTCTTTTTCGCATTGGTTTGGATTGTCCTGTTTCAGCTTCAAACATGCGTTTTATCTCCTTCATGCACTTGAACATTAGTGAGGTAGAATGGTGGGCTAGAATATTTGAGGAAGACAAAATATAATGAGGGTCATTCTGAGTTGGGTGGTAAGGGAAAAACGATGCCGGTAAAGGACTACCGGCATCGTTTCCCGTTACGGCCCATTCTGACCCACCAGACCGTTATTTACGCCGTCGTACTTTATGGCGCCGTAAATAGCGGTTTAGTGGCGCGCGCCCGACACGCCATGCCGGAATAAGCAGCATGGCGTAAACCGGAGCTGATCCCAAGTAAAGCGGACATGGAAAAAACGGCCTCCACAAGACCGCAAAGTACCTTACCGCCATGGAGTAAATACCAGCATTGCCGAGAAGGTGTAAAGAACCCAGAGCAGTGTTTCCAAGAGGAACAGGTGCACTCAATCAGCACAGGTGGAGTCAATGGAGTCTGACACAGCACAAAAGGAGCACACCCACACACCACACCCCCTCCCACACCAAGATGATACCAATTGTAGCAGCATTCCTGGAGCTGGAGGCCCTGCTTGCAAGGCAGCAACTACAACAACAGCAACAACAACAACCACAGCCCCACCACAGAGGATACACAGGAGGTGACGGAGGGTGAGACAGGCCCAGCATGCCCTACCGGTGCAGCCACCACTACCACGCCGGCAGCTCCCAACCCCCCGCATCAGAGCCACCCCCTTCAACCTCACACCAGAGCAGATACACACCCTGTACCGGCTTGACTGGGACACCATTACCACCATAGTGGACCTGATACATGACGATATAGTGAGCCGCATAGAAATCAGCACTGCCATCCCCCCTCTATGAAGGTAGTGTCTGTGCTCCACTTCCTTGCCACAGGCACCTACCAGCATACAGTGGGGCACATGCATGGCATTTCACAGCCCATATTTTCCCGGATACTCAACCAAGTGCTGGATGCCCTCCTCACCCAGACAAGGGACTACATATCCCTAACCCAGATTCCCCAGGAGATATATGACACCAAAGTTGCCTTCAATGCACTGGCAGGCTTGCCAAATTGCATAGGTGCCCTCGACTGCACCCACGTTGAATTGGTGGTCCCGCATGCCATGGAGGTGCCGTATCGCAACCGCAAGCAATACCACTCCATCAACGTCCAGATGGTGTGTAATGCCAGTAAAGCCATCACACATTGCAATGCCCGATACCCCGGATCAACTCATGACTCCTTGGTCCTGCGGAACTCAACACTACCACGCTACATGGAGCGACATGCTGGACGACGTGCCTGGCTGCTTGGTGAGTAACCTGAATGGGCCATGGCAGTGCATTGGGGCTGTGAGTAGGTTGCCTGCATAATCCACCTGGGTGGGAAAGGGGGGGGGATGCATAATCCACCTGGGTGGGAAAGGGGGGGGATGCATACTCCACCTGGGTGGGAAAGGGGGGGGTGCATACTCCACCTGGGTGGGAAAGGGGGGGATGCATACTCCACCTGGGTGGAAATGTCCACGCCAGTGCACGATGTTCACCTCACAGCACACTGTGCCCCAAGGCAAGTGACACGGCACATGACCACATAACCACCCAGTGATGAATTAGAGACGACACCTACCACTACATGAGTAACAGGAAACCTGGCCAGATACCACAACACATGCACCACTCATCGGTGGATCTTACACACCGTAGTGGCATCCTGCACCATGCAGTACAATGTCGATGACTCCTGCATCTCAACACACAGGACAGTCATCCCTGGGAGTGCATAGAAGTGTGTCTAACAGGGATCCTACAGAATGTCACTGGTCCTGCACCCCCATAGGATTGCTGCAAGTCACCATGGTAGGGATCCGTGCAGAGTGACGAGTATTCTACCAAATACAGCCAACACCCCCTTTCACCAAGTCTCGCGCAAGACATCAATGAATGCAGTCCAACACTGCTGCATGCATATACGATGCACATGCAACACGACGTGAGTGCACACCATGAACCATCAGTGAGAAGGTACCCCCTCCATCATTCCATTGCACATGACACATAGCCGGTCCAGTAATGGGGTGACTGTATCCTGGGACATGTGTGTATGACCAGTAATCACCTGCGGCCATGTAAGACTAGTACAATTCTCCACCATGAATGCACAAACACTTACCTTCATTCCACTCTCATGCAGGTGATGCTGGCTACCCTTTGAAGCCGTGGCTCATGACCCTGGTCCGCAACCCACAGAACAGGCACGAGGAGGACTACAATAGATCCCATACCCGTACACGGGTGGTGATAGAGCAGACCTTCGGCCTGTTGAAGGCACGATTTCGTTGCCTCAGCCGGTCGGGTGGGGCACTCATCTACAGCCACGAGAAGGTGTCCAAGATCACCATGGCATGTGTAATGCTGCACAACATGTGCATCCGTCGGAACGTGCCACTGCCCCCTGACGTGGAACTGCTACCACCAGATGATGATGAGGGGGAGGAGGAAGGAATGGCAGGACAGCATCACGGTGCCGATGCACAGGAGGGACGTGCTGTGCGGCAGGCATTGATTGGACAATATTTCTGACTCACAAGTCAGCTGAGGGTGTGAGGATGACAGGACATTGGGCACTGGGTGTGGGGATACATGTACACCATGCACTGTGCAACATTAAAAGACACATGCACAATGATCAATGTCCACTCTGTTTTTCAGGGATAATCAACCAGTGTATTTAACAATAATGTTGAAACGTGTACGACAAAACCTCCACCCTCACCCCTCTCCCCCTCACCCCCAACTCCCACACACACCCTCACCACCCTCCCCCCCAACTCCCACACACACCCTCACCCCCACCCCCCCAACTCCCACACACACCCTCACCCCGCTCCCCCCCACACACACCCTCACCCCCCTTCACCTCCCCCCACAACAACCCCACAATAGTCCCATCAGTGCAACATAGGCCACATGTGTGTGGCAGCATGGTCAATGTGTACTTCCAGAGCCAGGGGGATCCATGTTGTGGCGGCGCAATGTACGCAGTGACCGACAGACAGGGCTGGTCTGCGTGGAGGAGCTTTGGGAGGGTGGGTACTCCCACTGGGGCTGTGGTCTGGGGTTGCTGCCTCCAGGGCATCTGCGATCCGGCCCAGCACCTCACAGAGCCGGTTTGTGCTGGCAGTGATCACCTCACCCAGAGCATGAAGGTCATTGTGCCACTCCGACCTAGATTTGCGGATGTCCTGGATAAAGTCCTCAATCAGGCCGTGAGGTGCTGGGAGCGCACTGCATCCATGGCCAGTGTGGCCGATGTGCTTGGCAGGCTTGGTGTAGAGCCTGCAGCCCTTTCGGGACTTTCTGCAGGGGAGGATCCAGGACAGGCAGGTGGTACTCCTTGGCCTGTGAGCCCTGGGGTGTCACTCTCCCTGGAGTCGCTGTGTGCCACCTGGCTGTAGGATGGGGTGTCTGGGCTATGTCCAATGTCATTGGGGTCCTCCACGTTGGAAACGGAAATGAATGTGGGGCTATCTGGCACATCGAGTAGGCACATGGCAGCATTCTCCCCTGCCACACTGGACTCCTCAGAGTGCACCGTGGGGCATGTCTCCGGTGGCACTGCAGGCATGGGTAGGGGTGGGGGTGGGGGTTGTGCACCCTCCATGGGGGTTGCTGGAGCAGGTGGTGTTGCCTGTGTTTTCTTCCTACTTGCAGGTATACGGTGTCCCCTGGCTGTGCCCCTGGAGGTACAGGGCTGGGTGGCTTCCTGGTCCTCACTTTCATGCCCGCTGCCTGTGGGGGGGAAGAGAGAGATGGCATGAGCAATGATTTGGGGGGTCAGCATTTCTTCAAGCCTATGGTATAACAATGGGATTGCAGCGTATTGTTGACATTTGGGTGGTGAGTGGGACAGTGATCTGGGCTTGGATGGAAAATGCATGCAGATGTCTGGGTCACTCATGTTGGCAGAGTACTGTGCTGACTCACACTGACTGCCTCCTTGTGTGCTATGGCCAATATGGGTTGGAGCCTTACACCTGACATCAGCCTGGGTCCCACTTGTTACGGCATGATTTCATTGGGGAGGGGGGTTTCCCATACGTGATGTGACAGCTTGCCCAGCCCTTGGCGGTGCCTTACATTGGGAATGCATTTACTGTCTTGACTCATGACACTCACCTCCATCAGCAGATGACGGAGCACCGCACTCCATTTCGCCAACCCCTTCTATGGCTTCTGTGCCCATCATGTCCGCACACGTTTGCTCCCAGGGCATCATCTTGATGGGAGAAGCTGGGCCTCCTCCTGTCTCCAGGGCCTGGGTTCGGTTGGCCGATAGGATGGCCAGCACCCTGAGACGGAGGTCATCCCACCGTTTCCTGCAGTCCTTCATGGTGCGGGGGGTGTTTCCTACGGCGCTCACCCTCTGTGCAACCAAGTCCCAGATCTCCTTCTTCCTGACAACGGTGGGCCTACGCATGTCACTGCTGAACACTATCTCAGCATGTTCGTGCAGAGTGTCCACCAGGACCTGGAGCTCGTCCTGCATAAAGCGCTCCTTCCTTATGCGGGTGGCACCTTTTTTCAGTGCTTTCGGCATGATGCTGGTCTCTAATGGCTATTTTCCTGGTCCAAATATACCTCCGGGTCCTGTATGAAGAGGATGGCAATGGATTGTGTTTTTAAAGATTGCCGCCTTGATCCTTCCCATTCCTGTGCAATGACGTAATTTCCGTATCCGTTAATTAGCGGTGACCGTAATTTACGGTATCCGTAAATTACGGTCACCGCTAATTACGGACGGCGAAGCTTCGATGGCGGTGTTGTAAAGAACGTCTGGCTTCATGCCGCTAAGGGGTTTGACGGGCCCTTTAGCGGTATGCCGCTAGGGGATTTACCGGCATGGTGGAAAGCTTGTGCCCGCGAAGTCGGAATAGCCTGTAAATAGCGGCGTGGTACCAGATCGGACTCGGTCTTTCTGCCATGCCGGTAAAAACCAATACTTACCGCCAAACTCGGAATGAGGCCCAATGTTCTCTATTTTGAGGGGGTCATAACACCCTTAACCCTAATCCCCTAACCCACCCCCCCCTCCACATCCGGGCATGGGCTCCCATGCTCTCAACTGGCATTGGTTTGTTCTGCCTCCAGAGATGTTGTCTTACAATATTGGAGTTGGGGCATCTAGCAGTTCCCTTCTTTTCATCGCCATGTGTGATGTAGAATTTATACACCTGGCTGGTCCTCTTGTGTTCTTCTCACACCTTATTGGGTGGTGCATCTTCTCCTCTGTTGCTAGTTTTGTTGTGCTCGGTGGGGCTACACTTAATTTGCACACATCTGTGCAGTGGTGCTGTTCTGTGTAGCTCTGAGTTAGTCTCTTACTCTGGGTACATTGTTCTACTGATGTGTCATGAAGGCAGCCATGCTGCTCCCGTTTGAAGTTGCACTCTGCAGTGCTGAGCACCCTGGCCATGTCTCAGTCAGCAGGCAAGGCAGGCACCTCACGCATCCTCATTTTAGAGCAACTTGCGGGTCATAGTGATGTGTACCAGGTAACACAACAATTGATTCTGCCTATGGTGCCTTGCACTTCTCGTCATCACACAGACAGGATCCGAGTCAAAACATCTAACTGCTGTCCACCTCATGCCCTCATCAGATGTCCAAGCTCTGTCTTCTGACTGTGGAAGAGCCACCCCTATACATGCCACCCTCACCATTCGGTCCTTCTTTGCTAGAGGGGCTGCTCTTCTCCACCTCCTGGTCACACCCCGCTGCCTGCAACGCACAGTGGGGTCGCTCACTCATGAACAGTGAAGTGACCACACACACACGGTTAAGTGTACAGCATTATTTAAGCAAGTATGGCAATGGGCCCACCAGCATCCCTGGGTATTCCAGAACCATGCTCAGTCCAGATACTACACCACCCTTCAGGCAGGTGTTACATGCTATGCTGCCCCATCCTCACTCAAGCGTCCAGTCTGTTTCCTAACAACTACCCCCTCTGCTTCTCATCCAAGATCTTTAAGATCCAAGATACCCTAACACTCCTACTCTTTCTCTCTCACCCCATACCTCCTTCACCACTCTCCATTTCACCTCTGGTCTCCTCTTTCCTAGCTCCTTCTACCCCTACCTCACCTATTTATACATAGTGACCATTCTCTTGGGAGCTGGCCCATCCTGTGCCCCTGTGAACCCATTTGCTCTTCGAACAATCAAGGGACTGGCACCCCTCTCCCATTCCTCCTTGAAGCCCTTGGTAAGATTATGATAAGATTTAATTGAATGGAATACTGGCTGTATTCAATTAAATCTGATCAAAATCTTACCAATTGTACTTGCACAGTGTGGTTGTGTAATTCTCTGATTTGTGATTCACTGCAGGCACTTAACACGATTAGTGCCTGGGGGATGTCTTCCCTAAACCAGTTTTTGACAAATGTAGGGTCTAAAAGATTGAGCGCGGACCACTGACACCATCTTCACATTCTAGCACCATCTTCACATTCTAGAACCGGTAAAACTATGGGGGACATACCGTGCTGCCTGTGCCTTTTTTCGTGCACATATTTCATGCATCCAGGACACTTGTTATCGATGCAATTCTACTGATGAATCTCTATTGATCGCCTTACGTTCTCTTGGACTCTGTCCCATTAAGTATTTATTATGAACCTATTTATTGTTCTTATGCATCCCCTGGAAGCACTTTATGTCATTTATTTTTGGAGTGGCTGCTTGCTTTTAATTCGCTTCTTAATGACACAATGCTTTGAAAGAGGGAGTGCAGCTCATGTTCATATTTGCAGCCCTGAAACTAAGTGGGGCCTCTCAGGTTCTTCCAAGTATGAAATGCTGTGACCTTGAGGGTAATTCTTATAGTTTTTTAATCTGAACTTTGATGCTTAAAATAATTCTGCACCAGTCTGCACAGACATTTAAAACAGCATGTAAATAGCACTTAATCGAGAACCTGATTCCACATAATGCATTGGAGATCAGGGGCAAATTCGCAAAAATGAGCACAAATGAAAAAAGCGCAGCGGATGCACTTTTTTATTTGCGGTCATTGCTGAGATGAGCATGTCACCTTATTCTCAAAAGTTATTTGCACATTTCAGGGGAGCTAGACAGTAGCACAAAGATGTACTGTCCAGGCCTCTTCCATACATCAGTGGCGGAAATGAGCCCCCAACACTAAGGTATGACTGGCTCCCAGCAACCACAGGGTTCTCGGTGCACATTTCGTAGAGGCAAGCCGTCCAAGTGCCTGTCAATGTGAAAAGCAAGAAAAAGAAAACAACACTTCTATACCTGTTTAAGGGATAGAAATGCAAGCTGGACATCAGCGGTTCATACCGCTCTGTCACACTTAAAAGAAAATGCATGACATGACATCACTGTGAAATGCAAGAAAAAGAAAACAACATGTCTATCCCTGTTTAAGGGATAGAAATGCAGGCTGGACACCACTCAATCACAGGTAAATAAAAATGCATGACAGGGTCGGAAAAGGCCGTATCATGCAATGAGCATCCACCTGCGCCTTTTCTAAAAAGAGCAAGGCAATGTCTTAGTTATCTGCACATTTTAAAGCGCATTCAGTTTGTGAACTCGTGAAGAACTTTAAAAGGCACAGAGATACCCCTGATTTGAGCAAAGGGGTGAAAAAGGGCATCTGCATGTGCGCATCCAGGTTGCACAGGTTCAGACGCCCTTTGTGGATTTGGAGACACCTTTTGTTTTTGGTGTAAGTGATGAGATACACAAGCGCATTTTGACTTTTGGCAAATCACACCTCAATCTCTCCCTCCATTCTTCCAGCAAGCCCTCACCGTTACTTGCCCGTGACACAATCAGCTTGTACGATTTACTCGCAAGATGCCCCTCCACATCCCCTTGTCTGTTTAAAACCTGAAGATTTAAAGGAATGGTTTGGTCAGAAATATTATTGTCCTTATGGTTCGGCCATGCGTTTTTAACCATAAGTCGATTGATCGTACAAACATTTCCTATGCACCTTACCCGAGTTTTCGTCTCATGAACACAAGCGAAATCACGCAGCAGGGCGCGGCCATCTTGTGATAATCTTATCACTTGCCGCATCGCCCTGGGTGACATGCGTTTGCGGCACTAAATCATATCCCCTGCCCCTGAGCCTGACATCACCAAATCATTGATATTCTCCGCCTCTCTCCGTGACGTTACTGGGCAGCATAGCCAAACGGGCCCAGCCGTCACCTACGCGACTAGACGCGGAACCCGGAAAACAACACACATTGTCTCACAGCACAGCGCGTCACAATTATAAATATGAAACTGTACTTTAAAAGGAAACAACAAGACTGTACAATTGGCAAAGTACATTTATTTCACATTAAGTGTTTTGATAACATTCGGCGTCTGACATAATCAATCGAAATGGAACTTTTTTCTTTGCTCTCGTTCCGCAAATCTGCAAATGTTTATTGCGAGTCACGCGCTGTTCCTTTTGGGTACACACGGTGTTCCTTTTGTCTAATTGAAGCACTTCAGTCGCATGGTGAATTGCAAAGCTGGTGCATGAACTTGGCACTAGACCACCGTAAAGGTTGTTACGTTGCTCCTAATGGCTGGTACCCCGTACGGGCAAATTGGACCTTGTCTGTCGTCCCAAAAGACGGTTAAGTAGATCCAGTGATTGACATGTAGCTGCAGTTGGCGGTTGATGAACCCATCGGTCGGGGTCTGGAATAGATGACAATCGCAGAATGGCACGATGTACCTGTTTGCAAAAGATAACAATAGAAATGTGTGTCAGTAGCCAATCTTTATTACAGTTAATCATTTTCTTTATTAGCGCAGAGGTGACACAATGTGAACCGAGAGAATACAACGTGGAATCACAAAGCACTCCGATATTTGCTTCCGATGATAGTGCAATGGAGTATGTTGAGCTCTAAACGTAATGCGTGAACTGGGGCAAGAATTTGAGGTGCACAAACTATGTAATGATTTATTAACATAGAACCAGGGAGAAACGAGCGGTGGTCGACATGCGTCTCGATGCTAGCCTGCCCATGTGCCCAGTAGATAGCCCAGCACACAAAGGTTGCACTAGCACTTCATTGCAATATGCAACAAAGAACAAACAAGTACAATGTGACCCAGCAATAACGGTCAGCTATTCGTATTTAGACTAGTTCTGGTATGAAATCGTCTAAAGAGAAACTTACATTATATTCGGCATTTCCATTCTCTTGGCGGAATGCAGACCGTAATGCAGACTCCTCCGTTCGTGTCAACGATTTTTCATAAACTGAAATTATATGTAGCTCGGTCCAGTTTCGGAATGGGCAACCTTATCATATCATACGTTATTACACCCCCCCCCTTCGATTCAATCCCTTTTGGAATGTTACCTGCCTCTCAAGGTAAAAAAACAATAGAACCTAATACTGTGCACGGGACGCGTGGGCCTCCCAGCTCCCAAGCAAAAATTCAAAGCTGGTGACTTTCACTCAAAATGAACATATATTCTTACTTTGCAACATCCCGTGTCAACGCATCCATGAGAACATGAATTTTGAAGCATGGCACAGGAAATTGGGGGCTGTCACTGCTCGTTGTTCGTGGCGCTGCTGAGCTGTAGGTGAAATTTGCCAATGACAGAATGCCCCCCTATTCCCAAATTATAGTCGGTGTAACACAAAAACTGAGTCAAAATGTATCAAGTAATAGGGCCACCTCTGCTTATCTCATGGCCGCCTACCCCATGGCATGTTTTCACAGTCAGTACTTCTTTCGTGCCACTAATGTTTTGTGGCCTAGGTATAATACCTTTTCTAGGACGAGAAGATATTCAGCTTTTTGCAGAACTTTATGTCAAGGCAACTGCCAAAACCCAAAGATTCTAACATACTGTTATCCATTGGTCATTAACACGTAAAATGAAGGTCCCACAGTAGCTCGACTAAACTGTGAAACGTGAAAGCAATCGTAATAATTGTAATATTTTTTTTAATAAAAAGGACTAAGAGGATAGATTTCAAAAGACAAATTGCATACTTTATTTTTACAGTTTATATATAAAATGTTTGCAAAAATAAAAACAAATGGTAATCATTTATACCGGGTTTTGAACGATTTTAACAAGCTCTTCTTTGGGTGGACATGGCACGTTGGCAATGTTTGGTGGCAATGTATGTGTGCTCTGAACAGATTTGTGCGCAATTCCATGAGTATACATCTCGACGACATTAACAATAAGATCTTTCACAAAATTGAATTCCATTTTCTCATGTACTGGTTTGACAACCCGTTTTTTGCTTCTTTTCGTAAAAGCCATATTGTAGCGAAGCATCTCTAAATTTCCTGCAGTCCTAGATTGTTCCTGGCCTACATTCTTGTTATGCGCTAATATCTCTAGTAAAGTCCTCTCTTTGATCCCTTGGATGCCGAAATACAATCTCTTTGGCCTGTACTTTAGGCACATATTTTGGAACACCTCCAAATCTCCAGTGTGACAGAATTCTGTGAGTCCCTTCAGATCTCTTAATAGAGTTTTATCAAACACAATCTTCTCAAGGGCTTTGTGTGAAGGTGAAGATGGGATCAACCACTTCTTCTTCCATGCCTGCTCTAGGGACAAAGGGCCATGTTCACATTGGTGGAAATGTTGGTTTTCTGTCCAGGGGTGAATGTTAGAACAGTGGTGCATTAGAGAGCGCCATTTTTACAGTAGAATTTCCACAGACCCATCACATGTTTTGGAGCTCAACCAAAGGTGGTTGCTGAAAGACTGGGACCATTGTGAAATACTTTCAAAACCTTTTTTTTTCCCTGCCGCCGAGATTTTTTTATTTATTGATTTGGCAACATGCCATACATCAAATTGATGTTTAATATTTGGATACTGCTCTCTCATTGTCTTGGCTATTGAAACCTGTCTGTCCGTGGCTATAAGGTCGATTTGCATTCCCCTTGATTGTAAATCTTCCATTGATTTTATAAAACCAAGTTTCTCCATGGCCACTGAGGATTTACATTGGGACACCTGCACGACAACCAAACTCACAATTTTCTTGCTTTCCATGTCCTGAAAATGGTAGGTGCAGTACAGAAAATCCGGGGCTGTCACACTGTCCATCGCCGGCTAGCCTGAACCGTTTGTCGGCGAATGTAGTTTTAATAGCCAATTGTTAAATTTTCCAAGCTTCACTAATGGCAGGGAATAGATAATCACGTTGGTATGTGTAGTATTGCGTTTTAGAAATTAAATGTAGTTCCACAAACTGAAAGAAACTGGATAACTTCGTGAAACTAGAGCCACTGAAAAGTAAAGCTGCTGCACACAGTAGATTGCCAGCTGGCAGTTTCCCCAGCATCAGTTGAGCGGACCATGAAAATGTTTTATGTGACTTTTCGCAGGTGGCATGTATTTTGAGGTTACTGCCTTGTGTTAGACGAGCCACGCTCACCAATGGCTTTCCACATACTTCCCCTCGCACTGAATGCACACAGTTCAGCATCTTTCTAAGCTCCATCAAGCTGCTGTCGAATACTATGTATTTGGCCTCTTTTATTAGACTGTCATCCGGCAACACTGTTGTTTCGGACGGAACCGTTGTGGACATATCAGCCAAACTATACATACTGTAGTCGATATCTTTGCCTGTTTTGTCGGTCAGTAGTGTTGATGCTTCATTCTCTGTCATTTCAACATCTGTTACTTGACCACGGATAGGAGAAAACATCAATGTGGACTGTTTTTTGGGGGGCATTTTTTTGCCGGGTGTCGATTGTGTCAAGTGCTCATCTAGTAATGTTAAACTATCATCTATAAATTCAATTTCACCTTCCTCTGGCGGAGCAGGCGCATTGTAGCAATGGTCCAAAAACACTTTGCTGGATTCGCTGGTCATATTAAATTCATTTTCTGGCCATTGGACATAGGCATCTCGAATGTGAACCCGCCGCGCATCAATTAATATTTCCTCCATGGTGAAAACAGTTTGGCAAGCAGCATCTGTCATTTGTATCGCTGTCTGTGTCTGCATAGTCCGTACTCCATCGGGCAACTACAGGACAGATAGGAAAAGGGATGTTCAGTGTAAATCCTACATACAGTGTTGTACAATTTACATTAAAAAAAACATATAATGAAGGCCTCAGCACAAAACAATTGGCAACAATATAAAGTGTTTATAACTAACCTTATTTTTATTTCTTTTCTTTGAAACCTTTTTTTCTCTAACATCAACATCAGCAAGCTGGCGCACCGACTCAGATCCACGTACCTCCGGTTCAATATATGGATCTTGTATACATCCCTACAAAAAATAGTATCCATATAGAATAAGTCATTTGCATTACACATACAATTAGACCGACTTTCTTTCATTAGATGGTACTGTCAGTACGCATACCTCTGGCTCCTGATCAACTGCAAGGTCTGGTTCCGGAACAACTACAAAGTATAATGTAATTGTAGAGGACGCCTCAGCATCTCCCTGAAACACAGTAAGGACGAAAATATTGGAAACTGGACACACAATTTGGAAAGACGACAAAGGTACATATCAATAGTAAAGTACGAATGAAACATTGTGTAAAACAATTACACAACATGTAAATATGATCAGATTATCTCGTCGAATTGAACTGTGAAGACACATACCTCTGGCACCGGATCTACTATGAGGGATGTTGTTATTGTAGTGGACGCTTCAGCATCTCCCTGAAACACAGTACTTGCATTAGTAAGGATGAAAATATTGGGAACTGGACACACAATTTGGAAAGACAACAAAGGTACATATCAATAGTAAAGTACGAATGAAACATTGTGTAAAACAATTATATGATAAGTCATTATGATCAGATTATCTCGTCCAATTGAACTGTGAAGACACATACCTCTGGCACCGGATGTACTACGAGGGATGTTGTTACTGTAGTGGACACTTCAGCATCTCCCTGAAAAACAGTACTTGCATTAGTAAGGATGAAAATATTGGAAACTGGACACACATTTTGGAAAGACGACAAAGGTGCATATCAATATCAAACCACGCAAAACATTGTGTAAAGCAATGATACATTGCGAAAATATGATCACGTTATCTAGAATTCCGTGCTTAATACCAGTCTGTAACAGAACAGCTAGGTAAGATTACCTGATATGCGCTGGAAGTGGTTCATGACTCCAGGCAAGACATGGATGTTGAATCTTGTTTGCCTCATATTCAGTGGATAGTCATGGAGTTGTAAAGGGAAAGTATTATTCGATTTAGAAATTCCAACATTAAAAAGTGGCATGTAAGGAGACCGAACACGAGAAAATTATGCTTATGTAAATGCATAATATAGCATGGTTATTTGTCCACATAAATCAATTTTCTATGTGGGTTCTAAAAAACAAGGACTGATGTTTAGCAAAATAGTCATTATTTAAACAGCTATTCAATCACATAAATATCGGAAGTATTAGAAGTGACATTTACACCGAAAATACTGGCGTAAAGCTACATCCGGAAGCGTCTCTCACCTGTGGCGACATGTGAACGGATAAAGTCGGAATAGCGTTTGGTAGCAATTTTCGAGTTGTTCTCAGTTGATTCCTCTTTGTGTACAAGGATGTGTCGTACATATCGGGGTTAAAGTGCAAGCTGCAGATGCGGTATCAATGACCCCTCTTGTCCTCCAAGACTTGTTTGACTCTACTTTCAAGCTCTTCCGGTGGATATCCGCAATGTCTGACCCATTCTCTTATTCGATCAACAGTCTTAGGGAATATATGCATTGTAATGCCTTCGGATTTGTCATGGGTCTTCGAAGGGCAACCGAAAATAGAACATGCAGGCATTGTTGTAAATTCTGCAAAATACAGGTCAACATGATTAGAAAATTATTTTGCATAAACGTGGCTGTATTAGTGGATACATTTCACAAACGATTCACTGATGTGTTGAAAATCATAACTTGTTACTCGCCCCTTGAATGTTCTATCGTGCACGAAAAGGAAACATGCTTATATTCTAGACACGCTCCGCGAAGGATGCAATACCATGCCAATCGACATTGATGAAAAATGATATATTGATAACATAACAAAAGATACTCAAATTAATAGCAATGAGACAAATTAACATAGCACTACTGAGTACGTTGCTTCGAAATAGATATAAAATTTACAAACGAAGGAGATATGATTAGAATACATGCCATTACCTTGACCAACAAACAGTTAGATTCAGCAAGCTGAGTAATTAGTGGCAGGAGAACAGGGAGATGTTCACAGTTAGCACACTAACGAGTTCACTCCAAGCGGTCACAGAGTAGCAAGTTCACAAGTTGACTTGCAGTGCTCAAAGATGTTCTCCTGGTAGATATCAAGTGCTTTATAAAGAATACCAAAAAGGGGTGTTTTACTGAATGAATGATGTGTATATGTCGTGGTATTATTTGTATTGCCAGGGCGCGGCCTCCTTGAAGGGGAGCTTGCCTGGAGACACGGGGTCTGAGGAGGCCATGTGAATAATGGCTCCTGGGCTTAAGATACCTTTTGAAGTGTGCATGGTGTTTGCCCCTGACAGCACCCCATGGAAGCGCACATCCACTGGTGCCAACAGCCTTTGATAGTGGACGGGGGATGGCTGGGCCGGGGGCGTGCAGACAAGGCACCGGAACACTGCAGAATGGAGACAAACTTATGTGTATTGCAGGGGAGCGGCCTGCTGCAAGGGGAGCCTGCCTGGAGACACGGGGTCTGAGGAGGCCATGTGAACAATGGCCCCTGGGCGTAAGATACCTTTTGAAGTGTACATGGTGTTTGGCACCTTGGCTGTTTGCGCCCCTGACAGCACCCCATTGCAGCGCACATCCACTGGTGGAAACTGCCTTTGATAGTGGATGGGGGATGGATGGGCCGGGGGCGTGCAGACAAGGCACCGGAACACTGCGGAATGGAGACACACTTGAGTCACTTAAAAAATGAAGCAGCCATTGATAAAAAATATGATGTGTTTTATTTGGTTTCTTTTTGATGCCACAAAAATACTAAACATTTTAAAGGTCAGGTTGTAGCTCAGCGAGGGAAAATCCCCTGTACGGATCGCTGTCACTGGGGAAAGTTTGTCTAATGGCACCAACGACACAGGCAGGTATTACTCGTTGAACGCGGTGTCCAAGCCTCCCATGAAACCACCATGTGTACGAACGATAGGCCACCAGCCGGTACCACCTGTGAAAGAGAAAGATACAAACTGTTTTTAAATTACCAAGATAAGTGTATTAAACCTTAGTTGTCAATGACAAATCTTGTATCCAATGGCATTATTGCCAGGACAAATGCTAACTAGACACTGCACAATATTAAACGACTTTTATGCGACTTTTACTAGAGAATTGCAAGACTAAACTGATATGACAATGATATATTGAAGTTACGAGAATATATGGGACAACCATGAAATAGTAGTGGCCTAACTGACATCACAACCAGACTATACTTACTCGTTACTTGGATTACGAGGGCAAACTGTTGCGCGAAGTTCGTGCATAAGCACCATCAAAATCCTCAACACGGGCCGTGTGAGACAGACTGCCGTGAAGTCTGGCAGCTCGGTAACGCATTGCGGCTGTGGATCGCCTTGCGATATGTAGGACAAGCATCCAGAGTTTTCTCGGCAGCAGCAGTTCTCCACCTCGGTGGCATTAGCGCGCATCGATTGCAGGTACACCAGATGGAAACACCGTCCATGCGACTAGGCCCAACTGTTGTCCAAATCCCCATCGTTTACGCGGCTTTCTCTTTCCATTAATTCCTCCTCGGAATACTCGGGCTCATACAGGTAGGGCATTATTGTTGCCATTGTGTGGTAAACAAATGAAAATAATTTATAGCAGTGGTACTGGTATCTGTTCACACGGGCTACAAGCAACAAAGGTAGCTGACCAGAGCACAGAAATGAGTCACAGAATACTCAAAGAAATACAGTGAGAGGAATGGAATAGAAAATATGCTGTTGTGTGTTGTGAAACGGTCTGTTTATACTTATCGAGGAAAGTGGCTTCCTGCCTTTTCCATGGCGACACGTCATTAGCTGAGAATGTTGACACGAGACGTGCTTTGGCGTTGTGAAATGGGCGGTACGCGTCTAGTGATATCAGGCTCAGGGGCGGGGGATATGACTTAGTGCCGCAAATGCAGGTCACCCAGGGCGATGCGGCAAGTGATAAGATTATCACAAGATGGCCGTGCCCTGCTCCCTGATTTCACTTGTGTTCAAGAGACGAAAAAACGGGTAAGGTGCATAGGAAATGTTTGGACGATCGATTGACTTATGGTTAAAAACACATAGCCGAACCATAGGGACAATAATATTTCTGACCAAACCATTCCTTTAACTCATTCTCCTCTGAAAACTCCCCAATAGCATTTTTGAGTCTCAAATAGTCGTGGGAACTACAGTTCGGAAGATTTCCCAGTGCTCGCACTTGATCCACAGGTAACCATGCACCACCTATCCACAGGTCTCCAATAAAATGAATAGCCCCAAGAAACCAGTCAGGACAGAAAAGCAACTTATTCTTCTCCTTAATCTCTGGGTTATCCCAAATAGAAAGAAGAGTTGAGTCATTTATAAGAATTTTCCCCCAACAGTCCCATCAAACTACTCCACGACGACCTCAGGAATTCTGAAGTTGGGTCAGCTCTGGACGCTCTCACGGATTTGGTCGTAACAATCACCATCAGTGGCAAAGGGCATCGTAAACTCACATAAGCCCTATCCCATTCATCTGCATCCCGGACCATCATATGCTTGAAAAACCTGGTCGAGAACGCTAGGTGATATGCAAAGAAATTCGGCACACCCAGAACTCCTTTCTCCAATGGTAACTGCAACTTCCAAAGTTTCATCCTGGGTGGCTTATCATCCCAAATAAAGCCCTGTAATAGAATGTCAACATCCTTCCACATTTTCTTTGTAGTTTTCAAAGGTATTATGCACATATGTGAACCTCAGTGTTGAGACCCTTTTAAGCGCATTCGCTTTTCCCCGCAGAGACAGTTCAAAAAGCTTCCATCTCTCCAGATCTTGTTTCAGACCATTCAACATAACTTTCATATGTTCTGTTAGCATATTTTCAATCTCGCTTGTTAACCATACACCTAAATACTTCCACTTATGCGAGCACCATTTGAATCCCAACCTGGTGATCTGTCTCTTCCTTACATTCACAGTCAGTGGCAGTGCCTCCGATTTGGTCCAGTTTATCTTATAACCAGATCTAGTACTGAAGTCCGTAATCAGCTCTATCAACTTAGGAACAGATTTATCCAAATCTTTCAGTACCACCAACAAATCGTCTGCGTACAGCCATAATTTCGGAACCATTCGACCATAATGAACTCCATGAATTTCTTCCTCGTGTCTGATTGATGAAGCCAGAGGTTTGATGGTAAGTACAAATAATAAGGGATTCAACGGGCAACCTTGCCTGCTGCCACGCCCCAGGGAAAACCTCTAAAGCTCACGTTGTTATCATCTTGTTTGTAGATAGAGAAGAATATAGCCATCTCACCCAGTTTACAAACGTTTCACCAAATCCCATTCTCCTCAAAACGGCATATAGAAATTCCCAATTAATGTGATCAAACGCTTTCTCAGCATCCAATGAAAACAGCGCTGCGTTGTCCTCATGTCTATTAATTTGGGAAATTGTTTGCAACAGTCTCCTCATGTTATTCGTACGTCTCCCCTTCACAAATCCTGCCTGGTTTTGGTGGACCAAATTAGGTAATACCATTTCAAGTCTTATTGCCAAGGCCTTTGCTAAGATCTTATTGTCTGTGTTTAGTAGGCTTAGTGTGTTAGATGTGCTCCATGTACATGCGCTGTCATAGAGTAATTATAATTAAACGAAACAGAACTCTATGATCACAGTGTTTATTCCAATGTCAATACTGTAGATGCCTGCCGACACGTGTTTCGATCACATCAGTCTTTTTCAAAGCATAGTGTCTGATCTATAATACACTTATAAAACACATTCATATTCATTCATGTGAATGTCCATTTTGAAAAAATAATAATCCTATGTAAAGATACATTGCATGAGCCAATAAGACCACATTACAAGCCATTACAAAATTAAATCGTCAAGTGGTCATGGGAAGGCAAGGGAGAAAGAGGAGAGAAAAATGTGATGAGAAAGAAGGGGAGAGGGAGAGAAAACAAGGAAAAACACAATTGAAAAGATGTAAAAGCCAATATATAATATTCAAACATGTTCTCATCCAAACTGATTAGTAAAGTCATGTACTTTGACTTGTGATATGTTCAGAACGACGTACAGTTGTAGGTACTTATAGTATACTTTTTCTAGCTGAGTTAGATACCAGTTTAAAATAGGGTCTAGGTGAACAGGATGCACTTTATGCAGGTCATTCCCAGTTGCAAGGTACCTATCTAATTTCAAGACCTGAACTAAACATCAAATCTAAATATTATTCTTCAATTAATTGATACATAATAGAGCTAAATCATCAGAAAGATAACACAAGGAAGAGCAAGAAAAAACAAGCAAATAAATACCCCAATGAGTTTGGTAGGGCATTGTGAGCCATAAGTAAGAAATATTGCAAAGTTGCCGTAATTTCACTCTTGTTTTACCCGATGTTATAGTTCATTTTGACCTATGGCCTCCAAGAAGTATTAGGCCGTTTTTTGATTTATGATGTCAAGTCCTTTTACAAGTCAGGTGACACTTTGAAAAACCCCATAAATCGCTTAATTTGGATATATATCGTTTAAACCAATGCCCATCCTAACCCTTGAGGCTACTCCGGCTATGGTTGCATGCATTGGCCCCAAAGGAATTAACAGCCGATTTCTAATCTCATGAAGAATTGGCAGCAGATTTCAGATTGTTAATATCAAGTCTTTAACTAATGAAGTGACGCTGTGAGAGCCTAGTGGAAGATTCGATTTAGGTGTGAGGTGTTTTGATATTGTGCTCATTCTAACATTTGGGTTGAAGCAGCCATCATTACATGCAGTAAATAAGTACTGTTGGATTTCTGTTAGTCATACGTCCTGGACATCACCCAGACACAACAGCTCATTAGATGTGCAGGGATCGAGATTTAGACAGTGAAAAATATATAGATTGCCACGTTGTTCTGTGCATTGTGCTCATTCATGCAGTACATGTAGAAAAGCCTGCGTTCCACAGTGCATCTTTGGAGTATGTGAATTTGTAAAGGACCAAAAGACTTGCTTTGGATATACAATTCCCTGTGCATAAATCATGTTAACTACTTTAATACTTATAAACAAGCTGTTGTTACATGGAAGATGCGTTGTCTCATAAGTTCAAGTTAAAGAATAGAACAGATTACACAGTTGGCAGTCCTGTGTTTAATCACAAATGATCTGTTGTGATTGGTACAGTATTTGCCAATGTTTGCCTATGCTGTCTTTGCCAACCTGTGTTTTGACCCCTTTGGGTCTTCCTCAAGGCACGGCTCATTCCAAAAATTACTCAAAGGTTTGGAACACGTCCTATGTAATGTTCATAGAACGTGTCCCTATGGGGGCTCAAATGGGAATGGTTCCCAGAATGGGGACTTACCGGGTCCACCAAGGTCAGAATGACCCGGTAAGTCCCTATTCCGGGAACACGGACCAGGAATGCAGTAAGGGGGTAGCCATGGCGCTAATAGCGCCATGGCTACCTTCAACCTCGTAATGACCCCCATTGATTCGAGGGATACTGCCTTTTCGGAAGAAACGGCTTCCTGATGCCTATAGACTCAAGGGTAGCTCACAGTCATGACTCTGCCAGGGGAGGGGGTCTGCTTTTAGTGGCATTTCAGTGATACATGCTCAATATGGGTGTGTGATTCAGTCATTTGCATTGTACTTATTGAGGGTTCTGGAGTCGACAACGCTAATGGTGGTGACTCAACATGGGATGGTGTGCCATGCTCTTGGCTTGTCATTGTTTGATGGCCTCTATTGGTATGCCACAACACAAGAAGCGACATGCCAATATTATTTTACATGACACAGCTGGTGCATACAACAGTACTCCACGTGAATGGTCAAGGTAGCGGAACCGTGATTTCAGCACTCCAAATGTGTGCTCAATTATGCCTCTGGTTGCAATGTGTGCTGTATTGTAGCATGCTTCCGCTGTTGTGGTGGGATTTCGGATAGGTGTCACCCGGAATGGTGAGAGCAGATATGCGCTGTCCCCTGTGAATGACAAAAACAGTATTTTGCTATGGGATGTGATGGTATGGTGGTTTGTATTGGATGTGACCCTCCTTCAGTGTGTTTTTGTGTCTGTTTTTGTGTCTGTGCTGGCTGATACTCACCAATGACTTGTTGCAGATCGTTCCTGATGCCAGTAGCTGTCGTGGGTGTTTGCAGGGTAGTTTGCGTTCACATGAATTATGTGACCCTTGGCATCGCAGATGACCTGCACGTTCAGCGAATGACAATTTCGTCTGTTACGAAATATGTGTTCAGTGGCTCGTGGGGGTTGTAGTGCAATATGTGTGCAATCTATTGCTCCAAGTACCCATGGGAACTGGACAACTGCATAGAAGTAGTGTGCCACTCTTTGCCTTGCCTGCAAGTTGCATGGCATTTTAATGTGGCCATGCACACGTGCAAATGTGGATCTTAGGACCTTTTTGGGGCAGCGTTATTGTGCAGGCCGTGAAATACCCCCAACAATGGCTGTGGTCCGTTGGAATGTGCTGGTCCCCAGGAAGTGAAGGCACTTAGGACTGTCACCAAGGGGGGTATTGGCTGTGAGCAAATGGTTCGTGACATCAGGTCATTCTCCCACGCCCTGACCAATTCAAGGATGACATGGGGGGGCCATATGTGCCATATAGCTCCTCATCGGGCATGCCGAATAATGTTGTGCATGTGTGGTAGAGTCTGGCCCTCCTCCTGGTGGATGGGGAGTGGCGTAGTATGTAGCTGTCGTGGGTGCATCCAGGGCAGTTTGTGTTCACAGGCATTATGTGACACTTGGCATCACAGATCAACTGCATGTTCAGTGAATGCCAATTTTGTTCTATTACGAGTGGCAGATTCTGGCCCTCCTCCTCCTTCCATGTAGCAGTAGGTATGCGATCAAGGCAGGGACGGGCATGTTGGCAATCTTTCACTACGATTGCATGGCGCAGTCTCACCTTGTGCCTGGTCATGGGTGGCGGTAGGATTTTTATGCTTTTTCTATTGGCGCAGATGCAGTAGTGAATCTGTAAATACAAGTTTGCTTGCACTTCATGGGGTGTGTGTTTGTGCGTTATCACGGTGCCTTCCTCCCCACGACCATGTTATCCGTCATTTCTCTGGTTTAATGAGGACGGTTGCATATTCCGCCCCTTCTTTGTCTTTGCACTGGACAGTCACACACAAGCCCCTTAGAAGGCACGTGGACATGGCGCACGGGGCAGGAAACCTACGCAGAGACCGATATGTAAATCAGTGGATTTATATTTGTGCGGCGCATAGTGCCTTTTTCGCACACAATTTGCTTATGCGACGCACAAAACCGTCTGTAAATCAGGCCCTTTTTCTGTGGTTTGTTTTACGGTTTCAAAGGATTCCACATATTTTTGTGGTCGTGAGGCATACTATTTCCACAACCAGCCACCTGCGTCCTCCTCGTTAGGTGCCCCAGTCAAGTACCTACAAAATAATAAAGAATGTGGACTATTTTGCTTCCCGTCTAGGGGTATTACATGCAATGAATGTTTTGGTATTCCAGCACCGGGTGTTGTTGGGACATATGAACATCTGTGAGGTCTTTCATTTGAACTTCTGTTTCTGGATCTCAGTCGTTTTCTGTTGTGGTATGGCCTCCCAACCCCTCAAAAAAAGATCTGGTTGGAATGCCAAAAATAACATTAGCTTTTCAGCCTGCAGAAACCCGCTTTTGTGAGTTTCAATGGTGCAAATTTGAAAATCCATAATTGTTTTTTCAAGAACTTTTTCTACCAGATTTTGAGGGATTCTTCAAATATTTCCTCATCACATTTTCTGCCATTTTCTTGTCATTAAAGAATACACCGAGGCAAAGTTGGTCAATATTGTAATGCGTGGTATACATTCGATGTGTGCACCCAGGCAACTTTGAAATGTTTTTTTATCAAAGCTGTGACTGTCTACAGATTCAGTCAACTTGAGAGAATGCATAGAGCATTCCGGGGCCAATTTTGGGCCCCCTACTGGGAGGATCCTAGCCCTTCCTTACAAAGAACGGTGTGGGGTACACCTAGGCGCACACACTCACTGTGGTGGCACTGAGGCCCCTATTCTCATCCAGGTGTTAAGTACCGAAAAGGACGTTAAAAGGCTTAACAACCTTTTTGATACTTAAGACCTATTCTGAAGGTGGCGCATTTTTCTGAAGGCGGAAGAAATGCACCACTTTCGGAATAAATGTGGCGGTTGCTAGGATGGGTTGGAAACCAACCTAGCAACCGCCACATGCGTAATCTGTCTTTTTGGAGGGGTATTCTTGTGGCACTCCTCCAGTTTAATATGTGCGCTAAAATAGCGCAAATATACGGTACCCTTTTGGTGGCGTTAGAATGGAGGAGTGCCACAAGGAGCCATGTTTGGGGTAAATGAAAGTGTTCATATACACCTGTGTGTTGTATATGAACACGTTCATGTACACCAAAGAAAGCTTTCTGCAACGTTGAAGCTGCTTGCTTTTTGGTGTAAATGAAAGTGTTCATATACACCACAAGGGTGTGTATGAACACTTTCCTATACACCAAAGTAATCAGCTTCAACATCTTGCTATGTCGATATTCTACAAAAATGCTGCCGAGATTGGATTGCACCCATTACAACTAAAAACAGGCACAATCCACACAGTGCACAGTCGTGCTCTACGAGGACACCCAGTCCCACTTGAGAATACTAGTGCAGCCTGGGCATCCTCTTTTGGCGCAGTGAATCGTGCCGTTTAGCACCTTCACTGCGGCAAGTTCAGAATAGGGGCCTGAGTATTAGCGGTGGGCGAGCAAGGGAATCACGTGGCGACCTACCGCTGCGTGCAGCGCTCTTGCTGGGCCCGAATGCCTGAATGGGAGGCGTCCCATTCAGGCATCCAGGCCCAGCCCGTCACCGTTTCTTAATCCATTTCAAACCCATATTGTCACGTAGGCTAAAATATTCTCCATGGCCTGGTAGAGCCTCGGAAATTATTATTTTAGAAAAAGTGGCTAGCAAAAGATTGTTTTGGCTTATTTGGCAAAAGTGATGGGGACTGATGGTGAAACGTCCCTTCTCGAGAGGTTTGTATTATTGAGGTGCTACAGCTTGTCTCACTTTCTGGGTTTCATCTTTAATTTCATTTACTTTTGCATTTTTTCCTCATTTCAGATGGACCAAATGTTTCAGTTTCGCCAGTTACATAGTTTTGAGCAATCGTCTTCCACATTTTAGTTCTGCTATATGGCACATATTTCAGTGAGTTTTATCTGCTGCGTTCTTTTCCTTTCACCTATTAACTCCACCCCGTATCAGTTGTTTATTTCCTTTTATTTCCGGTGGTTTGATCAACTCGGCCAACCTTGTGTTTTCCCTCAGTATTTTTCTACAGGAAATATGAATTATTTGTATTAATGATAAAGCGCTCCTGTTTTTCACCAATGGTCTAAATATGTTTTATGTGTACGTCTTATCTTTAATTTTGTTTGTGTTTTTGACCAGCCAGGGTTGGTTCTCATTTGAGGCATGAGCTTGCCATAGAAAGTTGCAGTGCTGGCTGATGCTCCCATAGCAGGCGTTTGTCTAAGTGAGAACTGGTAGCTTTTGTTTGAAATGAGTGTACCTTCAGCTATTTTGAAGCCTTGCTTTTACCGTATATTTGCATGATGTTATTGATTACTTGTTCACAGATGGGACGCGCCAGATCCCCTCTCCTGAAAGCTTTCTGCAGGGGATCCCATGGCTCCATTTCCATTCTTGCACCCTGATTTCCAATTTCTACAGGGACCCTCTTGAGTGATGCGATCCACCCCAAGAAGACACGTACACCAACAAACTGAAGATACAAACTTTAAATGGGTTTTGGCCAATGACAACCGACGTCCCAAATTCTACCTAGCCCTGAAACCGGAATGTCCAAGTAAACCTGAAATAAAATACAATGGAAAAATATAGTGTTTATTTCTCACTAACAAAAAGCAGTAACCCCAGAAACAAATGTGGCTATCCGTCATGAACCTAGAAGCGTCCTGCCGCCCCTGCCCTCTTGCACAAAATAGCTTGCTGTACACATTGAGAGCCTCATATCAATCAAGGCACTAATTGCAAAAAGGAAACATTGTTGCAGTTATAGCCAGATCATGTCCCTCCAAAAGCAACATCTGGGCCCCTAGCTAAGATTTTGCCCTATCCAATCTAGTCCTAGGAAATGTCCCACTGACATACAGAGTCACCCCTGGCCTAGAATGACATCCTTCTCCAGATACATCCCCCTCCCCCTGCCCCATTCCTTCTCCAATTCATACAGTAACTCAACAAACACTTCCCCGGCACACATCTACACCACCTGTGATGAAAATCTAATGGACACGTATTCCCCCACCCTCCATAGCCTATCACTAACTGAACCCATATCTGAATTCTCCCATGTTCCACTGCTTACCAAGGCTAGGTTCACGCTACATAAATACCCATAATAAACATTACAAATTCTGAATGTGTGAATGAACACAATGTTTTAGAGGGCGGAGAACTGATCTGGACGCTTGTGTGTTGTGCTTCAATCTTCCCGAACCAGACATCTGAGACCAAAGTCTGAGTGGGTAATAAGCCACCGAGTGCAGCTGGAGCAAGAGCTTGATAATTAAGGATGAGGTCACAGGGCGATTAATGGAGAATGTCAGCGGAACACCAGATTTGGGTGAAGTGGTAATTAACTGGCAGTTAAAAAAAAGTGTCAGATTTCTTATGTCAATATAAAAAGACTCATAAAGTCTAAAAGACGTGCCCCTATGCCCTCCAAAGATGTGTGCCCACGTCTCTTATTATACAAGGAAGCCCACACTCAACAAACACTGCACAAGGCAGGGCTGCTCCTTAACTCAACACCCCTGATGAAAGATGTTGCACAGGTCAAGTACTGGCAAGGAAATAGGACTAAACGCCCACCCCTCTCTATTCCCCAAGTTTCGGCAAATTAACTGTGAAGTTTCTTTCTGTCTCTGGTAGAGTGCCGCATAAAATAACAATAACAATAACGCATCAGAATCTTGGAGGACCACTTCTGTTTTCCAAGGCACAGGGCTTCTGGATGTCATATGAACATCATCATACAATGATACAGTGCATGCACGTCATCAAGGAGGTTTCGAAAACGCTGTTCCTTGCATCCCACTCCCTTCATACTTCTTAATCAGGCCTCTGGGTGTTTCAAATCACGTTGTGACAATCTGCCATGAGACCTGATGGTGCCATGCTTATTGTCAGTGCTCCCAAGCCTAGCCTGTTACAGGATACAAAGCAAACAGCTCTATGCAGCGAAGCCCTCCTGAACAAAATGGGGCAGGACACTGCTGTACCTCAAACAACCATTTGAAATTCCAAGGCCCAACCTTCCCACCAAACATGTATATCCGGTAGGGCTGTCACAGCCTACCTGCCAGACACACAACCTCCCATCAACAACCATTCCTTAAGTAGCTTTTCCCTGCAATCAATCTCATTTCGAGGGTTCCCCGCTGATTTCAGTGGGGGTTTCCATCTAAGCCGAGACAGGGGTTCCCTAATAATTAGATATTGTGTGAACCTAGTTAGGCATGGGAATAGTAGGTGACTGACTTGAGAGTGAACATGAAGGGGTGAATGGGTGATGAACAAGAGTTGAATGGGCAGAGGCAACAGGGTTATTATCGGGCATGCGTGAATATCAGAGTGTTGGACTGGGGAGCACTCAGTCAATGAACAGGGGTTCTGAATATTTGTGTTAGAATGTTTGTTAACATATGGCTTCATTACGAGTATGGAGGTAGCCTTAATAAGGGCCTGCTGCCTCCATAACGGGCTCCATTACCGGGTTCCTCCAATGAGGATTTACCAGGCTATTCCAACCATGGAGGACGCGGTAAGTCCTCATTGGAAAACCCCTTCCCCTATCCCCATCCCCTTCCCCATTCCCTTTTGAGCCCCCATAGGGCTCAATGGGAATGGGGATGGAGCTAATAACGGGCCCGCAAATAGCGGGCCTGTTATTAACTCCTTAGTCCCCTCGCGGGACCTGGAAAGGACGTCTGGTTTTACCAGACGTCGGTTCCGGGTCCCGCAAGGGAACCTCGTAATAGGTGCTCCCGTAATGAAGGGTGCCGGTCCCGTACAGGCACCCTTCATTACGGGAGCGCCTGGGTTATAATGAGGCCCATAGTCTTTTTGCACCACTGGCAGCGGGGCGTGGTTGCTTGTGGACAACATGGGGGTGGACAGGTGTGGGAACAACTGGGAAATCAGTGGGTGTTAGTTCAGATAAAGCAACCCCTGCCCAGACTCACTCCACATGAAAAAATGTGATTTGTCTCACTCACTGTTTTTCACGTGAGCAAACCATTTTGAGCAGCTACCGCCCTCTAAGTTCAATAAATGTAGCAGGGCATCATGGTAAGGTTGTAAGCCCTCCTTGAACCACAATCTCATCCAATATCTAATTGGGTCATACTTCACCTTTACCATCACAGGTAAACTCCCCAGCACGAGGTATATTAGGGATGAAGGGGGACCTGAGGGCAACAATAACAGCTTTTTAAAAATAATTATCTCACAAGATTGCTTCTTGTTCACATCCATGTAACCCCATATCTATGCACTATAAGAAGCTGCTCGAGTTGATTGCTTCTGAAATAAATTCAGGGCGGGGGAAACCGCTTCACTAACTTGCTGCATAAAAAATAATGAATAGCCCTGTTACAATTATGCATGCAAATGCTTGATTTTACCACTTGAGGAGCTCAGCTCTCAAATTCCTGAAACCTGATTTCCAGGTAATCAAAATAATGTACCTGTTCAAGTGTGGCATTATTCATTTTGAAAGATGCCGACCCACACTTGGATGAGAGGGGCCGAAAGACCATGATTTTTGATTTCTCAGCATTCAAATCAAGTTTCAAATTTCTGCATTTGAGTTTGAATGTTGAGTGGGCCTTTCTTAGACCTGCTGGAGTTGCTGCTAAGATTGCTGCATCATCGGCATAGAAAAGTGCTGGGTATTTCACTGAGCCCATCTTTGGACAGTCCTAACACTCCAGTAACAAACCATCAATATTTTTTTGACCATAAATGTTAAAAAGCAGAGGGGCCAGGACGCAGCACTGTCTCACTCCCCTGCATACATTAAATGCTTTAGTCCGTTCCCCACCTAAGCAAGATCGGATCTTTACTAAGCTTTGGGAGTACAGTGAGGAGATGATTGTAATGACTTCCATGAGTGCCTTGCAGGCTTTAAGTATATACCAAAGTATACTCTCAAGACCAGGTCGATTGCTGTCTTGAGATGCAAGAAAGCAACATATAATTTCATCTTGAATAACGAGACATATTTTTGAATTATGAGGAACAAAAGAAAACATTGGTCTAGGGTGCCTCTACTTTGCCTAAACCCTGCCTGCCGAGTGCTTTTTACATGGTTAGAATCAGACCAGGATTGTAAGTGGCCAAGTATAGTTTTAGCAAAGATTTTTCCATCCCCATGCAAAAATGAGATGGGGTGATAATTTGAGGGAAGATCTCTTTGTCCCTTTTTGTGTAAGGGTAATCTCTGCCTGACTGCATGTAGGGGGAATTAAGCCTGTGGAGAGAATGGCGTTAAAAACTTTACAAAGAACCGGGACACACACGGTTTCCGTATCTTTATATAGATGAATGGGGATCAAATCGGGGCCTACAGCCTCACCATTTTTCATGGATCTCAACGCCACACCCCAGCATAAAACGTACTCACACTGAAGTGTGGTTTTTCCACAGAACTTGCCAGCACTGCTTTATCTCCCCCGTGAATCATCTCCTGGGCGGAGTTTGTAGAGATCAGAAAAATGAGGCTCCCATTCTTCAGCTAGAATACAACTTTGCATTGGCTGGACACCATTCAACTCTCTATCTGCCACCATCCTCCAAAAGAGGGTGATATCCCCTTGTTCCAGGGCATTATGCAGGACCAACCATTTACCACAAAGGAACTCCCTCTTTTTTGCAGTGATTAATTCCTTGTAACCTGCTCTCAGAACATGCAGTTCAGCTTTGATTGCCTCTACGTTGGATTTAGCAAAGGATATGATGTTCTCCTTGGCTACATGGCATTCTCCATCATAGCAGTTTGAGTTTGTAAATTCTGTCATAGTTGTGGTGACCAATGGAACCATATCGGATTTCATTTTATCAAAGACACTCAGCACTGATGGCAATAAACTCTCGGTACCACAGACAGACAATAACTCACTTAAAATCCTCTGATATAACAGATGTATACCCTTTTTTAATGACCCTTGCCCATTTTACCTGTTTCCGTAAGTGGCCAGCTAAAATGATATGCTGCGGTGTTACATTGCATGGGCCAAGCACCAAGGATGGACTAGGACGGATAACATAGACATGGGATAATGGTCACTTTTTAATCTATCACGAATTAAAAAATCGACAACGTTATCCCATTGGTCACCAGAGACTAATATGCAGTCTATCAGTGAGGAGCCAGTTGGCCCTACAAACGATTTCGTGGCCGGTTGATCCTTGGGGAACCGGCCATTGCATGCTCTCAAATTAACACTGTAGAGTGTTCTTGCCACTTCGACAGGCACGGGGTGTAATCTCTTGGGAGGTATGGAGATCACTGTGGAGATACCACATGTGGCGTCCTGATCCTCCCAGAGATCCACAAGGACTTTCAATCGTTCTATTTGCATGTTTAAATCGTCTGCTACTATGACAAAGTTGTGTTTACCTTTTCCTATTTGCGATCTCATATAGCATTTGATTGTTAACATGTTTTGTTGGCCCAATGGTCTGTTAAATAGGTTAAATGGCATCAATTGCTCACCCCCTTCCATCTCGAAGATCAAAAGCAGCGGGTCAGCAGATATACAAAGATATTCTACCACCTTCGCCCCAAGAGTGGAGTCCAGCCATATCACCAGACCTCCGCTAGGCCTATTCTTTAGCCCCTGGGTGTCTGGCACAAAAAAAGACTTATAGCCCTGCACCAAAACAGGGCTCACAGCCCACGTTTCCTGAAGAAGGACTATTTGATACCTTCTTATAAACTCGCACCAGCCTGGGTTCTCCAACAATCTGCACAAGCCTGCAACATTCCATGATACCATGTTATAACCTGCACCCAGGTTCCTTGAGGTAAAATGGGTGTGGATGCTTTGACTGTGCTACTATGTCAGTCGGACTGTTTCCACACCCTTAACCAGTCACCAGGCAGTCTAAATTGATCAGATATACAGTCCTTTCTAGTAACTGGGCAATGGTAATAATTGATGTTATAATTCCCAAGGTTAGACCCTTCTGCCCGATTTTACATGGGTTCATGTTGGGGCATGTCCACTCTGGCCAAGTGCTTCTTAGGGTGAAACACATACACTTCAAAACCCATTTCGGAAAACAAAAAATTTGAGTTTTTACAAATTTGCTCCAACACAATAGGGGATATGAAAAAGTTGACACCCAGTTCGAAAAGCCAAAGGTAATTCAAGTCTTTCAATGTCCTTGGATGAGAGGACCTCCAGATCGGGAACAAGATGTAAATGTTCTAGTAACCATGAGCGGTTTAAAGAAATGCTGGCAGCCGTAGGGCTGATTTCCACTGTTTTGACAAATTTAGAGCGAGCTGGCCCAGACAATTCCAGGGAATAGATCAACCTCCCAGGCCATGCTGAGTTCAAAGATTAAACACATGAGAGCCAAGAACTGGTGGTCGTTTTTGCCATGATCCCCACTGAGGGATTAATTATTGAAGTCGTACAAAGGTTATCACTTGGCTTGGATGATTGGTGGGCTCGACCTTGCTGCAGTGCTTTCCCAAGCTACTACTACTAAGAATACAATTGCAACAACCACATGTGTCATCAAATATTAAGGAAAGATTGCTACTTACTGAAAGTGGATAAAGATTTGAAATCACAACTGTCAGGTTATCCACTGATCACATATAAGAATGCTGTTACACTGAAAAATAAATTCAGGCCAAGCTTTCTGAAAATATCTAAGGAAAGTATTGCAACGTGGTTACCACTACCACCAGTAGACTTTTATAAGTGTAACCATGCTCTTTGTGTCCTTTTTCTGACAAACAAGCACACAGGATCAAACGTGCTTATGAAAGGGAAAGCAAAGTTGAATGTTTCACCAAGTGTATATCTAGTCAGGTTATATAAGCTATTACTTATCAGTGCAATACAACTATACATAGGGAACAGGAAATGAGCATTAAGGTATCCCACAGATAAGAATAACCATATCAATGATGACCTTAGGCGTTCTTTACCCTTTAGGATCACATTGGGATAACGTGCACTTAAAGAGAATGTGGATTCCTCAAGATTCTTTGACATAGAACCAATGAAGGGGGTGACAAATAACTAGCATTAAGGAGACCTACACATAAATGGAGCTCCATCATGTGATGCATTGTAAGTGGCCTGAAATCAGATCCATAGCTGATTATTTTCTTGTAAAGAACATTCTATTTACATATTAATCTGTTTTTATTCATGAAATATATATGTGCATTTGTGTGTAGGATAATTATTCTTAGTGCTTTTTGATATCTTTCCTTTTTCTGTCTAACTGTAGACTCTGTGTGCACAGTTTGGTTACAATCATACAGTAAGAATGCCAAAAATCACTCTAATTGATATTATTAATTTTACGATCATGCTATATTGTTCCACCATTAGAACCAAATTAATTTGTTATTGAACACCTTCAGAATAGTTGTGTTCAAACATGGTACTATTTTACCCAACACAATTTCAAAAAGAAAAGAAAATTCATGTCCACGTGCAGTCTTGTGTACTACTCTTCTCGTGCAGGATCGAGGAAAGGCAAGAGACACAGTAGAGCCTCTTGAAGAACAAATGACACCCAATCAGAACAGGGCAGGAGAGTTGGGAGAATCTGTAATGGACGATGGTGAACCCCTGGTAGCAAGAAGTGAGCCCAGTCTGGAGAAAGAGTGACTCAAGCAGGAGAAGAAATAGCACGGTTAGTGAATAGAGAGTCCCCGATGCCAAAGTATCTCGAAAGAACAACCAGAAGACCCCGGCCAAATTCAAAGGCTTTGAATTTAACGATTAAGAACAGTTGAGTACAATAAAAAGAGTAGCTACCAGTTGGTATTACGGTACAGACAAATACATAAAATAAAAACATCCTTGGAATCACCAGATCTTGTGGAGACTGAAGCAGATTCAATACCATATGGATCTCAGGATGAGGTCTTTATAGCCGGCGGACCACACTGAGATGGCGCGACTCAGCTCAGAGTACACACGGCCCCAGCTATGCATGTGCAAAAGCAGCGATCAGGTGTCTCTGATAAAGGCGCTGACGCTCCGTCCATTTGCAACTAATGGACCGGAGACACCATAGCAAACGAAAAACATGGACACGAAAAAATGGGATGAAATACCGGGATGAGATGCGCCACTGAGGCTTTTCTTCACATGGGCATTCGGAGACAGAGCAAAATGCCAATGTCTTGCAGCCACCAGGGGGAGTCTCACTAGTATCAGAGTCTGTCTGTAGACATATTGGTTCAAATAAAAGAGGCAGAAATTCCTTGCACAGTTGGTGGGGATCATAGTAATCAACTGCAGATCCTTTCCAAACACTGGGCAGGGATGCAGTCGCATCATGAATAGAGTGGACTAGGTATTCGAAAACATATTTTACGTGCTTTTCAAGAAATATATTTGTATTTTTTGTTGTTTCTTTCCATACGTAGGCAATGTACGACTCATGAATACACGCCATTTGAAATGGTTTAAAATGGAGACTGATACAGCCTCCAGACACAGAAAAGGGGTGAGTGGAATGGACAAACGAGTACCATTTGAATCCGATTTTGGAATGCTTTTCAGGTCACTATGCAAATGAATATGTTGAGAGCAAGATAAGTCTCTCTTTTTTATCTTTTCTCCAGAATCCAATTAGCAGTGATAGCACGTGGGCACCTGGCGTCCTGGCAAAAGGGATTTAGCTCCCAATAGAGGGGAGCTTCTAGTTCTAAAGAATGCAGCACAATAAACCAGTCCTGCTGAAACCTGTTGACTGCTTGTTGACATGGAAGAAATACAGTAAGTAATGTATTAACCCCAATAAAAGGAATCTTCCGGCTGCACTGGTGATATTAACAGCATTTTAAGGCTTATGTGTCTCTTTTCTATTGCTTTAAAAAATATACTTTTCCCTTAAATAAATGAATTAAAATAAATGTAAAGCGGATGTGAATCCCACTTTACTTCTGGGTGACATTCGTTCACCCAACAAATAAGAGAATTAAAAAGGGAAGCACAAAGGGGCAACCCAGCCTTAGCCCAAAAGTTATAGAAAATTATAACTCCATTCACACACTATGGAGAGACATAACAAGGTCACCCATAAAAAGAGTAAAAGACTAGGTGAGAGAGGGGAAATGACTGCCACTCACCTAGGAATAAGGGAAACATAATCACAAAGTCCAGCAAAAAGTCCTGGGGTTAACACAGGCCAGGAAGATTTATCACTGAAATGAAAATCTTACCTAACAGTGGAGTGTGTTGGCTCACTAACATAAACATGAAATCCCACTTTACTTCTTGGAACAGTAGTTCACCCAAGAGATAAGAGAAATTAAAAGGGAACCCCAAAGGGGAAACCCAGCCTAAGCCCAAAGGTTTTAGGGAACTATAAATCCAAACACACACTATGGAGAGACATAAAAAGGTCTCCCATTAAAAGAGGAAAAGACTAGGTGAGAGGGGAAAAAGATTCCACTCACCTAGGGACAAGGTAAAATAATTACCAAGCCCAAGCAAAAGGTTCTGGGGTTGACACAGGTCAGGAAGATTTATCATAAATATGAAAATCTTATCTAACAGTTACTTTAGGTATGCCTAATAGAAAAGCCAGGGACCGCAGTTACAGTTTGCTATTTTTTGTGCATTTTGTTTTAGCCTTACCGTGTATGGCTACCTACTGGCCGCGTTTCAAGGTTTTTTTGTTTGACCATTGGCCATCTTTTCTCTAACCTTTCTTCCAGACTGTGAGGACAGGAAAATCCTCATATGGACTTCCAGTGCCCATGGAAAGCTAAGGCTCAGCTCATTCGCTAGCACCCCTCCAGGACACTCAGATCCGGCACAGCATCTCTTCTAGTTATCCTCCTTTACAATTGCACCAGACTGGGCAGATCCTCCTTCTCTGTCCAAGCTCTGACCATCTATAACTCTCTGCCCCATCACATTCAAAACACTGACAACCACATGACATTCAGAAAGGCCCACAAAACCTGGCTCTTTCCTTCATCCTCGTCAATCTTCTCACACTCTATGATGTGCCTGACCCATGCACATAAACACGGGGCAAACCCGTAAACACCCCTATTCCCCAATCCACCAGGGATACCGACAGCATTCGCAGCGGCACACCGTGACAAACTCAGCACACCCCACCATCAATTCTGGGGTGTTCCAAGCACAAAGCACATTGATGCCATACAAATGGGGAAGTGGCGCTATATAAATGACAAATACAATACAATTAAAAATAATGTTTTCTTTCTTTAAAAATATATTGCTTTAATCAGTATCTGTTGGATTTCATTTGGCACAACTTGGACTGAGGACAGTATTTGTTACATAGATCCTCTTGTCTTTTTAGACACAGACCCAGGGGAACTTTGAATAAAGTCTGAGGAGCCATCTTGGCTGTGATGGTTTCACTGCACTCCATAATTTTTCCTAAAGAGAGTGCACCAGATTCATTGTTAGAACTAGGGTGAGTGTTTCTTGCTGTCCACTTTCATTAGATAGGCGGCGCACCAGTGCACACTAGGGTTTTGCACCAATGCCAAGGCCAGCAGTTTTTCTGCAGGGCAAGGTAGTGGCTCTATAGAGCACTTTGTAAGGAAATAGGATTCTTTTGATGTTGTGTTAAGATAGGGCAATAGAAAGAGACACACGTGAACAACAGAAAAATGTGTTACCTGCTGGGAAGGGGTGTTACGAAATTAGTGCATGAGGTAACGCCCTGAACTCTTGCGAACTTCTGCATCACCCATGCTCCCGTGATAAAGGAAGTGTTGACAGAAGAGAATGAATCAGTCACAAACAGCTCTACCTCCTGGCTCTGGGATTATTACAGAGATTTCCTGCGCACAGGAACCCCTGGAGCCCCGCCACAATACAACACGCGCACAGGAACCCCTGGAGCCCCGCCACAATACAACACGTATGTCACACCGCTTGCCATAGCTCTCAACTCACACGCTTTTGGCGGGTGTCACCCGCCTTGCAATGGGCTGACTCACCCGCCAAGCCTCCAGCACGCCCATTCATTCCAATGGGCCTCTCACCCGCCAAAAACAAAATCTGGTGATTTCACCCGCCTTTGCAACAAAAATGGTTGAGAGCTATGGCTTGCACATAAGAGAACCACCCCCACCTCCAGAATGCATGGCAGCAAAGGAAGTACGCGAGCTTTGAGTATTATCGAAATGTGCATAAGGCCACTTCCACAAAACACCAATGCGTGCCACAGCTGCATACATTACAAAATGTCCCTGTGCTGCGGGGCCACATTGCACGAAGGAGGATGCTGAGGAGAGAAACACTGCTGCTTTCCTGCTCTCAGCCAATCTCCCGTAGAGATGCAATCATATTTCAGGTTGCTTAAGCTGAAACTCCTGCCCGATAATAACGTTCCAGCACAAAAGCTCTTGCTGTGTCAGCTCCTTCAGTAGAATGTAATCGTGCCACAAAGACTGCATAAGAAAGTATTTCTGAAGGCCTGGAATAGCACCTGGAACAAAAGCTCCTTTCTTCTTAAGATGCATAAGGTCATAGCTTTTCCGCACCGTTTATAGCCAGGGAAATGTTTCGAATCTTCCCTACCCGACTTTTCCCACCATTGGCGTATGTTCTGGTAGCCTCTGTCAAATAAATGGTGGTCCTGCTTTTATGTCTGTGACCCGTCCCTTTTTTATTTTTATCATCTGGTCACCTTAGTTACTGAGCTGAATTCCTCTGTGAGAAACATCGACACCCTTTGTAAAGAGCCAATCCCATGCTCTGCAAAGCATTCAGAGACACTCTTGGTAGGGCCAGTGCTGTACATTTTTTTAAATATACATATGTAAAGGTTATACCACAAATCACAGTGCATAGCGAGTGTAGCAACCTTCTGCCTAGCGTGTGCTAGGCAGCTGCTTGTTCAGACATATACAGAGGTATTTTCAGGACTCTATTGCCTCACATACTTGTGTGCATGCCACACCTGTCTGAACAAATGTCTAACACCACTGGCAAATACTACAGACAAAACGGTGAAAGCAAATGTAATGATGCAGACTGTTTAGCCTAAAACCTAAAAATGAATCTGCATCAAAAATAAGATCTATAATAAGCACTGAAACGAATAGCACACACGCGGTGTCCGGTCAAAGGTTCGACTGCCAAGGGTTGAATGACCTTTTGATCGAAAACAAAAGAACCGAAAAAAGGATCGAAATTTTGTGATTTTTATTTATTTATATATTTTTTTAGTTTAGCATGTAGAAACAACTTTTTTATAAAGAGAAAACGGGGGGTTAGGGGGAACCCCCCGCCCCCCCATAAACAAAAATGTCGATCCTTTTTTTCGGTCCTTTTACTGTCGAAAAAAAGGCATTCGTGCCTTTTGTTTTCGAAACTTTGACCTATAACCCAGACACGCGGCTCTCACAGTGCGGAAGACAGCAGCGTTCTGGAGGGTAGGCGATGTGTGCAAAAATGGACGAAACCACAGGCAGAGAACTTAGGGGGCTGTACTGTATAACCCCCGGTTAGCGAAAAAAAGACATACGCATTCCAGGCAACGTATTGCAGGTTTTAGATGAGTAAAATAGCATGAAAACAACTTGTAATGCAAGAAAAGCAACCCCTGGCATGTGCGTGGTTCCCATTAGAGGACATCTGAGGAGTATATATTCGGGCACCGAGTGCACATGAACCCAGCATGCTCTGAAACATAGAATGATATATGAACAGTGAAGGTGGAGAGAACCAGTCCTACCATATACTTGGTTAGCTGAAATGCGTATATTTTTGCAGTCTTTGGGTTGGTGTCGTACCATCCAGGAAAATCCAGAAATAGATATATTCAGAGAAACGACGTTAGTGTTAAAGTGGCAATGTAATGCAACCAAACCCATGAAATTCAGCAAGTGTGGAAGCTGCACCACCTTAAATATGATGCCCCCATTGCGCAGCACCTAAGCACACTGAGGACATTATAAATTACATCACTGATGACATCACAAAATACATCACTTATTGCATCAGCAATATCACTGCTACATCAGTTCACGTGTGAAAGAAAGTAAGAGAGATGCAACATTTAAAAAACGTTTTTCTGCATTTCAGGGTGGATTCAAATGAAAAGCTTGATTGGAGTTTGCATTGAAAAATACCGTCCATTTACAACCATTATATTACTACAAACCAGAGTTACTTAATAATGAATGAGCATTTACCATGATGAGGTACTCTAGTACTTTTATCACTCTATTCTAAAAACAGTCCCCTATTCAAAAAGACATTTTGGTAGTACCATTATGCCTTTGCAGCAGAGCACCAAAGACTACAACATACATGAGAAGGAACCGTTTCCGAAACTGTCATTATAATAAATCAAAATAAATGCCTTGACCATGTCAAATGGTAAAGGTTAGGGCAGGTGGACTGCAAAGGTCAACCATCTTGAAAAAACACGTTCATGTTGCGAGAGGACAGGGTTGTCAAGATTAGAGTAACTAACGCACTGAATGGAAAAAAGTTGTGATAATTTTAGTGCTGACGTTTGAGGCCTGCATGTTGCTACATGTTTTGGACTATGACTTCCATGATCCCTCACCGTTGCCTATGCTGGATAGGGCTGGTGGAAGTCGTAAAGCAACACCCCTGGAAAGCCAAAGGATGCAGATTCTCTGTGTTTGCATCTGAAATTGTAGATTGCTATGCACAAGGCCAACTTTCTGTAGTTATTCTACCATTAATTACAATGCTTGACAAATGTTTTTGTACCTTCATATAAGACATGGTATGCTGCATCTATACTAGAATGCACTCTATATCTTCAAATACAGCCAAACAAGTTTCCCTGTGGCTAGTACATACTAGTAAAGTCATTGAGCAGGTCATAGGTGGTGTCCTAAGTGAGTTCTGATATGATGTCATCACTGCTGCCATCTGATATGTTCAAAGTGATGTCATCACTGATGCCATGCGTTATGCCATCAGTGTGCTTAGGGGATGCGCAATAGGGTCCTCATAGTTAAGGTGGCATAGCTTCCAATACCTGCTGAATTTAAGACGATTTGTTACATTAAATCAGCACCTAATGTTACTTGAACTAAAGTTTTTTCTCTGAATTTCAAGGGGTTATTCCACTGAATGTGTTCACCTTAGCTGTCTCTTAAGTATTTATGCACGTTTTTGTAGAGCGCCGCATACCCAAAGACCTCAGAGCGCTTATATACAAACAAGACAGACAGAAAAGAGTAAAGGAAACAAATGATGTGCTAAAGGTTTTTCTTGGAATTTCAAGGGTTTTGTTATGCTATACCTCCCAACACCAGTAATTCTTCCTTTTTTCTGCTAACATAAGTAATTTCATTTCGTGTAATGGATTACTAATGGTGTACTGGGATAAGGATGTGGGATGTGGGGGTAATGCTAGTGATCACTATTGAGGTACTGTGATGAGAAAAAGTGAGGTGTGTAAGTGAGGGACTGTGACAAGGAATAATGAGATGGGGTTAGTGGTGGACTGACGATGCGTGAAGTTGGGTAGTTGGGGACTATTACGAGGAAGAGTGATGTGGGGGAAGTGGAGCACTGTGATTAGAAAAAGGGATGTGGGGATAAAGGTAAGATTACCATTGGGTAGTGGAATGAGGAAGAGGGATGTGGAAGTAATGACATGGATTAACAATGGGTACTGGGATGAGGAAGAGGGATGTGGGGTAATGTTAGTGATTAGTATTACTGTGGTGAGGAAGAGTGAGGTGTGTGTAGTGGGAGACTATTATGAGGATGCGTGAGGTGGGGTTGTGGGGGACTGCTATGGGGAAGAGTGAGGTGTGGGTAGAGGGGGACTGTGACACAGAAGAGTGAGGTGCGGTTGTGGGGGACTGTGACGAGAAAGAGTGTGGTGGGGTAGTGAGAGACTGTGATGGGAAAGAGCAAGGTGGGAATAGTAGGGCACTGTGATGAGGAGGAGTGAAGTGTAGGTAGTGGGGGACAGTGACATCAAATAGTGAGGTGTGGTAATGGGGAACTGTGACAAGAAAGAGGGAGGTGAGGGTAGTGGGAGACTGGGACAAGGCAGATTGAGATTGGGTTGGTGGGGGACGTTGATGAGGAAGAGTGAGGTGGGATAGTTGGGGACTGTGATAAGGAAGAGTGAAGTAGGGGTAGTGGGGGACTGTGACGAGAAAGAGGGATGTGGGGGTAAAGGTTAGATTACCATTGGGTACTGGGAGGAGGAAGAGGGATGTGAAGCTGAAGATAAGGTTATCATAGGTATTGGGACGAGGAAGATGGCTGTGGAGGTATAGGTGAGATTACTATTTAGTACTGGGATGGAGAAGAGGTAAATAGGGTTTTAGGTAGGATTACTAATTAGGTGTGTTCAGGCCATGATATATTGCATCCCCCACAATCAAAAGGTATGGGGTGAGAATAGCACACGGAATAATGACCCAACCAAAAGAGAAAGGAGGGGTGGGCCTGCCAGACATGTATGAGTATTATCGGGCCTCACAATTCAGAGTACTAATGCCACATTTGAGAGAAGATGCTCAAAAACAATGGGTGGCGATTGAGAATTACCAAACCGCGATGGGGGAATGATTGTGGGCACCCAAGAAATCTTTCCCTAGTAGCGTCATTAATCATTTTGCTACGGGCACCCTCGTTCGGCTATGGTGGAATAAGGGGGAAATGAAAAAACTCACGACGTGACCGTCGCCAATGAGCTGCATATGGGCCCCCCAATTAGCAATGACATAGAAGACCAGATACGTTTCCAGAATTGGTATGAGGTGGGACTTAAAAGGGTAGGCCAAATGGTGAAGCCAGCTGGGTGCATAACCATACAACTGTGGGGAGGGGTGGGTGTACACTCGCCTGGTTTTTACATTTCTTTTAAGTGAAATTGAATGATGGTAGATCAACCTCCGGAAAATGTGTGGGGCTAATCCGCACACATTTTCCTATGCTCTCTGCATGACACACACAAAGACCTGTGTATTCTGGTTGGACACAGCCTACATGCACAGTCCCTCTGTCCTATTTAGTTGGGATATGACAGCCAGGAGTACACCATGTCATCTCAGAAGGGGCGGGCCAAACCTTCCCCCTGCCATGACCAGCCTAATTAACTAACAAAGGCTCCATTGATCTGCTTTATCCTTAGGTTGACCTGTGTAGCTGGTGGCAGCTTTTGCATACTAATCAGAGTTTAATTTAAACAGGCCCACAATGGGCCTGGCTGCAGAGGCTAACAAAAGAGAGAGGAAACCCCCAACATCCTTTTATGTGGAATGTGTCAACCTGATGCCAGCTCCTGCCTTCGTTATCGATTGATAGGGAAATGTCATGTCTGGGACTGCATGTTTACAGTAGTCAACCCTGCAGGGAGACCCCATTCAGAAGGTAGGAGTATGTGGTTTGATGGAGACAGAAAGTCTGGTCTCAGCACAGCTTCAAAGGCGACCTGCCACTTTAATCAGGGACCACAGAGAGCTCCATTAACCAGAGACCCCTTTATCCACAACAGACAGGAAGATGGGTGGGACTTAGTATTACATGTTTTCACCCCTTTACCTTTGCTGTTGCAAAGCACTCTGGTTATGACCTCGCGCATACAGGAGATTATTGCTGGGGACTCTGGATTGGTTCACTAAGGTAGGCTTAGCTTACACCAATTACTGTGGCCCATTTGGCTTTAAAAGAGGGCCGAGTACCCTCTTTTGGCAGATCATCTGAAAAATTCCCAAGGAGTAGCAAGAATAACTCAGCATTGGACCCCGGCTGGAGGTACAGTCTGCCTTACATCTTCCACTAGTGAAAGAAGGCCAGGACCTCCAAAGAGGGAAGCAAGATCACTACCCTAAACATCTCCCAGGGAACAGAGGGAGATACCGAATCCAGAGAACCTTCCACAGCTCCAGAACGGGTATCCATCTAGCACAGAGCGTTCCCTGCTAGGCTCTGCAGCAAGCTTCCTAGGTAGGAAGTGCCAGAGAGTCTCTCAACCAAAGCAAGGGCAAGGCAGCTTCCTGCAACTATCTCCTCAGCTTTGGGCTGTCTGCCTTAAAGGATGACACAAGCCCAGTGAAGAATCTGGGAGGAGTGCATCAACAAGCATCTACCGACATCCACCTTACAGGACAATTTTGAGCCAGTCGAGCCCCTCGAGCTGCAACCGACTGCAGCGATGACTGTTGTTACATCCCAGTCACTAAAACCCTCCGAGATACCTCGACCATTGCTTCAGAACCACCGACCTGCACTGAGCCAATAGTTCCTGTCCCTGAGTCACTGTGTAGGCCAGCCTGCAGCCATACATCCAGCTTCGGTCGCTTATCTGCCTGCCGCCTGATACCCACTGCTGTCTCCCATCTCGACAATGTTGAGCACAAAGGACACCGACAGCACAAGGTACATTGTGGTTCTGTCCCCCGGTCCCTCTCTGAAGCCCCATAGTGACATTTTACGACCCATTGCCCCCTATATTTTGATCCAAGTATCCTTGAACTATTGCGATTCATTATTATACCGACTCCTCTCCTGTCAGTAGCCAGAGTGCAAACCTTTTCCTTCTTTGAAACTGTCTGTTCTGCATTCATTTACCGTGTAGGTTGTATTTTGTAGTATGCTAGAACTCTCTGTTGTGATAATCATAAAGTAGATATTTGTATACAACTTTGACTGGACAGTCCCTTTTATCATTGGGCAATAATTGTAGTTCCGCTGTATTGCAACTAACCACGATCCACAACCTTGTGGGGATAAGCCTGCCATTCCGTCACGTTACTAAAATGGGATAAGGAGGTTTATAAGTTGCTTGTGTTTCCAATCTGTTCGGATCCCTTCTGGTGTACTAGAGGAGCAGGGCTGATTGATGGTTTACAAACCGACATTCATCCCTGGACCACTGGTGCCCCAGAAGTTGATTTGTCACTGTGTGGACTCAGGGAGAAGATGGGGGAAAATTGGGATAAGAAGCATGAGAGGAATTGAGGGGGAGAGAAGAGAACAGGGGACATGAATTAAGGAATTAATTAATGTATTGTTTTGGTTAATTATTAACGATCAGTAGTCTGTAATGCCAAGGAGCCAGGTTAGCCTTTTGTTGTAAGCGACCTTTTCCACTACACGCAGGTTTTATTTTTGTTTAAATGTAGTTTTGCCCAGGAGGAGGGATGGGGGTACGCATATGCGTTCACCCTGGGTTATTGGGGCACTGCTCCCCAAGCGGATAGCAGGTGCTGGGACAGAGTGCCCTCTCCCGGGTATCAATTGGGCCACGGAAGGTTTGGGAGCAAGCGACAGTTGGGGGCTTGGTGCCGTGTTTCCCACCTTCCCATCCCAGTTTTCAGGGAACCGTTAGGTTTATTTCTGGTGTAGGTCATTTAAATTCATTTAGATTCAATAATTTTGGCCGAAACCAGGCAAAAGAGCCAGATTAGAATTTAGTTGTAAGCTGTGGGCTGTCACATTAAAGCAACCTTTCCCGCTATATGAGAGTCTTGGGGGTTTTGTGCAGTTTAGCCCAAGTAAGGCAATTTTAATTTGGGTTACTTTATGAGTATCTGTCAGTATAAACGCGTGTTCTCATTCATGCGTGTTCTTGTCATGTTCTGAATATTTGCATTCTCCTTCATCCCTTTGTTTCTTTTCCCTATTGCTTTTTACGATCAATATTTTCTGCAGAAAAATGCGAATGTGGGTACCCGATGATGGCACTTAAATTGCTGTGTGGTACGCATCCTCATCCCTGAGAACAAGGAAAAGGGTGCTTTTTTGAAGTGTAAAATATGGTGATCAGTGAAATACAAAGAAAAGGGCTGACACCTATCATGGACGTTTACATATCATGATGCTGAATTCATGATATGATATGATATGGCATTTGTAGCGTGCCTATACACAAGTGTTTCAAGGCGCGACGAGGCAGGGAGGGGGGAACAAGGGGAAGAAAGACAATGATCCTAATAGGCCAGGTGTCATTCAGATCGCGCAAGTGCAGGGGTAGGGGGAAGGGAGAAAGTGCATGGGGAAGGGGAGGGGGCGAAGTGCAGTACAAAGTAAGAAGAATAAAATAAAATAAATAAATAAAGAGGGCCAGCTGGTGGCAAGTGCAAGGTAAGTGCAGACAAGTGCTGCGAAGGGGGGGCTGTAGGGTTGCAGTGCAGGGGTTGCCAGGGAGGCAGTGCAAGTGGAGAGTGGCTGGGCCCAGGACCGGGGTCGGTGAGAGTGGCCCAGTTGCAGATTCAGTGCAGTTTCAGCGAAGAATTAGCAGGGGAGAGGGAGAGAGAAAGCAGAAGCAAAGAGGAAGGTTTTGAGGTGCTTCCGGAACCGGAGATGGTTCTCCTCAAGTTTCAGGGAGGCAGGAAGGCTGTTCCAGAGGGAGGCCCCTGCCGCGGAGAGAGATCTACCCCAGCTCGTAGCTTCGAGAAGCGGCTGACCCTGAGGGAGTTGGAGACGGATGAGCAAAGGGCTCGGGAAGGAAGATATTTAGGAAGAGAGAGTTGAAGGTATTTAGGCCCCAGGCCCCAGAAGGCCTTGTGGACAATGCAGAGGGTTTTGAACTTTATCCTCGCAGCCACTGGGAGCCAGTGTAGAGATTTCAGTCCTGGAGAGATACGGTCCCTGGGCTTGAGGCCAAGGACAAGTCTCGCAGTTCTGTTCTGGATGATTTGCAGAGGGCGGAGAGTGGAGGCAGGCAGATTAAGATAGAGGCTGTTACAGTAGTCTAGCTTTGAGAGAACCAGGGCTCGGGTGACAGTGAGCTTCTGGGGGAAGGAGAGGAAGGGAAGAATACCTCTGAGGAGGTGCAGCTGGTAGTGTGACTTCTTAGAGACGTCTGATATATGAGGAGAGAAGGAGAGTGTGGAGTCGAAGATAACCCCGAGGTTTTTTGCCTTGCAGGTAGGAGCAGGAAGAGGGCCAAGAGAGGCCGACTAGAGAGCTGCAGGGAAGGAGGGGGTGGGTGTGCCGATGAGTTAAATCTCAGTCTCATAGCAGGGCTTCACAGACCCCAGGACATTCACCAGGTCTGTTTCTTTGTAGCCTTCTCTTTTATTACTGGACGGGGCAGACACAAGTGTGAAATGGAGAGTGCTAAGGGCCCCTTTCTCTGGCAAGTCACAGCTCACTGGGAAGGGGCAATAAGCATTCCAAACCCCCCCATTCTGTGTAAACTGCACAGTAAATGTGTGCACCACATACACCTGATATTTCCAGCTAGTCTGTGATGCGTCTAATTTGTTGACATGAAAACAGTGTGGTAATAATGCATGCGCATTTTAGTCACAAGATGCTTGTGTGAAACAATTTGGTGATGTGAAGACAAATAGTGCAATACACAGGTGTCTGGTTACCTTGTGCAGGCAAGACATTTGCAATCATCAGGGTTTTGTAATTTTTGTATGGACTCCTTTATTTCTGGAAAAAGGGTTGTTTAAAATGAATGTTGAAAACAAGAAAAGGGGTGTTTTTTTCAAAATGGTGTGCTCTAGCATATTGAAGCATCTGTGTGCTAGATGGAATTATCAATAAAATATCTCAGACCAAATAACCGGACAAACTCAAAAGAGATGGTAAAATACTACTTTAATCTCAAAGAAGTAAAGCAGCGCGAATAAACACTCATCAAATAGATTCATGCAGGATCACAATGGGCCTCATTACGAACATGGCGGTAGCCGTGCCTGTATCCATGCTTGCTACCGGCACCGCCTCCCGCGATTGGGCAAAACCGGCCCATTATGAGATGAATGGGCCGGTAATTGCCCATTTGCGGGTGGCGGTATTGCCAGGATCCCGATCCCCATTCTGCCACATAGGGCAGAATGGGGGTGGGGAGCATGGATGCACCGGCACCGTTGATAACGGTGCCGGCAGCATTACGAGTTATGCTCGCAAGTGCCGCACAGCCTGCCAGGTAAGACCTGGCGGGCTGTCAGGAACCCGCGAGCAGAACTCGTAATGCGGCAGGACGATATGAACGGTGCCGGTGCCTTACCGGCACCGTTCATACCGTCACCACCAGGGTCCTAATGAGGCCCAATGTCTTTTCGATTATACTCAGATTATATAATGCTAGATGCGTCATTTACGATGTAATCCTACATGGCACACCGGAAAACATATGGAGGGGTGGAATTGGATATGGGGAACATGTCTACATATAGAAAATACACGTGTTGGTCCCTCATTGGCGGTCTCTTGTCTACTTCTATACACATGGTGTAAGGCACTCACCATAGCAGAGAATATGGCAGTGGAATAATACTTTGCAACAGTGTATGTAAACATGCATGGCAGGCTATTCTAATTGGTTGCCAACCCAAATCCAAACTTGGACATTTGGCTTGCTAGCAGCATGTACATGGAAACAAAATCCAGGTGGTTGGAGATATGTCAGCTCTCTACTTTTTTCCAATTAGTCTACCCTCTCGCATCGGTAGGCCTCATTCCAGAGTCTACTGTTTGAAGGCTGACCATGCCAGTTTGCACTGTCTCAGGGCATTCGAGGGAGTGTAGGCAAATCATTACCTTAGCTTCAGACTTAATGAATAGCCCTCATATGTGAGCTCTTCGTCACGTGTTACGAGACCATGAAATTGTCCATATTGACGGTGGATTTAACAACATTTGATTCAATTATTCTGGGTGCAGTTGCTGCTCTTGGCCTTTAGAGACTTGCTCACTGTATCCCATATTAACTTCATGCCCTTTTAATTGTCCAATATTTGGCATCCGTAAATGTTCACTTTAAGATCCTGGGCTTGTATTTTGAGTTAGCTGGGTTGATTGACATAAGTCTTCTAATTGTCGTCCTTGTCATTGAATATAACCTCTCATAAGCAAGCTTTAATTGTTTTCTTTCTACCTTGCGTTTCAGCGTATTTACAGTTATTGACTAGTCAGTTATTTCATTCTTCTTTGTGTTCATAAGTGCTGCATCATGAAGGTTTATAGTCATAATGTCGAAAAAAAAATGTCGACAGACAAAAATGTCGAAAAAAAAATGTCGAAAATAATAATGTCGACATCCTATACTTATAATGTAAAAAGTCATTTTTTCGAAAAAAAAATGTCGACATTTTTTTTTTTGACATTATGACTATAAACCCTTAAAACTATCAACACCTCACCCAACACCCCCCTGCCACCCCCCCCCCACACCCCCCAACCACCCTTTCACCCCTCATACTCAACACATACCAATTATTTATTTATTTATTTATTCAATAATTAAATAAATAAAAATTGTATTTACTATGGGGGGGTCCCCCCCCAACCCCCCCTCACCCAACACCCCCCTGCCGCCCCCCCACACCCCCCCAACCACCCTTTCACCCCTCATACTCAACACATACCAATTATTTATTTATTTATTTATTTATTTATTCAATAATTAAATAAATAAAAATTGTATTTACTATGGGGGGGTCCCCCCCCCAACCCCCCCTCACCCAACACCCCCCTGCCACCCCCCCACACCCCCCCAACCACCCCTCATACTCAACACATCATATATATATTTATTTATTTAATTATGCATACATTAAATTAATGTCGAAAAAATATCGAATAATGTCGACATTTTTGTTTGTCGACATTATTGTTTTTCGACATTAATTTGTCGACATTTTGACTGTCGACATTATTGATGTCGACATTATGACTGCACACCCATCATGAAGTATATGTTTCTCTTAGTGCTTCAGTTACATCCTCATCCTTAAGTATTTTCATATTGTTTCAGCATAGATTGTCATATCTTCTTGACAGCTCTGCAAAGTACATCCTCCTTGTTAACTGTCCACCACTATGCCAGCTTGCGGGTACACTCTAAAGGGTTGTCTGAGTGCATATCGTCGCTCATATACTCAACAAAGAGTAGAATCATTGCAGGATTCAGGCATGGGTTCCCCATCCTGGCTCTTTTTCTGTCATCCCAATATGATGGTGGCAAGGGGGCAGGGACTAGGGAGAAGACAGGTACATCCTCCTCTACATTCCACCCTCTGGTCGAGTTCTCGACCAAACTCTTCGCTTCTTCTGCCACTCCTGCTAGTTCTTCTACCATTTCATCATATTTTCTTTTCCTCTGAACCCATATCTTTGTCACCCCCCTCAGGTTGCCAGCATTTTTTATATATTCATCCACACTCCAGGTCATGAATCGGCAATGTCCTGTTGTTGAACAGAATATCCATTGTCCCACATACCTCTTCCAATCCTTGGGATAATGGTACATAGTATCTGTGTGTTCTCGGGTGCTGACTTCCGTTTGCCCAATTGTTCCAGCTTTAATATCAACCATTATCTTCGTTCCAATAGCTTTCTTGGCTGTCTTCTTGCATTGTCCCACGAGGATCCTTATGAGACAGAATCCTAGTAATACGAACACTAGTATTGCACCAAGCATCTTGAAAGCGTTTGCTAGCCAAGTTGGAATCCATGAAAACAAAGATGTAAAACAACTATTATCTTCAATTTCGGCTACTTCCTCTAGCATCTTTGTGTACAGGGCCGTTAATGTGGTTATTGCTTCACTTAGGGTTCCATTTTTGGCATCATCAGAAGGTATGTTCGTGCAGCAAGAAGGTCCGACCTTGGCACAAATGCCTCCTTCCATTGCTATAATCAAATCCAGGACATACCGATTCTGGAGAGTCATCAGCCGAATGGCTCTCAATTCTTCTCTAATTGCATTGAATCCTTTTGTTGCTGAGTTGACTGTCTGCAACAGCTCCCATCTTGTAATCTGAAGCCATTTAGCATTTACTACACTTTCAAGTCCTGGCAAGAATATAGATGTCATTATCATGCAAGACAGCGGATTGGTCACTGAGGAGCTTAGTCTCCTGCAGTGTTAGCAGCTCGCTGGATACTTCAGGTACGGTTCTCTGAGTTCCTGCCTTTTTATTCTTTATTTATTTTACATTGAGAGCATAATGTTCTGTTCCTTTTAGGCAACAGCTCTACCCGCTAAATTGGCACATGACTGGTCGCTTCCTTACGTGCACGCACAATCATTTTAAATTATTTATTTTACTCTTTTATTTTAATTATTTTTAATGTCCTTGTAGTCAGAATTGTTGGCTGAGGGTGCCTGGCCTCAGGGCACTCAGAGGCTTGGCTTGGATGCGTCTGTTGCCTTCTTTTCATTCCTCGCATGCACTGACTGCCTGAGTCTGCCTTCTACCTTTATCAGGCAAGACAGCAGATTGGCTAAGGTAATAACATGTGCCCCTTAATTGGAAGGCCCACCCGACAGCGCAGTGGTTGAGCACAATGGGAGAGGGCCTCATGTGCCGAAGTTGCACTAAAGTCAAGCCTGTCTGTGCCCGTCCGGGCCCAGGACGGGCCTGGACCGCGGCATTCTCATAAAACCATTCCGGATCTGGCACCACCTACTACAATATTTCTGGAGGGATGGGATGTGCCTTTTATTAGCCCTAAACATGTGGATGTTGACGACTCTGATATTTGTGCCATGCTCCTGAATACAAGATCCTTGCAGGCTCATGCACTCTCCATTAATACCTTGCTGAGCAATCACTCACCGATTTTCTATTTTTAACGGAAACCTGGTTGACAGATTCGTCAGCACCCACACTAGTGCAAGCTCTTCCGCCTGAGTATACGATACTCCATCTTGACTGTCCCTCCGCGCATCCTGGCGGAGGGGTGGTGATAATCTTTTAAGCTAACTATAAGGTGGTACAGATTGACTTAGGTCATCTAGTTCCTATGGAGGCACTGTTGGTACAATCTGTGGCCTCTGCCTTCTGTTCCTGGCATTTATTGGTCTGTTATAGACCCCCTGGGCCATCTATCATGTTTCTTGATCCATTTGTGAATCTTGTTGCAGAGCGACAGGTGAAATTTGCCCGCCTTGTGATTTTAAGTGATCTCAATGTCAAATTTAACTCCGCACTACCTCCAATTGTTAGCCACTTTTCTGATGGTATGTTAGATGTGGGTCTTGATCAAATTGTAGAAGAAGCTACTCATAGATTGGGCAACATATTAGAGCTACTGTTTGCAAAACTTGACAATCTGAGGTTTCTATCCATTGAGCTCCTCCTTTGGTCAAATCATGATTTGGTCTCTTTTCAGTTTCAACTCCCTAAGCCACCTTCTAAGATTTCCTTACCTAAGGCTTTACGACAGAAGTGGTGTGGTGCCGATCTGGAGACTCTGGTTGGCCTTGTAAATACTAGTTGTAGCTCCACGCCAGCAGTCGACTTTTCGGTGCTTACCAGTTCCCTGCAAAGAGCAGCAGACATAGTTGCTCCTCTGAAGAGCGTTCAGACTAGCAAGCGTCTATCAGAACCATGGTTCTCTGCTGTGCTTAAGGCTGCTAACCTTGTTCTGAGGCAAGCAGAGCGAAAATGGCACACTGCCTAGGGAGAGGCTGAAAAAATAGCCTTTAAACAGTGTAATAGGGACTATCATGTATTAATTAGGGAAACTAAAAAAGCTTTTTTGACTCATAAGATTGATAAGGCACTTAGCCTACCCAGAGAGCTTTTTGCAGTGGTAAAATCACTCTCTTCGATATCAGACTCGACCAACCTAGTGATTCCAACTCAGGAATTCTGCGACGTGCTGTCTAATTGTTTTACTAGCAAAATTGAAAATACTCAGTGTAATATTCAGGCTAGTTTTGTAGACAGGGATCACTTGACCAAACCATGGGAGGAGACAAGTCTAGAGCCCTGTTCTACTTGGGCGCAGTTCGCCTTTTTTCTCTGAAGAGGTTATCAGCAAGGCCAATGCTTGCCTGAAATCAGCATCCCCATCGGATCCCATTCCCCTAATGATCCTGAAAGATATTTCCTCCTGTCAGACGGGCTATATTCCTTCTGAGCTAAAACAATCAACAGTTATCCCACTGCTTAAAAAGCCATCCCTTGACCTTTCACTTCTGAGCGTTAGTGCACTATAGATCGTGATAGTGCGTCATGCAGTGGATGGGAAGCAGTGTAACTCTTACACCAAATAACAGAAGCAACTCAGGAAGATGGCAAGTTGAACTGTTTCAATATCAATTGTCCAAAACAGGGAGTTACAACAGACATCAACGGACATCACACAGTATTCTCTCAGCATATTCTACTCAACTCAGTGTATTTCATAAAAAACATACGTCATACGTGACGTCATACTACGTGGCAAAAAACAAAAACCTACGGGGGTTGTGATACGCTAAAAAAGATCATCTAAGTATACTTTCTATACGGGTCGGGTTGTGAATGGGTCTCTACAGTCAGGTGGACAACTCATGTCCACCCCTAGTGCAAGTCATCTTTAACAGTTATTAGATACACAGTACATCATTGGTTCTCAAACTATAAGGCCTTTTGTTATATGGCCCTCTACAATTGGTTGGCACGCTTGTGCCCTTCTGGCACATTTGGCTCACTAGCAGCACGTAAACTCTATCCCAGGTGCCAGGAGGTGGACATGACGTTACCTCCCCACCCAATTAGCCCATCATCTCTCATCACCCATGCCTTCTGCCATGAAGTTTGTATTTGAACTTGGCCTGGCAAAGTATCCTTGCTTCTGAGAACATAAGGGAGTGCGAGCACGCTCCTGGAAACTCCGACATCAGTCCAGACAGCGCTTGCAGGTTCTTCCCCGATCTTGGCTATTCTCTGCTGCAACACAGCTTCAGCTTTTTTCTTCATGTGCCTGTGCTTACTAAAGTTGTGACACCGATATCCAGCTTCTATATAATGGCATCTCTGCCTGCAGTCTATTTACTAAGTATAGATAGCTTCAATTATCACTTAACCTACTTGCATTATTGCATCTGTACAGTTATTGAATGACTCGCATTTTCTGCAGTGCTCTTCACACGTGCAACCTTCATTTCGCATATGAAAGTTTGCTCGACTCTTTACTTCGTCATGAGATTCTATAAGGTCCATACATTCTCTTCTTCTGCCGGTCTTCTCAGTGCATCACACCCGTCTCTTGTGACATCACCAACTTCTCTTTCTCTCATTTTCATATTCCTTTGGGTACCTCCTCAAGAGATTATCATCTCTTTGGAGATACATCTGATAGGGTCTTCTTAATGCATACCTTTTCTCGAGGATTCTCAGCGGAATAGTCACAATCGCTGGTATCAAGCATGGCACGATTTCTGGCTTCCAGCATATAGGCGTGAAGGGGGCGGGACTTCCTGCAGGGACACTTGGCTTCTCTGCTACACTTCCCTCTAGCTTCTGGCCTATTTCTTTCTTACCTTTCTTCATGGTGTTATTGGAAGCACTGGTGTCTCCACTTCTGTCCTCTTTTCGTGAGTCTTCTGAGTTCTTTGACCCCTTTCAGTCAGGTTTCCAGCTGGCCGGAGCACGGAGAGTGTCCTGGTTTCAGTGATGGACGACATGACGGGACTGGTTGATAAAGGCAGTGTGGGGACCTGACATTATTAGATCTTTCTGCGGCCTTTAACACTGTCGATCATCTTACCCTGCAGTCCCGGCTGTCTTCTGCTGGCCTGCAGGGTACTGTCCTGACCTGGTTTATTTCCGTCCTGGCTGACAGGGCCAAACAGTCTCTTTGCCTCCATTCCTCTCTTCCCCCTCTTCACTTTCCTGTGGTGTACCGGAGGGTTCCGGAGGGTTCCGCCTTGCCCCGATACTTTTTAACATCTATATTCTGATTCTTCTGGGTTTCATCCACTCTTATGGCCTCAGATGCTATTCATATGCTGATGACACACAGATCCTGGTCCGTCTAGATGTTGACCATGCAGAGATGTCATTATGCCTGTGTCGGTGCTTGAGGGCCGTGGGGGTCTGGAGCAACCAGAACTGGCTGAAGCTCAATGGAGACACGTCGGGTGTGGTGCACCTGCGGGGTTGTCATTATGGATGCCTGCTTTTTGGTGGTGGTCGCTGGGTAACCTCCCTACTCCAGCTTCCGTAGTGAAAAATCTGGAGATCAGTTTTTCTGCTGCCCTGTCTATGACTCAGCCAGTGGTGGCAGTTTGTAAATCGGGGCATTTCCAATTTAGGATTTTGTGTAAGGTACTCCCTTTCGTTCCTTCCCATCTTCGTCCACCAGTGATAGCTGCCCTTATCTTTAGTCGAATAGACTATTACAACTCACTCTATCTAGCCCAGCCAAAGGGCATGATCCAGCAACTACAGTGGCTGCAAAACCGGGCAGCGTGGGTGGCCACTGGCTCCCCCTTTGGAGCCCATATCACCCCCACCCTTTAACGCTTGCATTGGCTTCAGGTGTGCAAGCGCATTGATTTCAAATCACTGTTTGGTTCACCGGGTCCTACTGGGTCTTGGGGCTGGCTATTTGCAGGAAAAATGTGTTCGCTACTGCCCGACGCACAATTTGCACTCACGGACTGATAGCCTTTTGGTGATCCCCGCCTATAGGCGTGCTAGGATGGGGGGCAGAGCGTTCTCGGTGGCTGCAGCCAGATTGTGGAATGCCCTGCCATCTGCATTAAAACAGATCTGGGTTAATCATGGAATTTAGACGTCCCTGAAAACCTTTCTATTTTAGAGCAGATTGGACCATATTGTGGTTTCCTAGCACCAAGATGCCTTGTGGTGGTAGTGCGCTCTATAAATCCTTATAACATAACATTATCATTGCCGTCTTACTGAACAATTTTTGCTCATCTGGAATATTGCCTGGACCTCCACTGAGTTTGCACAAAAGTAATGACTTCTCCTCAATCGGCAAAATTCAGGTGATCTCCTCCTTCTTAAATGGTCATTCATTTTTGAAAAATTCTTAATATGGAGATCACTTTGTGGGATCACCAATACGGGTACATGTATCATCACTATGGAGCATTTTCTTCCCCAATTCTTCGGCCACTGCATGTAGGCTCTGGATCCACAGGCCCAATATCGATCCATTAATACGCCAGTTCCTCCATCCATTCCTGGGACTTCAATTATATTTTTACATCTTTTATTCGTCCCAACTAGGATCGGACCATTTTTCCTGAAGCACGTTGTTGCATTCTTTAGCTGTATTATAGGAACTGGTCCTTCTTCATTTTTTTAAAAATAACTTTAACAGTTAGTTTGGCATCGCATCAGAGAACAATCTTAACATTTCAACCCACTCAGGCCATTTGTGGTACAACTACAGCATCATGTATCATCCACAGGGGCAATGTAACATTAAGACATATACGTACAGCAAGCATCTGTTTAACCATATATTCCTCATGAACTTCCATTAGTCCGTGGCAGGGAGAGGAGTAGGCGGCTTATCAGCCTCTTCCCAAGAAGCGTCAGCAAAAGAGGAGACATACTGTCGAAAGGGCCCCCAAAAGTCCTTCGGTCTAGACCTGCTTGGTTGTGTCAGTATCCAGCACTCCTCGATAGCCGAGGCCCACGTAAGGGCCCGGAGCCACTGTTCGTGTGTAGGGGGTCTGGGTCAAAGCCATACCAGAAGAACACAACGGGTTGCAATGAGGAGCCCCAGGCTCGCCAACTTCTTAAGGTCTCGGCGTAGTGCAGTTAACCCATAGAAGAAACATGTCTGATAGGGATGTGCATACTGTAGCCCAGAACTGGACAATTCGGTGGCATGTCCATATCATATGTATGTAGTCGGCATTAGCAGCATTGCATCGTGGGCACGTGTGTGGGTGCTCTCGTGACATACGATGTAGCCTAGCCGGTGTGTAGTGAAATCTATGTAGTAGTTTACACTGAATTAGTTTGAAGCGGGAATTGAAAGAGATTGTCTGTGAGCGGGCACACTTATAATCCCAGCGATGATCAGTTAATTCGACCTCCAGGTCTGTGGCCCAGGATTCCCTAAGTTTAGTGAGTGGGGGGGATGCTTGGGTTTGGAATGTGGTGTATAGTCTTGAGATCTTACCCCGCATGGACTCGATGCCAACGATTTCTGATAGGATTGGGTCATCCTGTTGGGGAGCCTAGCTTTCAATGCCCAATGCAAGCCGGCATACTGCAGCCAACAAGTAGGTCTACCTCGTAGTTGCCTAGGGAGTTCACTCCACTCTGTGAAGGCACCTTGTGCGAATACATCTCGGACTGTCAAGTAACCTGACTCTGCCCAGCGGTCCACTGTTCTGAGTCCACCCGGGGGGAGGTGGGGAAGAAGTTCCAGAGGGGAAAATCTCCATGGTATCAGTACTTATTGCCTGTTTGTTTCCATAGCCTGGCCAGGGCCTGAACCGAAGCACCCATGGGGTCCGAAGGTTCAAACCGAGCCGTGCAGTTGGGGGAACACCAAGGAACGAATGTCACATTCATTCGTAGCTAGGCGTTCCAGTTTAACGTGCAGGGCCGGATCTGTAGGAACAACCCAAAATGATGCATAGTGGGCTTGGGCAGCTATCCAGTACCCCTCAAAATTAGGGAATCCGAGACCCCCTCACCACCGGTATCGTGAATTTCGTAAGCTTTAGGCGGACGGCGCCCGAGTGCCAGAGGAAACATGTGGGCGAGCGTTGTAAAGAAGCAACGGCCAGGCAAGATCAGGAAATTTAAGAACCTGTATAGTAGCTGAGGAAGTACCACCATTTTAAGAACAGCTATCCTACCCGCTAGGGTTATCAGAGATTTGCCATAGTTGTTATTGTAAAGAGAAGCAGGGTCCTGCGTAATTACCACCCCCAGGTATGTGAACTCGGATTGGGCCCAGACAAAGCCCTGAAAGTCGCAGAGAGGTGCGGTGGTCTCCGTCAACGGGAAGAGAATTGATTTAGTGCAGTTCACTTGAAGACCGGATAATTCGCTGAACGAATAACATCTTCTGGTATTGGGGAAAGGTTTGTTTCGGGCTGTCGGATGAAAAGAAGGGCGTTGCCTGCATATAACGAGATTATCTCAGAGGTATCTCTGCCGGAAAGACACAGTCCTCGATGTGAATGTCATTGTTGTATATTGTCGGCCAGTGGCTCCATGACCAGGGCGAATATCAATGGCGAGAAAGGGCACACTTGTCTCATGCCTCTCTCATTCTGGAAGTGCGTCAAATTGTTAGTGCGGACCCTAGCAACTGGAGAGGAGTATAATAGCTTGACCCAGGTTCTGAATTGAGGACCAAAATTACATTTTCTGAGCACCCGCCACAGAAACCTCCAGGATACAGAGTCGAATGCTTTTTGCATGTCTAGGGTTGCTGCGACAGTCAGGGCACCAGAACCTTGGCGTATATCTTAGGCTCGCAGTTGATAAGTGAAAGGGGGTGATAAGAACCACACTGGGTAGTGGGTTTAGCTGGTTTAGGCAACACCGTTATTATTGCTTCACAGAGGGAGGGTGGTAGGATTCCTGTGAGGCATGCTTCGTTCCAGAGGGTAAGTAATGGGGCGGGGGGACAAGACAAGATTTGTAGTTTTTATAAAACTTGATCGGGAATACGTCGGATCCCGGCACCTTCCTTGAGCCCAGTGAGTCAATGGCATTTGACAGTTCTTTATCGGTGATCGGGGCGTTGAGGGCCCCCTAGTTTCCGCGGAAAGGATCGAGAGCTGAAAGCCACCCAGAAACATATCAATTTCACTCTCTGTTGCTGTGTCGGCAATGGCATACAGCTTCTCATAAAAGGAGCGGAATTCATCATTGATCTCTTGCGAGGACAAGGTTAGGGTACCCTCTGCCTTTTCTATCGCTGGGATATGCGACGATCCCCTCTCGAGTCGGATCAGTCTGGCAAGGGCTTGACCAGGGCGCTCATCTTCATCATATCTACGCGCTGCCTGTGGTTTATCTAGGAATTTGCGCTCACACTCAGCATGTGCACGGAATGCGTCTAGCTCGCTGCTTATGTCGGCCAGCACATCAGGTGATTGCATAGCGGCATATTGTGCCTCTAAGGCAGCGATCCTGTCTTCGCTTTTGGCTATGTCTCTCCTAATGGTTCGGAGTACCCTTGCTTCCCTGCAAATTGCCATACCCCTTATTTATGCTTTTGAACGCCTCCCATAAGGTGGTCTGGGTCGAAACAGAGCCAGTATTTAAAGTAAAGAAATCGTCGATATCATTGCCTAATTCGGCTTCGTATGCGACGTCCAGTAGTGAGTGGGGTTTGAATCTCCATGTCCGGGTCATGGGGGCATCTGCGGACCATCGAAGGGATATAAGCACTGGTGAGTGACCAGAGAATGTCCTAGCGAGAATGGAGGCGTGGGTGATGGTTGCTAATAAAGTGTCTGTGATGAGCCACTTATGGATGCGGGAATGGGAATTGTGTACTGACGAATAAAAGGAGAATGTGCGAGAGTCTGAGTGGAGTATTCACCATGGGTCGGCCAAATCAAAGTGGGCTTGTATGTCCAGGATAGTCCAAGCCGCCTTGGAGAGTTGGCGGGGCCTGGAGCCAGATCTATCGTAGTGGACATCAAGGATGGTGTTAAGGTCTCCCCCCAGAGTATCAGGACAAGTGGGAATCTGGATAAAAGTGTGGATAAGTGTTCATAGAAATCAGGATCATCCACGTTCGGTCCATGCACATTTAACAATACAACTTCTTCGCCCTGCAAGGTGCCAAACAATAATACATATCGCCCCACATGGTCAATATGGACTGACTGTTATTTAAATTGGAGACTCTTGTGAATGATGACCATAACACCCCAGTTCTGAGACGAGTAAACAGTTTTGTACCGTTGCGAACCCCAGGATTTAGCAAATTTCTCCCATGTGGGAGCAAGGCGTGCGTCTCCTGTAGGAAGAGGACTTTAACATGGTGTCTTGCAGCATAAAACTGCAGCTTCCGCATTTTGGCAGAGTTACCCAGCCCCCTTATGTGCCAGCTCATGCAAGTTACGGTATCAGCCATCATTCCCCCAGTTGTATGTTACCAGTAGGAGATGGTGTGGGCCAACAATCACCCGGCTCCATCCCGGGCCATGTACATGTAGCAATAGGCTCCGTGGTCCCAGTGAGTACGGTATGCAAACTTCAGGCCACCGATGCTCTCCTAAGCTTTGCAGGGTACAACATGGAGTACTTCACACACAAATCCCGCAGTCTCTTCTTTGCGGCCAGAAAGGTTTTACGTGCCTGTTAGATGGCAGTGGAGAAATCTGGGTAGAGATGGATTCTGGAGGACCTCAGGAGAAGCTTGCCTTTGATCGTTGCAGCATGTAGAAGGGTGTCCCTGTCGCGGTAATTCATTACCCTCGCTATAACCGGGCAGGAAGGGGCTCCTGACTTAGATTTGGCCGTTAGAGCTCGGTGGGCCCTTTCAATGGCAAATTGTGGAGACAGTTTGGGAGAGTCCAGCAGGGATAACAGGGTTCGCTCTATGTATTCCTCCATGGGGCCTTCGATGTTGTCCTCTGGTATGACGATGATGCAGATATCTTGCTGACCTCTTGGACAAGTTTGGATAGATTGTGCATCTCAACTCGGAGGGAGCCAATGCCGTCTTCCGCAGTGCTCACTCTGTTTTCCCCCTCCGTAACCCTGCCGTCCGTCTTTTCCATGTGAGCCTTAATTGAACAGATAGTCCCGCTCATGTCGTCTAGCTTAGAGTGGAGGGCAGTGAACCCCTCACGCATGTTTTCAAACATTTTTGATGCGTCCTGGTTGTCAGGGTGGGGCGACATGGCTGCCCCCTGTTCTAGTTGTGATTCCGCTGATTTCTGTGTTGCCTTCACAAACATATTGATGGTGCTCTGTTTCTTCTTGGCCCCTCTGGGCATACTGTCCTTACGGACGGCCACCAACCGTGGGTTAGACAGTGGGCCTTAGATCATGCCAGTTTAGTTGAATTCCACTGGGCCGCAGGACTCGGCCAGATGAATTAGTTGGTCAAGACAAGGGCCCCCCGCACCTCCACCGCTGGAGCAGGCAGCGGCAGCGGGCCAAGGGGCGCCTGTCGCTGTTAGGTAGGCTGTGTGTTGTCCTCTGGGTGGGTTGTGGCCTCCAATGTAGGCCCAGTAAGCAGACCCTAGAGCCACTTCGGATTACTCCTCAAGGGCTATGCCGGCCTACTATGTCCATCTATTCTGCTTTGTGATTGGCTGGTTGGGGCCTCTGTGTGTCTCAGGCAAGTGTTAATTATGGGGTCCGTCCATCAGGAGCAGTGCCCGCCGAGAGGTGAAGTCGCGCGTACAATTAGTGCCAGAAGTGGCCCCTTTAGGTTTTAGTACTGATATGTGTAAGCTGCCCCCCCTCTGGGGGTTGCCGGCCTGAGCAGGGAGATTGTGATTGATCTGCAGGGCTAGGGGCTCAACCCCATGCATTCATGGGCATAGTAATAGCATGTGCAATCAAAGGAAGCTCACTTCAAGTGTTAGACCAGTGGGTTCATGAGCGAAGATCAGTGCAAGACAGTCGCGTGATACAGCTAGACAACACTGGTACGTGGCAAGGAAACAAGACCTTCCCCGCAGGAAACAGTTGCGGGCTGGTTAATTGTCCTCCTCATTCCGGGCGGCAGCCCGCTGTGTGCAGCAATGTTTACAGGCGCTGCCCACCCCTGGGGTTGCAGCAGTCTGAGCGCAGCTGTGGCGGGTCCTACCTTGTGCGAGGTGGGCGGCAGCTGAGCAGGAGATTTGGCTGCTCTGCAACACAGTCAATCAGGGGGGAGCGCCAGTTGCTCCCTGCGGGCCGGTATACAGCAAGTCCTCCAGCAAGGACTGGACAGCGGGACCGCGTCTCAGATGGTGGGGCAACGGCAGACAAGGCCCCGCCACAGGATGGTCCGGATGCTGCTGCAGGCAGGAGCGCACGGACAGTGCGTATGTCCAGGCCAGCAGCGCCCCTCCCCCAGCAGGCCCGCCGAGCCTGGTGCCAGATGGAGAGCATCGCGTGGAGACGCTCGGTGGCCAATCTCAGAAGTTCCTGGCGGTGGATTTCAGACCACAACAACTCTCCAGAAACTGCCCCTCCTGGGGCAGGATTCAACCAGAAGCTGCAGGCGCTCTTCACAGAACCGTCAGCTCAATGTAGGCAAAAACCGCAATGCCACAGCGGGTTAATTCGATAATACGGATGTCCCCAGCATGGAGCTCCTGCTCTATGCAGCCATATTCGATCGTGCGCCACAGTGCCCCCCTGTCCTGCTTCATTTTTAACCCATGTGAGTAACTTTGAGTACTTGGCCCATGATTCCAGAGACCTGTCAATAACTATCTTCACTATACTGGATAATTCTTCCGTCAATAGATGTGCATGGCAGGCCAATAGCCCTTCTTCCCATCCAGTACTAGTGAGAACACATCCATATACCACCAGCTGAGGTCTTTCTCCACCTCTTGGGTCTCCTGGTTTTTCAATGGTTTCTGAGTAATCCAACTTATCCATCTGGACAACTCCAATTCATTCTCCTACCTGGGATGGATGCATAAGCTTCTTGGTTGTCCATCGTAATCCATTCTCCATCTTTCTTGTCTTCACATTAGTATCTTCATATGGGAATGCTGCTTTTGTTCGCCGTCGCAACATCACCCATTTTCCTTCAAATTGGCCTCTGGTTGTGCATGCTGCTAGATGAATGAGGCACTTGCTATCATATGGTGACATTTCTCTTGCAATAAAAGTTCTTGTCGTGCTTATGGCGTACGGTATCAAGGAACATGTGTAACAGTTTTTGTCTGACTGGCTCCTTCCCACTTCTTTCATGTGCTGGTACCATAGGTTATTATTTAACTGACTGCATCTAAATAAGAGTTTATAGTTTCATAACCCTCCCCACTTTCTCTTTTATGTCAAAACGGGTGCATTGTTATATCATGAAATCTGGCTATTATATCTTCAGCAGAGACAATAATAGACGTTTCTGTATCATTCATTATGCTATCATCTTTTATAACACTTCTACATGCCATTGTAATAAGGAAGAAAAAACAGATCATGATACCGATGGAGATTACTGCTAATATTACATGAAAGCCTATCGATTTCTTGGAAGACAATGAATCTCTAATCTGTTGAAGCTTCTCCATTGTATGAATTTGAAAATGCATCACCTCCTTTTTAAACAGTTCTATATCAGAAATGGAGCATTGTCTCGATAATCACTCTCCATTGTCTTGATAATCACTCTCCAAACAAGCCAACTATTTTTGGGGTTGGGGCGTGGCTTGATGGCTACGTGAGAGGACGTTCCTTGGAGGAGCTCCCGACGATCCGATCTTGATCCTGGGAAGAAGTGATGGTTTTTGGCGGACTTTCTAGCCCACGGGGCACCCAAGGGTGCATGAAAGTGGGAGGCACATGGTGAGTGCCCTCCCCACCAGCGAGACTGCATATCCACAGAACTAGACTTTGAAGAAGGTGGCGGTTGCGCAGTGGGAGGGCAGCACCCAAGAATGCCGCCCGTGGACAAAGGGCCATAAATGGTCCGTGGAGCTGAGGAAGACGAAGCTGGCCGGAGCGTGGGCGGGCCCAACCAGATAGACGTGTTGCATGCGCCTCTGACTGGAGGCGAGAACATAAGTGCAAGCCCCCACTGAGGAGGCCCTGGATCGTGGCGGGCCAGCAGAGTGAACCCGAGTCCAGCGGAACCTTGCTGTGAAGGGGCCAGTGAGCGAACCCTGCAAGGCGCTCCGCAGCGCCGAAGACACAGCTGGGCGCGTGGGCCAAACCGACGCAGCAGGATGTCCTCCAAGGTGGTGCGACCCCGGATCAAACAGCACACGATGGAGGACTACGTTAGGTCGCCCTCGGGCGCGGAAGGGGGCAAGAGCAAAGAAGCCCCCGCGGCGGCGACGGACCCACCGGGTACTATCCAGGAGGTGCTGGCAGCAATTGCCGACTTGAAGGTGGCTTGGGAGACGAAGTTGGGCCTGGCCATGAAAGAGCTGCAGGAGGGCCTAGACCTTAAGATCGGAGCGGTCCGAGAAGAAGTGAACCTGTTGCGCAAGGACGTGCGAAAGATCGCGGAGCGCACTGGGGACCTGGAGACGGAGTTGGCCCTGACCACGGAGGCGTGCAATGCACACGCTAAGGAGCTTCATGCCCTCGTGCAACGAGTGGGCAATTTGGAGGACAGAGCAGAGCAGGCAGAGGGGCGCGCCAGGTGCAACAACATTCGCATAGTGGGTGTCCCGGAGGGAATGGAAGGATCGAACCCCACGGATTACGTTGAAACCATGCTCTTGCAGGAGATCACAGGCGGGGAGCTGACCCAGGGGTTCGCGGTCGAAAGGGCACATAGGGCCCTGATCAGGAGACCGGCCCCAGGAGCCTCCCCGCGGCCGCTGATCGCGAAGATCTTGAACTATCGTGACCGCGAAAAGATTCTCGAATTCTTCCGGAAAGGAGGTACGATAGAAAGGGGGTCAGCGAAAATAACGGCGTATCCGGATTATACGCTGCTCGTACAGCTGAGCCGAATGAACTTTGGAACTGTGAAAAGGAGGCCTAGAGAAGCAGGCCACCGCTACATGTTGCTCTACCCCGCCAGGTTAAAGGTGTTTTATAAGAACAGAACCCTCTTCTTTGAGACGCCGACCGAAGCAATGGAGTGGTTGGATATGCAAGGTCGACCTCAGGAATCGGATGCCCAGACAGAAGCGGCTGGAGATAAGTAGCACGTTGCAGAGGCACCGTGAGGCCATAGTAATGACATTGGGACTGGAATATAGTACGATATTGTGCTCGTGGGGAGGTAGTCATGGTATCTGCCAGCGGGTCCCGTTGAATGCGCTTCTCCTAAATAGACGACTGGGAGCTCCTGGGGAGCACCCTCTGCAACCAATAGTAGTACACTTAGTTAGGTCACTGTTAGATTGGTGACACCCCGCAGGGTCCTCGTCCTCGGATACGAGACGGGTCCAGACGTGGGTAGGCCTGAGATCCAGGGATGGAGCTGGGCTATTGTTGGGGGTTGGCGGGGAGGGGGGAGGGGGGAGTTGTGTGCAGTGGTGCGAAGTTGGGGAAGGGGGGAGGGGGGTATTGTTCGTGAATGAAAGGGAGAGAGCCAGGCAACGAACTAACATGGGGAGCATTATGGGAAAGGGATGGGATGGAGATAGTTCGACCGGATGGCATCGGGTAACCTCAGAATTGTGACCTGGAATGTACGGGGCCTTAACAGCTACCTGAAACGTAACAAAGTGATGTTGTACTTAAAGAGGATGCGCGTAGACATAGCCCTGCTGCAAGAGACCCACCTCACTAGGGAAAGCCTGGAGGTGGTCAGGAGGAAACGGAAGGGCAATGTTGTGGGGGCGACGTACTCGGCGTATGCTAGAGGGGTCATTACTTGGGTGGCGCCTCATGTGCCGTTTCGGATGCTTGATTCTACGTTGGACCCGGAGGGTAGAATGGTGGTGGTAACGGGTCTCCTGGAAAATAGAGAAGTGCACATCATAAATTTGTACGCCCCCAATAACGACACAGCGGCTTACTTTAGGACCCTCCACGGTAAAATTGGCCCCCTGGCAGGGGGTACGGTAGTGTGGGGGGGACTTTAACTGTACCATGGATCCCAGAATGGACAGGTCCAAGGACAGGGCAGGGAAAACGGCACCGGCGGCTAAAGCGCTGGGTACCTTACTGAAAGACCTAGGCCTAGAGGATGCGTGGAGAAGACTGCATCCCACGGATAGGCAGTATTCACACTACGCAGCGCCACATGATTTGCACACAAGGTTAGATTACATGTTTGTAACACCCGAGATAGTGAGAGACATAGAAGGAGCGGTATACAAGGCCCGAGTACTATCTGACCACTCGCCCTTGGTGGTAGACTAGAGACACCAGCCCCCAAGACCGCGGATCGCTATATGGAGACTCAGGACCGAGGCTCTGCAGGACGAGGGGTTTCGGGAGGGCCTGAGGGATGCCATCGAAGAATACTTTGATATAAATACGGGAAGCGTAGGCTCTGTGGGCACACTGTGGGAAGCGTTTAAGGTGGTGGTGCGCGGGGTAGCCATCTCCCAAGCTAAGGAGTTACAGGGGGGCGTCGAAAGGGAACTCCAGGAGGTGGAAAGGGAGCTAGAGGATCTCACATGTTGCAAAAGCACCGCTCATGATAACAGAACCAAAGTAAAGGAGCTACAGTTGTCCTGCAGCGCACTCTGGGATGGACTATGCAGACTCAATTACAGGAAATATACGGAGAGGTTACACGCAAGGGGCGACAAGCCGGGCAGACTGCTGGCCTGGCTGTATAAGAGTGAGACCCCCCCGCTCGGTGATCAGTGAGATTAAGGATGAGAGAGGTTGCATATGCAACACCCAGATAGAGGTAAATGAGGAATTCCTTATGTTTTACAGACACCTGTATGAGGACATGGGGGAGGATATGTGTCAAGACATACTGGACACATTGGAGGACATAGAGCTGCCCACCTTGGACGATCTAGAACGCGCCGAGTTAGACGCACCCGTCACCTCGGATGAGCTGGAGGTAGTGATTCGGAACTTGCCCACTTGCAAGGCGCCTGGTTCGGATGGGCTGCCCAGCGAGTTCTACAAAACATACAAGCAAGAGTTGCTTCAGCCACTGCTTGCCACTTTCAACGAGGCCTATGAGCAGGGGGAACTCCCTTTGTCCCTCCGTGAGGCGGTAATCATCCCACTCTTGAAATCACCGACCGTTGTCCATGCTTAACCAGGACAGCAAAATACTCACGGCTGTGCTGGCTAATAGACTGAAGAAGGTGATTAAGAAACTGATACACCCAGATCAGACGGGATATGTTCCAGGCAGGAACATCACCGATAACCACAGGAGGCTACACCATGTCATAGACCAAACTGAGGGGGACACGAGCGAGTTGGTTATTGTGTCGTTAGACGCGGTCAAGGCCTTCGACTCGGTACGATTGCCCTGGCTGAAAGTGGTCCTGAAGGGGTACGGAATGGGACCTGGATACCTCAGATGGGTCCAGTTGTTTTATAGCACCCCGATGGCGAGAGTCAAAACAGGGTCCACAGTCTCAGATTCTTGGCAGCTTTGCAGGGGGACCAGACAGGGATGCCCCTGGTCACCCATGCTATATATACTGGCATTAGAGCCGCTGGCAATATGCCTGCGACAACAATATGGGGAGGTGGGCATAAGCATTGTCAGTGGAGAGCACTTCATATCATTATATGCGGATGATAAGCTCCTTTATTTGCGTTATCCAGAAGAAAACCTGCAGTATGTGCTGGAGGTAATAGAACGGTACCCCATCCTCTCAGGCATATCGGTGAACCCTGGAAAGTCTAGTTTATTCCCTTTGGGCAGATATAGGAATGTCCCGGTACAGAGGCTGCCGGTCCTGCCGATACCATGGCAGCCCGTGACATTTAGGTACTTGGGAATAAATATTTACCACCAGGTCGAGGCAGAACACAAGCATAATACGGAAAAGGCGATAGAGGGGATCAAGAACAGCATGGTATTCTGGTCTAGATTGCCCCTGGCCATGATGGGGAGGGCGGCCTTGCTCAAGATGGTGGTCCTGCCTAGACTCTTGCACTTTTTTGTGAACGTCCCGTTTTTGATACCTAGGAGCCCATTCGTGAAACTTCATAGCGTGTGTAGGGGTTTCGTGTGGGGCAGCTCTAGGAACAGGGTTGCTCTGTGGAAGCTCCAGAACCCATGTGACAGGGGGGGATAGGTCTGCCTAATTTTGAACTCTATTACTTGGCGGGGCAGCTGCAGTACGTGGCGAGGTGGCTCTCAGCTGAAGACTCAGCGGAAGCTAGGCTTCTGCGTGGAGACACAGCCCCTTACTTTCTGATGGAAGTGGTGTGGTTGTGCAGAGACAAACTGGTGGGCAAGGGGCGGCTACTGAGGCTGGGCTGGGAGATCTGGCACAGGACATGGAAGATTGGGGGGACTCAGAGCCGTACTCTCAGCAGGCCCCTGTGGCGGCGCTGTGCGGGAGCGACTCTCAACTACTTGAATCGGTCCGTAGATACTGGGAACAGGTAGGCCTGGCCACCCTCGGGGACATATGGCAGGAAGGGGAGGCAGTGGACTTTCAGAGGTTGCAGGAAGAGACGGGGGTACACGGGGGCCAATATATAACCTACACTAGGCTTGTGAAAAAGACTAGAGAAAGATGGCCTGAGACAGTGCTAGCGGAAGACCCTGACGCCTCCCTGGAAACCATGTATGATGTATCGGAGGGCGGGCACAAAATCTTGAGGATATACAAACTCCTGCGAGTGAGGGCAGGGAAGGAGTTGCTTCAATTGAGACAAGATTGGGAGGAGGAGGTGGGAGGACCCATGACGGACAGGCAATGGGAACGGGCCCAGAGGTACCACAAAAAGGTGTCCCGAAATGCGAGATTCCAACAGCTTCAATTGTACGTTACCCACAGGGCTTATTTAACCCCCGGGAAGATTGCAAAGTTTGGGGGACCAGCTACGCAGCAATGCCCCAGGTGTGGGGAGGTGAATGCGGGACTGCTACACATGTTTTGGGCATGCCCGGAAGTGCACAGATTTTGGGACGAGGTCAAGACGAAATTGGCTGGTGGGGGGGTGGTGCTGGATGTGGAATCGGCCTGGTCATGCATGCTTGGGCTTTTCCCTAGACCCTGTCATTCAAAACACATAAGCGAGATGAAGGACCTGGCTTGTGTTTTGGCCAAGCGCAGGATTGCCATGGGCTGGAAGGCGGCCCACAGACCTAGGGTGGAGCTATGGTGGACGGACCTCTTGAGGTGGGCGGAAGCTGAATCTGTAGTCTGGTTCGAAGCGGTCACCAGGGGGGGCGAGGAGGAAGTAGGGCCCTTGCTGGCCTGGCGGCAATTGGTGGCCTCTATAGCAAACCCTCACCAGGGTAACAACGGAACAGAGGACCCGGATGATGACTGCCTAAGTACTGTGCTACCCAATGATGCTCCCGCAAATGACATGTGAGAACCGGCTCTAGCTTAAAGGGGGGGGGAGTTGGGGAGTTCTAATGAAAATGTGCTTGACTATGATGCTTTCTATGTTTTGAAACAGTTGTAGTGTGTTTGTTTGATTTCAAAATAAAATATAAATATTAAAAAATGGGGGTTCTCCAAAAATGTACCAATGTTTACATTTCTTCGGATCAAAGCTGGACACATTTCAGAAATGTAAGACACACAGAAAACTAAGAATGTATAAACCAATGTAATAACAAATATCATAGGTGAAGATTAGAACGTGGTTTTCTCGTTTTCTTTTCTCTCAAAGCTTGAGCTCTTCTCTCATTGTTCCTTGAAACTTATTTTAGAGAATATGTTCCACGATTACTGCAAACGAATTAGTTCATATGTCAACACTAATCGAAAAAAAAAATTAGATTTATTTATCCAGATTCTTGGCCATTGATCTTGTGGTTATTTTTTGTCACTCTTCTCTTGCTTTATTGTGGGCTCTTGCTTCACTGGGGATACTTGCTTCACTGTGGGTGGGTACAGGAGAGGACAATGCTTCACCTATATAGGGATTAATATCATGCAGATGGGATACATGCCCATCTGCCCTTGAGCTTTGCGGGAGTGGGGCTTATTTCTTCCACCTCAAAAGGACCATTGAATCGTGGGGTACTCCAGGTGCACACATCTGACATGCTAGCACCTGGTCCCCTGGGTATAATATGGGACGTTTTAATGAATCTTCCAAACTATTAGGCAATGCATTCCTTTCGCTCACTTTTGACCCCTCCAGCTGGTTTTTATCTGTTGAGCAATGAAAGAAATACTTTGAGTCATCGGTTTCAAATAATCATGCATCTCATCACCTAGTGCCCTCGCTACACTGTGCGAGTCTGTATTTGCCCTTGTTGGGGGTGGGGGGTGAGAGGACGTTTCACTCAGCGTCCAGTTACCAACTCATGGGGCGTTAAATGGTGATCTGAATCAGGTTGATTTCGCCATGCATATAATGCATGGGGTAGGCAATGCAGCCATCCCTTCTTCAATGTCCTTTTAAAATTTGCTATTCTTTCCTCCAGAAGACCATTTAATTTCTCACATATTTCATTGGCTTGCGGGTGATAGGCAGAAGCATACTTAGGATTGATACCTAAAAATGAGACTATATTTTCAAAGAGTTCATTCACAAAATGCTGTCCATTATCTGATTGCAAAACTTCACACACACCCCATCTTGGAAACACCTTGCAGACTACAAACTTTGCAGTGTATGGAGCATCAGGATATGTGCACAGACCTGCTTCGATCCATCTGGAAAAGGGGCAAACTACAACTATCATGTATCAGTAGCCATTACATGTTTACAACATATGCACATAATCTATGTACAGATGTTGGAAAGGGCCATTAGGCCTAGGGATTATTCCTCTAACCATTCGCAGGGTGTGCCTACTGTACATTTCTGGCACACAATACAGTTTTCAATGTACTGTGCCACATGTTCACTGAGGTTCAGTATGAACCAGTCTTCTGCTATAGTAGCAGCTAAACTCTCTCGAGTCACATGCGCAGGATAGTGGAGCTGCTCCAATGCTACTCTCAACAACGCTAGAGGTGAAAGAGGGCGCTAGAGAGCCGTCCAAGATGGTGGCCTTCCAGTGAGCTCCGTGTAGCTCATGCACCAATCCTGAAAAATCGCAGCATCTGTGGTGTTAGAAACACCATCCAGTGTCACCAGCAAATTCACGGGGCAGTGTGGTGCAAAACGCATTCCTTCTCCCATCCGTGGCTTGCCAAATTGTCCAGATATTCAGCTGAGAAGTGCCCCCCCTTCCCTGAGCAGGGCCGGGACTTCCAGCCGTAACCCGACAGATCTCCGTGACGTGAGCGGCCGGCCACGCAGCAACCCGACGTCTGGGGGAAAAAAACCCACCCAGAGTGCTGCGGTTGCATCCTGCCGGCGGATCCAGGTCATCACGGCACACTGTAATGCAGCAGTACCCGGAGTCAGGGGGAGCCGGCACAAAGCAAGTATCATCCAGCCGGTGAGCGGCGGACCCCCGCAGTGCGAGTGGCCCGCCACGCTGCAGCCCATCCATCTGGAAAGCAATGGATGTTTCCTGCTGGCGGGTCCAGGTCGCCACGGCGCACTGCTGTGCTTGCGGCAGCAGCATCCAGAAGGGCCCCAGAAAGCGAAGAGAGCCGGCGTGGAGTAAGCGCCCCCCAGCCGGTGAACTGCGGGACGTGAGCAGCCCACCACACGACGGCCCGTTGCTGTGAGAGGGAGCGTCCAGCGAACATCCTGCGAGATCCGTACCATCGGAACGCACTGTTGTGCGTGTGGAGGTGACACCCGGGAGGGTTCTGGGAGTCATGGAGGAACAGCGCTGGGTGCAGGAAGGCGCCGCGCCACCTGGACAGGCTCCTGGGAGACACAGATACGAGCGCCCCTGTGGCTTTGCAAACACCCGCCCGCGGGTCGTGCGCCCGCTGTTCCCCGGTCCTCCCGTGTGACACGTGGTTAGCACCTGGCCTCAAGGGCTCCCGTCACCCCCACAACCTTGCCCCCAGGGCCAGTGAGACCTCTACCACGGCCAGACCACCCTGTAACGCTCAGGAGGTGTAGCTGCACAACTCAAAAACTGTGTAGTCAACAGAAAGCAAGATTGCAGCACCCCAAGGCAACACCTGTGACCACGGGCAGTGAATGAACCACACCGCTCCTAGCCGGCATACCTGGCTGAGAACCAACGTAGCAGGAGACACCTCTAAGTCGCAGTTCCGCACTCACCTGCGCAGTCTCCAAGAACATGACTTGGACTAGATCACAACACATCCTCAAGGTGCTCTAAAATGCTGACCTGGATTATCCTGCCCAAGCCCAGAGAGACCGGCCCGACCCCCAGCGCATCCCCAACACAGTTCGTACAACAGCTGACACAAACTCTTCATCCAGAGATGAGTCTTTGAACCCAGTTCTTCCACAATGGGCAACACCATCAGCATCAGTCGCTGCTCAGCGTCCGGGTCTCGTAACCTCCTGGGTCCACGTGCACCGCAGCAGAGCCGCGCTAAGCCCAGCCATAGAGCTACTCACCCCACCAATAACAGTGCGACAAGTCCTTAGGCACAAGCCCAGTCATCCAGTCAACAACCTCAAACCAATCCCAGTACACCGTCTGAGTGGAAAACATCTGTATCAGCACAAACAATGGGGAAGACAGACAAATCGCAAAGAAAATTGAACTTCGAAACCAGCTCCTCCTCTAAGGCATCAAACCCCAACAGTAGACCACAATCACCTACACAAGGGCCCCCTCAGGAAGAAGAAGAAACGCAAGATTTCGATAACAGAGAAATCCTACTGGACCTGAAAGCAGGAATTGGAGGTCTGGGTAGCAAACTAGATACGCTCTCCGCAAAGGTTGACCAGCTCCAACACCGATTAGACAAGCACGCAGAAAGACTTGACACAGTGGAGCAGCGAGTGTCAGACCTTGACGACGGAGCTATATCCCTAACCTCCAGAGTTTCTTCGCTAGAAACTCAAATGAAAATCGTGTGTGCCAAGAACGAAGATTTGGAGGGACGTTGCCACAGGAACAATATTAGAATTGTCGGGGTCAGAGAACAACAATTTAAGATGAAAATGGAAGAGCACGTGGAGAAAATCTGCACTGAGCTATTCGGAGTGGAGACCCTATCTAAACTATTCACGATAGAAAGAGCACATAGAATCCCCAACACAAGACCAATTCCGGGACCGAACCCTCGCCCCATCACTGCAAAACTACTGAATTACATAAACCGCGACACAATACTAAGGATGGCAAGGGAAAAAGGAGAACTTCAATTCGAAGGAGATATGATTCAATTTTTCCCGGTTTTCTCCCAGGCAGTCCAGACACAAAGAAGATCGTTCACAGCCGTAAAACGCAGACTGCAAGACAATCAAATACAATACTCAATGCTCTTCCCAGCAAAGCTCCGCATTCAACATGAAGGTAGAACCCAGTTCTTTAACTCGCCAGAAGAAACCAGCGACTACCTCGATCGCGCCGGATGCAAACCTGCGACAAACAGTGGAAGACCACAAAGAAGAGACCGGATGAGGAAAGATCTGCCACAAAACGACACCGTAGGAAACACAAAATAAAGATATCGTGGCACCACGAACTTCATGAAACAACCACCACAGATCCAATCTACACCAGTAGCATGGAACCGCCCGCTCTTGGGTAGCTACCAGCGCCCCGAGCGTAGCTATAATGACTGTTTGATTTAACGGGGAACGTTCACCATGGGCCAGTTGGGGGTTGCCCACACTAGGGAGGGAAATTAGTTCAATGAAACCGCCTTTTACCGCTCACCCACCTACCTCAACATCCACACAACAGAACATTATCCAGAAGAAAGCAATCTCCAGCAGTTGCCGGTGCACACCCATACTCCAGCCACGTCCTAACGCTCGTAACAGATCCACATCCAACCATTCTCCAGGATGCCACTGATGACGTTTAAAATTGCCACCAGGAACATTTGTGGTGGCAACCAACCAGCAATAACCAGGAGGATCCTCCAATATCTACGATACCATAAAATCAACATTGCAATGTTACAAGAAACCCACCTCCTCCCATCCTCTGAACAACATTGGGCCAAATCATGGGGATGCCACAGATATTTCTCGTCCTACTCAGCCTACGCCAGTGGCGTCGCAATCTTAATTGACAAAAGGGCTCATTTTAGCCTTATCGACTCAAAGAAAGACACAGAAGGAAGAGCTTTAATCGTAAAGGGAATACTGGCTGGGAAGGAAGTAGTCATAGTAAACTCATATTCACCCAATACCGACGGCCCAGACAACTTTAACTAGGTCATGACTCAACTAGGAAAGATCAACGCAACATCCATCATTTGGGGAGCAAACCTCACCACTCCGTTAGACCCCAGAATAGACAAATCTCACAACACAACTGGAAACCCTTCTAAGGCGAGCCTTCAGATCAAAGAAATCTGTCATGCATTCAATCTATCCGACACGTGCAGACAATACAACCATGATGCAAGAGAATACACCTTTCACTCAATGGTTCACAAGACCAGCTCTCGGATGGACTATATCCTAGCATCAACCCAGGGCCCATTCAAATGGGGGAGAGCCAAATCCTCCCGCAAACCTTCTCAGATCACTCAATGGTGACACTAGAAGCCACGCTAGCCAGAACCGCAACATCCGGGCTCAGCTGGAGGTTCAAACCTGGTTCCTTAACAGACAGCGCATTCGCAGCGGACCTACGTCATGAAATAACATCATTCTTAGAAATAAATCAGGGTTCCGTTGTCTCGGCCAGCACCATATGGGAAACATTAAAATGCTACATCCGAGGAGTATGTCTAGCGAAAGAGAATGGCATACTAAAACTAATACGCACAGAGCTAGCCGACAGTGAACACCACCTAAAGGAGCTAGAGCTCAAGTACACAGCTACCACAGAACCAAGTACCCAAGCCGAGCTGAAAAAGGAACAAACGCCAAGTTCGCCAATACGGAGAGGGACAAAAAACCAGGCGCATTATTGGCCGGCTTATTAACAATAGACAAACCCCCACCAGAGTGGAACACATCAAAAACGCACAAGGAACAACGGTGTACACAGAAGAAGGTATAGCCAACGAATTCCGTAACTTTTACCAAAACCTCTACAGCTCTAGAGGTAGCGTTGACCCAGAGTTGATGCAAGACTTCCTAAACAATACCGAAATGTACTGGGTAGCCGCCGAGCTATGTGAACCCCTAAACGCACCTTTAACCTCAGAGGAAATCCTAGAAGCTATTAAATCCCTCCCAAACACTAAAGCACCAGGTCCCGACAGTCTCACAGGCGAGTTTTACAAAGCCCATGCATCCATCATTGCCCCTCTCCTACTTCGTGTCTATGAGGAATCAATAGAACGAGGAAGCCTCCCTCCAACACTGCGTAAAGCCAATATAATAGTACTGCACAAAGCAGGCAAACTCCCAGAAGACTGTGCATCCTACAGACCGATTTTCCTGATTAATTTGGACAACAAGATCCGGGCCAAAATTCTGGCAACACGCTTACTCTCCTCATGCCAGCCCTAGTACTCAGCGATCAAGCCGGATTTATTCCAGGGCGCAGCACAACGTACGGCATTAGGAGACTATTCGGCGTCATAGTGGCCCTTGATCCCACACTACAGGCAATAGCAGTACTACTTGATGCTGAAAAAGCTTTTGACTCAGTAGAATGGCCCTTTATTTTCACAACGCTCGGGCAAATGGGGCTAGGGAACTTTTCTATCAAACTAGTTTTGTTACTGTACAAGGACCCCCGATCATACATCACACTGCGGAACACCAGATCCTCAAGCATTACTCTACAACGCGAGACTAGACAAGGTTGCCCCCTCTCAGCCCTCATCTTTGCCCTAGTGATGGAACCCCTAGCCACAAGGCTGAGAGCCAATCAATTACACAGAGGCCTCAAGCTAGGACCCTACAGGCTAATAGTCTCCCTCTACGCTGACGATGTCATGTTATTCGTCAGCGACCCCCAAACCAACCATAACCGTATAATGCGCAAAGTGATCAAGTTCAGTCAAATGTCCGGCCTCAAAACCAACCACGCAAAATCAGTAGAAACCCCTAACTTCGAACAGCAGGGCATTCAGGGACGATCACGGCTTCAAATGGCAAAACTCCAAAATTCGATACCTGGGTATATATATCTCTCTCGGCCACAATTATATATACAAAGATAACTACATAACGACACTGAACTCTCTGCAGGAACGTGTTCAAAGATGGAAAACACTTCCGTTAACATTATGGGGTAGATCATCCTTAACTAAAATGGTCATCCTTCCCAAACTCCTCTATTTATTCACGAATATTCCGTTACTGATCCGGAGGGCCTTCCTCCAGAAAATCAAAAGTCCCATTCTAGAATTGTTATGGGCGGGAAAGCCAGCACGAGTAGCATATAAAACTCTAATACTACCAACCTCGCACGGCGGTCTGGCACTCCCAGACGTAGAGAAATATTACTGGGCACCCCAAGCTCAATTCCTAAGTCACTGGTATATGACTCACCTCATTCGTCCACACGTTCAAGTGGAACGGGCGCTCACATCCCCCAACTTGCTAAGAGCCATCATTATCAGTCACATCCCGGTACCACACAACACACTGAACACGGTCCTATCCACGTATGCGATCTGGAAAAAGATTGCACGCAAATACGAGGTAAATATAAGATTCTCCCCTTATTACCAATCAAAGTTATTCCCAACATGCCTCTCACAAACGAAAAAGTATATATATTATATGGGCTGATAAAGTCAACATCCAATCCTTTGGAGACCTGTTCCCAGACGGCACCTTTCTAACTCCCCAAATGGCCAAAGACAGAGGTGGGAAAACTTCCCTTGACATATTCCTTTACTTTAGGTTGCATCACACCTTACAAACAATGTTACCCACATTTCCCCAGCAGCCCCCAACATGGGACCTACTACATAACGTCATCCTAGCCCAGGGTGAAGGGAGGTTGGTATCTCAGCTTTACAAGTCCATGCTAACCGACACAGTCGCAATAGACCCTCGTGTGAAGCAAAAATGGGAAAAGGCCATCCAAGAAACGATACCCAATGAAGACTGGACTTACATCCTCTGACAAACCCAAAAAGTTGCACTAAACACGCGCTACAAACTAATTCACTTCAACTTCATACATCAAACCTACTACACACCAGCCAAGAAACACAAACACCACCCCGAATCGTCAGCCCAATGCGAAAGATGCGCAACCGCAAACGCAGACTTCTTCCACCTAGCCTGGAACTGCCCCGGAATACACCGATTCTGGACCACCGTGATACAAATAACAACAGACATCATAGGGGAACAGGTAACCCCTCTCCCACTTGGGGCCCTACTCGGACTAACAAACCAGTTACAGCCCGCAACACGAAAATTAGCAGCCCTTCTCATGGTACTGGTACGAAGGAGAGTAGCCATGACCTGGGGCCGGGCCCACTACCAAAGATCGAAGACTGGAAGAAAGACATTATATACTGCTAAGATATGGATAATGAATTCTTAAAAACGCTCCCACTGCACGCACGTCCTCCTGACATTTGGGGACCCTACATAGCATATCTGCTAAACTGCGCTGAAATCTCGGACTCAGACACACCAGTAACATGAACGCAGAGCATAAGACAGTGAAACTTAGCAGTGGCGACAATGAGGACTCAGGTCAATATAACCAAGATAACAACCCCTATATTTATCCTAATGGGCATAAGGGGGGGCGGAGGGCAAGGGCGTTTGATGTAGTTTATGATTTGATGACACCCGTTAGGTGCAATATTTGTGTTATGCATAAATTCATGAAAAATAAAGTTTAAAAAGAAACAATGCTAGAGGCTTAACTGGTTTTCCTGTACTGTCCTGTCTCCAAATTGCTTCACTGGGCGATAAAGAACACCCCTGCTTTTTCCATAGTTCCTTTTCTTATGCCAATGCTCTTCCTTGCATCTCAATTAACTGTACAATGGACGTCATATTAAATCCTTCTTTAACCAACATGCATCGCCCTGCCGCCGCTTTCTTCCAATCTTTTTAACTCATCTTCATACATAGTTGAATAATATGTGGCACGTTTGGCTTCTAAGTCTGCGGCTTTATTCCTGCAAGAGATAAATATGTTTGTTTTGAATACGTTGCATACATCACGATGGCTATGGTTGCTGGAAAGCTTAAGGCTTCAATAGGTTTGTCTAATAGCCCTGCATGTTGCAGTGGAGTGCCATCTGTGCAGAGGAAACCGCTCCTCTTCCAATGTGCTAGGCCTGAGTGTACTGTTGACATCACATAGGTGGAGTCAGAGAACACAGTCACTTCCTCATCCTCAAAACTTTGTAGTGCATAGATAAGCGCAGCTATTTTTGCAGCCTCTGCTGAATAGGTTGACGGCATTCTCTACTCATTAATACTTTGAGGATGCCCTCTTACATCAACCTTGCTACTGCCAATCCCGAATGTCTCACCCCAGTTTGTTGATCAATTTTAGATGAGCCATCAATGAAAACCACTTCCCCTCTTCTGAGGTCATTCTCTCTAACATGGGGAATATCAATTATATCACTTGGTATATGTAACACTGTCATGCACATCACCATCTTCTCCCACTTGTTCAGATATGAACGTTGCTGGAGTCACTATACTACACCTTACAATTTTAATCGCAGGGTTTGAGAAAATTTCTTCATACTCTGATGCTCTTTGAGTGGTCAACATACTTTTGGGTTTCTCTAAAATTGCAAATAATGCATGCTCTACAAATAGAGTTACAGAACACCCCATAGCTATACTTGAAGCCCTTTCTATGGCAAATGTAGCAGCTGCCAAAGATTGTTCACAAGGATAGTGTCCTTTCGTAACTGGGTCTAGAATCCCACTGTAATAAGCCAATGGTTTATGACCATGTCCTAATGTCGTTTTCTGTGTAAGGACTGCTGTCATGACTTCTCCATTTGAATGGGGAAATAAGTAAAATTCTTCACTTTAATTTGTCATCCCTAATAAAAGAGCTGTACTAATGATGTTTTTTAATTAATGAAATCCTTCAGTCATGTCTTCTGTCCACACTATTTTAGTTTAAGCCACCTTCGCCTGTATACGCGCCTTTAAAAGTGGTCGAATATATGTACTCTAGTAAAAGACCAAGGCCCTGCAGTAATTGCATAGACCTAACCATTGCTGAATTTGTCTCACTGTGTTTGACTGCACGGTTCTAATAATGACTTCTGCTCTTTCAGGTGTCACTTTTCTTCCTTCATGCAAGATTATCTGTCCTATGTATAATATTCTTCTTGACAATACTGTAATTTTTCTTTGTCTACTTTGTACCATTTTTCTGCAAGTATCGTCATACATTTGACAGAATCTTCTCTGCATCTCTCTTCTGTTTCACTGCACACTAAAATGTCATTCACATATTGCATTATGGCGCTTTCAAGCTCAACATTTCTCAAGTCCATCTGAAGGACTGGATTAAAAATAGAAGTGGACTCACAGTACGCCTGAGGCAAGCGAGTATGTTTCAAGTGAATCGTTCTATATGAAAAGGAAGTCAAATCATGTGATCTTTGTGCAGGGTAATTAAGAAAAGTGCATTTTTTTAAATGGACAACATTAAAATACCTTGCTGTTTACGGGATATTGCACAATATTGTTGCAGGGTTTGGAACTAAAGGAAATTCTGCTTCGACTATATGGTCTAGAGGGCAAAGATCCTGGATAACTCGCCACAACCCCACATTCGATTATTTGACAAGGTACATGAGCCTGTTGCTTGGAGAATCTGATGGTACTAGAATGCCTTGTTTCATTAGGGCAGATATAGTTTCAAATATCCCCTCACCTGCTTCTCAGGACATCAGGTACTCTTTTGCACATGGCAAAATAGCTCCTGGTTGAAGCTTGATTATCACTGCTCCTATTCCTTTCAATTGGCCCACATCATATGGACTTGTAGACCATAAGATACTTGTCACTTTTTTCTGCCTGAATAAATTATGGCTTTGTTTTTTTTACCAAGCCATTGTCTGTGGTACCTCTATGCTCTCAACTTTAATCCAATAACTGAGAGTTACAAAGAATACTAATTCGAAATCTGAATAGTCATCCCTAAATAGTTCCTCGCCTGTCAAGTCTGTCAGTCTATATCCTTCATTGAGGGCTATCACTGTTCTCCATCCCTTTCCTCATTGTCTGTCCCATGAAGCAGCACCATTTCTTCTCTTACCACTGTTGCTTCTAATTCCAAAGGAATAACTTGCCCTTCCTCATCATCCATGGGTATTTATGGCCTGAACAAAAATGTATCTGGGATCCTTATTACTTTACATGCCAATTTGGGTACCCATGATAATAAGACATTCACTCAATACAAGAACCCTTCCTCATCTTAAGGCTTTCTTTCCTGCAAAGGCTAATATAAATTCACTCACATTTATATAATGTATCTCCGGGGTTGAACACACTATACCTGTGTCAGTAAAAGATATTGTCATGTTACATTTTGTCATTAGATCACGTCCTAGTATTTTCACCTATGTCTATTTAGAGTATAGCAGTGGTCGGGACATGTTGTGTTCCTCTTCAGAAATGCGCAATTTGTCTGTAAATGGAACTAAACTCTTTGACTCAGTAATTCCCTGAGCATTCATGGCAATGCCTGACATTGGATGTCTTCCCTCATGGTCACAGGAATGAGTCGCTCCAGTGTCTACAAGAAATCAAAACGTCTTGCCCCCTATCGTCACCTTAACCCTTGGTTCCTCCTGGGGGTCTGGTGTTACAGATAGTAGTGAACACATCAGGTCATCCTGTGTCCTATCCCATTGTGGGTATAAATGCATCCCAGGGCCTGTGAAAGGATTCCCCCCACCACAATCACACTCCCTAGTTTGGGTTTGGCTGCTTGTGTAGCTCCCGTGCCCATCTGCCATTGTGATGCGCCTGTCTGTTGCATTGGGATATATTGTATTTGTTGAGTGGGTGCCTGTTGCATTTGCATAGCTGCTTGCTGTTGCTGACCCTGTAATGACTGTGTCTGCATTGGTGCTTGTTGGAATTGCTGCGGGTGTGACAATTGTGTCTGTATTGGCACTTGCTGAAACTGCTGTGGTTGTGGTGCATATGCCTGATTCTGTGTGTTATCTTGGGCATAATATCCTTGTGAATCTGTATTATATTGTGGAGCATATCCTATCCCCCCTCTTGGAGATTGCCAATTCTGTTGTTGTATGCCTCCTCTACTTCTCCATATTCTAGCAACATGTGCTATTTTTACACAATTCCAAAATGTCAATGGCTGTCTGCCATTACATGCTCGCCTTCCTTGAGGGTTTTGAAATCCTCCTCATCCTCCTCGCGGCCCATTCCTTCTGCCTCTTGGCAAATAATTATACCCATTCTGATCTTGGGCATTGGCTATGTTATTTTGTTGTGGAAGCTGCACTATTTGCGCTGTGCTTCCCTCATTACTTGTCCACACTGCTCCCTCTACGGCGAACTTTGATATTGTTTTTAGTATCAACTTTGCCCCTTCTTGCTTTCTAGCCTCAACTTTCTTCTTGTCTTTCTCTTTTAGAATTCTGTAATAATGCACAATTGCCAATTGTGTCTCTGGCCATGGTTTTGCTTCCATTCCCACCTGTTTCTTTAACTGCCTCTGTGCTGATAAAGTCAGTCCCTGACATTATTAGCCCTATTCATAGAATTAAATTGCGCAGAAAAACGGGCGTTTGTGTGTAAAATGCATGCAAGCACCCATTTGTCGATTCATGCAACACATTCCGCGTGGCTTACCCGAGACTTGCGCTGAATCCGTGCGGGTCCAAAACGTCACTGCGACACCACGAATGCCTTGCGCAAGACGCCCAGTGAAGGCGCATACCGTCTAGCGCAGTCACCTAAAAAGGGGGTGGAATGGGGAACAACAAGCGTAAATGTGGGCGTCACATGGGAAGCACTACAGTAAAAAACTTGCAACGCCCACAGGCGCGCTAACAACACGTATTCAGGGAATCGAACAGGCCTCTCCTGGGGTGCGAAAAAAGACACGCTAATCCGGAAACACATCCGCCACACGAAAGCTGGCGTAAGCATCACCGCACACTAAAACAATGCATAAAAAGGGCGCGCAAAAGCGATGAATGTATGATGAATGTGCCATTTTTCGCAGCAGTGATCATGGGACACAGCAGGAGGAGGAAGATAGCTAGGGCATGCATTTTTTTCACCCAGGACCAGCCTTTTTGGGATGCCTGATGGACCCCCAAAAAGGCTGGTATAGGTTTCCACCTCATATCATATTAGACCTGGTCACGGAGTGGGAAGATGACCTCACATCACGGACCCTGTGCTCCCAAGCACTGAGCCCCTTGGAAAAGGTGCTCAATCTACTGCATTCTTTGGCCACGGGGTCATTTCAGCAGACAAATGCCATTGTCGGGGGCATCTCACAGACCACGCAGTCATGCTGCCTACACCAGGTGTTGGCTATCATGACTGCACACCCCTCAGTCCGCAGGTACATCTACATGCCCAGAACAGCCGTAGAAAGGCAGGCCGCGGGCCAGGACTCTTACGGGGTGGCGCACTTCCCGAAAGTGCTTGGTGCCATCGATTGCACCCATGTGGCCCTATGTCCACCTAGGGCCACAGAGCACATCTGTCGCAATCGCAAGCACTGCCATTCCATCAATGTGCAGGTTGTATGTGATGCCAAGGGAATCATAACATCTGTATAGGCCAACTATCCTGGGTCCACCCATGACAGTTTCATATTCAGAATGATACCCCTACACCAGGCCCTGGAAGCTGGGAGGCATGGCAACACATGACTCATTGGTGAGTACAAATGGCCCTGAAAATGCATGCATGACTCACGCAGACAAAACTACACCACTAACAACACATCTCACCTCTACAGGTGACAGTGCCTACCCTCTGAGCACCTACATGATGACGTTAATACGGAACCCCACCACACCACCCCAGGTTAGACACAACGCAGCCTATACTGCAACTAGGGCCATAGTGGAGTACACATTCGGAGTGCTAAAGTCACGCTTCCGCTCCCTTGGCCACACTTTTGGTGAGCTACTGTATGCACCACCAGTAGTGTGCAGGATCATTGTGGCAGCATGTGTCCTGCACAACTATGCAAGACAGCGTGGCGTACCGGTGGACATGGTGGTGCCCCCACATCCCCAACCACATGCACGGCGGTTGCGCATGGGAGGGGAAAGGGCATGTGGCGAGCCTGCCCGTACCCAGCTTGCGGCACCATTTTTCACTTAAAATCCAGACCCTGCAGAGTGCACAAAGCCCTGGCACATTCCAGGTGACAATCATGCTGTCCCAACCTTACCACCCTAAGAACCTGTCCTTGGAAGTGCTACATTGTGTGCATCCCTTAGATGGTGTGCACAAAAGTAGCACATGGAAGATGTAGCATGTCACTAACACCAGGGCAAAGTACACCTTCAAATGCTGTTATGTCACCTAAACCATCCCACACTCCATGTCACCTGATCGCCACACCTTGCTATGGCATGCAATGTCAAATGTGTAAATCAAATGGCTCACTCAACTCCACTGTCACAAAGTGCTCAACAATCAACGGAACCAGTTCATAATCAAGTCTCTCTCACACATCAAACTATCAATGTACACAGGGACACCAAGTGGGCAGTATAAAATACCAGATACACAGGTCAGAATAGTGAATATGTCTGACAGTGACCAATCATAATTGCACAAGTGCCCCAACATGTCGTAACTTGCACATGCCACACTTCCATTATTTGCGGTGGCCCTGATAACTAAAGTGGGCAGGGCAGCACATACAGACCGAAGGCCAACAATAATACAGATAGGCAAGCCAATACATGAAGATGGAACATGATGACATGATGGATCCCAATGTACAAACAAAAAGGGATGGCAACCATGCACTGGACATACCATCATGAATCCCACTAGGGGTGTATATACAGGCCAGACTTGAGACTGTCCACAGCTAGAAAGGAAGCCCAATGCGTCTCTGTAAGTTACTTTCACACGCTACCCTCCTTGCAAACCCATGGAAAGAGGAAGCGAGAGTGACATATGTGTCTGGGCCCAAGGCACAAACACCAACATGAGACAAGCCTCTATGGGTCCAACTGGAACCTACAGTGGATGCCCTCGGATGCCACACAATGCAACGCACTGACACATAAATGCACAATAGACAAAAAACAACAGAAAAGCCCATCGTGGACAGGTGGGGGGGTCACCCAGGAGGGTGAAGTGGCAGGGTGCACGTCAACACCCAAATGTGTGGGTGTTGAGAAGAAAAAACAAAACCTCTCCATGGGTTCATGGGCCGCACGGCTATCATGGATTGGGAGAGCTGTTGCTGTTGTCACCACCCTCTGGTGTAGCATTAGAAGGTGGTAGTGTTAAGGGAGAATCACCACACACAGCCCTGGCATCGGCCATGCGGGACTGATATGCTTGCATCTGCAACATGATGGCTCGAAGGTTCTATGCAACACCTCATGGGATGCACAGAGTTCTTCTGTGATGGTATGAGTCAACTGTTGCATCTTCTGTTCGGACCGTCTACTGCAGGCTGCCTCAATTGCAGCCAGTGTAGTTCTGAGGGACCTATACTCTTCCCTCGGGGGGTTCCTGTGTGCACAACCCTCTGGAACCAGGGATGCCTGCAGAGCCCTGAGTTCTGTCCGTAGGCCCCTATTGCTGGCCTCCATGTGCAGCCTGTGTGAGCAGCATGTGGACCGCATTGCCTGCAGCTGGATTTCCACTTGTCTTTCTGGAGGATCATGGAATTGGCCACCCTTTCCATGCTCTGAGCCAACCTCTCATAGGAAGCCCCCTGTTGCTGTGCAACACCATACATGGACTGCTCCTACACACTATTGCCAGATGACACACGGCCACCATGTTGGCAGACCCCACGCCTGGCAGGCCCAAGGGAACCTGGTCCTTGATATGATGGGCCTGTCTGGCTGCAGGACTGCATCGCTCCCTTGATCAGCTGTCCCAGGACGAGGAGCCAATACTGTGGAGTGTGACCCTGCATCCGTAATCACCACAGACTGACGTACCAACACTGACTGGCCCTGGGAGGGGTCTTCACCCCCTGCAGACGTTTGAGACACAACAGCATCACAGTTGATCCACTCACCTGCAACAGTGTTGAGGAAGCCATATCTGGTTCACCAGCAGACCCAAAGGAATCATCAGAGGCAGGCTCCGACTCAGTCAGGGCCAAGTTCTACAGTATCACCAGTCGATCTTCATGGGCTACCACACAACATCCTCCACTGGTGGTTGGTAGCCGCTCAGTATCCAGTACCACCTCCCCCTCCTCCTCTGCCTCATCACCTGCTCATGGACAGAAAAAGAAATGAAGACCCATGTTAATTGCATAGCCCACTCACACAGCTACCACAATGTTGACATGCAACACATTAACCTGCCATGTCACTCATGGCACAAAATCCATGCACGTACGCAGTGTAAATGGAAGGGAAGGGAACCATGAATGTAGCCATGGATGTGTGATCAAGGGCTCAGCAACACATCTAGTGAGTAGTGCATAGCACCTGCTTTAAACACAAGCACCTGGCGTGCAGTATACAGATGCCGTATAGCCATGCATGAACTTCCAAACAGCATAAGATGGAACCTGATGACTACAGTCCCAGAGCCATGTACAATAGTTGTGACATTTCATTACATTGTACTCACAAAATCAAAATACACAAGTGTCACAATGCACAACGATGCTACGGTGTTGGAATAGAGTGAAGACAAGCACACTTATACCATGATGCAAGGTCACATCGACATCATGCCAGTGAATAAGCATGTTGAAGAGGATACCTGGTTTTGCATGTGTGTGTAACATGTAAGCCGTGCCTTGGGTTGGAGCCTGTCCCGCTACTGCACGCTTTGCTTTCTTGCGAGGTGGTGCAGACCCTGAGTGGCTGGGGCCACTTGGGTCAGTAGGGGCTGGAGCACTGCTGGACAGGGCCATGGCATCACCCACCGATGTTTGGACAGGAGGTTGCCTTGCAGGTATCCGTACCTGTGTGCTGGTGGCTGTCACTTCCCCAACACGTCCCTTCCCCTTCGAGACAGGGACTATTTCACCTGGGTCCCTGTGGACCTGTGCCTGACCCATTACAGGCCTGGCTGTGTGACCCTGAGCCTGGGAGGCGTGTGCTGCAGCTGCCCCTGCAGCTTCCCTACCCTGGCTGGTAAGGACAGCAAATGACACTGCTGCTCTGGGACCCCTACTGCTGGTGGCCGCAACTTTCCCGACACATCCCTTCCCCTTAGAGACAGGGACTACTGCACCTGAGTCCCTGTGGACCTGTGCCTGGACCACTACAGGCCTGGTTGTGTGACCCTGACCCTGGCCTGTGGGGACAGCAAATGGCACTGCTGCCCCGGGACCCTGGGTGCTGGGGACGTCAGCATCAGCTGCATCTCCCTGATCCTGTTGAGTGGGGGGCACAGCTCTCCCTGCATGGTCCTGGGCACCTCGGCCACCACGGCCACCTTTCCCACTTGTTGCCCTCCCACTCATGGCACTGATGGAATTGTGCAACGCGAGGCGCAGATATCAATTGTCCTTGGCAATGTCAGTGAGGGGGCAGTGTATGTGATGTTAAACATGCCAGTGTGCTCCTGCAAGGCTCTATGTAAACCCTGGGGGAAAAGAAACGGGGCGCGTAACACACAGGCACCCCAAAAACTAAAATTATGTGTACGGGACCCCTCGATAGCCCACGTGTAAAGTAAAAACATAACGCAGTACGGTGTGGCACCCAGCAACACAAATAAATGCATATCCGAACGACACGTAGGGTAGTATGACCTTGAAAATGGGGGTACGCGAGACACGGCTGCAGCCACAGTATGCAAAATGCATACGCGACTCACCGTCAACCTCAAAAACAAAAATCAAAATGCACGCACGCAGGCAAATCCCCACCAAAAGAGAAAGCTTGCACTCTCGCTGCAGGGAAGAGATCTCATGGAAACGCTAGAATCACAGAAGTCCACACGTCCATCCGCTATCGCTAGCACAAGCATGTGATAGTCTCCTACGCACTGATTTATCCCGATACTGGATGCTAACGCCAAACGTCCAGCATGTGTCACGTGACTTACGTGCGAAGGCCCTCTCCTCAAAATCCACGCTAACCTGCTGTTTACGCACGTGCGGAGTCACTCTGTTTCCAGCTGGCCACGCAAGTAACATGGAAGACCCACACTGCTGCCTACCAGCCAATTTACCTGCCTCCAAGTGCCCCGAGCTGCCTCCTATGAGCCATCTGCTACTACCTGCCCACTGTGTGTGCCTGCTGCCCACGTGCCCTGCAATTTTGGTGCCTGCTGTACAGCCATTGTCAGTGCTCCTGTCGTTGAACCTGTGACTACATCTGCTGATCCAGAAGACTCCCGACGTGTCAGATCACCGCTCCAAAGCCCAGCACCAGGACCACTTTGCCTACCCACACCTGCCTCGGGGGTTGCCATGTCTGAAGCAACATCATCGGACGCAAGTGGCAACCCCCCGACAGCGACACAGAGGGCTGTCAGCTTCTCAGCCAGGGAAGTTGACATCCTGGTGGAGCAAGTCATGGTGCATTATGATGCCCCCTTCCACGGACCATCGCAAGTCGGCAAGGAAGGACGGAGGAAGATCTGGGCAGACATTGTGGGTGCCTGTTATGATTAAACTACGATTTGTCCCAAGTATGCACAGGGAAGAAACATAAGACCACTTACCTGGGCTTGAGATATGAAAGGGACTGGAGTCGGAAGTAGCCTGGTGTTCCTGAGGGCTCTGTGTAGTCCCTTGAAGAGAGTAGGAATTCACCTGAGTTCCCCTCGATGGGCAGGCTCTAGGCTTGCCCTTCGAGAAGCTCCGAGGGAGACCCTTGTGGGGAATAAAACCCTTGGATGAGCTGCTAGTGTACGTTGTCTTCCTGAGTTGACCAGGCGTGGGAGGCTGGTCCACTTATTCTTCGGGCTGGTTTAAATATTTGGCCTCAGAACTGAACTGTAGCAAGTAGATAAGAAAATAAATAAAGTTAATCCTGGTAAGCCTGCCGGAGTAGAAAGAATCCTAAGCTAAGACTCTTGGGTCTTACCATGCATGAGCATGAAGAATGCTGAATGATAAGGAATCTCCCTTGGGTTTAGCAGAAGGTAAAATTGTACTAAAGAAACAGAGAGGATAAGTAGTAGAAAATTCGACTCAACTCTAAAATGGGGGCATTAACATTAGCCAAGGGAAAAGCCTACCCTTTTACTTTCAAGCCTTTTTGAGCCAGCCTGGAAGGATGAGATGGTTTGCCTGAGATGTTCCAGAGAAGAGATCTAGCTGTAATGAAAGATTCTCTGTAAATAGCGGGCCTCCGACAACTGCGAGGTTGCCGTGAGGAATAGATAGTAGAAAGTTAATTACCTAGAGGTTCCCTGGAGGGGAGTGCGAACGTGCTTTCAAAGCACGGGGCTTACTCACGCACTGGCGTAGTTTGCCCAGATTTGGCTTCGGGAATGAACTTGAAAGGTACCCAGCTGATTCCTATGAAGTAAGAAAGGAATTTGTGAATAAGGCACAAGAAATGAATGGAGGGATATTTCGCAGTCCTAACAAAACGAACTTACGAAGCGTCTGCTGGCTCCTACGAGAGTAGCAACGCATCTTCCTCCTGGAGTTGCCGGGCAATTGGAGAGTAAACAGGAAGTGATGACAGAGGCTTGCGAAGCTTCCTGGGAATGAACCACTATCCTGTGTAGTATGATCGGGTTAGGTGCCGAGGCGGCGGCCATCTTGGAATAAGGAACAACTAGACTGCACCGTAGGTTATTTCTAAGTGCAGAAGCGACGGCCATGTTGGAAGTAGGCCGAAATGTGAAATTTGTATTGGTGATCATCACAGTATGCCCCCTTTTAGGCTTGTTCCCTCCCGGTTTAGCCGGGTGTTTCAGATGGACATCTTTCACCCGTCGGGGTGCATGAATTGCAGTTTCAGGTTCCCAAGTGCGGTCAGCAGGGGAATACCCTTTCCAATCAACTAAATACTGTAACCGACCCCGATGATATCTGGAGTCACAGATTCCCTTGACCTCGTATTCTGGTCCTGAGACACACATCTCTGGGGGAGGACAAACTGAGACAACCGGATGGAATGCACTTCTATTATCAGGTTTTAGTTGCGATATGTGGAAAACAGGATGGATCCGAGACCAAGAGGTAGGAAGCCGAAGTCTGTAAGCAGCTGTACCAGCTGCCGAGAAGACCTGAAAAGGACCAAAGAATCGAGGGGAGAGTTTTGATGGCACTAAATGTCGTGGAAGAAATCGAGAGGATAGCCATACCCAGTCCCCTTCTTTGATCACCGCTGCTGGAGTTATGTGGCGATCCGCAAAATGCTTCCTTTTTGCTTGTGAACTTAGTAATGCAGTCAATGCTGAGCGATGACCCTGACGTATCTGATGCATTAAACAGTCCACATCTGGAAATTTGGTCTCAGATCTTTTCATAGTGAAGAAGGATGTGGGATTGAACCCATACGTACAATGGAAAGGAGTTGGGTTAATGGCAGAATGATAAGAGTTATTGTATGCAAATTCGGCCATGAGTAGCAATTCCTTCCAGTTGTCTTGGGCTGCTGATACATAGCTCCGGAGGTAGCCTTCCAATGTTTGATTAAGTCTCTCAGTCTGTCCGTTAGATTGAGGGTGATAACCCGAACCGGAGAGCCCGAGAAATCCCGAGGTGTGTGCAGACAAGTTTCCAATATCGCGAGGTATACTGTGATCCTCTGTCAGAGATGATGGTCTCGGGTAAACCATGTAAGGTGAAGATGTTACTGATAAAGATGCAAGCCATATGTGCTGCCGATGGTACCCCAACCAGAGGAATGAAGTGAGCCATCTTGGTTAGTGTGTCGATAGTAACCATTATGGTGGAACAGCCCCCTGAAGGTGGAAGGTCCACGATAAAGTCTGTTGATATTATCTGCCAGGGACGAGAAGGTAATGGCATCTTTACCAATTCCCCAAGAGGTGCTTTTCGAGGGACTTTGGTCTGTAAACAGACAGGACATGATCTGACGTATTCCTTAACATCCTTCCGGACTGTAGGCCACCAAAAGAAACGTGAGATAAATTCCAAAGCAGAAAAGAACCCACGATGTCCTGCTGTTTTTGAGGTGTGACACATATCTAGAACTTCCTTTTGGAGGGGTCGAGTGGGAATGAATGCTTTATTTCCATGAAAGTAGCAATCATCTTCCTTGGTCAATGCCATCTTATCTGCACGTGAAAGTTGATTCTTAGTAATATATTTGGATTGTGTTTTAAGTCGTGAAAGAAAATCCGATGTTGTGTATAGTCCCAATGCCACCTGAGGGAAGATGGGTTCTGACTTGAAAAGTTCATTGAGAAGGTGTTCTTTACGGGAAAGAGCATCTGCTTTTGAATTATCTCTTCCGGGACTAAATGAGAATGTTATCCTGTATGGTGAAAAGAAATGAGCTCAGCGAGCTTGCCGGCTGTTACTGGTCTGTGCATATTGTAGAATTCTGAGATTATGGTGATCTGTCCGGACTTCTACTGGATGTTCAGCCCCTAAGAGTAAATGACGCCATTCTTCAAAGGCTCGCTTAATGGCTAGAAGTTCCTTTTCTAGAACAGTATAATTATGCTCAGCTGGAGCAAGTGTCTTGGAAAGATACGCTACAGGGCGTTCTTGATTTGAGTTGTCCAGTTGAAGTAGGACTGCCCCTAGAGCATAATGTGAGGCATCGGTTTCAACAATGAATCTGCGGGATTGGTTTGGTGTTAACAGAATAGAAGCTGAGGTAAACAACTATTTAAGTCTGTTAAGTGCTTGATCTGTGCTCGGAGACCATGTAAATTTCATTCCCTTTTTAAGTAGATTCGTCAAAGGCTGTGTAAGTCTTGAGAATTCAGGAATCAACCTCCGATAGAAATTTGCGAATCCAACAAAGCGCTGGATGTCTTTGCCTGAGGTGGGAGTGGGCCAATTCTGGACTGCGGAAACCTTTTCAGGATCCATTGCTATTCCTTTGGCCGAAAGAACATACACTAGGTAGGTAACCTGAGATTGATGGAAGGAACATTTCTCTACCTTGCAATACAAATGATTTTGTTGAAGCCCTCGTAATACCTCCTCCACATGTTTTTGATGTTCTTTGATATTGAAAGAGAATATCAAGATATCATCTAAGTAAACAACCATATTGTGAAGTAGTAGATCTGCAAATATGTGGTCCATAAACCTTTGGAAAATTGCCAGGGCATTGGATAATCCATAAGGCATCACTCTATATTGAAAATGCCCAAACGGGGTTCTAAATGCCGTTTTCCACTCGTCACCAGGTTTTATTCGGATGAGATGGTAAGCTCCTTTTAGATCCAACTTAGTATATATGTTGGCTCCTTTGACGGCTTCAAGAATGTCGTGTATTAATGGAATTGGGTATTTGTCCGGGACTGTGATTTTGTTCAGACAACGGAAGTCAATGCATGGACGAAGTTCAGCCGTGTTTCTCTTAGAGACGAAGAATAGAGAAGCAGCTGCAGGTGAAGTGGATTCAGTGATCAGTCCGTGCTTTAGGTGGGTTCTAAGATATTCACGGAGGACCTCCTTTTCGTTATTTGACAAAATATGCATTCGTCCAAACGGTAACGGTTGATCCGGAATCAGCTCAATAGAACAGTTATCCCTCCGGTGAGGGGGTAGTTGGGTGTATTCTGAGATTGAAAACACTTCCTGGTATTTATGATAGGCTTCTGGGAGACCAGAGACATGGTTAAGAGAAGTTATCCCCCGATTATTCACGGGAGCTGGGGCCGAGTCCACCATCACCCTTTGCTGATCTTTAACACAATGTGTAACACAGTATTCAGATCCCAGAAAGAAGGATCCAGCTGTCCAGTTAATGTACGGGTTATGTTTCTTTAACCAAGGTAAACCTAAAATTACCGGATGATGGGCTGCCCGAATAATGTCCAACGTGAGAATCTCTTGATGGGAAGAGATGGTCATTAAGATTGGATTGGTTTGGTCCTTTATGGGTCCGGAAATCAAGGGGCTTCCATCCACACTTTCTACTGGAATGGGTTCCAATTTAGTGGATCGAGGAACACCATGTGAGGTGGCCCATTGATCATCAATGAAATTACCAGCAGCTCCGCAATCCACTAGTGCCGGTACATTCTGCAGTAAACGATCCCCAATGGAGAAGGATACCATGAGTACCATCATGTGAGTGTTAGTCTGGCTAGTGCAGAAGGATGAGTATGAAGTTTGTGAGGAACCCTGTTCAGGCATTGGTTCCCGTACCGTGGTTCCCGTTACAGCCGGGCGTTGGCGTTTCCCGATCGCCGAGGTGGTGTAATAGGGCAGTCCTGAACGGTGTGGTTGTTGGCACCACAGTACATACATAAACCCAAGGTTCTCCTACGGTTTCTCTCCTCAGGAGTTAAGGGACCTCAAGCTGTTGCACCTAATTGCATCGGTTCATCATTGGACAGTGGACGAGATGAAGAAGGAGCGAATGTTGTTCGTGGTATTCTTCCTTTCTTTCTCTCTATTAACCTTTCTTTCATACGGTAATCTATTTGCATTATCAATGCAATGAATTCAGAAAGTGTTGTGGGACGTGTTACCCGGGATACCTCGTCTTTGAGGTCTTCCGATAGTCCCCTTCTGAATAGGGTGACTTGGGCATCATCAGAACCAAGTGGTTTCGCTTGCCATTTGTTTGAATTTTGTTATGTAGGTTAATATGTCTAAACTCCCTTGCTTGAGGTCTAGCAGAAGTTCTTGTGAAGCCACTCGGATCTCTTGTTGACCAAACATGGTGCGAATGCTATTGCAAAATGCAGTATGAGAGTCTAAAATAGGGTTATTGTTGGTGATTAATGGTGTGGCCCAAGCCAATGCTGGCCCAGCCATTTGTGAGACCATATATCCCACATGATCTCTATCTGTATGGAAGTATGCTGCTTTAAATGTAAATTGCACAGTGCAGGCATCCAGAAATTCTTTAACCTTATGTGGGTTGCCGTCGAACTGACCTCCAGGTAAAGGCCCTGGAGGAACATCAGAGCAGTGTGGAATACGAGGGGCTGCAGCCTGTTGTGCAGTCTGCTGTTGAAGCTGTTTTAAGGAGGCATTCTCCTGTTTCAGCTGTTGTACTTCAGAAGTTAGGGATTGAACTACAGCAATCAGGTGCTGGATTTGCTGTTGCTGCTGCTCCATGTTTAAGTGGTTCTTTATGTCTCTGCCCCAGAGTACTTAGGAGAAGAAATATAGACGGGTGTTGCTATCTGTTATGATTAAACTACGATTTGTCCCAATTATGCACAGGGAAGAAACATAAGACCACTTACCTGGGCTTGAGATATGAAAGGGACTGGAGTCGGAAGTAGCCTGGTGTTCCTGAGGGCTCAGTGTAGTCCCTTGAAGAGAGTAGGAATTCCCCTGAGTTCCCCTCGATGGGCCGGCTCTAGGCTTGCCCTTCGAGAAGCTCTGAGGGAAAACCTCGTGGGGAATAAAACCCTTGGATGAGCTGCTAGTGTACGTTGTCTTCCTGAGTTGACCAGGCGTGGGAGGCTGGTCTACTTATTCTTCGGGCTGGTTTAAAGATTTGGCCTCAGAACTGAACTGTAGCAAGTAGATAAGAAAATAAATAAAGTTAATCCTGGTAAGCCTGCCGGAGTAGAAAGAATCCTAAACTAAGACTCTTGGGTCTTACCATGCGCGAGCATGAAGAATGCTGAATGATAAGGAATCTCCCTTGGGTTTGGCAGAAGGTAAAATTGTACTAAAGAAACAGAAAGAGACAGAGAGGATAAGTAGTAGAAAATTAGACTCAACTCTAAGATGGGGGTATTAACATTAGCCAAGGGAAAAGCCTACCCTTTAACTTTAAAGTCTTTTTGAGCCAGCCTGGAAGGATGAGATGGTTTGCCTGAGATGTTCCAGAGAAGAGATCTAGCTGCAATGAAAGATTCCCTGTAAATAGCGGGCATCCGACAATCACGAGGTTGCCGTGAAGAATAGATAGGAGACAGTTAATTACCTAGAGGTTCCCTGGAGGGGAGTGCGAACTGTGCTTTCAAAGCACGGGGCTTACTCACGCACTGACGTAGTTTGCCCAGATTTGGCTTCGGGAATGAACATGAAAGGTACCCAGCTGATTCCTATGAAGTAAGAAAGGAATTTGTGAATAAGGTGCAAGAAATGAATGGAGGGATATTTCGCAGTCCTAACAAAACGAACTTACGAAGCGTCTGCTGGCTCCTACGAGAGTAGCAACGCGTCTTCCTCCTGGAGTTGCTGGGCAATAAGAGAGTAAACAGGAAGTGATGACAGAGGCGTGCAAAGCTTCCTGGGAATGAACCACTATCCTGTGTAGTATGATCGGGTTAGGTGCCGAGGCGGCGGCCATCTTGGAATAAGGAACAACTAGACTGCACCGTAGGTTATTTCTAAGTGCAGAAGCGACGGCCATGTTGGAAGTAGGCCGAAATGTGAAATTTGTATTGGTGATCATCACAGTATGCCCCCTTTTAGGCTTGTTCCCTCCCGGTTTAGCCGGGTGTTTCAGATGGACATCTTTCACCCGTCGGGGTGCATGAATTGCAGTTTCAGGTTCCCAAGTGCGGTCAGCAGGGGAATACCCTTTCCAATCAACTAAATACTGTAACCGACCCCGATGATATCTGGAGTCACAGATTCCCTTGACCTCGTATTCTGGTCCTGAGACACACATCTCTGGGGGAGGACAAACTGAGACAACCGGATGGAATGCACTTCAATTATCAGGTTTTAGTTGCGATATGTGGAAAACAGGATGGATCCGAGACCAAGAGGTAGGAAGCCGAAGTCTGTAAGCAGCTGTACCAGCTGCCGAGAAGACCTGAAAAGGACCAAAGAATCGAGGGGAGAGTTTTGATGGCACTAAATGTCGTGGAAGAAATCGAGAGGATAGCCATACCCAGTCCCCTTCTTTGATCACCGCTGCTGGAGTTATGTGGCGATCCGCAAAATGCTTCCTTTTTGCTTGTGAACTTAGTAATGCAGTCAATGCTGAGCGATGACCCTGACGTATCTGATGCATTAAACAGTCCACATCTGGAAATTTGGTCTCAGATCTTTTCATAGTGAAGAAGGATGTGGGATTGAACCCATACGTACAATGGAAAGGAGTTGGGTTAATGGCAGAATGATAAGAGTTATTGTATGCAAATTCGGCCATGAGTAGCAATTCCTTCCAGTTGTCTTGGGCTGCTGATACATAGCTCCGGAGGTAGCCTTCCAATGTTTGATTAAGTCTCTCAGTCTGTCCGTTAGATTGAGGGTGATAACCCGAACCGGAGAGCCCGAGAAATCCCGAGGTGTGTGCAGACAAGTTTCCAATATCGCGAGGTATACTGTGATCCTCTGTCAGAGATGATGGTCTCGGGTAAACCATGTAAGGTGAAGATGTTACTGATAAAGATGCAAGCCATATGTGCTGCCGATGGTACCCCAACCAGAGGAATGAAGTGAGCCATCTTGGTTAGTGTGTCGATAGTAACCATTATGGTGGAACAGCCCCCTGAAGGTGGAAGGTCCACGATAAAGTCTGTTGATATTATCTGCCAGGGACGAGAAGGTAATGGCATCTTTACCAATTCCCCAAGAGGTGCTTTTCGAGGGACTTTGGTCTGTAAACAGACAGGACATGATCTGACGTATTCCTTAACATCCTTCCGGACTGTAGGCCACCAAAAGAAACGTGAGATAAATTCCAAAGCAGAAAAGAACCCACGATGTCCTGCTGTTTTTGAGGTGTGACACATATCTAGAACTTCCTTTTGGAGGGGTCGAGTGGGAATGAATGCTTTATTTCCATGAAAGTAGCAATCATCTTCCTTGGTCAATGCCATCTTATCTGCACGTGAAAGTTGATTCTTAGTAATATATTTGGATTGTGTTTTAAGTCGTGAAAGAAAATCCGATGTTGTGTATAGTCCCAATGCCACCTGAGGGAAGATGGGTTCTGACTTGAAAAGTTCATTGAGAAGGTGTTCTTTACGGGAAAGAGCATCTGCTTTTGAATTATCTCTTCCGGGACTAAATGAGAATGTTATCCTGTATGGTGAAAAGAAATGAGCTCAGCGAGCTTGCCGGCTGTTACTGGTCTGTGCATATTGTAGAATTCTGAGATTATGGTGATCTGTCCGGACTTCTACTGGATGTTCAGCCCCTAAGAGTAAATGACGCCATTCTTCAAAGGCTCGCTTAATGGCTAGAAGTTCCTTTTCTAGAACAGTATAATTATGCTCAGCTGGAGCAAGTGTCTTGGAAAGATACGCTACAGGGCGTTCTTGATTTGAGTTGTCCAGTTGAAGTAGGACTGCCCCTAGAGCATAATGTGAGGCATCGGTTTCAACAATGAATCTGCGGGATTGGTTTGGTGTTAACAGAATAGAAGCTGAGGTAAACAACTATTTAAGTCTGTTAAGTGCTTGATCTGTGCTCGGAGACCATGTAAATTTCATTCCCTTTTTAAGTAGATTCGTCAAAGGCTGTGTAAGTCTTGAGAATTCAGGAATCAACCTCCGATAGAAATTTGCGAATCCAACAAAGCGCTGGATGTCTTTGCCTGAGGTGGGAGTGGGCCAATTCTGGACTGCGGAAACCTTTTCAGGATCCATTGCTATTCCTTTGGCCGAAAGAACATACACTAGGTAGGTAACCTGAGATTGATGGAAGGAACATTTCTCTACCTTGCAATACAAATGATTTTGTTGAAGCCCTCGTAATACCTCCTCCACATGTTTTTGATGTTCTTTGATATTGAAAGAGAATATCAAGATATCATCTAAGTAAACAACCATATTGTGAAGTAGTAGATCTGCAAATATGTGGTCCATAAACCTTTGGAAAATTGCCAGGGCATTGGATAATCCATAAGGCATCACTCTATATTGAAAATGCCCAAACGGGGTTCTAAATGCCGTTTTCCACTCGTCACCAGGTTTTATTCGGATGAGATGGTAAGCTCCTTTTAGATCCAACTTAGTATATATGTTGGCTCCTTTGACGGCTTCAAGAATGTCGTGTATTAATGGAATTGGGTATTTGTCCGGGACTGTGATTTTGTTCAGACAACGGAAGTCAATGCATGGACGAAGTTCAGCCGTGTTTCTCTTAGAGACGAAGAATAGAGAAGCAGCTGCAGGTGAAGTGGATTCAGTGATCAGTCCGTGCTTTAGGTGGGTTCTAAGATATTCACGGAGGACCTCCTTTTCGTTATTTGACAAAATATGCATTCGTCCAAACGGTAACGGTTGATCCGGAATCAGCTCAATAGAACAGTTATCCCTCCGGTGAGGGGGTAGTTGGGTGTATTCTGAGATTGAAAACACTTCCTGGTATTTATGATAGGCTTCTGGGAGACCAGAGACATGGTTAAGAGAAGTTATCCCCCGATTATTCACGGGAGCTGGGGCCGAGTCCACCATCACCCTTTGCTGATCTTTAACACAATGTGTAACACAGTATTCAGATCCCAGAAAGAAGGATCCAGCTGTCCAGTTAATGTACGGGTTATGTTTCTTTAACCAAGGTAAACCTAAAATTACCGGATGATGGGCTGCCCGAATAATGTCCAACGTGAGAATCTCTTGATGGGAAGAGATGGTCATTAAGATTGGATTGGTTTGGTCCTTTATGGGTCCGGAAATCAAGGGGCTTCCATCCACACTTTCTACTGGAATGGGTTCCAATTTAGTGGATCGAGGAACACCATGTGAGGTGGCCCATTGATCATCAATGAAATTACCAGCAGCTCCGCAATCCACTAGTGCCGGTACATTCTGCAGTAAACGATCCCCAATGGAGAAGGATACCATGAGTACCATCATGTGAGTGTTAGTCTGGCTAGTGCAGAAGGATGAGTATGAAGTTTGTGAGGAACCCTGTTCAGGCATTGGTTCCCGTACCGTGGTTCCCGTTACAGCCGGGCGTTGGCGTTTCCCGATCGCCGAGGTGGTGTAATAGGGCAGTCCTGAACGGTGTGGTTGTTGGCACCACAGTACATACATAAACCCAAGGTTCTCCTACGGTTTCTCTCCTCAGGAGTTAAGGGACCTCAAGCTGTTGCACCTAATTGCATCGGTTCATCATTGGACAGTGGACGAGATGAAGAAGGAGCGAATGTTGTTCGTGGTATTCTTCCTTTCTTTCTCTCTATTAACCTTTCTTTCATACGGTAATCTATTTGCATTATCAATGCAATGAATTCAGAAAGTGTTGTGGGACGTGTTACCCGGGATACCTCGTCTTTGAGGTCTTCCGATAGTCCCCTTCTGAATAGGGTGACTTGGGCATCATCAGAACCAAGTGGTTTCGCTTGCCATTTGTTTGAATTTTGTTATGTAGGTTAATATGTCTAAACTCCCTTGCTTGAGGTCTAGCAGAAGTTCTTGTGAAGCCACTCGGATCTCTTGTTGACCAAACATGGTGCGAATGCTATTGCAAAATGCAGTATGAGAGTCTAAAATAGGGTTATTGTTGGTGATTAATGGTGTGGCCCAAGCCAATGCTGGCCCAGCCATTTGTGAGACCATATATCCCACATGATCTCTATCTGTATGGAAGTATGCTGCTTTAAATGTAAATTGCACAGTGCAGGCATCCAGAAATTCTTTAACCTTATGTGGGTTGCCGTCGAACTGACCTCCAGGTAAAGGCCCTGGAGGAACATCAGAGCAGTGTGGAATACGAGGGGCTGCAGCCTGTTGTGCAGTCTGCTGTTGAAGCTGTTTTAAGGAGGCATTCTCCTGTTTCAGCTGTTGTACTTCAGAAGTTAGGGATTGAACTACAGCAATCAGGTGCTGGATTTGCTGTTGCTGCTGCTCCATGTTTAAGTGGTTCTTTATGTCTCTGCCCCAGAGTACTTAGGAGAAGAAATATAGACGGGTGTTGCTATCTGTTATGATTAAACTACGATTTGTCCCAATTATGCACAGGGAAGAAACATAAGACCACTTACCTGGGCTTGAGATATGAAAGGGACTGGAGTCGGAAGTAGCCTGGTGTTCCTGAGGGCTCAGTGTAGTCCCTTGAAGAGAGTAGGAATTCCCCTGAGTTCCCCTCGATGGGCCGGCTCTAGGCTTGCCCTTCGAGAAGCTCTGAGGGAAAACCTCGTGGGGAATAAAACCCTTGGATGAGCTGCTAGTGTACGTTGTCTTCCTGAGTTGACCAGGCGTGGGAGGCTGGTCTACTTATTCTTCAGGCTGGTTTAAAGATTTGGCCTCAGAACTGAACTGTAGCAAGTAGATAAGAAAATAAATAAAGTTAATCCTGGTAAGCCTGCCGGAGTAGAAAGAATCCTAAACTAAGACTCTTGGGTCTTACCATGCGCGAGCATGAAGAATGCTGAATGATAAGGAATCTCCCTTGGGTTTGGCAGAAGGTAAAATTGTACTAAAGAAACAGAAAGAGACAGAGAGGATAAGTAGTAGAAAATTAGACTCAACTCTAAGATGGGGGTATTAACATTAGCCAAGGGAAAAGCCTACCCTTTAACTTTAAAGTCTTTTTGAGCCAGCCTGGAAGGATGAGATGGTTTGCCTGAGATGTTCCAGAGAAGAGATCTAGCTGCAATGAAAGATTCCCTGTAAATAGCGGGCATCCGACAATCACGAGGTTGCCGTGAAGAATAGATAGGAGACAGTTAATTACCTAGAGGTTCCCTGGAGGGGAGTGCGAACTGTGCTTTCAAAGCACGGGGCTTACTCACGCACTGACGTAGTTTGCCCAGATTTGGCTTCGGGAATGAACATGAAAGGTACCCAGCTGATTCCTATGAAGTAAGAAAGGAATTTGTGAATAAGGTGCAAGAAATGAATGGAGGGATATTTCGCAGTCCTAACAAAACGAACTTACGAAGCATCTGCTGGCTCCTACGAGAGTAGCAACGCGTCTTCCTCCTGGAGTTGCTGGGCAATAAGAGAGTAAACAGGAAGTGATGACAGAGGCGTGCAAAGCTTCCTGGGAATGAACCACTATCCTGTGTAGTATGATCGGGTTAGGTGCCGAGGTGGCGGCCATCTTGGAATAAGGAACAACTAGACTGCACCGTAGGTTATTTCTAAGTGCAGAAGCGACGGCCATGTTGGAAGTAGGCCGAAATGTGAAATTCGTATTGGTGATCATCACAGTGCCATCAATGCAGAGGGCGTGGCACCCCGCGAATTAATCCATGTCCACAAGCACTGGGAGGACTTCAAAGCCAGGACTCGCAACAAGGCCAAGCACTTCCTCAAGGCTGGCATGGATCAAGAGGGGTGCCAGGGCCGGTTGACCACTGACAACAAGCGGGTCCTGGAGCGGTTCTACCCAGCCATGTACGCCCAGGGCATGGATATGGAACTCCGTCTGGAGTTGACTGGTAAGTGTCCATGTGTACTTGTCCACCGTAGTGCATGTGCATGTTGATGTATAGTGCGAGTGTGCACCTTGGCCTTATGTCTGGTGTGCCTCTTGTACAGATGTCCGTGTGCATGTCCCAGACAGTGCTGCATGTGAGTCTATTCAAGCATGTGTCACATCAACAGTGTTTGTGTAGCAATGTGTGATGCGCGGCAGCATGTAACGACATGCACATGGTTGATTTCATGTGTCTGGACCTGGCTATATGAGAGATGTCACATATGGGTGCTTTTGGCAACATCATGAACATGCATGGTGCATGTGTCTGAAGAGTGTGTGTGTGACTGGCCAACACTCCGGAATGGATGTCACTTGAGCATTAGATTGTGTGATTGAGTCATACTGCCAAATTGACATCTAGTGCACTCTGATGTGATAGCTCTATGTCCTGCTTCATGACTGTCAGCTGACGTGTGTGAATGAGATGTGTATGTCCCATGTGAGGTGAATGCACAATATTGAGGTGCTGACAGTGCCTTGTCCAAAGATGTGATTGTGCATGTGTGTTAATTGCAATTACCTGTGTGTTGTGGACGGTGATGATGGTTGTGAACTTTGACAGTGCCACTCATGTACATTTGCGTTGTGCCAAACCAACATACGTTCAGTTCCCTGATGTTTCTGTTCAATGTCTCCCTATCCGCAGCGATGATGGAAGAAGAGGGCAGAGAATGCCCTGTGGAGCAAGGCAGCAAGGCAGCGGGGATGCCTCCACCATGCACAGACGCAAGGCCCAGTCACGCTCCCAGCTCAAATCATCTTCAGGGAGCGAGGAGACTGGTGCCGCGTCCGAGACAACGGCTGCAGCTGCTGAGGAGAGACCCAAGAGGGTGGAGTTGGTCGAGGGCTCCTCGGCCGTGGGAGGGACAGGTGAGGTAACACAGGGGCAATCCGAGGCAGAAGACGGTGGGGAGGCATCCAGGTTGGTGGAGGGGGAGGAGGAGGAGGAGGAGGAGGCTGCATCAGCCCAGCCCACGGGGCCCGGCGGGGGTGATGACGTGGCCGTGACTGCTGCAGTCCAGACTCAGGGGCAGGAGCAGTACAGGTCACCGTGAAGTGGCCTGTGACTGATCCTGCCACTGGGACTGCACCAGTATGCACCTCCGGCCATGTCCCAGGCCAGACCCATCCGCAGGTGGCGGATGTTTCCACCCAAACCGAAACACCAATGCCTGCGGATGTCACCATTCGGGACCGCCTGGAACCGGTGCTAGCCGGTATCATGAGGCATACATGCACCATTCATGATGATGTGCAGGCTTCCAATCTGGGGCTTGCACGTCATCACGAGGAAGCTGTGCGTCTCGTGAACTGGCTGGCAGATTCCCTGGTCTCGAATTGGGTGTGTGGGCTGGCCACTTCTGCGACCCCCCTCCTCATCTTCCATCTTCCTCCTCTGTGTGCCAGTCATCCTCCCTGCCGTCTTCTGGCCGAGATGTCACCAGGGTCCCCTGTGTACCTGTCCCAACCCCGGCGGACAGTCTGGTGGAGATCACATACCTGCCAGAGTCGGGAGTCGAAGTTGGATCAGCAGAGGTGGTCACCACGCCGATTCAACCAGTGACAGGAGCTGTGGCAATGGAGGAAGAGCAGGCACCAAGGAGCAGGGCACGTGCACGACCGCCCCAGGGTTGTCATCATCCCGAGGGCTGTCCTTGAGGCGCAGGCACCGGGCTATTTGGCAGCAGCAGGCTCAGAGTAGGAGACTACAGGAGTCGGGGCATTCAATCGCAAGGAGGCAGGTATCGGCCATCAGGCAGGAGGCAAACGTGGACCTTACCCAAAGGATGTCTTTCGTGTTGGAGCGTTTGGGCCAGCAGATCAGGGCAGAGCGGCAGCGGGCACAGGAGGCAAGACTCGCCATCGCCAGGGCAGAGATTTCACTGTGTCGGGCAGAGAGGCGGGCTGAAGTCCTCGAGGAGACTTGCAGGGAGTTTGAGAGTAGCATGTTGGGGTCCCTGCAAGCCCTCGAGGGGGATGCGGATGCCCGCCTAGGGGAAGTGGATGCAGTGTTCGATGATGCCCTGGCCGAGACTATGAGGGAGCATGGTGAGGAGAAGGACTAGCCCGCTGCCATTGTATATAGTTATTTAGGTGTAAGTTTCATTTTTTGGATTCTGTTTTTTTGGAGTTCTTGGACTGTGCTCCACTTTTTGTATACAGTTATGTTTTGGTGTGTCATTTTCTGGATTGTTTTTTCAATTGTTTTGTTATGCATTTGGGACAATGGACCCCTCATACTTGTACATAGTTTTTATCTTTTTGGATCCTTTTGTGTTTGTTTGCCATGATGGAGTGGATTTATTTTAATTTGGTTTTTATTTTTGAGAGTCAATTAAGGACATGGACTGCATTTTTGAAGTTGACATATTTTTTTTTTTACCTCTGTTTTTTCATTTGGACATGCTTAATTTTTGTTGTTGATTTCGTGCACATTTTATTTGATTTCAGGAAATTATTGTGATTTTCATACTTGTTTTAATATAGCTTCTTTTTTTTACTACAAGTGGTGTTTGGTCTCGGATTCTGTGCAAGTTTGACGCTTCCTTACTCTGTTCTGTGTCCCTGATGATGATCAATGTGGTTCATGTGTGTGCACACAAGCATGCATGTGTCATGTTTGACATCCATCTGCATGAGGCATGTCCTGATGTGCATGACCATTGGATGGGTGTTAAGGTGAAGTTGGAGTGTGCACCGTGTGGTGGTCTTTGATTTCACATGTGCAGCATATTTGTGTCTTGGTCATCAGTGTTTTTGGGAGGGTGGTGGATTGGGTGAGTGATGGGAGTGTGTAATCTTGAAATTTCTGGAAAATTATTAAGCAGTGTAAGTGAATTCACAATCATGTATTTGTGCTAATTTAATTGTATCTCGTGTAGATGGACATCCTGCGCTGCTATTCCTATTTTTCTATTGGTAGGGTTTGACACATGGACAGACCAATTCTGCAATATATGTTGTTAGGTAACGGTATGTTTGCCATGTAGACAATCATGACTTGAGTCATTCCTCGGTGCTTGTGCTTTTGGTACTCCTCTGCCCTGATGAGGTCCTGTGGAAATCTGCTATGGTCAGCTGTGTACCCTCTGAACTTGCCATAAGGTCCCCTCGCACGCCACTTGCACACTGGCACTGGCTCACAGGCATGCCCAATCTTTAGACTGTTTTTATGTATGCCAACAGACACCTACCAACAGTTTGCAAGTCCTGTTTTCACTTAGGCTTGTAATTGACACCGGCTGGCCAGATTAACTTTATTGTGGTTTGGGGTGTGCAGAACTGCCACCTCTGCAATCACATTTCATCTATCAACACTTCCTAGGCACAGGCACCGTCTCAATGTCACCTGCCCAGACTAATTTCTAGTGTCTGTCTTCACTCAGTTCTCCCTCCCGGGACTCTTTGGCCCTTAGCACACTTGTGTGCATGTTCATTGCGAATGACATGTGATTTGATTGGATGTCATGTCATGTCCCTCACACATGGGAGGGTCACTCGTGTGTTTATGGGGTAATAGGTTCATGTGATTTGTGCTCATTGAGGCTCATGCCTTGATACGGCAGGCAAATTTCTCTATATGTGATACAATCGAGGGTGCTTTGGAATTTTCTGTCATGGTGTGTGTTTTTGTACATGTGTTTTTTTTATATTACTTTGTCACATGTCATGCAGGGCTGCTCTTTGCCATACACTTTTGTGATGTGTATGTTGGGATGTGGTTGCAGTCAGCAATTGCGTGTGATCAGCTGGGACACTGATGCGTGTGGACCAGGTGTATGGCTTTTTTGCTGTTTGCTGTATGTTTTGTGGACAGGAGGTTGAGGGTGGTGTCAATACATGGCATGCAAGTTCACAGATACGCCATCGATGGAGTGTACGTGTGTCACTATGTCAGCATCTGGCATGCAGGTGGTGCCCAGTATGGTGATGGGGTGGGGGTGGGGGTATCCCATGACACAGGGCCTGGCTGCAGGTTGCCGTGATGAGTAATGGGGGTGGGGGTGCCCCATGACACGGGGCCTGTCTGCAGGTTGCCGTGATGGGTGATGGAGGTGTCCCATGATACTGGGCCTGCCTGCAGATTGCCATGACGGGTGATGGGGGTGGGGATGTCCCATGACACAGGGCCTGCCTGCAGGTTGCCGTTATGGGTGATGGGGGGTGTCCCATGACACTGAGCCTGCCTGTAAGTTGCTGTGGCGGGTGATGGGGGTAGGGGTGTCCCATGACACAGGGCCTGTCTGCAGGTTGCCGTGATGGGTGATGGAGGTGTCCCATGACACAGGGCCTGCCTGCAGGTTGCCGTGACAGGTGATGGGGGTGGGGTGTCCCATCACACGGGGCCTGCCTGCAGGTTGCCATGACAGGTGATGGGGTGTCCCATGACACTGGGCCTGCCTATATGTTGCCGTGACGGGTGATGGGGGTAGGGGTGTCCCATGATACAGGGCCTGTCTGCAGGTTGTCATGACGGGTGATGGGGGTGTCCCATGACACAGGGCCTGCCTCCAGGTTGTCGTGACGGGTGATGGGGGGTGGGTGGGGGTTCCCATGTGGTGTGGACTGCCTGCAGGGTGCGGTCACGGGTGATGGGGACTTGGGGGTCCCATGTGGTGTGGGTTGCCTGCAGGGTGTGGTCATGGGTGATGGGAGATGGGGGGTACCATGTGGTGTGGGCTGCCTGCGGGGTGTGGTCACAGGTGATGGGGGTTGGGGGTCCCATATGATGTGGGCTGCTTGTGGGATGTGGTCATGGGTGATGGCGCTGGGGGATCACATTTGGTGTGGGCTGCCTGCGGGGTGTGGTCACAGGTGATGGGGGTTGGGGGGTCCCATATGATGTGGGCTGCCTGCAGGTGTGGTCATGGTTGATGGGGGGTCCCTTGTGGTGTGGGCTGCCTGCGGGGTGTGGTCACAGGTGATGGGGGTCCCTTGTGGTGTGGGCTGCCTGTGGGTTGTGGTCATGGGTGATGAGGGTCCCTTGTGGTGCGGGCTGTCTGCGGGGTGTGGTCACAGGTGATGGGCGTCCCTTCTGGTGTGGGCTGCCTGTGGGGTGTAGTCTTGGGTGATGGAGGGGTCCCATGTGGTGTGGGCTGCCTGCGGGATGTGGTCACGGGTGATGGGGGCTGGGGGATCCCAAGTGGTGTGGGCTGCCTGTGGGGTGTGGTCACGGGTTATGGGGTCCCTTGTGGCATGGGCTCCCTGTGGGGTGTGGTCACGGGTGATGGGGGGGTCCCTTGTGGTGTGGGATGCCTGCAGTGTGTGGTCACAGGTGATGGAGGGATCCCATGTGGTGTGGGTTGCCTGCAGGGTGTGTCACAGGTGATGGGGAGTCCCATGCGGTGTGAGCTGCCTGCAGGGTGTGGTCACAGGTGATGGGGGGACCCTTGTGGTGTGGGCTGCCTGCGGGGTGTGGTCACGGGTGATCCCTTGGGGTGTGGGCTGCCTGTGGGGTGTGGTCACAGGTAATGGGGGGTCCCATGTGGTGTAGACTGCCTGCGGGCTGTGGTCACGGGTGATGGGAGCTGGGTGGGTCACATGTTGTGTGGGTAGCCTGCAGAGTGTGGTCACGGGTGATGGGGGTCCCTTGTGGTGTGGGCTGCCTGTGTGGTGTGGTTAAAGGTGATGGGGGGTCCCTTGTGGTGTGGGCTGCCTGCAGAGTGTGGTCACAGGTGATGGGGGTCCCATGTATTGTGGGCTGCCTGCGGGGTGTGGTCATGGGTGATGGGGGGTCCCATGGGGTGTGGGCTGCCTGCGGGGTGTGGTCACGGGTGATGGGGGGTCCCTTGCGGTGAAGGCTGCCTTGGAGGTGTGATCACGGGTAATGGGGGTCCCATGTGGTGTGGGCTGCCTGCGGGGTGTTGTCATGGGGGATGGGGGCTAGGGGGATCCCATGTGGTGTGGGCTACCTGCGGGGTGTGGTCATGGGTGATGGGAGCTGAGGGGGCACATGTTGTGTGGGCTGCCTGCAGGGTGTGGTCACAGGTGATGGGGTCCCTTGTGGTGTGGGCTGCCTGCGGGGTGTTGTCATGTGTGATGGGGGGGTCCCTTGTTGTGTGGGCTGCCTGCGTTGTGTGGCGACGGTTGATGGGGAGTCCCATATAGTGTGGGCTGTCTGCGGGGTGTGGTCATGGGTGATGGGGGGTCCCTTGTGGTGTGGGCTGCCTGCAAGGTGTGGTCATGGGTGATGGGGGGATCCCATGTGGTGTGGGCTGCCTGCGGGGTGGGGTGACGGGTGATTAGGGGTCCTGTGTGGGGTGTGGTCACGGGTGATGGGGGATCCCATGTGGTGTGGGCTGCCTGCGGGGTGTGGTCACGAGGGATGGGGGCTGGGGGGGTCACATGTTGTGTGCGCTGCCTGCAGGGTGTGGTCACGGGTGATGGTGGGGTCCCTTGTGGTGTGGGCTGCCTGCGGGGTGTGGTCACGGGTGATGAGGCAGGGGTGTGGCTGTCCCTTCAGGAGGGGTCAGCTACAAGTGGATTTTTGCATACCCCGGACGCACCACAGCCAAATTGCTTGGAAACTCCTGCACGTACCCCGGACGCACTCCAGCCAAATCGCATGGAATTTCAGCGTGTACCCCGGACGCACCCCAGCTAATCGCATGGAAACTCAGCGCGTATCCCGGACGCACCCCAGCCAAATCACATGGAAACTCGGCGCATACCCCGGATGCACCCCAGCCAAATTGCGTGGAAACTCAGCACGCACCCCAGTCGCACCCCAGTCAAATCATGTGGAAATTCAGCGTGTACCCCATCTGCAGTGACTTTTCACACGATTTGGCTGTGGGGGCTGTATGCTGGACCATGGATGGCGCAGGGGCTTGCGCCGTGTTAGGCATTTTGCTAGCTTTTTACTGCGCGTCGGGGCATGTTGTGGGCATTACTGGCGCTGCTTGATGTTTCTTGCGCCACGGCTAGTGAGGACTCAGAAAATCAATGATTACGCGTGCCGTGCATTTGTTTCTTTGCACCACGGATGGCGCACGCGTGGCGCCGCTCCTTCTGGCACACACCATTTACGCCTTTTCTGCGTGGGTTTCTATGAATCAGGACCATAGTAAAATAACGCTACTGCTCTATCCCATTGTTCGTGCATCTCTGCACTTCATCTATCCTGAATATCCTTAATATAAGCAATGAGGTCTTCATCCTCCCTCATATTCCTAATCATTATCGCCCCAATATCCGATGTGTCTCCATATTGTACTCAAAGCGCTCGGAATAGGTCTGCTCTAAAGTTATTAAATGGCGCCCCAATGTGTACTGTGTTTTGTGCATTTACTTTTGGATACCCTGCTCTCTTCCAAATGTCATCAGATCTCTCCCCTAGGATGGCTGATAACAGACCTTTGATATCGCTGATACCTAACGTCATTCCTGATGCCCTTTTCTCTAATTCCTTAATCCATTTTTCCACACCGGAAATCAAACCCGGCAGTGTGCATTTTCAATTATCCTTATCCATCTGGGGCCATGGTATATATTGTGGTCGACCCCCTCCCTTCTCTAATAGTGGGAATTGTGAAAGCTGTGATCCTTTGTCATACCTATCCACACAGCTTGTCTTCCAGGCAGCATTATAATTGCCAGCTTATTTTCTCCCTGGCAATGCCCTTAGTCTACTTACATAGGGCGGGGATGCATCCCCTGTGCTGTGCGATTATACTTGTGGTTGTTCAGTATATGATATTGGTTCCAGTGTTTTCCTTATGAGGTTCTCTGGATCTAACATTTTTTCCCCTTTATCTATGCTTGATTCTCTTGAAAATGTATATGCACCTTCTTCTCGCATCTTTTTATTTTGTTTCATTTCCTTGTCTGGCGTTATTATGCCCCAACTAGTAACTATTGTCTTCTTCCGCATCCTCAAGATCTAACCCACTTAAGGATATAGTTCTATGATCGTCTACTCTGACGTCATCCAAGCTTCCTCCTGTTCCTCTAAAAGATGCTCCTTATTCGTCTTCTTGAGTTCTGTACTCTTCCTTATCCCTCATTTGTCTATATTGTTTCCCCATTGTTGTTCCTATGGTCTCTGTATCTTCTTCTCTCCATGTTAGATTAGCTAATGATCCTCACTACCCTCCACAGGATGGTTGTGTCCCTCTCTCATCTTCAGTTCGCTCTTGCGTTTCTATGGGTATCATGCTTCTACAGCATAAATATACAATCTCATCATCATTAAATCCTCTACTTCTGTCTATTTTTCCTCCCTTCTCCTTATTTCCCGTAATTCCTCTCCCTCTCGCATTCTTTGTAACCTACGTGCTTTCAATCTTGGGGGCTCTATTTCTTCTCATTTCTCTTCTTCTAACCTCTCCTTCTCCCTTTTTGCCTCATATTTTCTTCGTTTTTGCCTTCGCTTACATTTCTTGTCTCTTTCTTGTTTGTATAGCTTCTCTTCTTCCTTATCTTTCACTTTCTTATCTTGCTCCTCCCTTTCCTCTCTTTCTCGAACTCCACCAATACCTTTATCATCTAGTTTGAGCAATATTTGTCCTCCCATCCATGTGTTCTTTACTATTGTCATAGCCCTAGCTATATGTGTTATTCTTCTTTGTTTCTCTGCCTCTTCTTCTATCTCTGTTGATTCCGTCTATCCTTTTTCTCATCACGCTGTTTACTTTCATCGCATGTCTGTATATATTTGTGTTCTCTACTTTTGCTCTCTTCCTCTGTCTCTTCACTAGTGTAGGCAGGGGTTTGTATGATAAGATATGATAGTTTATTTATATCGCGTGTAATACCCAGAGGTTTCTAAGCGTGGACCAGGGGATCGAATCTGTGTTGCTCCGTTCACCTTGGTTCCAAGGTGAGCATGTTGCCACTGAGCTATCATCCCGAGACAATCATGGATTAACATACCTTGCTGCTAATTTCAGTTCCTAGAGGGTAAAATCCCTTCTCTTTATCCTCTGCATCTTGTTTCTCGAAAGGGGGAAGAGGAGCTGAAGGTGTTACGTTTTCTCCTTTATGCTGACTAAGCATCCACTACCTATAGACTGGGGGCCTCATTACGAGTGTGGCGGTCCAGAAACAAGGGTGCCGGTAAGTTTATCGGCAACCTTGTTTCCAGACCGCCACACTCCGAGTTTGCCTGCGGGGGCCGTCGCACCCGGCAGGACTGACCTGCCAGATGCAGCGGCCCCGGTAGGCAGACTTCTCACGGAAGCACCGGCACCATTAGCAACAGTGCGGGTGCTTCCATCTCCCCACTCCCATAGAGTCCAATGGGGCTCTATGGGAATGGGTAGTTCCAAAATCTGGTGCCTGACTTCCTGCACTGTCGGACTTGTAATGTCCCGGTGGCACCGGGAAGTCAGGTGCCGGATTTGGTGTTACAGGGTTGGCGGCAACCCGCTGGTTGCAACGGCAGGTTACCGCCAACCTTGTAATGAGGCCCTTGGTCTTCTTTCTCATTCTGGTACATTTTCCAAAGCTCTAGTACTGCCAATCTTTTCTCTACTTCTTTCCCTTATACGTGGCATGTAACTATGTTATCAGATTGCGTTATACCGTATTTGACTAAGAGCCTCCTGGAGTCCAGGGCATAAATGTCTTATTGGTCATGCCCTTAGGCCATTCAGAATGGTACTGCATAATCTTGGCAGTGTTCTGCATAGGTGTGGGAGAGGTGTTTCTTCCATTACGACAAGCCAATTCAGACTGTCAATACTTACTCAAATGTTTCTCCTACTTCCAAATAAATTTATTCAATATATTGTTTCAAATCTTTTACCTACCCTCTTGCAATTTCCTTCTTAATTATTTACAGCCCTCCTGGCCCCCTCTCTTCCTTTTTTGAGGACCTTGACCATCTCCTCTCTCTCATATTCTCCTCCCCACCCCTCTCACTGTTCTTGGTGATTTCAACCTTCCTCTCTCCAGCTCCTCTCATTCTTCCCCTCTCCTCAAAATTCTAGACTCCTATCTCCTCTCTCCCCTTGCTACTCCCCCAACCCACTCCTCTGGCTCCACTCTTGATCTCATCTTCACCTGAACCTACTCCTCCTCACCTGTCTCTTCTCTTCCCAAATACCTCTCTGACCTCGCCTCACTCTTTTTTTCCCTTACTCCCCCCTTGCTCTCTGTCCACCCCTCTATCTCCCCTTCCCTCTTCTAGTTGTGATCTCCGCAACTTTAACCCTACCTTCTTCTTCAACTCCTGCACTTCTTCCCTTCCCCCTCTCTCTGACTTCTCCTCTCTCTCGGCCAATGATGCCCTCTCCTCACTGTCTTCCTCTATCTCCACCAGTCTCGATCAACTCTTCCCTCTTACTTCCTTCCACCCTTCTCGGAAACCTTCCCAACCCAGGCTTTCCCCTCACCTCCTGTCTATGCGTCGTCTCTTCCGCCGCCTCAAACGACGTTGGATCAAATCCCCATCTCTGTCTAACCAATCCTCCTATTTTTCATAGCACTCTCTCTGCGACTCTTGCCTCAAATCAGCCAAATGCTCCTACTACTCTAACCTTCTCCAAACACAAGCCCCAGTCGAATTTTCCAAACCCTCTCTCGCCTCATCTCTCCTCCTACTCCTGATCCCTCTACCAACTCCCCTCTCTCTCCCTCTGACTTTGCTAGCTTTTTCTCATCCAAAGTTCTATCCCTACGCCAAAATGTTCTCCTATCCCCCTCCCATGACTCTCTCCCTGCTCCTTCTCCCCTCCCGCTGCCTGCATGTCCAACTTCGCTCCTATCACTCCATCCTGTGTCTCTCTTCTCCTGTCCAAAACTCACCCTACTGCTGCCCCCTCTGATACCCTTCCCACCTCCCTAATTACTAAAATCTACCCCCTCCTCATTCCCTACCTGACTACGTTCTTCAACACCTGTCTCTCCACCGCCTCCTTTCCATCTGCATTCAAACATGCCGCTATCACTTCCATCCTGAAGAAACCCTCTGCCAACCCTCTTCTTACTTCTAACTTTCATCCAATCTCGCTTCTCCCCTTCTTCTCTAAACTTCTTGAGTGCCTAGCCTACTCTCAACTCTCAGCATTTGTATCTATTCACTCTCTCCTTACTCCCTCTCAATCTGGATTCCGCCCTAAACACTCCACCGAGACTGCTCACACTTACGTGCTCAATTCCCTCCTTGCTGTTCGCTACGCTAAGAAATCTTCTAACCTCATCCTCCTTGACCTGTCTGCTGCCTTTGACACCTTCAATCACCCTTTACTCCTTAGTACTTTCTCCTCCTTTGGCTTCCAAGGCTGTGTCCTCTCCTGGCTCTTCTCTTACCTCTCCAATCGTTCCTAAACTGTCTCCTGGGGTGGCAGCACCTCCTCCAACATCCCCTTGGACTATGGTGTTCCCCAAGGCTCTGTTCTCGGCCCTTTTCTTTTCTCCCTTTATACGTCCCTTCTCTCCCCTGTTATCTCCTCTTTCGGCATTTCTCACCACTTCTACGCAGATGACACCCAACTCTTTCTCTCCTTCTCCTCTTTCACTCCTGATCTCCACCACTCCTTATCTTCCTGCCTTATGGGCATTCAAAACTGGATGTCATCTCACTTTCTCTCCCTCAATACTGACAAGACGGAAGCCCTTTTCTTTCCTTCTTACACACTTTCCTCTTCTCCTCCTCATTCAATCCACGTTCCCCCTTCTAATCTTCCCATCTCTGCTCATGCTCACAATCTTGGTCTCCACTTCGACTCCTCTCTTTCCTTCTCCCACCACAGTTCTTTCACCTCTCGTGCCTGCCGTCACCATCTTTACAACATTTGTAAAATCCGATCCTGCCTCACCTTCCACTCTTCTAAACTCTTAATCTCCTCCCTCATCTTCTCCGGTCTCTTCTATTGCTCTTCTCTCCTCTTTGGACTCCCTGGGCCTCATTACGACCCGGGTGGTAAGTGAATAACGATGCCGGTAAAGGATTACCGGCATCGTTTACCGCTCCGCACGATTAGGACACGCCAACCCGCTATAGCGCCAGGAGCGCGGGCACGCGACCATTCATGCCGCCAATACTGGCATGGCGCAAACAAGGGAACATCACAAGTCAGGCGGACATGCAAATAACGCCCTACTGAATCCCGAAAAGTACCTTGCCGGCATGGAGCTAATACCGGCATCACGGACCACCCGTAAAAGGCCATGTGCAGTGTTCCCAACTGCCACAGGTGCACACAATCAGCACAGGTGGAGGCAATACAGACTGGGTCAGCACAAAAGGAGCACACTCCACCCCTTCCGACACCCAGTCACACTCCAAAATGATTCCAATACTAATAGCAATGCTTGGGCTGGAGGACATGATTGCAGTGGAACTGCTGCAACAACAACAACAACAACAACAGCAACAGGCATCACAGAGGAGATGTAGGAGGAGAAGGAGGGCGAGGCAGGGAAAGCATGCCACACCAGTGCAGCCAGTGGCACCATGCAGGCTGCCCCCAATCCCTCGCATCAGAGCCAGTCCATTCAACCTAACCGCTGAGCAGATCCACACCCTGTACCGTCTGGACCGGGACACCATCACCACCATTGTGGACATGATACATGATGACATTGTCAGCCTGATTGAATCACGCACCGCCATTCCACCCCTACTGAAGGTAGTGTCTGTGCTCCACTTCCTGGCCAGAGGCACCTACCAGCACACAGGGGGGCACATGCATGGCATATCACAACCATTTATCTCACGTACGCTGAACTAAGTGCTTGATGCCCTCCTGAAGCACACAGGCGACCACATTTCCTTACAACGGTCTGCCCAGGAGATCTCCAACACCAAAGTTGGTTTCCATTCACTGGCCGGCATCCCTGGTTGCATTGGTGCCATCGACCACACCCATGTGGAATTGGTGGTCCCACATGCCATGGAGGTAGCGTACCGCAACCGTAAGATATACCACTCAATCAACGTGCAAATGGTATGTGACTCAAACAAGATCATCACACATTGTTGTGCCCGATACCCTGGATCAACCCATGATTCAATGGTCCTGCGGAACTCCACGATACCACGCTACATGGAGCGACATGCAGGGCAGAGATCCTGGCTTCTCGGTGAGTCGCATGTTAGGCTCATGGAAATGCGATGTGGGTAGGTGATTGGGGGAGAGATGCATACTTCACCTGGCTGAGATGGGAGGGGAGAGATGCATACTTCACCTGGCTGAGATGGGGGGGGGGAGATGCATACTTCACCTGCCTGAGATGGGGGGGGATAGATGCATACTTCACCTGGCTGAGATGGGGGGGGATGCATACTTCACCTGGCTGAGATGGGGGGAGAGATGCATACTTCACCTGGCTGAGATGGGGAGAGGGGAGATGCATACTTCACCTGGCTGAGATGGGGGGGGAGATGCATACTTCACCTGGCTGAGATGGGGGGAGATGCATACTTCACCTGGCTAAGAGTGCCTGTGAGAAAGGACCATGCTCATACCCTAAAGCAGGCCAGACCGGACCTGACACCTGACCACATAATGCAAAATGAAAGCTGCCCTACCATGTAAATGATGCAGTGTCACAACCATTCCATAGCCATCTACATGTGCACTGTACTTAATCAGACCGTATCCCCCTCAACACAATGCAGCTACAAGCAATTACTATGGCCAATACACAGCACCAAATACCATAAACTGAAAGGACAGTCCCCCATTACTGCGTACAAAGGAGTCACATGAGGGCCAAATACATTAATACACCCCTACACTGACACAGAGGTCCAACAAAAGTGCATGTCACCATTTGTTGTGCATAGTGAGATCATCATGAGGCTGACATCAACAGTGCCAGGATGAAAGCATACACATTACTGGACATCAGCCAGATCATGGAAACAACCGTCGTGGACTAACACAGTGCATGAGCACTCACAAGGAACTGGACCCCCCTGTGCCCACTTGTTGATGGCACGCACACCAGTCCATAAGAGGAATACACACATAGCAGTCACATCGTGTGTCTCCATTCATGCATGGGAATGTGGTTGCAATCAGGAAATCAAAGCATGCTATGGTGTCATTGATACAGGTCCCATATGATGTGATGACTTACACATATACATTGTTGCCCATATGCAGGTGATGCAGGCTATCCCTTGAAGAGGTGGCCCTTACCCCAGTCCGGAACCCACAGACCAGGCACGAGGAGGACTACAATCGTGCACATACACGTACCCGTGTGGTGATTGAGCAGACATTTGGCCTCTTGAAGGCACGGCTTCGCTGCCTCAGCAGGTCTGGTGGGGCACTCCTGTACCGCCATGAGAAGGTGGCCAAAATCATCATGCATGTATCATGCTACACAATATGTACATCAAATGGAATGTGCCCCTGCCCCCTGACGCTGAACTGCAACCACCTGACGATGAGGATGAGGAGGGTGGGAATGGGGCAGCACCTCAGAGAGGCAGCGATGCACAGGAGGGACGTGCCATGCGTCAGACTCTGATCAACCAATGTTTCTAGCACACAACAACGGGGAGTGTGACATGGAGGTGGCACTCGGGCACTGGGTGTGTCAGGGACATGGACACTGCAGACTGTTCAACAATAAAGCACACGTACGCAATAAGCAATATCCACACATGTGAATCATGAGTTACCAAAATGTGTATTAAAGAAATATAACCAAGTGAATAAGCCCTCCACCCCACACACCCTCTCCCCCTCCCACCTCAACTCCCCCACACACCCTCTCCCCCCACTCAACTCCCCCACACACCCTTTCCCCCCTCCCCCCTCAACTCCCCCACACACCCTCTCCTCCTACCCCCTCAACTCCCCCACACACCCTCTCCCTCCTCCTCCCTCAACTCCCCCACACACCCTCTCCCCCCTCGCCCTCCTCCCTTGACTTCCCCACACATGGTGTGCAGTAGCGTGCACCAGTAGTCCACATGGCACCAGTATTCATTGCTGTACCTACTACCCTCCCCCTCTTCCAGTACCAGGTGCCCCCCTGTCCGATCTGCGCAGGTTCCTGCCAGACCTACGCACGGGACTGGTCCTGGTTGAACTAGCATTCAAAGATGTTCCAGGTTGTTCTGGCAACTGTGGTGGATGCATGGCCTGCATTGCTGCCACCATTTCAGAGAGGACGTGCCGCACTGCTGCCAATTCGGCACAAATGTCCTTCGAGGATGACTCGATAGCTGTTTTCAAGGATGCAGCACATTCCCAAATGTCATCCCTTGCCCTCCCACATTCCGTAATATGCTGCGTCAACAGGCCTGTGAGCTCCTCCTGGCACCTCTGAATATCCTGGATCCCCTCTTGGCTGGTTGAGGCTGCGGTGGATGTGGACGGGGTTTCCGACATGCTATGTTCCTCGGGCACAGTTGGCGTGGGGCTGGGAGTTGCAGGCCATGAATGAACTGGGGCAGCCCGTGCATGCTGCTGTCGTGCATGCTGCATGGGGATAGTTGTGGGGAATGCAGGGGGCCTGTGGCGGGAGTTGCACCATGCAGCTGATCATCTTCCTCATCGTCAGAAATGGCTGCTGTGGCAGCTTTCTCACCCACTGTGTTGCTGGCAGCCGATGCAGTGCCTTCTGCCGCTGCCTCCTAGGTGCTGGTGGCTGTTGTGGGTGCTGTAGTGGGGGCCGTAGTGCACATTGGTGCTGTGGCCTCTGGGGTTTTCTTGGCCTTCCGCTGTGGTGCCGGTTGGCCTATAACCCTTGAAGTGGAGGGGCGGTGTTCTCCCTCCTCGCCCCTGGCCTTCTTACGTGGTGTGGCATCTTCCTCCCTGGTGTCCTTGTCACCGCTGTCTGAATGCGTGCCTGTGGGGGACCAATAGAGGGAGAGGGTTAGTGATGGGTCTACAGGCATCGGGCATGCATTGGGGTGGCTGCATTCATATGGAATGGCAGATGATTGACATTGGGGGAGTGACATACGGGTTGCTTGGCTTTTGGGTGGGTGATGCATGGAGGCGTCCGAGCTGACACATATGGGGTGCATTCTGCATGTGGACAAGGTGATGCTCTGCACTGCCTGTAGGCAGTCTTGTACTCATGTGTCTGGTGGACCCTGCTTTACATCATTGCACTGTCAGTTCAGGTGGAAATCATTGTGGTGGTATTAGCATTGTAGCATTTGGGATACCTACCTGCATCGGCTGATGACGGGGCTCCTCGCTCCATGTCCCTGACTCCCTGAATTGCCTCTGTCCCTGTGGTGGTGGTGCATATCTCCTCCCATGGTTGCAATTTGATGGGGGACTCCGCACCTCCGCCTGTCACCATCCCCAGGTTGCGGTTGGCGGAGAGGATGCTCCGCACGTGTAAATGCAGATCATCCCAGCGCTTACGGCAGTCTTTGGGAGTGCGGGGTGTGGTGCCAACGGCACTGACTTTCCGGGCGACCTCCACCCATATTTGTTTTTTGCGCTGCACTGCAGCCCGGGACATGTCTGAGGAAAACACAACATCCGCATGTTCCTGCAGCGTCTCTGCCATCATAGTTAACTCCTCTCGGGAGAAGCGCTCCTTGCGCAGGTGATTAGTCGTTTTTTTGACAGCTTTCGGCATGGTGAGATGCAGCAGGTAGTGTTGGAGGTGTGGCAGAGTTCTGGGGGTCAGATGGCTCCTGGTTGTGGTGAATGGCAATGGATTGTGTTTTTAAAGATGGCCACCGTGCTCTTTCCCGTTCATGTGCGATGACGCTACTTCCGGTTCCGCTTATTAGCAGTCACCGCTAATAGCAGTTACCGCTATTAGAGGTGACCACTATTAGCGGTCACCGCTAATGCCAATGGCTTGGATGCCGGAGGAGATATTTGCACTACAGACGATGCCGGAAAGGGGGATTTGTCACCCTTTTACGGCATGGCGGTGGGATCATTACCGGCATGGCGCAAAGCTCGTGCCCGCATACTCGTAATAGGGCGCTTTTAGCGGTCTATTGCCAACACGGACACGGTACTTCCGCCATGCCGGTAATGACTGGTACCTACTGCCCGGGTCGTAATGAGGCCCCCTGTCTCTTATCTGACCCCACTCAAATCCATCTACCACTCCTCTATCCATACTCTCTGTTTCCTCGGTCCTCGCGACCCTATTTCCTCCTCGCTCTTCCTCCTTGCCTGGATTCCCTTCTTCCCCCAACTTAAGTTTCAATTCCTCTGTCTGGCTTTCAAATCTCTCCATGACCTTGCTCCCCACTACCTCTCCTCTCTCCTCTCCTTCTACACTCCCTCCTACTCTCTCTGCTCCACTGATCTCTTCCTGCTCACTGTACCCCCTTCACCATGTGCCTCTTCACGCTTCTATTCCTTTCAGCTCTTGGCCCCCCTTCACTGGAACTCCTTACCTCTCTCCATCTGCTCCATCCCCACCTACTCCTCCTTCCGCACTGCCTTGAAAGCCCTCCTTCTTCACTCCCGCCCTTGACTTTCCTTCCTCTCTCCTCCCTTCTCGCCTGCCCCACCTATCCCCTTCATACCTCCCTCTTACCCCCTTTTTTCACACCCGCTGGAATTTAAATCAGACAACTGAATTTGTTCCCCCTCCCTGATTACCCCCCTCCCTTCCTCCTCACCCTTCCCTCTCCTCCTCCATTGAAGGAAACTGTTCTACGTATTGTTACACTGGTTTGTATCATGATTGTTTATATGCTTCTCCCACTTTTGTACCTTGTTATATTGTAAAGCACTTTGGATTAAAGCACTATATAAACCTAATAAACATAAACAGAAACATATTTGAGTAGGCACCATCAATCCCCACTCGTGTTCCAGGAGATTAGGATATTTTCCCTACCGTCGTTGATTCTTTTTTTAAACAAACTGTATTTGACACTATTTTTCTAGCTCCTTCGTCTACACTTTCTGTTAATTTTGTTTATATCAGTCTTGTTTTTTTAGTATCATCAAACTGTCTTTTTTTACTTCTATTTTGGTTTTGTCTATTTCTAGCCTTTTGATCTGACGTTGATCCTTTGTCAAAAAAGTGTACGGAAAAAATGGGTATTTATTTATTTATTTATGCTATTCTTTCTTTGCTTTTTGTTGTTCGTTTTAAACACATTATCTTTTATACAATCATATTATGCCCTTTACATATGTGCAGTTCCAAAATATATATTCCCCTTTATTTATGTCTTTCTCCGCTGCCTTAGTGGATGTATTGCCTTCTCTTTTTATTACCAGCTCTGGGAGTTTGATACACGCTCTTCTAATAGGCTCTGCCCTTAGGAATCCTTAATGCTCCAATATGGAACTATAGTATGTACGCTTTCTGTCTCTATTTAGCCTGTGAATTTGCGGTGTCCTTATCTTTCTTCCTTTTGTAATCCCCAAAAATCCAGTTACTCTTTATGTCTCTTTTATTTACAACATAGCACAATTACAATCCCTCCCCCACTTATGCTTTTTACCAACTGCGATGGTCTACTTACATCTGGCACTCAGCTCGAGTCTCCCCGCATCGACTCTCCCTCAATTGACCAGTTCACCTTTCATCTGTGGGGCACCTGCAGGGACCGGACAGGAATTTCATCAAAGGGGGACCTTTCGACCATTAGTTGATCATGTGATACTTCTTGCGCACAGCAGGAAACTGTGCTCGTCTAGCTTGTGGCGGGAGCTGTAGAGCATCTGGGAATCTCGGTCTGGGTGCTAGGTCTGGTGTATAGGTCGATTAGAACAGCACCTTGAAGCATCTGTGTGCTAGATGGAATTATCAATAAAATATCTCAGACCAAATAACCGGACAAACTCAAAGGAGATGGTAGCATACTGCAGTAAAGCAGGGCGAACAAACACTCATCAAATCGATTCATGCAGGTTCACAATGCCTTTTTGATTATACTCAGTTTATATAATGCTAGATTCATCATCTATGATGTCATCCTACGTAGCACACTGCAAAACCTATCGAGGGGTGGGATTGGATTAGGGGAACATGTCTACAAATAGAAAATATGTGTGCTAGTCCCTCATTGGTGGTCTCTTTTATTTGAGACACACCCTGAGATACTTCTATACACATGATGTAAGGCACTCGTCATAGCAGAAAATATGACAGCGGAATAATACTTTGCAACAGTGTATGTAAAGGTGCATGGCATGCTATTCTAATTGGTTGGCAACCAAAATCCAACCTTGGACATTTGCTTGCTAGCAGCACATACATGGAAACGTAATCCAGGTGGTTGTAGATATGTTAGGTCTCCCCTTGTTTCCCAATTAGTCTACCTTCTGCCTCATGCCGGTGTCTTCTGTTTGAAGGCTGACCTTGCCAGTCGGCACTGTCTCTGGACATTTGAGGGAATGTAGGCACACCATTATCTTAGCTTCAGACTTAATGAATAGCCCTTGTTTGTGAGCTCTTCTTCACGTGTTACGAGACAATGAAATTGTCCTTATCAACAGAGCATTTAACAACATTTGATTCAATTATCCTGGGTGCAGCTGCACCTCTTGGCCTTTAGAGACTTACTCATTTTATCCCATATTAACTTCATGCCCTTTTGACTGTCCAATATTTGGCATCCGTAAATATTCTTGTTCCTCCTAATTGTTGGGAAATATGCCCTTGCACATTGTCTGCTCGTTAGACTCCCTTTATGTTTTTCCTCCATCTCTCGAAATAGCACCCTTGGTTCCAAGCCAATGTGCTCGTCTATTTTGCAAGGAAACCGCTTCTTCATCATCTTTTCACTTTAAGATCCTGGGCTTGTATTACAAGGTAGTTGGGTTGATTGACTGACATAAGCCGCCGTCCATTTTCTTCTAATGGTCTTCCTAAATGTTGACTATATACCTCTCATAAGCAAGGGTCTATGTATTGTTTCTACCTTGCATTTTAGTGTATTTACAGTTATTGACCAGTGAGTCATTTCATTCTCCTTTGTGTTCATAAGTACTGCATCATGGAGTACATGTTTATCTTATTGCTTCAGTTAAATATTCATTCATACGTAGTTTCATATTGTTTCAGCGTAGGTTCTCATATCTTCTTTATGACATTCTTTTGCTGTCATCAGACTTTTTAATGCACATCCATTCTGTTCATGGTTGAATTCCGTCTGCTCTACAAAATACATCCTTCTTGGTAACTTTCCTCCTCTATGTCAGCTTGCGGGTACACTCTGAAGGGTTGTTATGTCAGCTTGCGGGTACACTCTGAAGGGTTGTCTGAGTGCATACTCTCATATACTCCACAAAGTGTAGAATCATTGCAAGGATTCCACACATGCCAACATTTGGGAGCTCCTGAGAGGGAGATGTCATCACAGCAATCGAGAAAATGTAATTTTCCCATAGTCTTGCATTGGGGTTATCATTATTTTAGGCGGGAAACAGTAAAAAATAGCCTGAATTTTTTATTAAAAATCGGCAGTCTCACGCCTAAATCTTGGGAGGGTTGGCATTTATGGGATTCAGGCATTGGTTCCCCATCCTGGCTCTGAGACTAGGGAGAAGAGGTACTTCTTCCTCTATATTGGAGACAAGCATGGGTACAACTTTAGACTGAGAGTACCACCACAAGAAAGAAGTGAGAGAAAGGAAACAGAGAATATTGGTGAAAGAAAAAAGGTCAGGGAAGGCAAAAATAAACGGACATGACAACAAAAAATGAAAAGTTGTGGAATGGCGTAACTTAAGTACAAAATAAAAAGAGAAATTTGGCATATTGACATTTCGTTACACGTGCGTTATAATCTGCTCTTTTGCTTTAGTGGCCATGTGCCTTCTTTGTGTGGTTGGCGCTTGTTTCTGTCCTTTTTTCCTGGCTTGTGCTTCAGGCTCGCTTTTTGACGAGATGTTGTGCTTGTTTTTGGAACCTGCCCCGGCGCGGAGCGCAACAGAAAGTGGAAGCGCCGGGAGTGGGCGGGGCGGAACGCAGGCGGGAGGCGTGTCCCGCAGAGCACGGACCTCCCTCCTGCGAGACGCTGCAGTGCCCGTGGGGAGCTTACCCTGAGCGGCCCGCCCGGCGCAGAGGAAAGCAGGGCGGCGCTGCTGTGGAGCCAGACATAGCGCCGCACAGCCCATGAGTGGGGGAGAGAGAGAGAGAGAGAGAGAGAGGCTGCGGGAGTACAACGCAACAAGCGACGGATCAACAGCCAGGCTGCGACAGCACGCCAAGCACCCGCCCGCCAGAGGGGCTGAGGGCAGGGGCCAGTGCCTGGGGGGCCTGTCACTGTCCCAGGGGCAGGGGGTAGGGAAGGGAGGTGTGACACTGCCGCAGTAGTCAGTGCGGGAGGAGGCAGGGAAAGGGGGCCTCGGGCTGTCACTCACTTCCCGAGCTGTCAATGGGGGAGCTTGGCTGAGAGAGCTGGTCCTGGATCTTGCTGCACCCCTTGAGTAAGGGGGTGTGGTGGTGTGATTACTGTTTCCCCAAGAGGTGATGCCAGGGGAGCTGGATCTGCCACTATTCAGTGGGGCAGTGAGGGTAGCCAGAGTCTGTTACTGGCTGGAATAGGCAAGAGGGGAATACTGAATCTGAGGTTAAGAAGAAACCTAAACCCGTCCCAGGGTGCCGGGAAAGGAGGGGCGGGTCTGCATTGCCCTACTGGGTACGGGGAGCCAAGGGGTGCCACTGCTCCGGCGACGGGGTGGGGTGATTCTTCCTCAGCAGCTTGGAAGAGGGGGGCAAGACAGACGGGAAGGCACTGTTCCGACACCGTGCTCGGAAACAGGAACCCTATGTGCCTTTCCCTGCTCGCTGAAGAAGGGAAGTGTCGGGGTTCTTCTGCCCCTGTAGTGTAGGTAGAACTCCTGCAGCCTGGCAGACGAAAGTGCAGTGAAAGTAGAACTCCTGCAGCCTAATTGGCGAGAGTGCAGTGTAGGTAGAACTCCTGCAGCCTGGCAGACGAGAGTGCAGTGTAGGTAGAACTCCTGCAGCCTGTCAGGAGATAGAGCAGTGTAGGTAGAACGCCTGCAGCCTGACAGGGGAGAGTGCAGTGTAAGTAGAACTCCTGCAGCCTGGCAGGAGAGAGTGCAGTGTGGGTAGAACTCCTGCAGCCTGGCAGGAGAGAGTGCAGTGTAGGTAGAACTCCTGCAGCCTGGCAGGAGAGAGTGCAGTGTAAGTAGAACTCCTGCAGCCTGGCAGGAGAGAGTGCAGTGTGGGTAGAACTCCTGCAGCCTGGCAGGAGAGAGTGCAGTGTAGGTAGAACTCCTGCAGCCTGGCAGGAGCGAGTGCAGTGTAGGTAGAACTCCTGCAGCCTGGCAGGAGAGAGTGCAGTGTGGCTCTCCAGAATTCAGTGTGGACTGTGGCAGGCGCTGGAGATGGCTCACATCGGGATTACTGCCAATTCAGTGTGACAGGAGGGGCGAGACGCATGTGGGTCTCAGGCACTGCCCCTCTAGTGTGACAGGGGGAAAGGGGAGGGCAGCTCTGATCTCATACCCTGCCCCTGTTGGAAGAGAGGTGCTTATACCTCGTGCACTCGGACAGCAGGAAACGAGAGCAGCATGTAGATGTCCTCGTCCCCAGATTGTGACGGGAGGAGGCGGCGACCCCACCATTTCTCTGGCTCGGCTGCACGGGGACGGTGTGCTGCGCGCAGCGGATCGGCGGGATGTCCACGGGGAGCACCCTGAGGACCCAGTGACACCGGCCCTCGCTGCAAGGGACCCCGCCGCCGCTCACCGCCATGCTTCGGAGGGGCTTCAGCTGCTTGGTAAGTGGCACCGCCGTTCTGTGCGGGCATATGTGGCTGTGCAGTGCATTGCATCCCGTGCGGCTTTAATGTGCCCGCGGACTCCCCGTTCCTTCTCGTGCACACGCGAATGAGCCTAGGGAAGAGGGACCCCAGTCCATCCACCACCACCCTATACCTCATCCGTGGCAGCTGTGCTAAATCTGTGATCCGCGCTGTAAGGTGTACCAAGCCAGGGCGCTGTGTATATCCCCCCCCACACACACGGTAAACCTGACAAAGGGTGCGGTTTTTGTTCATTGTCAGCTGGATCATGTGTGCTGTGTATAGCTGTAATCCACTCTGTGATTGCACCATGTATTACATCCATGTTGTAAACGGGAACAGCGTTGCTGTCTATGATCCACGCTGAGATGTGTCTATGGTGCTGTTTATATTGGTGACCTGCGCTGTGAGCTGGATCGTTTGTGGGGTACTGTTTGTATCTGCGATCCACACTGCAAACTGGACCAAGGGTGGTGTGTGTAGCCTGTACTCCACGCTATGGGGTTCTGGTATACACACACAGCACAGATGGTGAAGCCATCTGTGTTTTGTATGTATGCTAGATTCACGCTGTAAACTGGACCACGGGTGCTGTTTATATCTTCTGCCAGAGGTGCTGTTTTGTCTGTGTTGCGTTTCATGAGATGTGTCAATGGTGCTGTTTATATCCCAGATCACTCGTGGTCGTTGATTATATCCGTGAAACCCTCTGTGGTGTAGCCTTGGGTGCTGTACACGTGAAACCTCTGTGAACCAGAGCACCAGTGCTGTGCATGTCTACGAGTTCCTGCTGATACTAGCCCACGGGTGCTTGACATTTGTAAACACCTGTGTGAAGTGGGCCACAGATGTGTGTTTTTTTTTTTTTACATGTGTAGCTGCTTATGCACGCTGGTCCGTGGGTGCTGTGCTATATCTGACTGTAACTTTTCCGTTAACTGAACACGAGGTGCAGTTGTAAATATGTGATTCCATTGGTGCTGTGTCCGACAGAGCTTGGCCGTGGGTTCCCCTCTACCAGATGAAAAGCATGGGTTCCCCTCTACCAGATGAAACATCGGTGCTGCATGGGTTCCCCTCCACCAGATGAAACATCGGTCCTGTGCTGTATACGCATGGGTTCCCCTCCACCAGATGAAACATCGGTGCTGTGCTGTATACGCATGGGTTCCCCTCCACCAGATGAAACATCGGTGCTGTGCTGTATACGCATGGGTTCCCCTCCACCAGATGAAACATCGGTGCTGTGCTGTATACGCATGGGTTCCCCTCTACCAGATGAAACATTGGTGCTGTGCTGTATGCGTGGTTTTCTCTGTGGCCTCAGGTGCTGCTTCTGGCTGGGGTGGCCCATGGCGACCGTGTTGTAGCTGTTCACTTCTTTGAGCTTGACCATTGTCGCCATGCTGTGTGTGTTTGTGTGTGTGGCCCCTCAGTGCACTTGACAGCTGGCGCTGTTTAGGACTCAGCTGGACCCCCGGGACTATGCTGTGTCTCCCATTGTTAGCTAGGCCACTCGTGGTGTGTGCAGGGGCGTTGCTGGGGGGGGAGGCTAAAGAGGCTCTAGCCCCTGATCTTTTGGTTGTAGCCCTGGATAGAATCTCAGGAGCTACAGCCAAAAGACTACCTAGCCCCCAGTCCCAACAGTTCCGACATCAGCGTAGCCCCGGGTCTTTTCCAAACCTAGCAACTCCCCTGGGTGTGTGTATGTGCGAGCGGGGCCATGCATGCTATACTACATCAGTGTTCGACTTCTGGCGCTAAACTGCATTATAGGGGCCGTTCCACATGCTCGATCCCCTCTGTGGGCTGGCCTTTGGGTGCTGCTTTTGTGTATTGCCGCCTCTGTGAGCTTGCTGGATGGAGTTTCCCCCGCCGGTCCTTGCGTGCAGTGAGCTGGTAAGCGAATATATTGGGGAACTGCGTCTTTTCTCACGGCAGCCGTAGATTGTGTGTCCAGTGCCGCGGAATGAGGGGCTCCCCCATGAAGCTAAAGGGTACAGGCTCTTAAGCTTGGGGAGCTAGTCACAGGGGCACGGAGGAGGGAAGGGGGGAAGAAAGGCGCCCCTCCTGTCCTCTCTCCTGCTGCAGGCATCACAATGTAGCGCCTGACAGGAAGGGGACGCAGCCAGCAAAAGGTGCTAACTGGTGGTGGGCGCCAGCACCAGAAAGGCCCGTCTCTCCCCCTCTTCAAAGGGTGAGAGAAGAGGCAGGAAGCCATGCACACAAGTGCTAAGTGGCTGTCGGCTTTTGGGTGGCACCATAGACATGCCATGCCCCCAGGGACTGCTGGAGCAACCCTGCTGAACCCATATGCAGGCAAAGGTACATTAGTTGTGTTGGGGTGAGTGCGTCATACCTTACAGCCCTTGCCCTCCCCATAAAATGTTACACCACAACATTTGGTCAAGTGTTGGCAATAAAAGGCCGTAGGTTTTTATTGTTTACAGATATGGTTATGGAACATAAACATTAACTGCATAACATAATAATATAGTACTTTTGGGCACCGGGTCCTGAGGTTACCCCCTCTGGCCCGTGCCGCCACACACATGTAGGTTTTCGGCTACCTGTGTACCCCAAAAGTTACATTATTTGCAACCTCTGGTGGCTAAAGTATTAGTGATTTCCCTATACAATTGCTCCATGCCGTGCCCGGATAGGTGGGTGCCATCCCTGTGAAACAGATCGGGGTCGCCTAGTGCTATGGCCGGGCGTTGTATAAAACCCCCACCCCTGGCTATACAGAATTTTTCAAGCCCTCTGTTCAATTTCCTCCTGGATTTGTCTATCGATGTACAGCAGGTGGCCCCCTGTCATATTTTCCTAGGCAGGATTGCTGAACAATAAATCTGTGTCCCAATGCCCGATAGTGAGGCACATATCTCCTCGTATAAAACTTTTCTACCCATGCTTACTAGGTCATTGCCCCCCAATTGAATTATCAAAAATTCAGGCGTGTCTCCGTAGGCGACTAGGTCGGCTAACTTGTCATGGATGTCTGTCCAGTGGAGGCCTCTGTAGCCCCACCATGACACAATTTTGTTCCTGAAGGCTGGGCCGTCTTTCGTTTCTTTGGCCCACCACTCTGTCCTGAACACATGCAAGTGTCCAACTATCCGGGCTGATTTTAGGGGTGCTTCCTGCTTAGCAGAATTTTCTGTAGAGGAGGAAAATGGGGTGGGGATGGGGGCGAGAGGTATCTGAACAGAGGGGATGAAAAGGAAACTATATTAGTTCTGGTCTGATGTATCTTTTGTAACAATCAGATTTCCATCCCCCTATTTTCTTTACTTGTTGAGCGCCCAGCCCCCCTCGCCTTGCCGATGTTGCTGCCCCAAACCTAAAGGAGTGGGTGCCAAACTCCATCGGATTCCACCCTGCTTTACTGCTAGCTTTCATCAGCACCCCTTTAAATTGGTAGTAACTCAACCCTGAGGCCTCTCTGTGGATCAGGAATCGCCCTGCCACTTTGGGTCGTTCTGCCAATAAAGGTTAGTGATGCACACCGGGCAGTTTGGGGAATCATTGATGCAGCAAATGTTAATGACCCTTTTGACCCCTGTTTTTGATTGTTGTATTCCTACGTTGTCGCTGACCCTTTTTACCCTGGTTTCCATGATGCCTAACCCGTTGTTTGTTCTGGTACTGGAAGCTATTAGCTATCCCACTCTAAAGGCCCCAAAGTATGTGAGAAAAAACACTGTTTTAAATAATAATGCCTCATATTGGTGCGGGCATATGTCATCTAATAGGCTTGCTATTTGAACTAGTTTCTCAAAATCTAGCGGGCGGCGAGTATCAACCTGCGGCCCTTCCATCTTGCCCCAACCCTTCATTGCATATGAAATTAACGCGCTTTGCGTGGGGTCTGAGTCACCCCGTAATTTTGAAAAATAAGATCTTGCACCAAATGTCTTTTTGCCCGCTCTTATTTGAAACCCTGGTTGTGAACCCACTTTAAAAATATTTCTATACATTTTATTGTTATTAACTCTACATGGTTTAGACATGTTGCCCTAAAAACTGTTTGCCAGCACTTACTGTACTGGGCTGTGGTGCTGCTAGCCAATGCCTTCTCCGCCATCTCTAGTAGGAACCCTGTAGCAGGGCAGGGTTCGTGTTGTCTGTGGGCAGCATGCTGCTGGCACCCGTTTTTGAGGTGCCTGTTTGTTTCTGTGCATCCCGGCCCCTGCCCTCAGGCGCAGGCGTTGACGCAACTCTTTCTAGCTTCCCATTATTGCCCAGCAATCTGCTGGGATTGGCGTCCTGTTTTCCCGGGCGTGTGGCTCTAGCTCCCGGAATCTTGTCCACTGCAAGCGAGATAAAGCATCTGCAATGTTATTATCTGCTCCAGCAATGTGTTTTGCATTAACAACAATGTTCTCATGCAATGTGGCCTCCGTGATGGCACGTAGTACTCTAAGCACCAAATTGCATCTGGCAGTTCTTTTGTTTAATTCCTACTACCTTCATGTTGTCACACCATACCATGAGTTCCGTGTTTGCCAGCTGCCTTCCCACAGGCGTATGGTTAGCCAGATGGGAAATATTTCCGATAGCTTGATGTTTTTAGCCCATCCAGCTGTGTGCCATTATTCGGGCCATTGTCCGGCCACCCATTCTGTGTCTAGTATGGCCTCAAACCCCTTGCTTCCTGCTGCATCTTGGAAAGGACCCTTTTTTATGCCCCAGTGTTCAATGGTGTGCGCCAAAGTGTGGCCCTGTTGAAATTTGCGAGGAAATTCCCCCATACTTTTAGGTCTTCCTTCACTTCTTTGGTCAACCTAATGTGCAGGTGGGGTTTGGTGCATGCTCTGGTTTTAAACTCCAGGCTCCTGGAAAATACTTTACCTTGCAGAAGGATCCTGGCTGCGAATTTGAGACTGTCCGCTAGTGCTTGTAATTCCCTTACAGTGCCATTGTCCTTTGTACTTAGCTCTTGGATTTTGTCCAAAAGTTCTGCTACTTTTGGTATACGGATTCTGCACAGGCCGTCTGCTGTGTCTTTCTCTATCCCCAGAAACATCATGTTTGTGGATGGTTTAGTTGTCCTCTCCACTGCCAATGAGATGACCCCTAGTGCGGCCATGTTTTGCAACTCTGTTAGAGCCCTACTGCAGTCCTCTGACTCTGCTGGCCCCTTCACCATGAAATCCTCCAGGTAGTGCACTACTCTGACCCCTGGTACTTGTTTCTGAAATGCCCCTTGGAAGAACAAGCTGAATTGCTCAAACAGGGCGCATGATACTGCGCACCCCATGGGAAGGCATCTGTCTACATAGAACTTATTTTCAAACCTAAACCCTAGACATTGCTGAGAACTTGAGTGTACCGGGAGTATCCTAAATGCGGATTCAATGTCCAGTTTAGCCATAAGGGCTTTCCTGCCACAGTCTTGTATTAGTCTTAAGGCCTCCTGAAAATCTGTGTAAATGACCGCAGATTCCGTGTGTGGGATGCCGTCATTGAGAGAGCGCCCCCCTAGGGTATGACAGATGGTGTATTAGCCTCATCTTCCAAGGTTCTTTTTTCGGCACTAGGCGTAGTGGTGACGCTAGGTAGTTTGAGAATGGCATTGTATTCCATGGGCCTGTAATCCTGACCAGGCATAGTTCTTTCTTTATTTGAACACTCACCATTTCTGGGTTGTCCCTGGCTGAGACAACATTTTTGGGGATTTTATGGGACCCTACTTCGTTAAAGGGGATAATGAAACCTTCTTTGAAACCCTGTTTGATTGCTGAACTGATTTCTTTGTCAGGATAAATCATAAGGGCTTTGTTAACATTTTTTGGGCTTGATGGGGGTTCTGCCCGGTTTCTGAACTGGTGGCAGTGTTTCCCTATCACTCTTCTTTTTGGTGTTTTGACAGGCAATCTGGTGCAGTTGCTTGCCGGGTGTTCCCCGTTGCAATTGGAGGAGCTGTGCTTATACCAGCACTCCTTGCCCGATGTGCACTGATTTTTTTTCTCCATAATTCCGGCATGGAATCTTGGATTTTGTAGTGTGGTTTCTGCTCTGTCCGCGGGTATTTGCCCTAGCCGCCCATGGCTGGTTCTTTCGAAAGGGCTGCTCGCCCCTTCTTTGTTTCTCATTCTCAAAACTTCTGTTTCCCCATTGTGAGTTTTTATTATATTTCCCTGCTGCTTGAGCAACCTCCCCTCTAATGGGGGCTCGGCGTTCAATATGTATAGATCATTCTGTACTGCGTCCCATTCTATGGCTGGCCTCTCTGACATACTCCTTCTAAATCTAATATCGTATGCTAGCCATCCCTTTCCTTTGTGGGCGAGTTTACCTCTCTTATTCTGTCCATATATGCCCAAGTTTTACCCCATCCCCGGGGCTTTTTACCAAGTATATTGTTGCTCAAATAGCAAAAGATTTCAACCAGTTGCCCCAGTTCAGCTCTACGTGGGCGTTCCTGGCTATGGCCTTGTCTTAAAAAAATTTCAATTAATTATTTTATCTACATGGCCTCTTTTTAATCGTTATATCAATGTTCCATGCCAGGGATTTTTTGTACCTGTTAAGTATTTCAGTTTCAAAGGATCTCAATTTCAACTCAAGTTGTGCACTGCTGAATATCAAAATATCTGACGTGCTGCGGTGTTTATGCTTATTAGCCCTGTGGCGTTTGGTGTGGGCATTGCCCATGTTTTCAGAGGCCCTGCCGGGTCTGACCCTGTTGGCGCAGCCATTGGTGTTGGTCACCCTATGGGTGCGGTCACTGAAGTTGCTGGTACTAAATGTGTCTCCAATGGTGTTGGTGGTACTGTGGATGCAGTTAGTGGTTAAGCGAGTTAGTGTGCTCCTGTGACTTTCGATTGGGTGCCATGCTTCTTCCTGTTTAGAATATAAACAAACAAACTTTACATTTTGAGGCAAACTACTAATGGGTGTCCCCCATGCCAATAGACATAAATATCTGCTTTGATGTTACCCGTGCTGGGTAACTGCTGTGCTGTGCCCCGTACAAGGGTACTGTCAGATGCAGGTTGCCTTAACTTGGAGTGTCTCACTTCTTAAAACTTTCTATGTAGTGCACCTTAATTTATCTGTTTGCATGTTCAACGAAATTGTATTATAGTTCAATCTCGAATTCTTCATGAAATGCCCATTAAATTGTGTTTGCATGTTAAAACGAAATTGCCCCTTCCTAGCAAAAAACAGTTTGTCAACATATTGAAATCTACCCACTATGTTTGTTCCTGTATTCATGCACCTTTCGTGATGTTGCTCCCCAAAAAGAGGCCTGGATTGCGTAATAACCCAGCTTGCTGCTTAAAACATTCTTCCTGTGCGGCCCCTTTATGTTTGTAACAGTTTTCGATATTCACCTTTAAATAACTTGTTTGGCCCTTGAAATACACATTGTTATACACCTTTCAGCTGTTCCGTAGCGTAAAACTGAAAAAGAAGGCTTGTCGCTGTGAGGCGCTCTTCTGAGCTGAAATGCCTGCTGTTGATATTTGTGTCCGTAACTATCAGTTTAGTTCGAGTCACACACCATTCTACCAGCCTGTTAGACACTTCTCCCAGCCTGTTATATTCTGTCCACCTCGAGCATTTGTTCACTGAAAGCTAAATGTATTATTGCTGTGCCCCGTGCCTTAAAACCGCCACACGCTGCTCCGTGTTGGCTTGCTTCCAAATCACAGTGTTACACTTATGCTCCGCACGGGACCCGTTCTGACTTCCTGTTAACAGGCAACAATGGCGCAGGGGCTGACTTACTTGCAAGTTGCACGCCGCCTGCGCTGGGTTGATTTCTTTTGTTGTTTTCTCTGCATGCAAGCTCCGCTCTAAACAGCACACCGCTGCACCGGCTAAAATGCAAGCTGTCCTCCGTTGCCGCCTCTGCTTGCACAGGTCCTCCGGACCACAGAAAAACGTTTCCCCTTCTGCAACCTGGATATTATTTACAGCCGCTTGCTTCCAAATAATGACAAACGAACAGGACAATGTTTGTGCGATTGAAGCAGGATACGCCGCACACACAGCAAACTCTGGAGAGAGAGGGAGTTGAAGGAAGGAAACACAAAGATGCTGAGTACACAGCAAACCTTGTGAAAGAAAAAGAGCATGAATACGCTGAGTACACAGCGAACTTCCTTTAGGGTGTTTGGGTCCCCGTGCAGGGTCCACAAACAGTTTGTGATTTTGCTGAGCTGCAAGCAGCTCATTATATAGGCCCAGGGAAGCCCCTGGGTCTTTGAAGTACCTCCTTGGGGGCTGTGAACCAGCCCCCAGGCCAGCCTTGCGGCTGACAGTCTAAGCCCCCCCACCCCCCCGTGGGAGGGGGGGTCTCTTTGTATTTCGCTGCCTGGGTGTTCTGCTGCCCCTGGGTGCAAGGCACCCATTTGTCTTGTAGAAGGGTATTTTTATGACCTCACCCCTCCTGCGCTTTGATGCGCCAGATCTGCTGTCTCCCTTATCAGTTTGAAGGAGAGGGGAGCCGGCCCTGTGGGAGGGCTGCTCCCCCTATCCTGAGTCTTCCGCCATGAGACAACAGTTACCCAGCCTCGCCTGGGGAGGCCCGGCGGCGTTGCCCAGAAGGAACACTGTGACCTGAGCGTATCTGGACTCTGTGGTGGCAGACCGAGCTTCTCGTTTGCCCGGATCCTATCCACCCCGGGAAGAGGTACATTTGGGCAAGCACAGGACAATGGTTGTCTGAAAGTCATGGAACTGAAGAACAGGATGGATGGCATGGGGCTGGAAAGAATCTGCCAGCAGGCACAGAAGTGCTCACCAGACAATGTACATACGGGTCACACACACAGACTTGGGAGCCCACGCTGGGGGGGCACACTGTGAGCAAAGAAGGGCCATTTCCAATTACTGGCCAAAGTACCCAAAAGTACAGAGTTAAGATGGTACTGCACACATGTTTGTTGGGAAATACCCATAATACCCATTTGGTTTTATTAGTATTATGTTTAATAAAAAGCCACAGCCTTTTTATTAACACAAATCAAGTTTCAGCGGATTGGTTTTATGCATATACTGTATGGTTATATGACCCATAGGGCTAGCGGTTCCACAGTTTATGACTTCGCGTTTCATCACTGTGGGCGCAGAGCAGGGATCTGCATTCAGTTGGTCTGCTTTCTGCCCTTGGCGCGGCTGGCATGCTGCAGAGTACCGGGAGATGCACAGTGCGCTGTACTGTCCCTCCCAAGCCGGCCGGAGTGACAGGCTTTGTCCTTCCCACCCGGCGGGTTTCTTTGTCCCTACTAAAAAGCAGGGCGATACGTTGTGGAGGTTGGTGCCTTTGGACCGGGCCGGCACACATCTGACAGTCTTTACAATGAAGGTCCTGTGGGCTCCATCGCTCCACTCGGCTCCTATTGGACACTGTACAGTGCTGACATATCTGTGATTGTCTACGGTTTCAGAACACAATGGGGCCGTTATTTCTGCCTTAAAGCCACCCCTTAACAGTAATGGTTTGTTATTGTGAATGTTTTGTTTATCATGCCATTGTTTGTAGCCAAGTGGAGTCTGCAGCCTTTCTTCCAGGATAGAGGGAGGTGACTGGTCCCTGCTCCGCGTGGTTATAGCATCCCAGACTTGCTTGCACAGAACGCATTCTTCTCAATGTATTTGCAGCCAGGTATGAGGTTAGAAAAACTGCTCCGCGAATGGTTTGATTTGATGATTCACCAAAATAAAATGGCAAGTACACGTATTGTGCATCGTGTTGTAATAGGAGGCCCTTCCAGCGTGTATACTGCAACAGGCGGCGTCTGTAGTTTTAGACGCGCCTTATTGTGTTTTTTTTAATACAACCACACATCTGTTTGAGCATGTGCCTTATTTTAAGCATGGTATTGAACATCAGTAAATCCATTAATGCGTGAGTCCTGCACAGCTGGTTGGATTGACTGCAGGCGCCTAGTTGTGAAAATGGCACAGGGTACTTGTAGTCCCAAATGTACAGAGTCCGGGATCGGTAAAGTTTCTAGGTCTGAAACCTCCTCTCTTATGACGTGCACTTGGCCTGATGTCCAACTAACCTCGGACACCTTTCACAGGACCAGCTTTCCTCTCCTCTAACTCCTCAATGAGAGTCACTCAAAAGTATGCATGCTTTGCAAAATGTTAGCCAGTTTGTTTGCATGGTGCAATTGACTGAATCATTGGCCCCTTATGATGTATTGGAGGTGGTCTGTCCTGGGCCAAACTGTACATTTTCCGCATCTCAATATAATGTATGCCCACTAGTGCTGCAAGGCCTGCACCCAAGAGTCTAATCCATTCAGTGTTTTGAAGGTCTCCCCACCGCATGCATTTTTTTTAATATGGTGATGGGAACTATTGTGGCAGTCGATGGCTATTCTGACAACCTGATGAGGTTGATGTTCTTGAGGACCGGACCTGGAGACCCCCCTGGCCTCTCCTTTGAGCGCATTTCATTTTAATACTGCCGTCAAGTCTGTGTCGTATACAAATGGACAGATATCGTCTGCAATTCCCTTCATATTGTAGCAGAAACGGAGGCCACCACAGCACCCAGCCAACTTTAAATTTCTCAAGCCTCCCATTTGTATAGGCACTGCATGGATGCATTTCACAATATACTTTCTGTGTCTTGAAAATAACTATAGTTGAGCCGTGCTCCTGTCCCATACAACACTAGTTAGTTGTGCCGTCCTTGTGTGCTTATTGAAAGGCGAACACATATTGGCAATCTTAATGGTTTCCTTGCATTCCCATCGTCTTTCTTCCAGGACGTGCGGAGCAAACATATTACCGTAAGTAGCTCTCACTGGTGTAGAGCTGGCGGGTTGTCCGAAGTAGTTGTTTTGGTTGCACTGGTGTGTACGGTTCTGTGGTCCACGCAGCTTGGTCTGTGCGATCTGAAAGGATCTGTTTAAAGCGTGGCATGATGGAGAAGGTGATTGACCAGCGGGCAAGGCCTTGCTCTATAGGGGAAGAATAGACCGAAGATGGCGGTGCCGCTAGAGTCCAGTGGAATAACCCGAGCAGCAGGTGTAAAAGCGTCCAGGCAGAGCTCCGGCGCCGAGCCTCGGAACTCTGCTCCTTCAGTAATCTCTCTGCCCGCAGGCTGCCTGTTGCTGGGATTAGAATGCCAATCGCGGACACACGCAGTTCCACAGCAAAGGACGCCAGTCCAGGACCAGGGATCCGGGCACCAGCCCTTCTGCCCTCATCGCCGACCTTTAGGGGTTCACCCGGGTACACGTGCGCTAAGGAGTGCTACCAACGAGGGGGAAAGGGGAACTTAACTATTGTTTTGCCCTATGATGGCCACCTGCCAAATTCCTGCCTTCCTGTCCAGCTATGTTTGCATTTTCTCGTATAATTGCGTTGTTCTGGTGTATTGCCTCGTGTCTGGAGGTTGCATTTCCGGTGGGCTGCTAGTGACGCTCGCCGTACCACTGCATTATCTGCTCCGAGCAGGCCGTGGCAGAAGACTCGTTACACCCCGCAGAAGAGTTCCAGGAAAAGAAGCTCAGCCTCGAGTTGGTGCCTTCTGTCCACTGCAGTGGTCCAAGTTATGCTACGTTTTCCAAAACCTATACGGCGCCCATCACCACCTATTACTGCCAGCCACACACAAGTCTACCCTTAGTCCTAGACCAAGGCTTACTTACAATGTTTCCGAACAAAATTATGCAAATCTGCACAATATTCCTGAATGATTGGAACAGCGGCCAGCACCTTACAAGGTAGCACGTTTTTTCAGAAGCTGGGGACAGCCGTCCTCTCTGCCCTGGAGGAGGTCCAGCATGGCAACCAACAGACCCAGTGCCTTTACTCGCGACAAGGTAGAGCCTGAGCAGGCTTGTCTCTGACAGAGGAGGGCGAGGCAGTTATGGGGTGCGGTCCCAGGGCCGCCCTCCCTGGCGCAGACGGCCACTCCCAGCCAGCGCCTGGTGGCTAGGTCCACTCTGTAACGTCCTGTTTCACCAGCCAGACTACACAACATTGATGCTGTTCCTGTAACCGCTGTCTCGTGTTGGTGGGACCGTCTGAAAACATGGGCCATCTAAGTCCCTCATAACGGCTCTTGCCCACCCTCCTAAGCAATGTTGCTTTGCTTTTCTTTTGTATGTTTTTTTCAGTGATGGGTTTGAGGGTTTCCCAGAAAATAATGCACTCTGACTACCAGTCATGGCTTACGCCTGCGCCCCTGAGGTTGTGAAATAAATAGCATAGCTTTCTTCTGGTGAGGCCCATCAGATGTTCTTCTTGGGTTGGGATGAGCTGTTAGAGAGCATATGGGAAGCAGACTCCATCAATTTGGGGTTTCTAATTCCACCCCAGTATCACCGAGTGAGGAGTTAAGTACAGGCACGGAACATACTATCACTGGGCTGTCTGTACACTCCTTTTTTTATTACAGCATTCCACAGACTCCCTGAGACGTGGGTGTCTGTGTAGTTCCCCTTTCTTTGAAAACAAAAACCACTACCCCTATTTACAGCTCGTGCTGCTACTTTGGCTGCAGGCCGCTATTGTATGTGACATCTAACTCCTTAACTTTGAATGATGCACTTAACATTGGACAGGGAGGTTCCTAGCCTGTAAATAATGTATGGAGTTTGTGAGCATAAAGCGTGCTGATTTCAGTTCATTTCAGCCTTGTGGAATGCATATATAATCGCAATAATGATACTGTTGGTGATGTAGCAAGGCTCAAAATTAGCAGTAGCCGTTGGCTAGTGATAATTGACTCTTGGCGAGTAAGAAATGGTATGCTGTGTATATTTGTAGCATTGGGGTGGCAAGTGACTCTTTTATGTCTTGCTGGAAGCTCTGAACTTGCCATTTTTGTACCCCTGTATTTATATAGTGCTTCATACCAGACTCTTCCAGTTTCTAAGTGCTGTAATAATTAATGTCACCATTACTTAAAAGGTTGCCTTGTTTCACTTTTGGGCGCTCCTTCTCGCTCTCCCGATCACAGGGCCCTTTACTCTGGCAATATGTTTGCAGCGCTGCTGTTCAATATACCTGTGATACTGTCTAACATCACATTATTATATACCCTTTTTTGTTTTCTGTTCATCACTTTTATCTGTTTTATGCCCTATTATACCAAATGTATCTGGGACCGTGCTTGTGAAAATCTGACTCGTGCCCTCCTTTATCACGGTTTTGTGTCGGTCTTGCACGAATGATCGCTTTTAATGAGCATTGCACAGCATACTAAATGGCACTAGTGTTCTAAACAGGCGCGTGAGGGCTTTTTAGCTTTAATAGTTTATATTTCTTTACCATTGCTTCGTGTTATCTTCACCTTGCTCAGTTAAAATTAATGTATTCTGAAGTGACATTCTTCAAAAAATGGAATTATTTAAGATTAGCTGTCCAATAATACTGTTTCTATGCAATAATAATACGTATGTTTTAAAAAACACTGTGCTGGGTGGTGGTTTCCCAGTTGCAGGGTTCTGCTCCCACGCTGTTACACCCCAGATTCTGTATTTCACTGGACTCCACACGCCATAGTGTAAGGATAAATGGTATGGCAACTTGCTATACATTCACAAGAAACTAACCCAGAAAACCTTTATCTGATAGCCTTGTTAAGAGCTGTGAAGAATCATGGGATCACATCACTTATCCCCATGGGAGAGCCCTTGACTGTGAGGCTAGGGAGGTGAGGCTTCAACCTGATATTCCCCCTAGGGGTGGTAAAAAGTGGAAGGACCTCACAGGGAGGGTCTTCGGTCATGGGGCTGGTCACTCCCGTTCCATGGTGGAACTCCCTAACCCTCTTACCTTTGAGTCCCCAAATTCTATGCGATCTGAAGGAACACCTTCTGACCGTACAACTGACCCTTCTTTCGGTTTTCCTGTAAGATCTTATTTTTTGCGTTATGGAAATATTGTGAATAAAAAGATTACAGGAGTCATGCGGACCACTCCTTCACGTGGCAGCAAACGTACTGGGAAGAGGAGGCCCAGAGGAAGCCTAAAGAATACATTACCAAAACAAACCAAGGACTATCCTACTATGCTGGGGAGGACCCAGCTTGGAAATGGAAAAAATTAAAAACCGAGGGACTTACAGAAAACGGTCTCAGTGGTGAAACCTGGCTGACCTGGGAAACTCAAACCTGGGAAAGAGGAAGCATTGCCGAGAAGCCTGCACTGAGCTGAGAGGACGCCGGAGAGCAGGCAGTGGAGTCCAGAGGGGACCCATCCGGGGAAGAAGCTTTGAGGAAGATAAAGATGGCGTAACCTATGCAAGGTGGACCGTTCGGTCTATTAACGACGCTGACACTGAAAGACTCAACAACTGCATGCAGAGTCGCCCAGACATAGCAGGAACTGCAGTGAGCAACACAGTATCACAGAGCGGACCACGAGTACCTGAAAGCAGCAAGAGGGTGCGGTCTGTGCTCAGAGGAAGGGAGACAACCTCACACCCCAGGAAGAACAAGTAAGCTGCCTGGAGAAAACGGAAAGGTAACAGGAGCTATAGACAACCAGCAGGGGCTTGGTTTAAAATAAATAACCAAAGAGTGCATCAGGAATAATCTCCCTCGTCACAGTGGTTGGTCAAGTGCCAGAATGACGCTGTCAGGGAAAAGTGCATCAGGAGTAATCTCCATTGTCACTGTGGTTGGTGGAAGAGTACCAAGAGTAACAATTGCCAGTGAGAAGTGCATCGGGAGTGATCTCACTTGTCTCAGTAATTGTTGTAAAGATAACCAAAACCTCGGGAGTAATCTTCCTCGTCTCATGGAATGTGGCAAAGTTAACCAAAGTGAAGTAAACCTCAGGTGTGATCTCCCTCGTCCCAGTACCTCTTACAAAGTTTGTCGAAGTGTCCTTGAACCACAGAAACTAGAAGGTTCTGGAACATTTAAACTAATTCTGGAGAGAAGTTCAAGGGTTAATAAGAACTGTTAGCAGACATCCAAGGGATCCAGGAGAGGCATTCTCCTCGTTCCATCACAGTTTGTTAACTCGGATGTCGGAGCAAAAGATTGGCAAAAAATAGTAAAAAAAAGTTAATCGGTGGATCAGGAGATGGGAGATATTATCCCGATACTTTACATTCTTGTGGAACATGAACTCTTAGTTAACACTTTGAGACTACAACCACTAGGGTTGGTATTGGTTAACCAGGAAGAAGGCAGTCCTTCTCCTGATGTTCTTTGTGTTGTTTTTGTGCATAGTGGTAGGGCTAGAGTTAGATAGTTTTAGACAGAGGGCAAGACATTTCATTTGGAGAACCACCCTGACGACGAGCACCCAAGAATGGGGAGAGTTAGGCCTGTTTGATTATCATTTAATAAGGAAGTGTTTTCATTATGCCACCCCTTTGTCTGACTCCTTCTTCCAGCACGTCACAGTGCTTGTCCAAACCTTCTAAATTGGGTTAACGCTAACTCTTTGCTAACATTATCTCAAACTGGTTTTATTAAATCGTCTTCCACCCTGAATGCCTGCAAGGCCTTGTGGTTGATTGCTGGCAGAGCTGTGGACTTGAAGGTGGGTGTCTCTTTATTGTGGGCTGTGAGCATTGTTACTACTACTTTTGACTGACTGAGCATGCAATGATTTGTTGTTTGGGAATAGTATGCTGGCTCGGAAAGTTGACTCAACTCCGATACTTCAATGAAGGTGACAGTGGGTGCTAGATTTGAGCTCTCTGGGAAAATATTGACCTGGAATGTTTTGAAATGGGGAGCCATTTTTCAGCGGCCTTCGATTCAATCTATATTTCTCTGAAATTCCAAATGCTTTTTAAGTCGGATTGACAACTTCCCTCCCCACTTAAGTTCACCCCCAACTCCTCAGGTAGGGAAATCATTGATTATACTGTCTAAGACTTTGATTGCTCTACAACCCTCGTCTGCAGTGCTAAATGTTTACTGTTGGAAAGCAATTCTGAAAATCAACTCTAAAACTAAAATAATATCATTTCAGGAATCCAGTGTCAAACCATGAAGAGGACAAGGGTGTTTATTTGATCCTTGTCTCTGCATGTGTAGATAAGGCAGCTAGTCCAGGGGCAGGTCTACTTGGGCTTAACATGGCGGGTTTGCATGATTTCTCTACACAGCTGTAAGGGCTGAACCCAAGCCCAGCTACTGAAGCGCACAAACCGAAGTCATGCTGCTGGGTCTCTGACTTGGTTTCTCCTGCTTGGATGCTGCAAGGTGTAGTAATCTGCTTTCAGGTTAGGTGGGTGTGTGACATCACCTACTTGGAATGTTTATGTAGAATGTTGGTGTGAAGGTTCTGTGAGTGACGGTTGAGAGTGAGAAGAGTGAGCTGAGAAGATGGGTGTGGGGGTGAGCCCGGTGTTTCCCTTGTCATCTTGTGTCCCCTACCATCCCTGTGTCTTGAGGAAGAGTACTGGGCATGGACAATAAAGGAACCTGTAACTTACCTGAAGTACTGGAGGTCCACTTTGTTACACTGGCGACGAGGATGGGATGGTAGGTGGACTGCCTTTCGCATGGTGCTGCTGGGGGGGGGTGCAGCACTCCTGGGACACCGCCCCCGTGTGGTCCCCCCACACCCAGGCGGGCCTGTATCCTTTTGGCCAGAGAGAGTATCAAGTTTGCTGCCTTCAGTGAGGTCTGTGCCAAGAACGCCTCATTTGTTGGAAGGGCAGCTATTACTTGTGTTGCCATTCTAAGTGCAAGTGGCTGTTTGTCCTGGAGGTGCGAATCTAGGAGCCCTTGCATTTCAGGCGCTCCTTGGTCCAGGAAGTAGGAGCGTCTCCTGAGGTGCACCAAAGTGTTTTGCGCTGACCTGCGGAGGAGGGGGCTGCGTTCGGCAGCGTGGCGCAGAAGAGTATTTCCCCACAGCTGGCTTTCCCCTATCCCGAGTTGCGATCATGGAGGGGCGGTCCCTTCTCTCGACCCCTCCATGGGAGGCTGTGGAACGGCCCCTCCCGAATGGCATCGGGTGAAGAGAACTTCATGTGCACAGATGGACAGGTCTTTCGGAGGAGACTTGTGCTCAGCTGCCGCTTTAACGAGGTGTGCGCGTTGCTCCTATTGCGGTCCATGCGCCCTGGCATCAAGAAGGAAAAAGAGTGCACTCCAGCGGTATGGATTAAATCCGTTACTCCGGTTTTCCTGGCTGTTAGTAGTTGGTCACCGCGACATGAGCCTGGGTAAGGGAGCGTACGTTACCAGGTGTTGTTGCTGGGACGGCGACTTCATGTTTTCTAATTACGTCACAGCTGGGGGAGGTTTCCCAATCCGTCACGTGTGCAGAGAACGTTGCCTTCCTGCATTCCAAGCCTCGCTCACAGCTCGTTGGGAAAGGAAAATACGTGCCTGAGAGGGAGAGCGGAGAAGCGTTTCACTGGCGGTGAATGTTTTCATTTGGTTTACAAACTGATTCTGGAAATGTGCCGGGAGGTGATGAATTTATGACTTTTTCCCGTTTTTTTTTTTTTTTGGGAAATTTCGGAACTTGCAGTGTGGATTATCTTTAATGAGGGAATGCCTGTCAGGGCATTTCGTTTCTTCCGTGTGTTCCTGAGCGTGTTTCCGGATAGAAACTCTGTAGCCTGGTTTCATAAAGTGCGGGCCTTGGAACAAGTTCCGGATTAATGAATTGCCGAATTTTGGGGTCAGGTTAGTGTGGGGCCGCGTGCCTGTGTTTGAGTGTTGTATCTGTTGTGGCCCATTTGTTTAGAGATATAAGTGCCTTTGATTAGTCTCAAGGCGGGGATTTCCCTCACTTAGGTGTAGGTGGCCGTTGTTTGTTTCCTGTGGTGTCACTGTGTTGTGGCCCTGTGGGGAATCTGTACCCTAGCATAGGGGGCTCGGGGTGGTCCCTTTTTGCAATAGATTGGGGTGCGTTCTTACTTATGAAGTAAAGTGTGGGGTCTAGAATTTTCATGGACTTGAGGGTGGTGGTCCACGTGTCAACTTTCATTGGGAACTCTGATTTGGAAGCAACAGTGACATTGTTTTTTGTGCACACGTTTTTGTGCCAGTTTTGCATCTGAGGAACTTGCATGGTGTCATCATTCAATCTATTAACTTGTATTGTGCAATCTTTTCAACATGTAATGTTCAAGCTTTTCAACCTTGAAATGTGTTTTTATGATGCCTGCATTTATACCTCTTTTCCATTATGCAATGTTATCGATATTTCATGTTGTGTATGCTTAATGCTATCAGTGTTTGCTCTGTGAGTGCAGTGGATGGGTGCATGTAAGTGGTCTTGTGCACATGTGGTCATGTTGTTTTGAACTACAATTGTTTAGTGCCTGGCATTAGTTGTGCTAGGGTTGGTCACTATGTTTGCGTGTGTTGTTGATCTCTTGACTTTTGGTTGCATCTACCTGTGTGGTTTCAGGTTAGGTGTCTTGGATTGAGGTGATTATGGTCTTTGGTGCCTGGTGTCCAGAGTGGGTCACTTTAGATGTTCTTGGGTGCCTGGTCTTTCCAGGGTAGGTCACTTTAGTTTTAGTATCTCCCTCATTACTGTGGTGATTAGTGCCTGATAGTTCAGGTTTGGTCACTTTGGCCTGTATGTTGTGGTCATTAGTGCCTGAGCTTAAATCAGGGTAAGTCACTTTTGGCGGAGTCTTATTCTCAGGGCAGTTGTTCGCTGTAGTGATTCATAGCGTTGTTATCTTCTGTTTTGGTCGCTATGCCTGAGTTGAGTGGCGTTTTTCTTACTGTCCATAGTGTTATCCTATTGGACGAGGTGGTGTTCAATTTTGCTTTGCCAGTGTGCCTCCTGATTCCGAGTCTGTTATGTCAGGTTGTCTCCTGGTGTGTTCGAAATGGATTTGGTGGATAGAGGGAATGGCCAACGGTTTTGTGCAGAGTAGCAGCATGGTGTTGTGATTCTTCCTCATACTGTTGTCAAAGTTGTTTAAGTGGTCCCTCGGTTTGTTGGGCATTTGTTGTTGCTTCCTTTGGGGGCAGTTGGTTAGCGCTTGGAGGGGCAGCTCTGAGACTTTGGGGTGGCAGACCGAAGTGGAAGGTGATTTGTGCTAAGGTGGGTAGGTTGGTTAGGTTTTAGTTGTGTTAGTGTTCGCTAACAATAGTTTTGGCTAGGGGTGGCAGCCCTAGGTCCTGAGGGGCAGCTCGGGACAGGCGTAAGTGCTCTGTTTTTTATTTTTGTGGCCTCGAGGTGTGACCGAGGGAGTGGTGTTGTCTTGTTTTGGTTGCATGCCGTTGGAAATCTTTTCCTTCTTGGTCCGTTGGTGTCCAGTTAATGCTGCCCTTTTGTTGGATTTCCGTTTTGGTTTTGCCAGAGGTTCTGCACATAGGCGGCCGCTGTGTTGTGGAATTTCTGGTAGCGTGGTGTCTTGGGGTGTTAAGGTCCCGTGCTGGTCACACTTCCTTGTCATTCCTTTTTGTCTTCCCTGGGAAGCGTTGGTGTAGCAGTTGGCTTTTGTGTTTCTAAGGGGGGGGAGAAGTGTAGTAATCTGCTTTCAGGTTAGGTGGGTGTGTGACATCACCTACTTGGAATGTTTATGTAGAATGTTCGGTTGGGAGTGAGAGTGAGAAGAGTGAGCTGAGAAGATGGGTGTGGGGGAGAGCCCGGTGTTTCCCTTGTCATCTTGTGTCCCCTACTATCCCTGTGTCTTGAGGAAGAGTACTGGACATGGACAATAAAGGAACCTGTAACTTACCTGAAGTACTGGAGGTCCACTTTGTTACACAAGGCATGGTTCGAGGATGTGTATAGTGCTGATTTTTAGGGGTAAGGGAGTCTCCCCTTCTTCTGTTAACATGATGGGGTATTGCTCTGCTCACAGCTGTGAATCTAAAATTTCGCGCATTAGTTATGAAGAATGGTTTACCGCCCTTGAAAGGCAAGTATCTGTTAGTGCTCTTATCTTCTTGGTTTGAATGAATTTGGAGGTCACTGTGAGAAAGGGAATTTGGTCCCGCTACATAGTAGATAACGTGCATCGCCTTGCAGAACTGTTGTGCATTTGCTGCTGGCATTCCCTGCGGTATGAAAGGAAAGCGACCAGTGGATCTGTCCAGGTCAGATGAATGTGCGTCATACACCTGAGCATTCCATGTATGATTATCAAACCCGAGCCACTGCGCTCTGAGGAGGCACTTTTTCTGTATTTTCATTTACAGAAACTAATTATTTCCCGTTTTATACGATGAAAGGATGTGGATTTTGTTCTTTTTTTTTTCTTTTCTTTTCTTCTTCTGGGTTAATGTCTAGTACATTTGTGCAAATTTTTTTCTTCTTTTTTGGTATTTAACTTGCTTTCTTTAAACCATTATTACGTTTGTTTTGCACAATGAGCCTTCTTAGGACAGTGTTGCATAGACAAGTGAAATAACCATCTCACGACCACGTTTGATTTAAAAAAAGGATTTCAAAACTAAGACTCTTTAGCGCCAAAGAGCGTCACGTCTGTATCTAGAACGCGGGGATCTGGCCGTCTGGGTCTGCCCTGCGCTGGACGGCTTCCCCTGCACATTACAGAGCAGATGGCCCTGCACCTGCAGTGCAAGCCTCTGGTTCCCTGGGTTCCCGGGGAAGGTTTAATGAAATCAGTGTCCGTCAGGGGCGGCTGGCCAATATCGGTTAATGTCTCCAGATTGATGCCTTGGAAGCCAGTGGAATGCCAGCGAAGCAGAATTGATTTTGTGAGCGGCGAGATCGATGGTCGGTGGGCCCCATGGAGCTGCTCGTCGTGTGAGAGAGAGAGTAGCACTCGTGCAGGAAGTGCATCGGGACAGGGCGGGGGAGACGGCACAACATCCTGCAGCTCTAGGAAGAGTGGTGTTTTTTCGAGCTGTTTAATTTCACGTGCGTTCATCCAGATATTTTGATTGAGTTCCTCCTGCGGCTGTGCGAGTTTACAAATTTAGTATTACATGTTTGATTATGATAAATGCTGTATACAGTAAAAATGTATTTCAGAAAGCCAGTTAGCTTATGGGTGATTTGCTATCAGCTTGTCCTTTCCCGAGAAAGCACGTGCAGACCTGGTGCTTACTGCTGTTATCCAAGGTCATGACAAAGCAAGGTATTGACAGTGCTCAGACGCAGGGGCGTTGCTAGGGGGGGGGCTAAGGGGGCTGTAGCCCCTGATCTTTTGGTTGTAGCCCCGGATAGAATCTCAGGAGCTACAGCCAAAAGACTAGCTAGCCCCCAGTCCCAACAGTTCCGACATCAGCTTAGCCCCGGGTCTTTTCCAGACCTAGCAACACCCCTGCTCAGACGGGGCGCTTTGTTTATATGGGAAAAGGGAAGATTTGAGTTCCCAGTGGGCGGGGCCGTTCATGCTGCACCCAGAGTAGTCTTCAGTATCTCCGATTTCGGAAATTGAGTAGAGCATGTTCAGAGTGTTGAAGACTGGCTTTTGTGGGGATTCACTGAGTAGGTCTTATTGATGGGTTGACGTAGCTATGGCTGTATAGATGAGTGTAGGCATTGCCCTGAATAAAGGGGCTCGGAGACGGAGTAGAGCAGTAGGATAACGCTGTAATACTGTATGCACCCATAGGAGTTGGCATGGATGTAGCTGGTGCCAGCCTGGAGACACTAGTCATGGCTTCCTCATCCTTACTACTGTACCAGCCAGACACTCGTTCTTGGGCCATGTTGTCAGTGGACCTCGGCCGGGGAGAGATCAACAGCTGGCAGCTGAAGGAGCAGATGTTGTATTGCATCAAGAGCAGGGTGGTCTGTGGATGTGCTTCAAGTCCATGTCCATTATCCTCATTGCCACCAGTGTGGCCTTTCTAGTCTCAGTTTTCAATTTAAGTATCAACTTTAAGGGATCAGTGTTGATTACAGCATTGTAATGCTTCACGTCTTGTTCTTTTTCAGGGCATAGCTACAATTATCTAGTTGATTTCTTTGTAGCAATCCCGAGGGACTGGTGCTGGATTGTATAGACGTCGTTTGACCAGTTCCTCAAGCGGTTTTCCCATTTCGTGTCTGAGACAACTCTTGTGCATTTGGTCCTCCCTCCTGTAGTAAGGCCACGCCCATATAACCTTCTTACATTGTCTGAGCATTGAGCTTTTCATCTATGCGATGCTACAGTATTTATAGATGTAGTGTAACAAAATGACTACTGTTCTGCATGAGTACAGGGGTGAGTAATGACTAACTCTCCTTCTCTGCTGCCTCACGCAACTACTAAACCAGCAGCGATCCCAGTAGTAAAGTGGAAACGTGCACAGCCCAACAGGTATATTTCCTTTGCTTCTTTGGGTGGTGCACGCTGAGGGCAGTTATACACTTCAGGAGGTGTTTGAGAGGGCATAGAAGTGGACCACACCCCAATAGTACTGTGGGATCAAAATAAAAGCATGTCCATCCAAAGTTCTATAAAAATAGGATACTTTAATGAAACTAGAAAGTACACACAACTAATAAAACCCCGAATGACCCACCAATGTACAGGAAAACGCAGGGAAAGCGGAGTTTGGAATAAAGGGGCACTCTAGGGTAGAAGATTGGGTAGCCAGCTAAACAGTTTCAGCAGGAAACTGTCTTAACAGGGTACGGAATGGCGTCTTCAATATCAATAGGTCCCTATAAAGCAGGCCAGATTCGTTGTTAATACCTTTTTAATTTTTTTGGGGTTTGCAGACTTTTCGGCTTAGAACCTGGAGTCTGGGTGCTTCAGCCTCAGAATGTTGTTAACGTGATCCAACGATGCTGTGCAATTCAGCAATAGCTTGTGGTTTGGAGATGCTTGGGAATGGCAGGTGGTATCAGTGCAGCAGTGCCGGGAGACTCTGGCCTCGGATGTGGAAAAGCAAAGATTTGCCTTAGTTTTCAAATGGGCTGAACTGGGTCAACACAGCATTGTGTGTACTGTAGCAGTGACAGCTTAGGGCGCTAAGAGGCTGGCAAGCAAGCAAGCAGTGTCGAGTTGGGGATGCTAGAAGGCTCATTCAGTCTCTGATGTGCATCTTTGGTGTTGAGCGGAACACAGATGTGTGAGGTGCTCTGCGTAGAAGTTGACGATGATTCTAACGGTTTTGTTGCAGCAGCTTTGACGGTGCCCATCCCGGTGTTGAAGTGCTTTAGAAATGCAGGGTGCGCCAGCGGTCACTTCAGATAAGGGTAGTTTTTATGCTGTCCTTCCGGGGAGCACCTGCAGGGGCTGCTACCTCTAGCAAGGAGGGCCCATGCTAGCAATGTTCCAGTTGCAAGCAGGCCTTGTCCAGCACTTGGTCACCCCAAGTGTTATCTTGGGATCGTTTGGGGCAGGAGCTTGCCTCTTCTTTGGAAATATTGTTCTTCACCTCAGTGGCAGAAGATATTGGAGCAGACTGCACTCCCAACCAGGTCCCAGATCAATCCTTTGCCTTTAGTAGTCCAAAGAGGACTCCTCTAAGGGGAGAGGTAGGGGTTTCCCACCACCCAAAGCCTGTTTCTTAGGAAAAAGGCTACATCAACTTGGTTCCCTTTTAGCATTCTGTATGGGGTGCAATCCTGGCTTGTGTGTTCAGAATCTTCTGCTCGGTGATGTCATACTCTCTTTATGAGAAATGGAAAGGGAGACCGGAGTTTTGAGAGCCCAAGGAAAATCCAAGATGGTGGGTGCTTCTCTAACTGTACAATTCTCTCCTGGGTTACTCTACTCCTCCCACTTCCTCTGGCTGCCTTTATCAAAGTGTCTCTGCTATTTACCACCTTGGAGTGATTTCTCTTGGCCTGATACTGACTGTCCCTTTGAAGGACTTGACCTGTTCCTGCCTGCTGGAGGCAGTGCCTGTCTTTCCTGGAAGGTGACACATCTTTCCCAGAGAAGACAATGGTTTTTGCTAAGCCCATATGGTTTGTTATGGTTTGTTTTGGATGAAACTCAGCACAGACAGTGAAAACACAGGATTCACTGACCAGGAAGGTCACAATAAAATGACTTGTACAGGAGTGTGGGAGCCCCTCTACTGAGTACGAACATGGGTCAAATACCCTGTTCTGTGTAATTTCTTCCACTTGGGAGGGTCTTCATCACGTTTTATCTCACTGCACCCTTCACGGAGGAGAAATATCCATTTGCATATCAGTCGGGTCCCGCCCACAAAGGCAGTCCAGCACCGAAATGCTAGCCAATTTCTCTGAACAAGAGTACCATCAGCAATCTCAGACACGCGTTTCAGCCTTGTTGGGCCTCGTCTGTGAGGTGAAGCTGAGCCTCTCTAAGGCACAGTGAGCAAGGGGTACACGTGTGGATTACCCCGAGTTACTTGGGTGAAACCCCAAGTTTTACAAATAAAACAAGAGTGTGGGAGCCCCTCTAGTGAGCACGAACATGGGTTAAATACCTCTTTCTATGGAATTACTTCCACTTATAAGGGTCTACAACCACATTTGAGCTCACCGCACCCCTCCTCACTGTGCTTAGAGAGGCACAGCTTCACCTCACCGATGAGGCCAGACTACGCTGAAGCACGTCTGGGTTTGCTGTTGGTACTCTTGTTCAGAGGAGAATTGCCTAGTATTTGGGTGCTGGACGGCCCAAGTGGATGGGACCAGACTGAAATGCAAATAGATATTTCGCCTCTGTGAAATGTACAGTGAGCTAGAACGTGGTTGTAGAGCCTCCTGAGTGGGCACCTTTCCATAGAACCGGTTATTTGATTGCGTTTTGTGTTTGTTCTCGGTAGAGGTGCTCACGGACCATTCATTTATTTATTCTTTTATTTTATTGATTTATTTATTTTTTGTGCACAATAAAATCACACCAATATGTTTTTGGCCAGTAAATTGTGGTGTCCCAGAGACCACCATGTCAAAACCAGACATGACTTCAATTTAGCTGTGCAATTGCCACCTGGTTCAGGGAACACGCAGTTATATAATTGAATTGGGGCTTGGGATTGCCCACAGATAAATGTTGAGCCTGGCTGCTGAACTTTTGGTTCCAACGGTTGCTGGCAGGAATGCACATGTCACTTTGTGATTGCATGGTGCAAATCCGCTACTGAGAGGTGTCGGTAGACCAGCTCAGCAAAGTCGCATGTGGGCATTATGCTTTTCTAGTCTGGAGCATTACAAAAGGAGGGTTTGATTAGTAGAATTCACTTTTGAGAAACCAAACTACCCCATCATTTTATTACTTAAAATAAAAAAAATGCTGGCTCTTCCACCCTCTCAGATGGCATTCTGTCACACAATGAGTTTTTCATAGTAATTCAAATATGGAAACACCCTGATTAACCCACCATATAAACACATGATGAACTTTCAAGAGTAAGGGGAGACTAGGGGATTTTAAAATGCTTAAGAAAAAAGTGGTATAGTTCAAAACGGTTGAATGGAATGGGGTGTAGCACAGCAGTAATTAGAGGACTTTACTCTGCTGGGGAGTAAAGCCCCACCCAGAAAACAGGCTTTTTTCAGCAATGTGTTTTGGCATGAAAATGTTGCAGAAATTGGCCCGATTTGGCATGCGTGTTTGAATTTGGATCGATCAGATGCATCAGCAGGATACATCATTTCACTTTTCCTTTAGCAAACGCCTTTGTTGTGAGTGACCTGGCTAGTAATTCTAGACAGTTTATGTGCATCTTGAGCTCCATTTGCTCCCTGTCTCCAACTCTCCGCAGCGGGCTCCCCAGCCTGCTCTGCTGGCGTCCGATTCTATCACTATGTCGGCCCGATACCCGAATAAGGCCTTCCTGTTCCAAGTGTCCATATTCTGTAGCCACCATTCTAATTCTGTCTTGGATTCTACATCTAGGGGAACGGCTTGGTGGTACTTTAGACCTTGCTGCAGGTGCCTTATCTTTAGTCGTTGAAGGGCTCAGTAATGTAGTGGTCCTGGAAATATTGCCTGAATCAACGCTGCTGATAGACCTACTACTCTCGCTATCGTCCGTAGTAAGACTACACTTTTGCTCAGGCAGCTCCTTATTTCTCTCTTTATATCTCTTATCTTTCTGGCTGGCAGTTCCAGCGTACCTGTCCTGGGGTCTATGACGAGCCCCAGGAAATCTACCCTCTTTGTTGGTACTACATCTGATTTTTCTCGATTCATTAGAACGCCTAGAGACGTTAGTAGGTCTTTCACCCAGCCTGTCTGATACTGGAGCGTCTCCCTGCTGTTCGCCATCAGCAGGATGTTGTCTAGATATATTATCATTCTTATTCCCTTCTCTCCGATTGCTGCTGTTATCGGCTTCATGAGCTTTGTGACGGCCCAATGCACTGAGGCTAGCCCAAACGGCATTGTCGCAAATTGCCAAAATCGTCCACCCCAGTCTAACACCAGGAAGGAACCATACTCCTCTTGGACTGGTATCGTAAGATAAGCGTCTTTCAGATCATTAATTGTGAGCCAGTTGCCCTGTCTCAGGGTGTCTCTGAGCTGGTGAATCCATTCCATCTTGAAATGGTGATAAGTCACCCAGTTGTGCATTTCCTGCAAGTTCATTACAGTCTCACTTTGTCTTTCCCGTGTATCAGGAACATGTTGCTTATAAATCTTGGGGTTGTAGTACACGGCTCTATCGCCTGTTTTAGTGCTAGCCTTTGCAGTTCTGCGTGTAAAGTTTTTTTCTACTTGCGCTGAGTGCATGGGCCGGGGGAGGGGGGATGTATGGGTATTTGCATACATTCTAGCTGTAGTCCTCTGACTGTCTGCAATACGCAGGCGTCGCTGGAAAGCGTGCGCCAGTTCTCCCATAAACATAATGTTCTCCCTTCCCACTGGGGGATACGGGATATGTCTCACCTGTGGGGAAGCTTTGTCCTCTTCCCTGCCCTCTGCCTCGTCTCCCTCTTGGAAGCGTCCTCTTGGGGAGAAAGAAAGCATCTTGCTGCTTGTTTTCCCAGTAGTGGGCCCTGTTGTTCTGTGGTCTTCTTGCGGCTTGGTAACGCTTGGTCGCTCAGCTGCGATACCGACTGGTCCCGGCGAAAACTCTTCCTGGAAATACTTTCCTTATTGACACCTGAGCTTTCTCCAAGGAGGAATAGGTACTTACAAACCTCCTTGTATCCTTTCCCGAAGGTCTCTTCAAAAAGTAGTCCTTGAGCTGCTTCACCTGCTTCATAAGAAGCCAGATCCCCTAGCTTGCGGTCTATTTTGAGGAGTAAGCCTCTTCTGCGCTCTGATCATATGGCACAATTAGCGTTGTCCTTTTGCACCCAGTTAGTGAGGACATCCGGGTCCACTTCGTCTCCTGTATCTTGTGATTGTTCCACTAAGTCAATGATCTTTGCTAATGGTCCCGCGATATCGAGCACCTTTTTGGCAACTCCTCCAGGACCCGTCTATCCCCTTTCTAGGGTCTATGGAGGTCTTCAACACGAAGGCCAGCATCTTTGGGTTGCGCTACTTTCCCTGGCAGCTCTGCTTTAGGGCTGTCTGCCCGCATTCGTTGTCTTGCCTCTCTTTCGAGAGCCTTACGCAATCTGTGCGTCATGCATTTTGTGACTTGGTGACGGTAACCAGACTTAGGGTTTCGGATGTCCTCTGGCTCGAACATATCCGAGATTTCCTCTTTGTCCTCTGTATTGAGTTTTCTCAACTTTTTCTTAGGTGGGGGTTGTACATCATCTTCGTCCCCCCTATTGTCCTCGTCTTGTGAGAACCGTGGGGTCTCTGTGGGCTCCTCCTCTGAGTCCTGCCCCTGATTCCCCATATTTTATTCCCCTAGGTAGGGGCTTGTGAGGCTCGGCACTCCTGACTTGCGTATAAATGCATCTCACAGTTTTATAAAAGCGTCGGTAGCCTCAGGGGCCTCTTGCTCTGCCCATCTGGTTGACCCGGGGGGTCAGAAGAGTTCTTTCTCTTCCGGGTCTTCTTATACCCCTGTGGGCCTTCTGGCCTGACCCTTGTGGACATGCTTTCTTTGGATGTGGTACTTTTCTTCTCCTGGTTCAAATATGTCTCTATGGTTGCCAGTTTTTCCTGCAGGGGTCTCACCCATTGAGCCACTGCTTCTACTAGTGAGTTCCCCAGCACTTCCTTGAAACTATAGGCTCGGTCCTCGGAACTGTTGGCCTCCTGCTCCTCCTCGCTCCATTCGAACTCAGCCATTCTTCTGTGCTGTATTTGCGCCTTAGGTACCTAGTCAGGTGTAGTGGCACGCCCACACACTCATTGTATGCTTTACTTGTGGCTGCACCACCTGCCTGCTGAGCAGGCTTCAGTAAATGCCCCTTGAGTCTAGCGGGCTTCAGTAAATGTTTCTTGCCTTGCATACAGTATCTTACAGTGTGTGTCTTGCTGTGTTAATTTGGGAGCGTTCCTCCCACTTCCGTTTATTTATCGAGGGCTCCGACACTCGAGATACATGTGACATGAAATTAGCCTCTCTACAAAGGTCGCTGTGTTGATCCGGAGCCTTAGTGCGTACAGTTAATACTGTACAACGCTTTGGTTCCGCTGTTGTCGGGCAGAGGCCCCTCCCCTCCAAAGGTGGGGTGCCTCCTCCTGCCAATGAGCTTTGCGCTCCTCTAGCGCCGTCACCGTGGGTTGAGCCGGTTTATGCGGCTCAGCCCTGCCTCCCCAAGGGTGGGGGCTATTCCTGAGTTCTTAGAGGACAACAGCGCACCCTGGGCCGCCGTTTTCTAATTCATGTAATTTAATAAAACAGGCTAACCAAATACTTTGCGCGCATATATTTATGTAAAATTAGAACGCAGATGCTATCTGCTCGTCGCTTCACGCTTTCATAATATTCACATATCTATTCACAAACAAAACGCTACACAGCTATGAAGGCATGCAATTTATCTGCTTGGAGAGCAGGAAAGAGGAGGGAGATAACAGGAAGTGGAAGGACTATGATCACGTGGTCAGGACATTGGGACTACAGCTAGCCTGGAGAAAAAAGGGAAATGTTTTTGTGGGGGGAAAAAAAAAAGAAGAAAAAAACATGTTTTCCCACTGGGAAGTTAAAAAATGTGTTTGTTGTTGAAACTGCTGGAGGCAGGAATAAATTGAAGATGAAGCATAATGCTCGCCTCCGTCTTGACATAGAATTACGTCTGCGGCCTTCCTCTTAAAACATTCAGGTAGTCCCAAGAAACACATGCGAATAGGGCTGCACAATGATGCTATTATTACTCATCTTCCAAAAGTGTAGTGTCTGTGTGGCTTGCGCTGCTGAGGCCTCTGACCGCACATATGAACACAGCAGTGCAGGTGGCAGCTAGGGGCAAATACCTGACTCTCTTACACCCTCTTTATTTTGTTGGGAGAATTTGCTTAACTTTGAGGAGTAAAACAGATGGGTATGCTGGATATCTTGAGCGTTGTAAATTCATTTTCAGAGAATAATTATTCTAAAGGGCTGTCGTAAAAATAATGAAACCCACAAAGGGGGCACATTTGATATTTTAATTTCTCCGTGATCAAGCCATTATGGGCCCGGCTTATGATCAACACCTCCCATGCAATTTCCTAGTAGAATAATGCTGGGCAAGCCAACCAGGCATGGACACTCTTCCAAGATAACGTAAACCGCACCTCCAAGGTTCAATTTGTAATCAACAGGCGGTAAAAGCCAGGCAGTCCAGGATCTTAAAGGATAGTTCCGGGACTTTTTTTTATTGTCCCTACGGTTCGGCCATGTGTTTTTAAGCATAACTCGGTAGATCGTAGAAAACTTTCCTATGGACCTTACCCGACTTTTCGTCCATTAACGCACTCGAAATCAGCCGCCATTTTCTGATAATCCTATCATTTCCCCCCATCGACCTGGCTCACCTGCTTTTGCGGCACTAAATCAAATCCCCCGCCCCTGAAACAGACTTTATCAAAACATTCATATTCCCCGCCTCTATCCGTGACGTGACTGTGCTGCGTAGGCAAACGCGCCCAGGCGTCTTCTACGCGACTCCACACAGAACCCGGAAATCAACACAGATTAGCTCACAACACAGCGCGCCACAATTCGGAATATGAAACTGTACTTTTAAATCAAACCGCAAGATTGTAAATTTGGTAAAGTACATTTATTTGACATCAAATGTTTTGAGAATATTCAGCGATTTTCATTTTTATTTGCTCACGTTCCAAAAAGTTTGTTTTGAGGCACGCGATGTTCCTTTGCTGTACACAGGGTCTTAGATCATCTCACAATGCAGCGCCACAATTCGGAATATGAAACTGTGGTTTAAAAGCAAACGGCAAGATTGTACATTTGGCAAAGTACATTTATTGGACATCAAATGTTTAGAGAATATTCAGCGATTTGCATTTTTCTTTGCTCTCGATCCAAAATAGTTCATCTTGAGGCAAGCGATGTTCGTGTGCAGTACACAGGGTGTTGGTTTACGATAAAATAAGCTCTTTGGTCGCACTGATAATCGCATGGCTGTTCCAACAACGAGGCACTAGGCCACCACAGCGGTCTGTATGTTGCATCTAGCCGTTAGTACCGTGTAAGGGCATACTTGTACTTGGCGATCGTCCCATAAAATGGTCAGGGTGGTAACGTTGTTCACGCGGAGAAGCAGCTGGCGGTTAAAAAGGCCATCCGCCGGTGTCTGGTACTCGTGACACATACAATAATGAAGGATGTACCTGTTTGAAAAACATAAAAATGAAATTAGTCTCACCATCAGATCTTTATTAAAATTATTCATTTTATATATTAGGTCAGGAAATTATTTCATAGCTAGGGCAGTGCAACTGGGTATTATACGTCAAGGGGGGGCTGTAGGATACTGAGACAGTCCCCCAGTGCAGGGGTTGACAGGGAGGCAGTGCAGGTGGAGAGTGGAAGGGCCCAGGACCGAGGTCGCAGACAGTGGACCAGTTGTAGCAGAGGAGAGGGAGAGAGAAAGCAGAAGCAAAGAGGAAGGTTTTGAGGTGCTTCCGTAAAAGGAGATGGTTCTCCTCAAGATAGTGCGCGGTACAAAACAATATGCCACATAGAACGAACAAGTACAACTTAACCCGTCTTTAAAGCTACTGTATAGTAATTAAATTGCGGTATAAACTCATCTAAAGAGTTACTTACATTATATTTGCATTTTCCATTGTGTCTGTGCGTAGGGCAGCCCCGAAATACCACTCCTTCTATGCCGACGTTATTTCTTCTAATGAACGAACATTAAATGGCTATCGTTTCTGAAATTTTTTTCATTATCGTTTCTTACGTTATTGCACCACACCCCCAAAAAGAAGTCTTTCGGGATGGTCCCGGCCTGTCAAGGTCAAATAACAATAGAACCTTATACTGAGTCGTGGGCCATTCCGGCACCCGAGCAAAAAATCAAAGCAGCTGACCTTCACTTTGAACGAGCACACATTCCTAGTTAGCTACATTCAGTGTAAGGCCATCTCACAGGACTTGAAATTTACACTCCATCTTTGCATTTTGTCTGCGTGCTTTGCAGCCCCAGAGAACCATAAATACGGAGACATTCTATATTTTTTGAAAAATGATTTATATTACTGTTTGGTTTAATTTAATGCGCAAATGAACAAGGTTGGATAGACACATTGCATGTACACTGAGCAATCACTTTTATTTACACAATACATAGCTACACATATTCAATGGGCCTGCGACATGAGGCGACTCGAGAGCAAAGTCACAGGTGACACCCGGGTGGTTCGCACTACTGCACGGTGAAGGGAGGGGCAAGGGTGGAGAGACACATTGCATGTACACTGAGCAATCACTTTTATTTACACATTACATAGATACACATAATCAATGGGCCTGCAACATGAGGAGACTCAAGAGAACAGACAATCAAATTACAATCATTTAAACCGTGATGTGTATTTCTCAATGAGCTCTGCTTTAGGTGGACATGGAACAGAGGCAATGTTGGGTGGCAATGCAGTTGTCCCCTGCACAGGTTCGTTCACAACTCCATGTATGTGCCTATCTAGGACATCAACAATAAGTCTCTCAATAAACTCATATTGCATATCCTCAAACACTGGTTTGATCACCCATTGTTTACTTCTTTTAGTGAAGGCCTTATTGTAGCGAAGCGTCCCTAAAGTTCCGGTCGTCCTACTTAGTTGACGGCCAACATTATGGTTATGTGCCAAGACCGCTAGAAGAGTCCGATTTATCATGCCCTCCATGCCAAAATGCAATCGTTTTGGCCTGTACTTTAGGCACATATTGTGGAACACCTCCAAATCTCCTGTGTGGCAGAATTCCGTGAGTCCCCTCAAATCTCTTGTTATAGTTTTATCAAATACAATCTTTTCAATGGCTTTGTGAGTGGGTGATGAAGGAATCAACCACTTCTTCTTCCGTGCCTCCTCTGTGGACAAATGGCCATGTTCACAATTGTGGAAATGTTGGTTTGTGGTCCAGCGGTGAACGTTGCTACAGTGTGGCATTACTGACCGCCATTTTTCCAGTAGAATTTCCAACGACCCTCCACATGTTTTTGAGCTCCACCAAAGATGGTTGCTGATTGACTTGGACCACTGTGAAATATCTTGCATATCTTTTTTTTTACCTGCAGCCGACATTTTTTTATTGATTGTTTTTGCAAGATGCCAAACGTCAAATTGGTGATGTATATTTTTGTACTCTTCTCTCATTGTCTTGGCAATTGAAACGTGTCTGTCCGTGGCTATCAGGTCGATCACCATTCCCCGCGATTTAAGTTCTTGCAATGATGCTACAAAGCCAACTTTCTCCATGGCCACTGAGGATGTGCTTTGTGACACCTGCACGACCACCGAACTCACAATTTTCTTACTTTCCATGTCCTGAAAGTGGTAGGTGCAGTACTTGGCTGAAAATCCTGGGCTGTCGCACTGTCCATCACCGGCTAGCCTGAACCGTTTGCCCGCGAATGTACTATCAATAGACATTTTTTCCATTCTCCAAGCTTCGCTAATGGCTGGAAATAGATAATCGGTTTGGTATTTGTAGAACTGAGTTTTCGCAATGAAATGGATTCCCACAAACTGAAAGAAAGACTCTAACTTTTTAAAACTTGAACCACTAAAAAGTGCAGCCGCTGCACAAAGTAGATTGCCTGCTGGCAGTTGTCCCAGCATGGGTTGTGCAGACCATGAGAAAGGATGATATTTTGTACAGGTGGCATGTATTTTAAGGTTAGTGCCTCGAATTGCACGAGTCACATTAATCAATGGCTCCCCACATACTTCCCCACCAACCGAATGCCCACATTTCATCCTAATAATAATATCAATCAAACAACTATCGAATACAATGAATTTGGCCTCTTTCCTTATACTGTCACTCTGCATCCCAGCTGGTTCGGCCTGTAACGTTGAGGACATGTCACTCACATGAAAGGTAGAATCTCTGATATCGTCTTCCGCTATGTTCAGTGATATTGATGGTGTTTCATTGTCGTCCACTTCATTCTCTTCCATTGCAACATCTGTTTCTTCTCCGGCGATGGGTGAATAAAACAATTTCTCCAACTTTCTCGCGGTCTTAGTTTTTGCGGGTGTGGATTCTGTGAATTGATCTCCGACTGCATCCGAACTACCAGGAGGACATTCACTATCGATGGCTGGATGTGGTATAGCTCCGTTGTCAATCACTTCATATTCTTCCCATTGGCACGATGCATCTCCAGTCTCAAGTCCCTGCCAAAAGGTTTGACAAGCAACATCTCTCGTTCGCTTCACTGTCTGTGTAGATCTAGTTCGTACACCCACTTGCAACTAGAGGACAGATTGGAAAAGGGATGTTCAGTTTAAACACAACTTACAGTATTGAACTATTAACAGTGAAAAACAACATAATATAGTGACCAGGACACTAACCTTCTTTTGCTTTCTTTTCTTTGAAACTTTCTTGCCTCGAACTTCAACATCGGGACGCTGTTGCTCCGACTCGTGTGTGCATGTCTCCACTTCCTCTTGCGCTGCAACGACTATATTTTCATGATAAGCACATCCATCACGCACTGACGCTCCATCGACTCCCTGAAACATAGAACTTTCATTAGTATGTATAATAATATTGAAAACACAAAATGTACTTGGGGACCAATACCCACGTACATCTCAATAGCAAAACACGAATGAACGCTTTGTGTAGAACACTCAAACGACAATTATTCACGCATAGTTGATCTAGTTAGATGGAACTGTCAAGATCCATACCTCGGGCTCCTCATAGACTTCCATTGATGATATTATTGAAGATGATGCTTCAGTAACTCCCTGAAACACAGTAATTGCATTAGTATGGTTTTCTATTTTGTTAAAAAGAACATAAACTTTGTGCAGGCGTCAACGGCTCATCTAAATAGGCCTGTACAAATGATCAGTTGTCTAAAATAAATAATGGATATGTAAATATGATTCGATTTGCTTGATCGTATGAAGTTTCACCACCCAGAGATCTGCATCAACTACTAGGGGTGATGTTCTTGTAGAAGAAGCTCCGTCATCTCCCTGAAACATAGTACTTGCGTTAATAAAGAAGGAAGTATAGCGGATGTAATCACGTCATATGATTTCGCTTGATCGAACTGTCAGTATCCATACCTCGAAATGCATAAGAACATCAAGGGACGATGTAACTGCGGTGCACACTTCTGCAAGCTGTTGCGCCGACCCGTAACTGCATGCTCCCCCTTCTTCTTGGACTAATGCTCCATCGACTCCCTGAAACATAGGACTTTCATTAGTAATGAACACAATATTGAAAAAAGAAGACACATAGGAGGGCGACGACAGAAGGACATATCAATGGCTAAAAACAAAAGAAACATTGTGTGTAACAATCACGCTACAAGAATGCAAGATCTGATGATCTCCATCGATGGGACTGTCCGGAAACGTACCTCGAGCATCTGAGTGACATCAACGGTTGTCGTCAATACGCTGGACTCCTCAGCATCTCCCTGAAAGACAGTACTTGCATTATTTTGGATAACAATAATTATAACTGAAAACAAAGACTAGAGGACGAGTACAAGGGTGTACCATTAGGTAAAATAATTACACGATAAATTAAAACTATTGATTTACATGCCTAAAACAAATCAGTGGCAGAATAGCCAAGTAAGATTACCCGATAGGCGCTTGAAGTGGCTGATGACTGCAATAACGACACGGATGGAGAATCTTCCGCCTTCATATTGAGTGGATACATAAATGGGGAAATTATTGTTAGCTAATGCTACACACTACCGCAAGGCCGAGAGATAAATACGTAAACTTGACTCACCAGTGGAGGGATGTGGACGAATAGAGTGGGAATAGCGGTTGAGAGCAATTTTCGCCTCGCTCGCGGTGTGTTCTTCTTTATTAGCAATGATGTGGAGTACATGTCAGAGGTAAAGTGCCTGCTGCAGATGCGGTATCGATCACCCCTCTTGTCCGCAAAGACTTCTAGGACTCTACTTTCAAGCTCAGACGGTGGATATCCGCAATATCGGACCCATTCTCTTATCTGATCTATTGTCTTAGGGAAAACATGCATTATAGTACCTTAAGATTTATTATGGGTCTTCGAAGGGCAACCGCCAATGGAACAGGCAGGCATTGTGGAAAGTTCTGAAAAGTAAAGATCAACAATTCTCTATGAATACCAATGTGTTAAAAAATTAAATGACACATAAAAGGTTCAATGCAAGGTTCGTTTTGGTTCTTGGAACTATACACGTTATTCACACGTGGATAAGTATTTGAATAACTTTAAAAAAATAGAAAAATAATTTCACTAAACTCAGAACATGTGACTAGTTCCTTGCATGTACTGTCTTGAACGAAAAGAAATTGGACGCAAAATGATTATGGTACATGGCCTTACCTTGACGAACAAACAGTTAGATGCAGGGATCAGAGTAGTTTCTTGTCGTAGAACAGGGAGCAGTTCACAGGTTGCAAACTGACGAGTTTCCTCGAAGTGGTCACGGAAGTTCAGAGACGAAGAGAAGATAACCAGCACCTTCACGGGTTGACTAGCAAAGCGCAAAGAAGTTCTCATTAGAAATATGAAGTGGGTTATAAAGAATTCGAAACAGGGGTGTGTTTGTGAATGAATGACGTGTATATGTCGTGGCATTATGCGGTTTGCAGGGGGCCGTCCAGCGTGAGGGGGGATGCTTGGCAGGAGACACGGGGTCTGGAGGTAGACATGGGAACAACAACCCATGCTCTATAGACCACTTTGAAGTGTACATGGTCTTTGGCACCTCTTGGCCTTTATCGCTCCCTGACAGCTCCACTTGCCAGCACAAGTACCCCGGTGCGAACTGCCTTTGATAGGGCGGGGGGTGGATTGGGGCGGTGGTCGTGCAGACAAGACACAGGAAGACTTGTGAATGGAGACACACTTATGTGGATTGCAGGGGGCCGTCCAGCGTGAGGGGGATGCTTGGCAGGAGACACGGGGTCTGGAGGTAGACATGGGAACAACAACCCATGCTCTATAGACCTCTTTGAAGTGTACATGGTCTTTGGCACCTCTTGGCCTTTATCGCTCCCTGACAGCTCCACTTGCCAGCACAAGTACCCCGGTGCGAACTGCCTTTGATAGGGCGGGGTGGTGGATTGGGGCGGTGGTCGTGCAGACAAGACTCGTTTGCCGCAGGGCCTCACCAAGGAGAGGCCATCTAACTGCATGTAAGAGGCAGGCTGCAGGATCTACTACATGGAAGGCAGGGGGGTGAGTTTATAAATACCTCACCCTCCCAGGAGAATATATGGGTGCAGTTCACCCTGGAGACCCTGGATGCCTAGGCTTGATGCCAACCCGCAAAATAACATATGTATGTCTGCTGCATATGGGTTCAACGGTTATGTGGATTGAAGGTGGGCGGCCAGCATGAGGGAGGATGCTGGACGGAGACATGTGGTGTGACAAGACAAGGCACAGGAAGACTATTCAATGGAGACACACTAGATTCATTTAAAAAATCAAAACAACCATTGTTAAAATATATGTTGGGTTTTATTTTAGATCTTAATTTCAATTGAACATAAATAATAAACATTACACATTGTAAAGTTCCGGTTGCAGCACATCCAGGGAAAATCCGCGGTATTGTCCACTGTTGCTGGGGAAATGTTGTCTAATGGCAAGTACCGCACAGGCAGGTATTACTCTCCGAACGCGGTGTCCGAGCCTCCCGTGAAGCCACCAAGTGAAGCAACGATAGGCCACCAGCCTGTACCACCTGTGAAAAAGAAAGATGCAAACTGTATTAAAATGACACAACTTTCTTATCACTGTCGATTCAGGTAAAAAATGTCATTCTGCTTTGAAAAAAATTCTATCTAGAAAATGCACAATATGGAACCAATTTACATGCATTCGAATGATATGTAGATGTAATTTTATTTGTGGGAGACGACCATGAAATAGTAGTGGCATCAATGACATCACAACCAGAGTATACTTACTCGTTACTCGGATTACGCGGACGAACAGTGCCGCGAAGTTCGTGCATAAGCACCATCATTATCCTCAACACGGTCCGTGAGAGGCAGGCTTCCCTGAACTCTGGCAGCTCGGTGATGCATTGCGGACTTGGCTCGCCTTCCGAAATGTAGGCCAAGCACCCGGAATTTTCACGGCAGCAGCAGTTCTCCTCCTCAGTTGGCATTAGCTCGCACCGATTGCACGTGCACCAGGTGGAGACGCCGTCCATGCGACATGGTCCAGGCTCTTCATCCGTTGACTGGTCCTCCCAACTGCTGTCAGAATCCCCATCGTTTTTGCGTGCTTGCCTTTCCAGTAGTTGTTCCTCGGTGTACTCGGGCTCGTACATATACGGCATTATTGTAGCCATTGTGTGGTAAAGAAAGTAAAATAATTTACAGAGATGGTACAGGTGTTCACAAGGCCTAGAAGTGGTGAAGGTAGCTGACCAGAGCACAGAAACGAGTCACAGAATACTCAAAGTAACACAGAGAGAGTAATGGAATCGAAAATCTGCTGCTGTGTGTTGTGAAACGGTGTGTTTATACTTATTGAGGAAAGAGGCGTCCTGCCATTTCCATGGCGACACTTCATTAGCTGAGGCGCAGCGATTGTTGACACGAAACGTGCTTTGGCTTTGGGAAATGGGCGGTACGCGTCTGCTGATGTCAGGCTCCGGGGCGGGGGATTTGATTTACTGCCGCAAAAGCAGGTGAGCCAGGTCGATGGGGGGAAATGATAGGATTATCAGAAAATGGCGGCTGATTTCGAGTGCGTTAATGGACGAAAAGTCGGGTAAGGTCCATAGGAAAGTTTTCTACGATCTACCGAGTTATGCTTAAAAACACATGGCCGAACCGTAGGGACAATAAAAAAAAAGTCCCGGAACTATCCTTTAAATATGGACCAAACTTCACAATCTCCTTGGGCTGAATTTGAGTTTCCATGTTTTGAAAGCTATTAAATGTTTGTTTCGTCCACATCTTGATCCATGAGTCCTGATTAGCATTGTTTTTGCGCCAGTTTGCTATTATTTCCTTATCTGCTTCGACCGATCTTTCATGCCGCACGGTTCATCTATACTAGTTCGCACGGTTCATCTATACTAGTTTGTCAGGGTTGGGAAGCATAGGCTACACTCCAACCTCAGGAAACTTTGAAATCCTTTGAAACTTTGAATTGTGCACTTTGATTTGAACGTGACTGGTTTCATTTTGTTAGGATGCTGGCTTTACAATAAATCACTGTACTTCGAATGTTGAATTTTGGAAATCATTAACACCATACTTTAAATGTGCTTTTATGTGTAACTGTGTGTAACTGAGCATTTTGGTAAGCTCAGCAGCATTCAACAACGTAACTTCTTGGAACGTTAGAAAACGCTCGCATTTGTCTGGCTCTGTGCTGCGTGAGTTTGATTGCCGCATTGCCCGTATACTTGCCTGCAAAACTACATATCCCAGCAGCACTAGAGCTGCTGAAATAGAAACATCAGGGGCTTCAGCGCCGGCGCTTCTGAGACGGTGCCGGTCTACGCCGGTCCACGGCGGACATCGGCTATCGGCCCACCACCCTGTCAGTTTCTCTGCTCCACTCCGTTGGTGAACAAAGGTAAAAATGGGATTTCCAAATATTTTGTACTTACTCGCTGACGTATACGGATGCGCGTATGCACCGCAGCATCCTCAACTCCCTGCCCTGGACCCTCCTGACATACAGTGATGCACAGCAGCAGCCCATCGGAACTTCGGAGTCTGCAGTACCCCAGCTTGCATTTCCAATGAGCTGCGCAAGACTGTGGAAGCTCAACACCCCATACCTTGCATGGCCCATTGGGCATGTGCTGGCAGGGGCACGCTAAGCCATGGGAAACTGTTTCCCTAGCAACATAGCAGCTCAGTTTGTGCTTAGGCTAGCTATCTGCAGCTGAGGGAGTGCTCAGGGGTTTGACTGGGCTCACTTGGCTCCTTCGTAATGGGAGCTGGGGGTTACCCCCTGTCTCATATTATGAGTGAGCTGACTCTGGCTCCATTCTAGTTTTTGATCTCTGAAACAAAGCACATGGCAACCAGTGGCACGTGCCTGTGCTCATTTTTAGTGTGCAGCTCTCAAAATGGTGCACATGTCACTGGAGCAAGATCTGCAAAGCGTTCCGCTATAGACCACTAGGGCCCAATGCTTGGTGTTAGTTAAAGGCTTCAGTTGTTGCTGTCTAATTAAAATACCTCACTCTTCTCTTCACTGATCTTACCACTATACACCCGCAAACTGACAGGTTTCGTAAGGGTTGCCAAGGTCCAACAAACAACACTTTGCATGCTGGACCTTGAAGTCCCTCTTTTTCCATTGTAGGTATGGGTCTCCAAAGCCACGCATGCACAGTGCTGTTGATTGACAAGTCAGTAGTGGATGAAAGTGGCCCATATGCCATGGAGTCAGTTGATTGGTGTCTATATATGTTGGTAGATGTTCTATGAAAAGAAACTGCTGGCTAGTTTCCATTTGCGATAATCTACAGACAGCCTAGTTTAAACATATTTTCAGGAGATGAATGGCTTTTAGTTACAGATATGTGACTTGAACTCTCCTTGAGGGAAAATGTTTGAGTACTCTGCTGTTAAACATTATTCAGAGCAATCTGATCGGCGTGCCTTGCACCAATGCCCCAGCAGGTTGTTTGCCGTGTAAATGCAGCCTTTGTTTCTTGTCTTTGTTTTGCAAATACTAGAGCTGGTGTGTTCTGCACGGTGATGTCGCATGGCTTTCCTGATAGGCAGCACAAATAATATGCACACAGCTAGGAGATTTCTGCATTGTTAAGGGGCGATAAATTGAAAAGACGTATACCACAGATTCACACATTTCTTGTCCATTTGAGATTGCCCCACGCGTGAGTAAATGAGTACAAAATGCACATTCTGCGTGCGTGCTACTCGCAAATCAAAAAACGGCCTGCTGCGATTATTTTGCGCATGCAGTCTCAGCACACATATCTTGGAGACACGAGGGGGAGGGGGCAAGGAAGTGGGTATGACAAAATGCCATTTGGCAGAGATGCTACATTCACTACCCGCCCGCCCCCCTCCCACCCCTCTTCCCAGGAAGGGAAATCTATGGTCACAGAGCTAAGATGTCCAGGGGGAGATGGGCAAAAGACAGGAAGGGGATTGTCCGTCGAGGGAGAGGGGCTTGTAATTGGAAGGGCGACATATTCTTCGCACCTTCCAGGTGACCTGAGAGGCCAGGGGCCAGGGCCATCAAATAGCTGGCCTCTACTGCAACCCCGGCTGTGAGTAGCCGGGAAGATTTTCACACCCACCACTCCCTGACCGAATTTTCTTTGCAGGTATGTATGCTACATTTGTTTGTGCTGTCGCAGTTGGCGGTCCCACAGACAATCGAGCAAGGAAAAAAGCCTCTTTGCAGAAGAAAAATTACCGTGAGCGATTAGCCCCTTGTTTAGCCTAACCGTGGTTTGGGGGAGGGGGTCGAAAGGTCTGGAAAGTAGTGCACCCCTCGTTTTCAGCTTCCATCCCCGTTGGTGAAAAAGAAAGTTTTAACGGCGCTCCTCACAGCCCAATAAGGGAGAAGGTGGGTGTGGGGAGGAGGGGGCACAATTTGCCCTGATTGGGACGCTCTGGAAGGTTGGGGGAGTGACACCTGGATTATGGAAAAAGTACAAAAGTGGTACAGTGACGAACAGAAAGCTGATGGAATAAAAATGAGGGGGGTGCTGGAAGAAAGGAAACACGTGTGCTGCTGATAGTCTGTGTTGATTTATATGTTGAATATTGATATTGTGTTGTGGGAATAATTTATAAATTGCAACATATAATATTATGCCTGGCCTGAATATGTTAGGGGAACTGGGTGCAGATGTGTAAGGCCAACAGCAGTTCATAGCTGGGGGTGGGGGGAGACGAACAGTGCCCGAGTGCCTATGTTGGCTACATTCTCTAGGTCAACTCCGGTTTTTGTTTGGTAAATTTCCAGAGCACGTTACTTCCTTCTTCAGGCGGGTTTAACACAGTAAAGCCTATATTCATATTTGAATCCCTTGTCTTTACTTACTAATACTTGTAAAATGGAACATCAGGCAGCGATGGAATAGCATTAGTTGGCTGCTGGGTGATCAAAATCTGACGGGGAGCATCCAATTCTAATTTCAAAAGATACCTTACATTTTATATATGAAACGTTCGTAGCGTTGGAGTTTTGACATGTTTATTATCAATTACTACAACATGCATCTGCACACATTCACATCATTTATTTCTTTACTTGGGACAAGCAAATAGCAAATGGCTGCAGGTAAGAACAAAGTCCGTTCAATTACGGTGATCCTTTTATAATACGCACTGGATTCTTTAAATGAATTGCTTCCGGGTGAAGAACTCCACATCCTGCTGAATTGCTTTTAAGTCAAAGGTCACTGTCATTCTGTTCCTTCATGTGTCTTCCAAGCCATGTGATCAATCATGTCCCAGTGGGGGGCCAGCTCAGCAGTCTATCGTTGGCTTCCAGCTGACCCCACCATGGGTTGGACCATTGTCGCAGTTAGCCTGAAGATGCCTTACAGGCGCCATTTTGACTGCAGTGTGTTGGACATGTTTCCAACTCTGCAGCTCGAAGAATGGGGGTGAGACAATGGCGCGGATAGTTTAAAATTACCAGGTTCTATTTAGTTTACGACTTTAAATGTACCCTATAGCCCTATTCGTGGGGGGCATCGTGTAGAGGGTATGGCAGCAACATGCTTGTTACGCTTTGGGCATAACACTTACCTTACTGCCTTCTGTACACCAATGCCTGTTTTGTCATGCTTCACATTTTCATTTATTTTATTTCTAGGTTCTTAGAAAGCACTACATGCATAACACACTTGCTCCTGAGACCCAAGGTTAAAAAGTGGTGGGAGAGGGTAGCAGGAAAATGTAGACAAAGGAGTCAAACGTGGATGTTTGATATAGCATGGACCCTGAAAAGTAATTGCCCCAGGGCATTATAACAATGAGCAAACTTTGGTGTGCAGGGACCGATTGAGACCAGAAACTAGGATGTGATGGGGAACTGGGGAAAGAGGATGGACACATGTAATTGAGATATAACTACATTACACATATTTTCAGCTTGGGGAGGTGGTGCAAACCGAGAACCACATGATGTTTTGATGGTGCTATAGCTGGGTTACATATGAAGGATTCAACGGTGAACACATTACCTGCAAGGGGACTTATTCTCCTTTAGTGGTGCTAAATAGAATGAAGTGTCTGGATGAATTTGCGTCAGAATTATTTTCATGCCATAGTGTGAAATCACCAAGAAGCAGTATTTCAGAATTCCTCTGTGAAGAGATCATCATTCTTGGGTTACTGACTGTAGAGAATAAACGAGGCTCATGCTGGAGGTGATCAAATGATTTTTGAATCAAACCTGTGTATAGAATGAATTAAGATGGGGCTGAGAAATTGTAATCGTTTAGAAATGAATGATTGCTACTACACCCCCTTGGACTTGGTGCAGCATTTACCGAAATGAGGAAATCATTAGAAAGCAATAGAGTTGGGGAAATTAAGTCCAGAGATTCTGCTGCGGGAAGCAAACTGACATTAAAAGTAGGGGCATCGTATATCCGATTTTGTCACGCACCTATGTGTGATATGGGTATGGGAAAGTTTTGTCTTCGCCATCAAGAAGGGATATTTTAGTAAATGACACATGAGTGTGCTTCTTTAAATGTAAAGTGGGTGCATAGTATATAGAGGCAGATAAATATTGCTGCTTTTCGGGTGGCCAGGAAAGGTCCCAGTGAGGAAGAGGGGTTCACATTGTGCGTGCTGTAGTTGTGCCTGGGAATGCAGCGAAGTTGGCACAATGTTGACATTTTATATCTATCTAGCATAATTAATGTGAATGGGATGTGTTACTTTGTGTTTAAGTTGATACATTTTAGATTTGCACATGCGCAGTATGATGAATGTCAAACTTGCCAATGAAATATAAGCACAATGTAGATATGGTGTGTTACGAAGTGCCTAGAAGCTGGGCAACGAGGAGTTTTATAATGCACATGCAAGGAAGGGGATTTATCTCCAGAAACCAACTGTGAAAAGACACAATGGTTATTAAACATGCATGCACACTGATATACATACATAGTGAATCTACATGTAGTTGGCACTTTTTATAAATTGGTTAAACTCTGCAGTTAGGGGTTGACGAGGTGAATTTTAAGTGACTGGAAAAAAAATGGTTTTGCAGGGTTGGAGGCCAAAGGTGAGGTAATGATTAACAGCGACATTAAGCAGATGTTCAAGCCAACCCAGGGTTTCTATGGCCTGGCAGTATCGCAGAAGGAAGATGTAATCTTTTAATTGCTTGGGAGCTTGTTATTTATTCTTTTGAGGGATCCAGCCATTTGCTTTTGATCAACAATAAACTTGGGATGAAGTGACGCTCGAAGCCAGAGTGACTGATCCTTAATGGGTTTCGATTGTTTTCTCGGGATGTGACCAGAAGCCATGTGTGTTGAATTGGTAGTTGTTTAGATTAGAGTGTTCTGAAGACGCCAGTAATTCTGGGTGGGTTGAGATGGTTATCGTCAGATCAAAGGGAACTTGTTTATTCTGCCCCTCCTCATGTTGTTTGAAGTACTCGTGCAAACCATGTGCCATTACGTTCAGGTTTAGGAGGACTGAGGCCAACTGAGACTTGTAATAAATTATGCTTGTATGTGAATGTGTAACTATGTGATGGCACAACCTACCACAGACAAATCCTAAAAGAAGGTGTGTTGTACATATGAACTGAAGATGGTAGTAAGATAAAACATGCCCAATAAGAACAGGGGAATTGGAGAAAGTTTGGATTGTATCTTGACCAATCACATGTGGGGGGTGGATTGTAATACAATATATGGAGTGTTTTAACTGTTGCAAAAATGTATATAATGTGTCGTCTTGTGTGGTTCGGAGAGACTCTGGTTAGTTTGACTCTTTAGAATCAGCTAGCCCCTCCCGGCTGATTGTACAATAAACTCTCTTTACGTTCAGACGTGCACTCACTTCTTAAGTGGTGGGCCTGCTTTGGGTTAAGGTGATTAAAGGCCCATCCGCACACTGCATACTGCATGTGGGCAGGGATAGGAACAATAAAGTACAATATAACTAGCAATGGTTCTTTTACAGCCAAAGCGCATCAAACCCAGACAAAGGGCTTGTGCTTGACAACTTGTCTTTTTTGCTGAAATATTCTTTGAGGCTTGTGGATCTGCTTAGAATCACATGCTGTGCATATAGTTCGCCATCTAGTGGAAGTTGCAGAGTATTGCTTCTTCTTTTCGAAGTTTGAAAAGGGACGTCGACTTGGTGTGATTGTAACACTATCCTTAGTGTGACGTGTACTGTACGCATGACTCTTCATGCGTCAAGGTCCCTCAGATTGTTTTTTCCGCCATACAGGTTGGTCGCATATATTGCTAATTATATCTAAATAAGCACTATCGCGTCTTCGACGTTCGCTTTCGGCAAAGATTTTCACACTACAGCCCGAAGCCTTCAATGTTTGATCTCTCGATGACGGACTGCGGTTTTCTTTAGGCTCCGACTGTCGCAGTAGGGAGAGTGGGGGTTTCTTCACATTCTACAAATATTAGACAATGGGCCTCATTACGACCCTGCCGGTCCGGAAAGAACGGTGGTGGTAAAACCACCACCACCCTTTTTTCCAGACCGGCTTATTAAGAGTCCTGCAGGCGGGAGGTGTCACTCCTGCCAGGTCTGACCTGGCGAGTTTAACACCACCCGCCTGCAGGCGGAAATGGAAACACCGGCTCCGTCATAGACGGAACCAGTGTTTCCATTGTCCCCATCCCCATGGAGTTCAATCGGACTCCATGGGAATGGAGACTTGCACTATTCTGCCTCTGGAATTCCCGGGTCACCGGGGTCGTAATGCCCCGGTAATTCCGGGAATCACGGAGGCGGAATGGTTATACGAGTCTGGCAGTAACCTGCCGGTTTTTCTGGTTCGGTTACCGCCGGACTCGTAATGAGGCCCAATGTTTTTTATCACACTTTCCTCTACTTTCCTTTGTCTGGCTTCCTTTCGGTTTCTGCTAAACATTGAAAGAACACTTAAGTTTTGTCCTTCCCGTAATCAGATGTTTCCTTGGAAAGAAACTCATAGGGAGTGCAATAATTGTCTTCATCGGGATCACGACAAACAGCGTTGCAAGGCCACAAAACTCTTAAAGACAGGCACACTAAGCGGTGGGTGGCCTATGACAGGAGGGCTGTATACCTTTCCCCCACCAACGCAGTTGTTTCAGACGTGGAAGACTACGGCAGCTGCGGTTCCAGTTCTGATTCTGTAGACAACCTGGTGGAGTCTTTAGACTCCCCCCATGTCCATCTCCAGCCCCACTAGGCGTGCTAAAAGCATTTTTACAGGGGTGTCCTCTTGCGGCAGGGGCACACGCATGCACACACCCTCTCATAAACACACAACCCACAGCCACTCTTCGACTGTATCATTAAAGAAGCCAGCGGCACCTACAGGTTCATCGAAACCCAGAGAATGTCCACGTCCACGTTCTCAGCCCTCTATCCTTCTGAAAACGCATCAAGTGCATGGTTCCATGTTTGTTCAATCACAGGGTGCCTTCCATAAATCTTCAACGGCTGTTTTGGAGACCTCGAAACCTAAGTCAAAACAGCATTCTCATTCCAAATTAAGAGAGACACATTATATACTTCCTTGTACCCAAAAAAGGATCTAACTGGGCATCCTGCAAACAAGTATGTCAAGCCTCACAAATTCAGGATGACAACTCTGCAGGAGGTAAGCCCCCTTCTGAAATAAGGGGGAGTACATGGAAACATAGGATATGAAAGATGCATACTTCATATTTCATTGTTGCCAGTGCACAGGAAATACAGGAGATTCAAAGTGGGAGAAACTCACTATCGGTTCAAGGTTCTCTCCTTTGGCCTAGCCTCAGCGCCAATAGTGTTCACCAAAGCTTTAGCAGTAGTAGCATTGCATCTGCGCAGACAGTCTATTCTGGTGTACCCTTATCTGGACGACTGGCTGGTAACGGGAGACACACATCAGGCGTGTCTAAAAACACCCCAAAGACAATCGACCACCTCTTCCAATTGGGATTCTCCATCAAGAAGAAGAAGAAATCAAGTCTAGTCTCCAGCAAAGTAAAGCATTTTCTTGGGGTTCTAATTAGGAGGGAAGACTGCTTTGTCTTCCCCTCCAACGCGAGGGTACAAAACCTGCTGTTTCAAATCCCTCGGTATGTAGTGTGAGAAACCTGAAAAAGTCTCCCTGATTAGCCCCTGGGGATCTGTCATCCAGGTGGCCAAGACACGGCCATCGCTATTGAATCCAGTTACTGGGGGTGGATCAGTGAGGGAGGATCACCTGGATGGAGGGTGCTTATGGTGTGGAAGTGGGACACCGACGGGTGAGATGCGGTATCCCCCTTCTTATAACACCTTTTCTGCATCCTACCCCGTAGGATACTCAGACACTCTAACCACCAGCCGCTTTTCTGACATGAACACTTTCGGACACCACGAAAGAAGACGGACAAACACCAAAGCCGTTTACCTGACATGTCCCACCACAAGGGTCAGGCAAAGTCGGGCAATTGGTCAGAATCGCGCATACCAGATGGCCCTTTAACTTCCCCACAGGAATACAAGGTGGAGCACGAGAGCACAATAAGACCACGTGATGGGAGAGCTAACTCGGCACAGCAGTTCAAGAGGAGGAGAAAGACGGTGTGAATCGAGAGGGTGACGAGGAGAGAAGCAACCTTGCCTTTTCCAAGCCAGGCCAGTGAAACCTCCACGGAAGGAATCGTAAGACCACGAATAGCCTGCGTGTATTGCAGAAGATGTCAACGGTACATGGGGCACTTCTCCGCTGATAATCGAGCTGGGGAGAGACTCTTGCCACCATGGTACTGGCCTTGACTCCAGAGACAAGAAAGGCCAAGCCGTTCATCACAGCTGGTGAGTCGAGGCAAGGGCTGATAAGAAACCAAACTGTGTTGAATGAAAATAGCAGGCGGCTAATTGGAGGAAGTACAAAGAACTGTTAATACGAAAAGGGGAAAACCAGCTACAGAGGAGTCAGACACCACGTGGGTGCTCACTTGGGAAACTCTGGTCAACTACCCTATTGTTGAAACTACTGTTACCAGAAGGCCTTGGAGAAAGGCGCGAAGGGGCTCAAAGTGGTCATACAGGGATCTCGTAAAATTCTCTGTACAGTCGAAAGTCTTTGACTGACAGATGATTGTGAAGCTAATGGAAGTGAATCCTGCATCGTAAGAACTGTTTAAGGAACTGCGTAATTGACAAAGTTGGCAAGGGTAAATCCGACGGAGGGATGCCGATAGAGAAGGGGTGAAGCCAAAAGTCCCAATAAATAGTGTGTTGACAAGAATGAACCTGACAGAGGTATGTCCACAGTGAACTGTTTAAAAAGACATTAAGAGTCGTGAATGTCACAGATGAGATTGAGTTGAAAGCTGTAATGAACCTGATGGACGGAAGATAGTATTCGAGAAGGAACTGAGCCTGGAAGAGGGGGGTCCAAGGGTGCGAAGACATCACCCAACGTACAAGCAGAAAGGAACTTTTGTTTGTTATTTTTGGAATACATTAAGTCCTCGGAAGGCAAGAGACTTTTTGTAGAAAAGAGACTTAACCACCGAAGGCTCTGATAGCTGAGAGCGGAACTGTTGGCTCGTGCTGGGAAAGCTTGCGTATGCTGTGCTCCGGCGTCCTGCCTTGCTATGTGCTCAAAACGTGGGCAAGAGCGATCCTGACTACCACATCCTGAATTATCATATGTGAACACTTCTTTCTTTCTTATGAACCTCATCCCACACTCTTTGTTTGTATTTAGTGTAAGGATTGTCAATAGGTTTTTCTTAGTCTCGGCCCTTTTATTTTAACAAGACGCCACTACCACTGCCTTATTATTATTTGATGGTTGTGCTTGCTTCCATCTTAGATTTAGGTTTAGATTAGGCGTTTTCCCAACCCGCATATACACTTTAATAAACACCCTTTAACTGTGATCACTTGTGTCTGTCTTTACTGTTGACAACATGACTTCCTTGCAGTAGCCAGTCGCCAGATAACCATATGAAGGGCTATGCGCCTTCTAGGAATTATGGTGATGACTTTGTGCATTTATCTGGTGCCACAAGCTCGTCTGTAAATGGAAGAGTGTCTCTCAAGCCAATGGTCTCGGAAGCCCTCGTACTATCACTGAAGTGGTGGACAAGGGAAAACCTTTTGAAGGGGAAATCATCCACCACCCACACAGTGGAGGCCACTCTCACCACAGACTCATCCCTATTAGGGTGAGGAGCACACCTTCTCCACCAGACTGCGCACAGCACATGGTCACAATCGGTAGCAAACCAGCACATCAACCTTGTGGAGCTACTGGCAGTGTTCAAAACCCTAAAAGCGTTTCAGCAACAGCTACAGGGGAAAACAGTCCTAGTCTTCATTGACCACACCATAGCCATGTTTTATATAAGTAAATCGGGAGGGACACACACTCCAGGGCTGTCCATTCTAGCCCAAAACATATGGAAGTGGGCACTCAACATGTTCCTCCTATCACAACATTGTCCAGGGCAACGCAATCTTCTAGCAGACATGCTTAGCAGAGATGCTCAACTGCCCGTAGAACACGAGTGGCGCTTACACACAGACATTTTTCACACCTTGTCAGACTGGGGGCATTCAGCGATGGACATTTTTGCAACTCAGGAGAACGCACAATTCCCAGATTACACCTCCAGGTATCCCCATACAAATTCCAAGGGCAAGGGTCTCTGGATCAAGTGGTCAGGGAGATTTGCCTATGCTTTTCCCACAACACCTATCCTCAACAGGATAGTTCACAAGATGCACCAGGAACAAGTTACCCTGATCCTGTTGGCACCAATGTGGGCTCGCCAACCATGGTTCTCACACCTCATGAAAATATCACTTTGTCCTCTGGTCAAACTACTGTGCCCCTACAAGAAGCTGTCAGAAGATCAGGGGACAACCCTACACCCATGCCCGCAAACACTAAATTTAGCAGCCTGGCTCCTGAGGTCTTAGAGTTTGGACGTAATAATCTGCCACAAGGATGTATGGACATTCTTAAGGAGGCACATAAACCAAATACCAGACACTGTTATTTCATTAACTGGAAAAGCTTTGTTATTTGGTGTACTTCTCTTGTCACCAGCCCAATTGATTGCACTCTGTCTCACTTAGTGCTCTATTTAACTTATCTCTTAGACTCAGGGTTGGTCTTTAATTCACTAGGTTCATCGTGCTGCCCTTTCTGCTTAGACCACCTCTCAAAGTAAAGTTTCTTGGTGGAACATCCCTGTAGTTAAGGCCTTCATTGAGGGGCATCAAACGACTTCACACCCCCTAACCCCCAATTTTTAAGACAACTCCCTGATGGCTTTGCATGTTGTCCTTACTAAACTTATGGGCCCTCCTTTCGAGCTTATGCATAGGCTCAGATCTGAAACCTATGTCATCTATGGGTGATAAATGTCCTGCCAACATCCTTAAGGGATCGCTGGATATTCTGGTCCCATGGATTACCAGATTAGTCAACCTCTCATTCGGGGAAGGCTTAGTCCCACATTTACTGAAGTAGGTCTGGATCACGGCACTCCTGAAAGAGAGTACCCTTGACCCAACTGTGGCAAAAGAAATTTGGCCATAACAAATGTGGAATTTCTGCTTAAAATCTTGGACACTGTGGCATATTTACAACTACATAGAGAACAACATCTTCTTGGGCTCCCGACAATCTGACCTCAGATCCAGACATGGGACCGAAACAGCTCTTCTGGATCTCGAGTCCAATTTGACAAGCCTAGTGGACATAGGTCACCCAGCCATGTTGATGTTGGATCTTTCAGCGGCCTTTGATCTCGTCTATCATACTCTCTTGGTGGACAGATTAAAGGACCTGGCAGGTTGTTCCAACGTGGCTGCTTGGTGGATCACCTCCTTCTTGAGAATTCGCACTGCCAGAATGGTAATGGAAGGTGCCGAATCTATACCAACTATCACGACCTGCGTAGTTTCCCAGGGATCTTGTATCACCCCCTACCTTGTTTAACATCTATATTAGGCTGCTCAACCTCTTGGACTACCTCAATACACCAACTATGCCGACAATGCCCAGGTTGTCAGGCAATTATACACAGGACTCTGAAGCCCTCAATGTAGTGTATTAAGCCATCCAAGTTTGGATGGCCTCAAACTCTTGGGCGCTCAATAGGGATAAAACTGAGCTCCTCATTGTGGCCCCGGTTCCTCGACTGAAGAAATTGAACCCTGCCTATGAAGGCTTCAACATCGCCGGCAGCACGATCATGATAGCTAAATGTGTAGCGACTCTGGGTGTGTATTTGGATGCAGATCTATCTGAGATCCTAAGTTTCTCACTCTCTAGCTACCTGTGGCTATGCCATTAAGTTCCTAAATCACATAAGGCCTTACATTTCCACCAGTAGCAGATCTCTTCAAGCCACTGCCTTAATTAACACCAGGTTAGATTATTGTAATAGCCTATTAGTCGGAACCTTGCAAGCGATCATCATTCACTGTCTTTCCAGATGTGACCACATCACGACCACCAGAAGGGCCTTATATTGGCTCCTGATTAGGCACAAGATTACACACAAACTCTTGACACTATCGTATACATGCTGAACCTCTACAGCTCCTAAATATCTCACAGATCGCTTGACGGTGAGTCAGCTAAGTTGTAACTTGCGGTCCAGGAATAACTTCAGAATGGTGCAACCAGGGTATAAACTGACCGAATTTGGTGGCGTCAGCTTTGACACACAGCACCTAACTCATTGAATGGTCTCCCGCTCGCATTGAGAGCTGCTGGTTCTCTTACAGACTTCAAAATAACGGTTAAATCTCATCTGTTCAATCTTAAACCAGGCTGAAGTGAACCCGCTCCTGTTTCCAACCTTCCCACTGCTTTGACCCCACCAAAATGCCACTGTCTTGTCAGCGTCCTTATTGTTATTGGTGCGCCCTGAGGCCCATGGGCATGCATCGCTTTACAAGAAATAAATAATAATAATAATAAAGCAAGTCTCAAATGCCTCACTTATAAGACAGCTTTTCTAGTAGCTGTTACTTCTAAGTGAACTACAAGCTCTTTCAGTTCAAGATCCTTTTGTCACCATTCAAAAGGACAAAGTGGTTTTACACACACATCCATGCTTCTCGCCAAAATTAATTTCAACTTTCCATGTAAATCGATCCCATAGAACTTCCAGCTTTTTTTCAAAATCCAAACTATTCAGCGGAGAGGTGTCTCCATGCTCTAGAGGTTCTGAGAGCGGTGATGTATTCCCTCAATAACATAAAACCACTAAGGAAGACTGATCAGTTCTTTGTCTCCATTGCCACTGGTAGAGAGGGTGACCCCCGTTTCTAAGTCGGCAATCTCTAAATGGATTGTAAAATGTATCCAAATGTGTTACACTCTTTCCAAGAGAGCTGCCTTTCATGCCTAGAGCACACTACTTGAGGCACAGGGGCTACTGTAGCTTTCATTGCGAATGTACCTCTAGATGCCATTTACAAAGCAGCTACCTGGAGTTCTGTTAACACCTTTACGCAACACGGTTGCTTAGATACTCTTTATAAAACTGATTCACAGGTGGGTCAGGCAGTGTTAAGACATCTTCTTTGCCGCTGTGACTTCAAACAACCCACCACCATCGCCTGGTACTACTCACTAGTTTATGCACAGAATGTGATTCTATGCAGATCTACAAGCCTCAGAAGACATGCATTACATACCGTAATCATATTTCTGATGCTTGTATCTGCTTAAATTCACATGCACCTGCCCTTCCTCCCATCTTGCAGTTGGAAGGTACATCTACGTCTTACACCTATCGTCTACTTTCTGTACTCGCTCACGCATTCTCTTCAGGTTCCATCATTGGAAAAACAAACAACTGGAGGGACCTCGACGCATGAAGCATCATGGGTACAGTACACAGCACAGTAGGGAAAAGAGTTAGTCACACCCAGTCGACATCCCTTTTCGAACTTCTAAAACAAGATGCAATACTCTGCAACTTCCACTAGATGTCGGACTTTGTGCACCAAATGTGAATCTAAGTAGATACAAGCATCAGAAATACGATTATGGTAAGTAATGTATTTCATATTATGTTAGAATGCATTTATGCTGTGCCAAATGACCACTGTAGTTTTCTCTTGTGCTACGCTATTTCTTGAGCATGGTGACCTTTCAAAGATGGAATGCTACTGACATCTGAATCCTGATTGTGTTGGTTTTGCATTCCTCTGAACCCTGCAGAAAATTATCCTCCTGTTAAACCCAGTGCGCTGATGTTATTCAAGAGCAGGGGCCACTGGTACGGCGGGAGACCTGGCAGTGGTTCAGAAGAAATTTTCAGGATCGAGTAAGAGCGTCCTCATCTTCCTTGAGCAGCAAAGAACTGACTGGTCACTTAAAGCCACTGCTTCAGTCGGTTGGCATCTCCGCCTTCAGGAGATGCAATACATTCCTAGATAGTCTTTTCCTGCATCCCTGGTAATGGCAAATAAGGACCATACTGTTTTATGATCCCTGTGATCCTGGAAGATTTGGGAACTAGGCTTATGGTGTACATGATCGTTCAGTGGTCTCTTTTTGTATTCAGCTAATATTGGTAAAGAGAGTCCTTCCCTGGTTAATTGCAGCATGGATGAGGCTACACATCTAAGCTGATAACAAGTGGCAGTATGGTTGCTCTTGGGTGATGTGGTGTTGTGTCCATATCCGAAGCCAATGATAGGTTGCCCTTTGATTGCAATGGGCTAGGTCTATTCAGAGGCTGGTCTGATAGTGTTGGGAATCGAGCACCAGTTTGATAACTTAATCACATTTAAAAGTAGATTGGGTATCCTTATCCCCAGGGGTGCGGCATAGAAGACGATATGCTGAGATATTCTGTTTTTGAGGCTCAAGATGTGTAGTGGCTTGAACAAGCACATGGTGCAAAACGTGCTGTGTGGTGACACTCTAGTGGTTTACATTGGCAGTTTCCAAGCTTTTTATTTGAGCCACAACCAACGAGATGTTCATGGTATTCACTGATGAAGTAAAGAACCCCTGTTAGGATCACTGTATTCAGATGTATTTTGTGTTGCCATTTTTAAAACGTGGCATTTTTAAAAAATGTAAGGTATTCGGAGACCTCTGGTCTGCATTGTATGTTCATTGCTATTCTATTCGAGCAGGGGTATGCAATATGTGGGTCTCCAGATGTTTTGGATTACCCCTCCCATTATCTCCCACCATTCGGTATGCAGGCTAAGGTTGGTGGAAGTTGTTTTCCAAAACATTTGGGGAGCAAAATGTTGCATACCTCTGTAATCGAAGAAGGAGGGGCCTAGAAACTTGTAAGAAGAGTGATATGATGTGTACATACTGTTTGGGACGCTATTTAAGAACTGGATCTATTTTCGAAATGTGACTGAAATGCTGCATGCATGGGTTTGTGTTGCGGTAATCCATTTCAACTGATTGTGAAAGCCTATATAATTCCCTTTTGACGCTAGCACTGTAACAATGAATGTGCATGTGATTGCCTAATGTAAGATGGCATTTTTAGTATAAGGGTTCTATGCTGGCACTAAATACTTCACTCTTCAGTGAAGTCATAAACCGAGGAGTTCATCTTGTAGAGGGATGCTCTTTTAAGGCAAGCTTTAGAAAGGATGGGAAGTTCCATATCCTAAGGATCTGAAGGTATCCATAGTCTTTTAAGGCAACCTTTTTATTTTAGTGGGCTGGGGGTAGATACTTTTCAGAGCATAGATGCCCAGGCTGAACCTAAGAGCACTGCACTTCTTTTACTCCCTGTACTGATTGCATTATACCCTTTTCCTGTTGCTGATTGTATCATACCTGTAGCTATATCTGTAAAAACGATTGGAGTATACTTAGATTCTCATCTGTCAATGGAAAGGCATATTGCGCATTTACGATCTTCATGCGCATATTCCATCAAACCCTTGAAGCAGATTAGTCTGTATTCATCAGTGGAGAATAGATAATTCCTGACTTGCGCCCTTGATGACTCCTAACTCGATTACTGCAATAGTTTATTATCAGGTACATAAATATCCACCAGAGATGCATTTGGCTACCCCCTCTGTGTCCCTTGTCTTAATAGTCTTTGTTTTGTATGTTTTATGTGCGCACTGAGGCACTTGGACGTTTAGCGCGTTATAGGCAATAATATAGTATTTGGTTGTTTGTTCAATCCTTTGAAAAGTGCTGCGACTTTAGCATTTTTTTCAAATGTTCCCTTTTGTGGAAGAACTCATTTTTAAACTTGAAGAACTGTTTTGAAGTACCAAGGCTGTGCATTCTAGTAGAAAAGTGGTAGGTACTGGGTGGGGCACAGGACATCTGTTGAGAACTGTTTCTAAGCTTTTAAGAACTTTGTCTTGAGGGATGTTCGTGCACAGTGCCTCAATGTCCATAGTCAGTAAAATGTGTTTAAATTGATTAAACTCGTGGCCCTCGACCAGTTTGAATACATCCATTGTATCCTTTAGGAATGTAAGGGTCTCTGCTGCCAGGGTCTTAATAAAGTAGTCCACATATTTGGATAATGGCTCCAGGATGGAACCGCACCCTGACACAAACCTGCTGGATTAGCCACATTTTTATGAATTTTAGGCAGGATGTAAAATAAAGAACGCCCGCCTCATGTCCTTTGTCAGCCAATTGTTTGATCCTAAGTTTAATGCCATCACTAGGATCAAACATAGTTGTTTGGGACATACAGAAGTCTAGTGACTTCCTGATCATATTTATTGGCGTACCATACAACAATGCCTCTGCCTTTATCTGCAGCTTTTATCACAATGTTGGTGTCTTTTCTTAAGGTTTCAATTGCTTTAAATTGGTATAGTGTCAAGTTGGGTGTTTTCGTATTTCGGTCATTCTGAGCAATTCGGTATACATCTTTTAACACACGTTTTTCAAAAGTTAGTATCCCAACCGGAACGGTATCATGCCATTATTCGGAGTAAATACATATTTAGGTCTAAATCCTGTTACATCTGGATCTTGTACATCCTTTTTGCCAGCAAAATAGCTGCCAATCTTATTTTGCGCACAAATGATCTGACCTCACCAGTCAGTATAATATTGCTTGGCTTCTGTGTTGGCACAAAGCTCGGCCCATATTGCAGGACTGATGTTTCATCCTGAGTTAGTTGTTGCTGAGATAAGTGGAGCTGGGACCAGGTTGGTTCCCTGTATTGTTCTCTGAACCACTCAAAGAGGTGTCTGCAAAGTCACCCATTTCATCTTTATACCAAATTTATTGGTGTCCCCAAAGTTGGATCTGAAATTTGGTTGAAAGACCAAATCTGGAGACCGATATGGGTACGCTGCCTCTTTGGTAAATTTTGCAATAAGGATGCAGACACTGATTCTCCATTTTTCTGATTAATTTTATTAAATTAAAGAAGAAAAGCATACCTTTCCCTATGGTATGGGATTCCCTACATAACAAAACTAACTAAGGTGCCTGTTGGTCGTCAGTGAGAGTCCAAATTAGAATCTGTCCCTCTTCCAAACTAACCTATCCTAATCCTACCACTATTATACCAACTAAAACTAGGAGAATGTCTCCCTTCTCCTGATTGCTGGAGTTTCCAGATAGTTCGCTTCAGAAGGGGGATCTAGAAGTAATTCCAGTTAACTGTTTGTATCAGTTCATAGAGTTCTTTTATAGTTTGGCTCTTTTGGTTCTTCTCTTGTCTTATCTTGCTTATCTTTCTTGTATTCATCCTTCTAGTCTTCTAAGGCAATGTTATCCATTGTTCATGGCTCTCCCCTCTAAATATCTGACCTTTTTTCCCACAGTTCACAATTTCCTATCCCCTTTTGGGTTTGGCTTTTGTTCTCTTTCCAGTTTCTCTTCTAGGTTTCCCCCCTTAAGGCTTCTCTCTCCTTTTAGGTACACCTTGATGGTCCGATTGTGTTTTCTATTGAATGTTCTGAGTTTGTAATTCACTTCCTCTTTTATCTTGACTGGGACATTTAGGTGCATTTAAATCTGTGTATAAAAGAAATCCTAATCGACTGCACAGAAGAGGATACCTGTGAGGTTATCCTGGATAAATTCATGTACCACATCAAGGAACTAGTTCACCGGAAAGCTCCGCTAACTTCTAAACTCAACCGACCGAATAGTAATCATCGAAACTGGTTCCATCCTGTGCATTGAAATGGGAAAAAAGGAATAGAGAAAGGAAATGGCCGAAAGAACCATCCACTATAAACAAGGATAGTTGGAAAGAATCTGAAAAAACGTATAGGGAAAATATTCGTCAGGCAAATAATTTTTTATCACCCTTACTATTTAACCTTTACCTAAGACTACTCTGTGAAGTCTTGGACAACATCATTGTTTTCTTCGCCAACTATGCTGACGATACACAGCTGGTATTGGAATTGAGTGGAAACTACTCCGAAGACAGCGACTCCGTCTCATCGGTGCACAATCGCATCAAATCGTGGATGGACCATAACTGGCTCTGCCTTAACTACAAGAAAACGGAGCTAATGATATTTGGCTCCCATCAAGCGCAAGCTAAATTAACTCCTCAATATGAGATATTTCTCATTAAGGAAATCCCATTACCAGTTGTAGGTAAGGTCAAGACGCTGGGCATGATTATGGAGGTCTCTGAGTGCCGAGGCCCAGGCCTCTTATGTAACCAAGAACTGCTTGTACTATCTTAGACACTTAAGAGCTCTCAAACACTACCTTAGCACATAGAATTGCACCACGATAGCCAGAGCAATTATGGCTGAATTATGGCAACTCATTAATGCTTGGCGCAAACAAACGGTGCACCTCAAAATTCCAGCTCATCCAAAATAACACCATCAGGATTGTCGAGCAATAATCTTAAGACCGAAATCATCAGTGCCGATAGATAGGAGCTTCACTGGCTCAGGGTGGAAGACAGGGTCCTGTTTAAGGCCATGATGCTGGTCCACAAATATCTTTATGGGAAAGCACCAGCATATCTGAAATCATGAAATATCAGATATGTACCAGGCCGCTCATTAAGATCCGAACATACAGGCCAAATAACCGTTGCCATACACAAGAGAGCAAATGGTATGGTTAAAGCTTTCCCCATATCCACAACTGTTAAATAGAATAGCCTTCCAGTAGATCTAAGACTAGAATCAAACCTCTTGAGTTTCAGAAAGAAGCTGAAAACTCACCTCTTTAAGTAACTTACAGCCACAATGCTCATTTAGTTGTCAAATTCTATGTTCCTGTTACTTATACTGTTTAGTTCTTGTCAGTCTTCTTTTGTCTGTGGAGTCCCTGAAGCCCACGTGTAACCAGCGCATTATAAATAAATCAAATTTAAATAAATAATTGGGACAACTACGAGTACCCCAGTAATGATTCTCAATTGCGTATTTCTCTATCAGTCTTTTATCTCACCTATAACGAGTACAAGTGTTCCATTTCTCTTGCTTTTACTTCAAATTGCATATTTCTATTGAAACCAATATGAGTATTCCAATGGCGATCCTTTTTTATTTCATTCTGTATTAGCACTTTATCTTGACTGTGACAAGTATAAGTGTTCCAGTAATGATTTCCTTTCACTTTGTGTGAGATCTGTGTCTTATCTGTACTGGAACGAGTATGAGTATGCCAATAATGATCTTCTTTCATTTCATTCAATATGAATACTTTGCCTTGCCTTGAGTGTTCCCATAATGATTCCCCTTCTCTTCACTCAATATGAATACTTTATCTCGACTGAGCCGAGTATATATGCATATTCATTCTGATTCCTTTTCACTTCATTCACGACCCCTCGACTAGGACAAGGGTGAATGTCCAATATGGATTCTCCTTGACTTCATTCACAGCTCTTGCTTTGTATCAACTATGGCGAGTAGGAGCATCCCAATTCGATGCCCACCTCCCTGGTCTCCTGTTTTCCCTTTACCTGCTATATTCAGGGGCAACATCACTGGGTCAATAATTTGGCTGACACCTTCTCCCCCTGTCATCAGAATGACTTCCTGTGGCATCTCAAGTGCTTTCTTTTTAGTCCGAGTTCCACACAAATCCTCTGGCGTCTTTCACGCCGGTAGTCTGAGCTTCACGGTATGCAGAGCGGTATGATTTCCACGACCCCAGGTCAACCACGCTCTGGTTGTGGTTACGCCACCAGTCAGTTCCTCTATAGTGTACGGATGCCTGGTGTCAGCATTCATTTCTCTCCCTTCTCAGGTTCCCTTACATTGAGGAAGAATGATATACAGAAGCAGATACCCAATCATAGGACGCCACACATCCTTTCTCGTCTGTTCACAAGCCCGCAAGCAACTTTGTATCTCATGCACTTCCTCTTGCTTGGTCCAGCCTCCTCACCTTTTCTTTATGATGTAGTCGTGGGCTTTCCCATCCGGAATCTCATATTCCGTCTTCTTTGTTTTACATTCTCCATTCCTCCTTGGATCTTTGTATCAGTAAAAAGGAGTTTCACTTTTAAAGCAGTGGTCAAAGTCTCTGGACAATAGTAACACATTTTGGTGGTTTCTTTCTCCATTTCCTTCCTGGAAGTGATTGAAGATGTATTACTAGAAGGTTTCTTAGGGAGTCCCACTTGCCTCTACCCCTAGGGAGGGTGTTGCGAAGAGGGTTCACCTCCGTAGCCTCAGAGGGTTGTGCTTCCTCTTGGGGATGAGGGATGTATTCCTGAGATACGTCACACCAGTCAGTCAAATCTTGATGAGCAGTGCCAAAAGCTAACCAAGGGCTACTGAGACATTCTCACTCTTCAACGGCCATTGTAATTTTCAGGGAACCATGCAGATTCCAGACTTGAAATTAGCTTCAGATATATTTAGGGAGGGAGTTAGGACTATACCACTCTCAGTCTTGGAACTTGTCGATTGTGGGCAAATACCAGAACACTTAATCCTTCAGCCTTCACCTTCTTCTCTCTCTCTCTCTCTCTCTTAGAACTAAAATCATGTCATACAAACTGTCAAAATGATCTCTTGCCAGTGGTACAAACTAATGTCCATCTAAAGAAAACGATCCCGGGTTGCATAATGCCAAAGAGAGCAGCACTCCATCGAGCAGGTAAGAATGATTCAACAGAGGTAAAACAGCTAGACAATGAAACTGACAACTCGGAAAGATGTCACTGCGAAGTCTGGAAAAAGGGAAAATGAACAGTCCTGAATACTGGAATGTAGGCTTAAATGGAAATCAAACCCCCACACATACACACCTACTCCTAACCCAAATTTAAACAGTGGGCTAGATGGGCATTTGAGCAAGACACAGAGTACTATAAATATTCCCTAGATTGATATCCTGCATAGGCTGGAGTTCTCCCCCAGTTGTTATTAATGCTGATTGGTATGTGTGTGGATTGCCTGGCCTATATCTGCCCCGAGATTTCAGAGAACCTTTCCGTCTCAAAATCCTGAAACAGTCGCATTGAATTGGAAATCCACAGTTGGAATGAACTTTACGTTTTGGTATAAATTTGTTTGCTGAAGTATGCACTATGAACTTTTTCAGAAGTGGGAACCTTTTGACAAGAATATACAGCTTTATTTTTTTTAGCTCTCCCGCAGCCCAATATCCTAATGTTCGTCATGTAGGACATTGCAGACATTGTGTAACATTTATTTTTGCATGTTCTATTTGTGTTATTTCCTCTATCTGTATTAATCACTTGCATTGTGTAATTATCGAAACTTGTATTTTTGTTTGGGCCATCACTGCTTACTTTTTTTTTCTCCCCCCTTCCCTTTATATAAATATGCATTATTTGTGACACATCAAATATTACGATCAACATTGTCTTCTGTTTTATGCAAATTATAGTCTCACTCAAACAACTTAAATGTCCTGTTCCCTGCCCCATATAGCTTTGTTTTGCTTCCCAGGTAACCTAGGTATCAAATGTCAGTCTTTTACCTTTGGTCAAATGTAGGGTGGTCCTATGGAAAATCCCTCCAGCCGAGATGAAATGAAGCGTTTGAAAAACATTTTAGCTTAACGGCCCCTTCTGGTATTCCTTATCTGTGCCTGTTTGTGTACATGATTTGTAGATTGTTCATATAGGTATGCATTTCAGATGTTAAATCGCCCCAAACATTGCGATCTTTAAGGTTTGCCTGGTACACTGTGTTAACTGGGGCAGGGTTCTGGTGAACTAAAAAAGAAAGAGAAAAAACACAACCCACTCAGAGTGCTCTCCGGAAAGCAGGAAGGGATGGGATTGTGTGTTCTATGAATGATTGCTGACTTTTTTTTCCGACCTACACTTTACCTTTTTTTAAAAAGAAATAATTTGTAACCGTTATTTTTACATTTATTTTACAGATTTGTCCACTTTCTTACCGAATAATGTCAGGGAGGAGGGAACCCTGCACCCCCATTACATCTCCTGCCCCAGTATATACACCTTACCCCAACTGATCATCTGCATTTTGCAGCGAAAAGTCAGTAAAAAGTGATTCGGTGAAAGTGTAGGTCTGCAAAAGTGGGCTAAACCGGATCATGTCAGTCATGATATATGCAGCAGTTGAGGGTCTGTATGTCAGTCCTATCCTGTTGCAAGATCAGTGGTTGAACAATCATCTACATATCAGGCGTGTGTCTTAAGACGGCTGATCTAGAGGAAGCACAACCAGTCATCTGGTAAGCCTTTGGCATGTAAAATCTGGTATGATAATTTTGTGTTTTTATTAGTATTTTTTTGTAATGGTATTTATTGAGCACAGACCTAGCTCTGAGAAGCAACGGAGCGATTTGGAGAGGTATACAACCTACCGATATACAATGGAGTGCTGTGCAGTGGTATACAACAGCATAGATACACAACGGAATGCTTTTCAGAGGTAACAACAGAACAGATATACAGTGGGGGTAGGATACAGAGGCGCACATAGTAGGGGTACAGCTGTACAGGGGGGAGGTAGATGGCACCTAGTGAGACAGGTGGCGCAACGGCAATGTGATGGCCTAGGTGTTGAGGAGGAGAGACTCCTTGAAGAGATGGGTCTTGAGTTATCTGAATTGCGAGAGTGTGGGGTCGAGTCTGATGCTGTCGGGGAGGAGGTTCCATAGTCTTGGGGCTTAGGCAGAGAAGGTTTGCTTTCTGGCCCTTTCCTTTTTGCAGCAGCGTTATTCAAGTCTGCACGTGTCCTGGCTTCTGGTGGTGCATTCTCCGCTGGAAATGCTGAGTTTCTCTGTGAGGTAGCTGGGTGACTTTAGGGCCGACTGCCTTAAAGATGAGGCAGCAAGACTTTAGGTGATTTGTGCATGGAATGGGAGCCAGTGAAGGTCGATGAGGGCGGCTGGCATGATCTGGTTGTATCTGTGTAGAGCCTCAATGAGGCATGCAGCAGCATGTAGGACAGTTCTCTGGCCCAATGGAGGACAACGGGGAGGCCTTCGAGGAGGGCATTGCCTCCATCAAGTTGGGATAGGACCAGTGCTTGAACAGTGGATCTAAAGCTGTCCAAAGGAAGGAAGAGAGGGTGTTTGACCACAAGCATGAGGTAAGGCAGGGCCTGAAATGAGATCCGGGACCTCACAAGTCTCTGAGAATCCTTTGGGGCTGAGGAATTTTGAGGACTGATGGGGCTGGCCTTGAGAGTATCTGGCAACAGTCATTGCTTTAGAGAGGGACTGCTGAACGGTCGGTCAGATGACGGTGAATTGACATGCCGCGCTGAGTCTCAAAGTTTTGCACTCTGTTTCTCTTTGGTTGGAATGAGTGGGAGTCCATTAGTTGGGATAACGACTCATGCCACCTCAATATCTGTTCAAGCTCCCGTCAGTGTAGTGAAAATCTGCATGCGTTGGAATTCATGAGTCTTCCTGGCTTTGTCAGTTCTGAAATTACCTTTTGGAGTACAGCGCTTTTAAGCCCTAAAATGTTATGATTTGCTTCTGGAACATGTTCACTAAATTGGCACTCATTTGCATGTATTTTTTATACTCTTCCAGCGGATGCTCATGTACTTGTATAGTTGTTGATCAGTTCCCCTACATTGTAGCCTACCCCTGGGGCATTTCGCGCGCATAATCAAATGTACAATGTTGTTGGATGCACATGTTAAACACCACATCATTTTGTAGTCCTGCCCCTTTAGTGTATCTTGATTGTATCCAAAACTGTCAGTATGAGGACAGATTAGAAATCCTTTATTTGTTTGCATGCCCTGGTTCCATTTTCATGTCATTTTCTTCTTACCGTCATTTCTTTCAGATAGTTGTCTGAATGCAAGGGAGAGGCGAATCTCAGGGAAAACACCTTTTAGTCCTTCATCTTGTTGCAGAATGGGTGGTAGTTCCTGAGGAATCTTGCAGAGGGATTCCATCTCTGAATTGTATGTGACTACCAGTGGCATCCGGGTTTAGGCCTCTTTTGTTCTTTATTCAACAAGGTTGCTCTCGGGGGATCCATTTTACCATGTCACCATTCAGTGGTTGTATCCATGTTTTATAAAGACTGCCTCAAAGCTTGTATGTTTTCATCCCTGTCCTTGTGTCTGAACATATCCGGTTGTATCTTAATGGTTGACTGAATATCATAGCATGGTTTGTATGCACCGGGTGGAAGCTGTCACTCTTCAAATAGCTGGCTTGATCGCTTAATTAATAGGCACAGAAGGAACTTCAAAAGGGGGTAGTTAAGCTGCAAGCTTTTTGAAATGCTTCATTTCATCTATGCCTGATAAGTGGTTTGAAGGTCCTGAAAGCTTACAATTAAATACATTATTTGTTAGTCTAACAAAGCTATTCTGTTGTTTATCTGTTAGATCAACACAATCAGACTCTCTTGCTCTCTCTCATATATTTTATATTTCAAATGGATTGTGTCCTCCCACGTATTCCTCATCTTATGATAATTTGTTATCTCCAGCTTCGCTGCTTCGGAAAAAAAAATTCTCGGCAGAGGGCGCTGTGCTCGAGGTTGTGGCGTCGATTGTCCCTCGACGGTCTCCGTGCCGTGTCGACGTCACTGATGGTATAAGTAGCTCGAGCCGCGCCCGTTGCTCCAGTTCCGTTTTTCCGATCGCTTTGCTATTGTGAACGGCGCGCTCCGAGATTTTCTTCGTGAAAATGTCATCTTCTTCGACTCCTTCGAAACCCAAGACTGGGTTCAAGAAGTGTATCGATTGTGGATCGAAAATGTCGATCACAGATCCTCACCGAGTTTGTCTCTGGTGTCTCGGTTCTAGTCAGACAGTGGTTCCTGCCAGTCCATGGCCGAGAAGGCCCAACGTGAGAGGAGAGGTAAACTGTTGGTGGGGAGGGAAGCCTCTAAGAAGGCTGTGTCCAAAAAACATAAGAAAGCGACCGATTCGAAAGAATCGGATCGACATAAGCACTCCAAGAGATCTTGATCTAGGAGTAGATCGAGACACTCTTCTTCCTCGTCAAAAAAACTGAAGAGGAGACATAGATCTCCCTCATCGTCATCATCTTCTGAGTCGACCGAAGAAATTCGATATCCGACAAAATCGGATTCCCCCAGAAAATGGAAGGAATTCCGTAAAAAGATGGAGGTTTTCGAGAATGCAGCCCCGACCCCCTCGAAAGAACCTCGGAAGAGCCATTCCTCTAAGGTCGCTCCATTGGACGACAAAGAGAAAGTCGAAAACTACCTTGGTAAAAGCCAGTAGTATCGAAGATACTTGAGTCGACGCCAAGTCGTTGAAGGCTCCTCGTGAGTCGAAGACTCCCCGAGAGTCGAGCACATCTCCGGTGCCTCATAAAAAGCTCAAGTCATCGAAGGCTTCGACGGCTTCATCGACGCCATCGGCGTCGACTGCTTCGGCATCGAAGCCAAGAGCGTCTTCGACACCTGTATCAAAGTCTTCTTCGAAGTCTTTGAAGTTCCCGTCGACAACCTCGAAGGATTTTTCTATTCCTTCGAAGGAAATTGTTGAGGAAGAAAGGAGATTTACTCTGTTGCCCAGAACAGACTTTTTTAAAGCTATGTCCTCAATTTATGAGGAATCTGGCTCGGAGGAAGACGAAGTCACTCCCTTTGGAGTTTCATATGGCACAAGACAAGTTCCTGAGGAACTCATTGATCAGGAATCTAGAATGAGAGACCTGAGTGATACTCTACACTCTGCTAGTGGAATTGACACCTCCCCAGAGTTAGAATTTGCCAAACCTGACCATGCAGAACATGCAGACTCAGGGTACAGAGGTCTGATGAACAGGGTAGTAGAATACAAGGGTTGGGGTAACACTTCACCCGTGTTTGAACAGGACGACATGACAGATATAATTGTCAAAGGTCCCCAAAAAGACCCAGTTCTCCCCTTTCATAGGGCTCTTCAGAGAACAGTAGAAAACAATTGGGAAAATCCTGATAGCATTGCTGCTACAAATAGTAATTTCCCAAAGAAATACAGACCAGCTGGTACGGATCCTGAATATTTAAACGGGCATCCGACTCCAGAAAGTCTGGTTATTCAGGCTGCATCCACAGCAAAACAAACTACATATCCCACTATCCCTCCGGATAGAGAAGACAAGAAAGTTGATGCCTGGGCACGTAAAGTTTTCACTTCAGGTAGCATGGCCCTGAAATCGACAAATGTCACCTGTACCCTGGCCAGGTTTACCCATACCCTGTGGGACTGTATTTCGGCGGCAGCTGAGCATATTCCGGAAGGCGAGGAAAGGGAAGGCTTCCTGAATATAGTCAAAGACGGAAAGGAGGCAATGGGGGAATGTCTCCAGTCTGGACTGGGTTGCGCAGATTTGTGTGGTTGAGGAAGTCTGGGTTTGCACAGGATGTGCAATCCAGACTCGTTAACATGGCCTTTGATGGCTCGAGGCTATTTGGCAGTAAGGCTGACGAAAGCCTAGAAAAACTCCAGAACTCGAAAGCTGCAGCTAAATCTCTTAGTGCCTCCATGCGCCAGCCTCAGAAAACCTATTCAGGATCATCTTCCTGGAGAGGTCGTTCTTTTCGCTACTACTCCTCATTTGGTAGAGGAAGAGGACAGTCTTCTCAAAGAGGCAGAAAAGATTTCCCTCGTGGTGGACGAGGAAGAGGTGCAAAATCAGCCTCAGGAGCGGCATCTTTGCCCTCAGCCACTCCTGCAGCCACCTCCAAATCTCTCTGAGACCTTGCTCCACAAGACACCAATGGGAGGTAGGATCTCTCAACATCTGAAGGAATGGCGAGGCATTACCTCAGATGTTTGGGCACTGGAAACAGTAGCTCAAGGTTACTGTCTCCCCTTTCTAAAAAGGCCTCAGAATCATCCACCGGGAGCCAACTCCGTAAAAATTCCAGACCTGCTCCTGTTGCAGGAAATTTTAACCCTGCTAGAGAAAGGTGCCATAGAACAGGTACCTGTAGCAGAAAGGAACAGGGGTTGGTACTCCCCATACTTTCTCATCCCAAAAAAGGACGGAGGATTGAGACCCATCTTGGACTTGGAAGGACAAGCTCAAGATGGTGACCCTTTCTCAGATCCTTCAGGCTCTACAACTCCAAGACTGGTTGGTATCATTGGACCTTCAGGATGCTTACTTTCATGTGCCAATCCATCCAGGGCACAGAAAGTACCTGAGGTTCGTGATTGGCAATTCTTATTATCCGTTTCGAGTTCTGCCATTCGGGTTGACCTCCGCCCCGAGGGTTTTCACCAAACTAATGGCGGTTGTGGCAGCGAGTCTCAGGAGAGGGGGGGATTCACGTCTACTCCTACCTGGACGATTGGTTGATCAGAGCACGTTCTCCAGAACAGACTCGGGAACATCTTTCGATCACCTGCCACTTCCTTCACAAACTGGGCTTCTCCCACAATTTCAAGAAGTCCCACATGATACCATCCCAAAAGCTCCAGTTTATCGGAGCAGTCTTGGACACTTCCTCGGGAAAAGCCTTGCCTCCCGAGGTGAGAGCTCTCCACATTCTGCAGATGGTAACAAAGTTCCAGAATGCCCAATGTCTACCGGCCTTCGATTTTCTCAGGTTGCTAGGCCTCATGGCATCCTGCATTTTCCTAGTACCAGAGGCCAGACTGAGAATGAGATCCCTTCAATGGGCACTCAGAACTCAGTGGTCCCAGTTCTTAGGGAATATGTCGGATCTTCTGCAAGTCCCGAGCGCAGTTGCTCAGGATCTACTATGGTGGGCTTGCAACAACAACATTCTCAAGGGAGAATCCTTTTGGCAACCATGGCCGGAGATAACAGTAGTGACGGACGCCTCACTCACAGGGTGGGGAGCACACACCAACGATCTGACAATCAGCGGTCATTGGTCCCCATCGGAGTCCAAACTACACATCAACCAATTGGAGCTAAGGGCAATCAGACTAGCGCTGAAGGCCTTTCTGCCATCTGTACAGGGAAAGAATGTTCTGATAATGACGGACAACACAGTGGCCATGTACTACCTCAACAAGAGAGGAGAAGTAGGGTCACTACCACTGTGCAGAGAGGCAATGCAGCTCTGGTTCTGGGCAATACGAGAAGGAATCTCTCTATCGGCAAATTCACCTAGCCGGAGAGCAAAACACGGCGGCAGACGCTCTGAGCAGGCAGAGCACAGTCTCCCATGAGTGGGAACTAGCTCAGGAAGTCCTTCAAGAGATCTTCGCCCTTTGGGGAACCCCTCAAGTGGATCTGTTCACCACTGTGATCAATCGGAAGTGCGAGCAGTACTGCTCAAGGGAATTTCCTCAAAGAGGAGCTCTGGGAGACGCATTCGTAGTCGAGTGGAAGTTTCCACTGCTGTACGCGTTTCCCCCAGTCCCCGTGATTCCTCAAGTAATCAGGAGGTTGAGAAAGTTCAGGAAAACCATGATCCTAATTGCCCCGGATTGAGCCAGGAGGACGTGGTACCCGGACCTTCTAGACATGTCCATCTGCCCTCCAATACGTCTTCCGCAAAGAGAGGATCTTCTCTCGCAAGAGGAAGGTCGGGTTCTCCATCCAGAGGTCAAGACACTCAACCTTCACGCATGGTTTCTGAGAGGTTGAGATACAAGGATTGGGATCTTCTGGATGACGTATTGGAGATCTTGCTTTCGGCCAGAAGGCCAGCAACAAAATCTTTATACCGATGTCGCTGGAACAAGTTCAGTAACTGGTGCAAAGATAAGAATGTGGACCCTTTTCAATGTGGCACCAATTAAAGGATACCTTGCTGCGCTGTCTGTGTTTAAGCGCACCTCAGAAGAGGTTTCATATTTCAAAATTCCATTGATCATTCAATTCTTAAAGGGGCTTACTGTAACGCTCACCTGATTCCCGTAGAGGCGCCGGTCTTGACTGGGCGTATACCGTATCTTCAAAGGTGATGTGTAACACACGGCTGGCTCTTTGGGCTGGACCTCTGGGCACTGTATGACTGACTCGAAGGGTAAGATGTCTTAGGTAAGTGAACGCCGTGCTCTCCATCTGCCTCGGGGCAGGGTGCTGTAACCAGTTTCTTCACTGGATAAGGGGAGCAGGCCTCTTGACTTCAGAGGACTGCTGTCCGTCGTTTACTGCACGAACGGTAGGTTTCGAGTAATTCTAATGTCTTTAAAGTCTTTAGTAATGATGTTTCTTGTTTTGCAGGGTTCCGGCGATGGCGGATGACGGGCTGAAGTGAGTTGAAGATGGAGCCCGTGTGATGAATAGAAGCGCCTGGAACCACGTAAGTAAGCGCTCGTTGCCTGCTTCACGATGCGCTCTAACTGTCTTTTTATTTTGCAGGTACAAGTTCGGAGCGGCTGCAGGGTGCCGGAATACCCACTGGGTTAGATGTGGAAAGGAGTAATGGCACGTGAGTATTAAAGTTCCCCAATGTCTTTAAACGCACCTTGTTTTGTCTTTCAGATGCGGGATGCAGCGCCGAAGGCCTCCGGAGCGTGCGAAGAGTTGGTAAGCTTTTGTCTTTCAGATGCCGGAATGCAGTGTGAAGACCTCCGGAGCGCACGAAGAGTAGGTAAGCCTTTGTCTTTCAGATGCCGGAATGCAGCGCGAGGCGTTGGTGACAGCCGATGGACCAGGTAAGTGAAGAGCTGTCACTGAAGACCGTAATGCTAACCTGTTCTTTCTTGTCTTTATAGGTGTTGCTGAAGACTGGATTCAGGATGGTAAGCCTTTTTCCCTAGGCCCAGGATCAGATGCAGAAGACACGATGAGCGTTCTGCTGCAGAGGATGCAGAATAACGCAAAGCAAGATTCATCCACCGGGTGTGGTTTAAATAGCCTCCTGTAGTGCTTAGGTGTCTCCTTCCACAGCCACGCCTAGGTAAGAAAAGAGTTCCTGCTTTCCAGAAGAGTTCCAGTGTTCTGAATCTAGGGAGTGGCTCCTGCCCCACCCAACAGGAAAAGTAGTTCCAAACAGAAGAGGATCAGAGGCTCAACTGGCAGGCAAGTAAGCAGCATGGTCTGCTGCAGGTAAGTCCACCCAAGCATTATGAGCCCGGCGCTTCCAGCGCTGGGACTGGGCATATTTATGAGCCTGGTGCCACTGGCGCCAGGACTGGGTCCAAAAGGTCCCAATTGGGACTGGTTGGCACTCGGAACCTGGGTTATGGATCTGCTTCCAAGGGAGTTGGGAAAACCCTGACCTTTTGGAAGCAGAGATCATGACACTTACTAATGTATACCCCCCAGTACCTTTTCATGTCCCAACTTGGGACTTAAATCTAGTACTCAAATTCTTGACTTGTATACCTTTTGAGCCTATGCATTCTTGCCCATTGAGGCTCTTAACATTAAAAACTGTACTTCTTGTGGCCTTGTCATCAGCCCGCAGGGTTAACGAACTTCAGGCTCTCTCATGCAAACCGCCATTTACTACTTTTTATAAGGATAAAGGATAAAGTAGTCCTTAAAGTTAAACCTTCCTTTTTACCAAAGGTAGTTTCAGACTTCCATTTGTCGCAAAAGATAATATTACCAACTTTTTATCCTCCTCCTCATTTGGGAAAGGAAGAGGAGAGATTGCACAGACTAGATCCCAAGAGGGCTCTTACTTTCTATATCTCAAGAATGGCTAAATTGAGGGTAGATGACCAATTATTTGTGGGTTATACTGGTCATAAACTAGGATTATCTGTAACAAAACAGACCATATCCCGCTGGATCATCTTAGCCATAACTGAATGCTACAGGTTAGCAGGAAAAGGCCCACCAGATGGGCTTCGTGCCCATTCTACAAGGGGTATGGCAACTTCTACGGCTCTAAAGAGGGGAGTCCCGGCAGCAGATATTTGTTCAGCTGCTACTTGGAAAACAATACACACTTTTGTAAAACATTACTGTTTGGATACTGCCTCCTCAAATGAGGGTTTATTTGCCAAGGCAGTTCTGCATTCTGTCCATGAAAGCTGAAAACTAATACTCTCACCTCCAAAATTACTACTGTTATGGGAGTCTATCATAAGATGAGGAATACGTGGGAGGACACAATCCATTCGAAGAACAAGTTACTTATGAACTGTAACGTTCTTTTGACTGGATGTTCCTCCCACGTATTCCTCATCGACCCTCCCATCCTACCCCGCAGTACAGTTTACGTTTTCTTACACTTTCCTCTCACGAAGTGTGCATCAGTCATGGGGTACGCCTGGGTGTTCCTCCTCTATGGTTTCATCGAAAAAACAGAACTGGAGCAACGGGCGCGGCTCGAGCTACTTATACCATCAGTGACGTCGACACGGTACGGAGACCGTCGAGGGACAATCGACGCCACGACCTCGAGCACAGCGCCCTCTGCCGAGAATTTCTTTTTCCGAAGCAGCGAAGCCGGAGATAACGAATTATCATAAGATGAGGAATACGTGGGAGGAACATCCAGTCGAAAGAACGTTACAGTTGGTAAGTAACTTGTTCTTCTGAGGCTTGTGGATCTGCTTGGAATCTCATGCTTTGCATAGGCGACATCAAGTGGTTGGTGCAGAGTATTACATGACTTGTTTTAGAAATCGGAAAGGGATGTCAGCAGGGCGTCTTTGTAATACGATCCCTATTGTGACGTGTACTGTACCCAAGGTTCTTCACGCGTCTAGGTCCTCAGATTGTTTTTTTCCACCCTTGTTGTTGGTCGACTGCCTCCATTCACATTTCTCTTTAACCTTTCTGCCTGGCTGTTTTCCGGTGCACATTATGGGGAAGACTCCTTTTAAATGTTGTCATCCTTGCAACCTAAAGTTTCCCTGTAAGGACACACACAGCGTGCGTAACCATTGTCTCCCTTGAGACCACCAGGAGGTTCGGTGCAAAGCTTGTAAACTTTTTCATCCAAAAACGCTCAAGGACCGACGGTCGAAGCGCTGGGCAGCCTACAGTTGGCATGACGTCTTCTTTAAAGACACAACCCTGGCACAGACCCTGTCGACTATTCTGTACAGTCCCCAGACGTCGCTCAAGAGCTTGTTTCATAAAGATCTTTTAAAGAGAGCAGCTGATCACTTCAAAGTAGATACACAAGAGTCAGAGGAGGACACTGAATTTGTAGACAATATCCTAAATCGGAAGTAACAGGTAGGGCAAGACATCCATCCCCCTGTTATCTGTTGGAAGATGGCTTCTCCCTTCTTTGTTTACTTCTGCTTTGAACCTGTCAACCCGCACATTAAGAAGTGCTTTAAACCTGCCCCTACAGGCCCTCTTTTTTTTCATCAAGGGCCACCTTAAACCCAATTTCTCTTTTAGTAAAAACTACACGCAAAAGGGCAGGCAGTCCCCTGGATTCCTCTGAAGCGCCACCTGATAGAGAGCAAGAAGATCTATGCACTGGGGGGGGGGGGGTAAAGTCGCTACTTCTGCAGCATACCAGATGTGGATAGCCAATAACACAACCCTTATGGCAGCTTCAAGCGGGCACAATGGAATCGATGGAAGAGCAAGTTATTGAGGTGCCAGAGCCTTTGCACTCACAGATTCTTAAAACTTTATCGGAGGGCAAGCAGGCAGCTAAGGCCATTATTAAAACTCCCTTGATGGTGCAGATACAGCAGGCGGGGTAGTGGCCGAGGGAACACTCATTAAACACCACGTGTGGCTTAGAAACTCAGGGTTCAAACCCAGGACACAAGCCATCCTCATAAATAGTCCCATAGAGAACAATGTCCTATTTAGAAGGTAGATTATGGTGCTCTGGGGAAGGGCAAAAAAGAACATGAAACCCTAAAGACCTTGGGTCAAATCGCCAACAAGCCTTGCATACAAAGAGATACTTATGGCAATTGGTGCACTGTTTGTGCACAAGGGTACACAAGAACAACCCATTCCACCTATTCTCCAAGTGCGGGCATCAGTACATGGTATACCAACCACAGCCAACTGCCAACCCCACAATCCCCTTTCAGGCAAAGGCGTAGTAGGGGTAGTGGCCAGCCTGCTGGGGGCTTAGCTATCCCCTTCAAGCAATGACTCACAGATATGGGTCCCCTCCCATGTTTCCCCAGTAGGGGGTTGCATTTCTCTATTCACCCACGCACGGAAGGGGATCACAATAGACACGTTTGTGCTAATAACTGTCAGAGACGGATATTGCATTGAGTTTCTTGAAAGACCACACAATCATTCTGCAAGACAGCGGAACATGTTTCTGGAACATCAGCAGAACCTGAAGGAGGATTTAGAACCTTTACTACAAAAAGGAGCAATGGAACCTCTCCCCCATCAGAGGTAGCCAGGGTATTTATTCTGTGTACTTCCTTGTTCCAAAGAAAGACAAAACAAAACGCTCAGTTTTAGATATAAGACCTGCAAATACATATGTCAAACAGCAAATATTCAGAATGACAACTCTACAGGAGGTCATTGCTTTACTAAACAGGGAAGACTACATAGCAACACTGGATGTGAAAGATGCATACTTTGATATTTCAATGTTGGCAGCACACAGAAAGTACCTAAGGTTCAAGGTGGGAGACATACACTACCAGTTCAAAGTACTACCCTTTGGGATTGCATCAGCCCCTCCGGTTTTCACAAAAGTGCTAGCTATAATAATTTATTTAATGTGATACAGTTTAGTTAATAGATTGTACACATAACAAACAATATTTAGACATTAAAAAAAATAGTGTTGAAATCAAATAATGTAGCGTAACATAGCATAAAAAAATAACATAATAGCACAATAGCAAATAGCAAGAAATATGAAATAACCACTTTTAGTATAATGATACCAAAAAATGGGAATACAAATAAACAGTCATATCTAAAATATCCAGAATATGCCATCTTAACTATAGAGGAGCAAAGAGTAAACATAGATTAAAACATTGCTCAGAACTTCAAAACATTATAGATCTCATATCTCGAGAAACTAGAACGTCCCTAGGCTTAGGCAGAGTCTAATGATTGACATGGACACAATGTTCAGATCTTGATGCCCAATATTTCCTCAATCCTGAACCCGATATTATAAAAAGCAGTCAAAACTCCAAGGCTCTCCGAGTTTATACAGCGGTGACAAAATGATAAATCAGAAATTGTTGCCAGGTTATGGGTATACTTCCCAATATGGCGATGGATTATGTCTATCATACTGCCACATTGTGTCAATACATCTCGGGCTGACTCTAATGCATTGCCTAGTTGTTCCATTGGGATCTGCTCTCTTCTACCCATGACCAATAAGGTCGGGAGCTGGTCCATCCTTAATAGGAGTATAAAGCGTTGCAGTGCTAGTTGTAGTGGTGGCTCACCTGCGCAGACAATCAATCCCAGTGTACCCTTATATGGATGACTGGCTAATGAGACACTCCACACGTGTCAGCAGCACACACAAGAAACAATACACCTCCTGTTTTCAACTAGGGTTTTTCATCAACAAGAACAAATTAAGCCTTGTCCCCAGCCAAGTCAAACAATTTCTAGGTGCAATTTTTCGGACAGAAGACACCCTAGTCTTCCTCTCCAACTAGATGGTACAAAACATCCTGCATCAGATCCCTTGTTAGACAGGACGCCACATAAGCGTCAGGAAGGTGATGCGTCTTGTTGGTATGATGGCTTCATGCATCTTCTTTGTGCCACATGCAAGGTTGCGCATGCATCCAATACAGGAATTGCTAGCGAAATAATGGTCTCCAGCGGAAGGAGAGTGGGATGATCGAGTGGTAGTCTCGCAAACTGTGGTGTCAGCACTTCAGTGGTGGACAAAAGACAACCTGAAAAAGGAGAAAACCTTTTTTCACCACTCCAACACAAGCCACATTAACAACAGATGCATCGCTCTCATGCTGGTGAGCTCATTACCTCCACCAAACCTCACACGGTATGTGGACAGAGACACTGACAAAGAAGCATATCAACATCCTAGAGTTGCCAGCAGTGTTCAAAGGAATACAAGCTTTTCAACACCACTTGATAGAGAATTCTGTACTGGTTCTCAAGGACCGCACAACCGCCATTATTTACATCAACAAACAGGGCGGGACACATTCCCGAAGTCTGACCAGACTAGCACAGAAGATCTGGAAATGGGTCCTCCAGAGGAACATTTACCTTGTGTCACAACACGTTCCAGGGGAACACAACTGCCTAGCGCACTCACTAAGCAGAAACACAAACCTTCCCTCAGAACATGAATGGGAACTACATACAGATGTTGTAAACAGCATTTTTGCGCCATGTGGTCAGCCAGACATAGATCTGTTTGCCACAGAAGAAAATGCGAAATGCCACATCTACGCCTCCAGGTTCCCCCAGAAGGAATCCAAAGGGAGCGCAGTGTGGATCAGTTGGTCAGGGATATTTGCATACACTTTTCCCTTGATCCTACTCCTCAACAGAGTAATCCACAAGATGCATTCGGAACACATAACAATGATCCTTACCAAGAAGAGAGCTCACATCCAAGCCTGCGTTTCTGCAGCATCTAACAACTCGGCAGAACTCTAAAATCTGAAAGGAACTGGCCAATCCTTCTGCAGTCCCTACCTCTCCTGTCCCTTCCCAGGCCCTCTGTACGGCTCTGGCTTCTCACTTCAGCTCTAAAACACAGGATATCCTGTCCCCCCTCTGCTTCTCCTGCTTCTCCCTCCACTCTTTCCTCTTCCTGTGGCCCTGTTTCGGCCACCCCCTCCCTCCCCTTCTCTGCCTTTCCTCTCTTCTCCCTCGATGAGGTTTCTAGACAAGTTCAATCTATGAAAACCTCATCTCTAAGCAGGTTCTTCCCTGTTCTACCAAAACCACCAAGGACCACATTGATAGCCTCGCCCCAGCCTTGGCTGACTTATGCAACCACTCCTTCGCCTCTGGAACCTTCCCCTGCCCCCTTAAGCACTCTCTTGTGCACCCTCTCCTCAAGAAACCCTCAGCTGACCCCTCCCTTCCAGTAATTGTCATCCGATCTTTATCACTCCTTTCCTGGGCAAACTCCTGGAAAAGCTAGACATTTCCCAGCTTAATCTTCACACTGAATCTGTTGATTGTCTTCATGACCATCAGTCTGGCTTCAGAGCAGCCAGACGAATGGAAACTACTCTGCTGACCAACATCTGTGAAGACCTGCTTTCCAACCTTGATTCTAACCTCCCCTCTCATCATCCTACTGGATCTCTCTTCTGCCTTTTAACACTGTCAACCATGACATCACCGGCTCTGTGATAATCTGGGTATCACTGATCAGGCTCTCGCCTGACCGACATCTTTCCTCTCCCAGGTCCAACTTGGGTCCTTCCTCTCCTCTATCTCTCTCTCTCTCTCTCCACCTGTGGTGTTCCCCAGGGGTCTAACCATTATCCCTAGTTGTTCAACCAATACCTGGTACCTCTCGCTCTCCGCATTGCTGCTCTCTGCTCCAACTTCCAGTACTATGCGGATGACACTCAGCTCGTCTTCAGGCTCCCCTCTGATGCCTCTTCTCCTTCTCCCATCCCTGAGTGTCTGTCTGCAATCCAGGAGTGGTGCACCGCCAATGATCTCTGCCTGAATGCCAGTAAGACAGAGATACTCCTCATCGGCACACCTGCACCCCCCTTTCCTGCCACTCTCTGGCCAGCCTCTTTTGGCCCTCTTCCTGCTCCCACCTGTGGGGCTAAGAACCTCAGTGTTATCTTTGATTCCACCCTCTACATCTCAACTCACATTTCCAAAGTCTCTAAGAAGTCAAACTACCAGCTGCACCTCCTCCGAGGTATTCTTCCTTTCCTCTCCTTCCCCTGGAAGCTCACCGTCTCCAGAGCTCTGGTTCTCTCTAGGCTTGACTACTGTAACAGCCTCTTTTAAAATCTACCCTCCTTTACTCTCTGTCCTCTGCAACTCATCGAGACCAGACTGTGAGACTTGTCCTGGGCCCCAAGCCCAGGGATCGTATCTCTCCAGCACTGAAATCTCTCCATTGGCTCCCAGTGGCTGCAAGGATATAATTCAAGACCCTTTGCATTGTCCACAAGGCCTTCTCGGGCCTGGGACCAAAATACCTCCCAGCTTTCTCTTCAGAAGTATCTTCTTTCTCAAGCTCTTTGCTCTTCCTCCTCCAACTCCCTGAGGGTCAGTCGCTTCTCTAAGCAACGAGTTGGGGGCAGATCTTTCTCTTCTGCCAGTGCCTCCCTTTGGAACAGCCTTCCTGCCTCTCTGAAACTTGAGCAGAACCATCTCCGGTTCCGGAAGCAGCTCGCATCTTTTCTCTTTGCTTCTGCCTTCTGTATTCCACTTCCCTGCTGATCTCCTGTCTGATAATGCACTGGTTACCTGGCCACCCTCTGAATCACAGACCCAGGTCCTTGCCCTCCCATTTTCACACTTGCACTGCCTCCTGGCAACCCTGCACTTGGGACTTTATCTGCATCCCTACATTCCCCCTACTTGCACTTATCCAACACTTGTTGTCTGCTCTTAACCCCTGCACCGCCACCTGTTGGCCTCTCTGTTTTCCTATGCCTTGATCCTATGCCTCGCACTTCTCCTCCTCCCCTTTCCCTTCCACTTTTACCCTGCCCTCTCCCCGCACTAGGCGCAATCTCAATGCCACTTGGCCTAGTAAGATTGTTGTCTTGTCCTGCCTTGTCCCCCCCCCCCTGCCTCATCGCACCTTGAAACACTTGTGTATAGGTGCGCTATAAATAAAATATATCATATCCTGGTTGCTCCAATGTGGGCACGCCAGACATGGTACTCTCACCTGCTCAGGATGGCATTTTGCTCACCAATGAAACCAACCAGCCCTTGCACCATGTTGTCTCAGAACTAAGAGGCAACTCTGCATCCACACCTTCAGAAAATCAACGTAGCAGCTTGGCTTGTGAAGTCCTAGAATTCGAACACCTTAACTTACCTAACAGATGCATGGACATTTTAAGAGGCACGTAAACCTAACACTAGACACTGCTACTTTATTATTATACTTTATCTGGTTTGGTTAAAAACATTTCAACCTTTTCAAAACAGTTACATTGTTCCAGTATAAATACACGTTCCATTATAAATACACAATTCATTACATTCCACTTGCAATCAAATTAAAAACAATAACACTTTTATAAAGAAATTAAAACTTTGTTAGGATTCTAAAAAGTTTTGTCATTTCAATATAGTACATTTTAAGTTCACACAAGTTTCAGATTATTTTAAAAAGATACAGCGGCTATATTTAGTGATATATGTTCTTCACTAAATATCCTAGCCTACATTACAGCTTGCAAAAGTAGTTTAAAAATACCAAATGGAAAAGCGTAATGTGTAGAAAGTCTAGTGTTCATTCTAATGTTAATCCCGTTGACGTTCACCTTCTAACATAGTGCACTATCTATTACACTTGTTAGACTCAGGTCTAGTGTTCAGCTCTCTAAATGTCCATTTAGCTGCTCTTTCTGCTTACGCTACATTACAGAGTAAAGTTTTATGGTGGTAGATTCCAGTCGTGAAAGCCTTCATGGAAGGGTGGATCCCCTGATTGTTAATCTCCCCCCCCTGGGAGAGATTTAAATGTTGCCTTAAGTAAGCTCATGGGCACTCCCTTTGAACCCATGCATAAAGCAAGCCTCAAAGATCTCACTTACAACGCTGCTTTTCTTGTAGCCATCGCCTTTTATAAGGAGAGTAAGTGCGCTCCAAGCAATATCGCTCTGAGCCTTTTGTCACAATACATAAGAACAAAGTGGTCTTAAGAGCACACCCACGGTTCGCACCAAAGTTATTTTCTAAGTTCCATGTATCTGTTGAACTACAAAAAAATTTCAAAACCCACAAAACTTTGGAGAGAGAGCCCTCCATACTCTAGATGTTAGGAGAGCTGTCATGTACTATCTCAATAAGATGAAACCAATTTGGAAAATAGACTAGTTCTTCGTCTCCTTAGCCGCAAGTCGCGGCTTGGGGGAGATCCTGTCTCCAAAGCAGCCATTTCTAAATGGATCGTAAAGTGCATGCAACAATGCTACTGGTTAGCTAATAAAGCACTACCATTTAAATCTAGATTACACTCTACATGTGGTACTGGTGCCTCATTAGTCTTCATTGCAAATGTGCCTCTACAGGCAATCTGCAGGGCAGCAACATGGAGCTCAGTTCACACTTTCACCCAACATTACTGTGTGGACACAGAGTAGGAGCGACTCGCAAGTAAAACAAGCAGTGTTAAGACCTCTTTTTGCCTCTGTCCCTTCTAGCAACCCACCTCTTTCTCCTGGTACTGCTTGCTAGTATATGCAGATCATGTGATTGTAAGCAGATCCACCATCCACAAGACGAATATTATATACCTGTAATCGTCTTTCTGAGGCTTGTATCTGCTTAGATTTAACCTTTCCTCACTTTCCCACAGAAACTCGCTGTCTCCAGAGCTTTGGTCCTCTCTAGGCTGTAGCCTCTTTCTAAATCTGCCTGCCTCTACTCTCTGACCTCTACAACATATCCAGAACATGACTGCAAGACTTGTCCTTGGCCTCATGCCCAGAGATTGTATTCTTAATCTCTGAAATCTCTTCACTGGCTCCCTGTGGCTTCAAGTATCAAGTTCAAGACCCTTTGCATCGTCCACAAGGATTTCTGGAGCCTGGGACCGCACTACCTCCAACTCTCTCTTCCCAAAAATCTCCCTTCTCGAGCTCTCCGCTCATCCACTTCCAGCTTTCTGAGGGTCAGACGCTTTTCCAAACAGAGAGTTGGGGGCAGATCTCTCTCTTGGGCTGGGGCCTCCCCCTTGAATAGCCTCCTTGCCTCTTTCAAACATGAGCAGAACCACCTCTGGTTCCTGGAAACAATGCAAGACCTTCCTTTTTGCTTACGATTTCTCTCTTCCTCTCCCCGGATGATGTCCCAACTGCTCTGCACACTTGTAACCTGCCCACCCTCTGATCTCTGGCCCAGGCTCCTGCATGTCCAGTTGTCCTTGCACTGCCTCAGGGCTCCCCCAGCACTTATTGTCTGTATCGGCAACCCTACCGTACCTTCTCCCTGCACTTATTGAGTTACCTTCACCCCCCCCTCCCCACGGCACTTCTTCCCTTCCACCTCCCTGCACTTGCGCGATCTGAATGACACAACTTCTAGTCTCCTTGTCTTGTCGAGCCTAGAAACACTTGTGTACAAGCATGTTATAAATGCCATATATCTTCCTACCCTCGTTGGGTAGGTACATAGACAACTTACACCTTCTTCACTTTCTTCTACTTGAAATTACACTTTGTGCAACGCGGGGTCAAAAACAACACAATATAGGAAACTTGAGGCGTGAAGGACCATGGGTACAGTACACGTCTCAGTAGGGATAGCATTACAAACATGGTCTGTCGATGTCTCTTTTCTATTCTAAAAAAATAAAGTCATGTAGTACTCCACACCAAACACTAGATGTTGGCCTATGCAAAGCATGTGAATCTAAGCAGATACAAGCATCAGAAAGATGATTACAGGTATGTAATATTTGTGATATCCTTGTTATCGAATAATGTTCTTCCCCACCACTTGCTGTTTCTAATACTAATCCCACTATATTTCCTGTTCGGTCCAGTCTTCTCTTGCCCTTAAGTGTCATTTTGGTTACTCTACATGTCTTTCTCTTCTTGTTAAATCTAGTATCTAATCCCCAAGAAACTTAACACCTGGGATTCAGTCTTACTCAGCCCTCTACAACAGTCTCATCCCACTGCCCTGCCCGATTGTGTTCAGCCATCTTGCATCCCATCCCTTTTGATGGCATGTGTATCTAGACTCCCAAGCAAATTGCTTTTCCTTTTACAGAGGGATCTTTCGTTTTTTTCCCTGTGCTGCTAATAAGTTGCTCTTATTAAATAATGTTACTACTACTACATTGTATTGGCGTTTTATCTCTTTTCACCCATAAGAGTGCTAGCCAATTAAAGGCTTCGGATATTCGAGGAATGTTATCTCAGGATTCAGTAATGGGCGTTCAGAGAATTTACATTTTGAAACCATAATACAAACATCAGATTTGTATTATAATGTATATTGGTATTTCAGAAAATCTGGTTGGGGTGGGGCAATGCCAGCCACTTGCTAGGCATGGGAGGTGGAGCGGTCCTAAAAACGATAGTGTTTACCTCCTATCACTGTGCATCATACTATATGATATTTTATTTATATTGCACTCATACACAGGTGTTTCAGAGCGCGACCAGGCAAAGGGGGGGGGAACAGTGGAGAGAACAAACACAACGATCTTACTAGGCCCAGTGACATTGAGAATGCGCAAGTGCTTGGGGAAGGGAAAAGGGGAAAGTGCATGGGAGGGGCGAGAAATTGGAAAGTGCAGAGTATAAGAGCAGACAAGATAAATAATAAGAAAATAAATAAATTAAATATGGTGATCCAAAACAGTGGTAGTGCAGCCTGTGAGGGCGAAGTGTAAGGTTAGTCGGATAGGGAGTATTTGATCAGTGCAGACAAAGAGTAGGGGGGGCTGTATGGGTACAGATACAGGCCCCAGTGCAAGGGGTGGCCAGGGGGCAGTGCAGGAGGGTGGTACGGTGAGCATGTACCTGAGCCGGAAGGGCAGAGGGTGGCCAGGTGCAGCATTGCTGAGAGAGAAAGCAGATCAGCAGGGGAGAAGAGGGGCAAAGGCAGAGACGAAGAGGAAGGTCTTGAGGAGCTTCCGGGACTCTAGATGGTTCTCCTCAAGTTTCAAGGTGGCAGGTAGGCAGTTCCAGAGGGAGGCCCGCGCAGAAGACCAAGATCTAACACCAGCTCGTTTCTTTGAAAAACGACTGACCCTGAGGGAGTTGGAGGGAGAGGAGTGAAGGGCTCTAGAGGGGAGGTATTTACGGAGGGATAGTTGAAGGTAGTTTGGACCCATGCCCCAGAAAGCCTTGTGGACAATGCAATGGAGTTTAAATGTAATCCTTGCAGCCACAGGGAGCCAATGAAGGGATTTCAGAGCTGGAGAGATCCGATCCCAGAGCTTGAGGCCAAGGACAAGTCTTGCAGTCCTGTTCTGGATTAGTTGTAAAGGGCGGAGAGTGGAGGCAGGTAGATTTAGAAAGAGGCTGTTACAGTAGTCCAACCCAGAGAGAATCAGAGCTTGGGAGACAAGGAGCTTCTGAGGGAAAGAGAGGAAAGGAAGAGTGCCTTTAAGGAGGTGCAGTAAGAAGTTAGACTTTTTGGAGACATCAGAGATGTGTGCGGAGAAGGAAAGTGTGGAGTCAAAGATGACTCCAAGGTTCTCAAATTCGCTGGTGGGGGCAGGAGGAGGGCCAAGGGACACCGGCCAGAGAGTGAGGGGAAAGGATGGAGGGGGTGTACCAATGAGGAGGATCCAGTCTTGTTGGCGTTTAAACAAAGATCATTTTTGGCACACCAATTTTGAATGGCAATTAGGCATTCAGAGATGAGGGAAAGAGAGGAGGTGGCCGAGGGAAGCCTGAAAATGAGATGTGTGTCGTCAGCATAGCACTGGAAATTTGAGCAGAAAATGGAAATGCAGTAGGCGAGAGTTGACAGGTATTGATTGAAAAGCCAGGTTGAGAGGTTAGACCCTTGGCGAACACCGCAGGTAGAGAGGGAGATAGAGGATAGTAAGGACCCAAGTTGGACCTGGGAGGGTCGATCAGAGAGAAAAGAGGTCAGCCAGGCCAGAGCCTGATCAGTGATACCCAGGATGTCACAGAGACGATTTAGCAGGGTGGTATGGTTGACCGTGTCAAAAGCAGAGGAGAGATCAACTAGGATGAGGACAGAGGAAATGTTGGAGTCAAGGTTGGAGAGCAGGTCTTCACGGATGTTCAGGAGAGTAGTTTCCGAACTTCTGGCAGCTCTGAAGCCAGATTGGTGGTCATGGAGAGAGCCAACTGAGTCAGAGTGAAGGTTGAGCTGAGAGATGGCAAGCTTTTCCAGGAGCTTACCCAAAAAGGGAGTAATGGAAATTGGCCGATAGTTAACCGGACAAGAGGGATCAGCTGTGGGTTTCCTGAGGAGAGGATGCACAAGGGAGTGCTTCAGAGGGGAGGGGAAAGATCCAGAGGCAAAGGAGAGCTTGCAGAAGTCGGCAAGGGCCGGAGCAAGGGTATCGATGTGGTCCTTAATAGTTTTGGAGGAGCAGGGATGGACCTGTCTTGAGGAGGCTGTCATAGATCAGACTTGTCTAGCGACCTCATCAGGGGAGAAAAGAGGAAAGGTAGAGAAAGAGGGAGGAGGGGTAGTTGAGGGTGGGTCAAAAAGCAGGGATGGGAGAGGAGCGGGAGAGGAGGAGAGTGAGGACAAGATGTCCTGGGTTTTAGAGATAAAGTGTGAGGCAAGGTCATTGCAAAGAGCCTGAGAGGCGAGAGGAGGGGTGGATACTGCATACTGGCTCGTGATGCTTCATGCAGAATCCTGACTCAATGCATAGTGTATAACATTTGTTTATAAAGCGTTAACACTGTCGGTAAAGGCCTGCAATGCACTGTTACATCAGTGTGGCTCATAAGAACATATGTCCATCAAGATGACAGGTGAGTCTTTGTCCTCTTCTGAACCTCATACAGGGAGGTATGAGTCGTAGGTGCAGCGGTTGAGACTTCTTCAAGCAGATACTTGAAGGTGGTGGGATTGACCCTCGGAGCAAGCATACTTTGGATGTAGGTATTCGGTTAGCTGACCTTGTGCATCTGGTTAAGGTCTGGTGAGTGGGTACATTCTTAGAAACTTAGTGAGGTAGATGGCTGCCTGGCTGAACAACTTTGAAGACCAGACTGAACGTTTTAAAACTCAGTGCATTGATAGGGACCTAGTATTGTATTTAATGAATTGATTGATTTGCTTAGATCCCTTAACTTAAAGTACTAAGATGAGGCAAACACCATAACGTTGGGCTGTTTCTACATTGTACTGTATTTTAGTAGGAAGGCATACATAAATACCATTGCAGTAGCCTGTTTGAGACATGACGGGTGTGGTGAAGGACCCCGCAGTTGTGTGCCAGCCTTCCCTGTGTTTGAGAGCCCAGGAACAAGTACCCATCCTGTCCCCGAATCCCTGGAGTGGGACTCGCAGCAACCTGAGGTGGATACATTGGACCTCTTTTGGGAGAGTTGCACTTTACAAAGCCCTCAGCCACTGAGGTGAAGAAGAAGCAATCAAGGGCAGAGGAAATCTCTGCCCCATACTGTCTCCCAGGGCACCTTCAAACTGACCCTTGCCGTAACCCAGGACTTGCCACTATTCAACAGAGGCTTCCAAAGCTGGGAGAACAGACGCTGAAAGGACTCATCCTGTCCTTGACCGCTGAATTAGGGCTCACAGTATCTGGAGGGCCAGATCAGCTAAGGCTCCCTGTTCTGCAGCCTCGAAAACCACTCGGACTGCCGTCCATGCCTAGCTCGACACCATGGACACCAAGGAATCCCGCCCGTGCTACTTTCTAGCAATCCTCTGAACTTTTGAACTGCTGTGCCTCCATCTCTAGCCCGCTCAATGCTGCATCATGCCCTTGCTGAGCCCATCACCTGCTAGGCTTGAATCGACCACTCCACACCGGGACCCGACTAGAACCGCTGGAGAGACACTTGCTTACTCAAACCATGGGTTACACCATGACACGACCTGATCCAGCTATAAACTTCTGCTGTGCCGAACAGCACACTGGAGCAACAGGATCAATGCTTTGACGACTCGAACCATTGGAGTATCACTCAAAGACCCTTCCCAGACATCAAAACCCACGGCTTGACCTCGAACAGATCCTGGTGAGCTCCCCGACCTGCTTCGCCGAATGCTGTCTTTGAACTGCACAGAGCTACCGCTTTCGACCCTGCTTGATGCCCACTTGCTGCCTGGACACACATGATCCACGATTCCTGAGCTTGATTTCCCCCCCCCCCCACACCACTGCTCGAAGCCGGGTTCGATGCCGTAAAGCTGCCAAAGAAATGAAACGAGGTAATATCGACCCATATCTATCCCCTTGGTCCATTTTGGGCCCTAGAGACTGGTTTGGCCATTTTTGCACGTTTTTCATCCAAGAAACATATCCTATTAAAGAAAATTGTGGTTTACTTCCCTTACGCCCCAGATTCGTCTCTGAGTACTATATTGTGCTATTGATTGGACATTCCCTTTTATATTGGACTGTTATTTATTTTTAGATTTCTTTATTGGCATTTCGTTATGATTACATCTTTAGCTTGTCATAGTTAGAACAAAACAGTAACTTATAGGAAAAAAGAAAAAGAAACAAGAACAACATTAACTGTCTCCATGTGTTTGACAACACAGTCTGATGTGAACAGTTCCAGTGTAGGGGAATGTGTGAGAGGTAAGGGGGGGGAAGAGAGCAGGGGGGGATCCAGCTCGGGCTCTGTGAGTGTCACACCACGGGCGCCACTGCGGGTGATGAGCTCCAGTAACATCTGGATGGAAGTGTTTATGGGAGCTTATCATCAGAGGGGTGAAACATGCTCCACATTAGTTCCCTCCAGGCATCCAGCGCCGCACTTGAATCTTCAGTAGATCTGGTAACACTGTCCTCCCAAGCTTTAGTTTCAGCCCCCACCCAGCACTCCAGTTCTCTGTACCATGTGTTGTATTGTGGGCCAGCAGGTAGTTTCCAGGCCATTGCGATGGTCCTTTTGGCTAACACACATGCTATGTCCATGAATTTCATTGTGTGTTTGGATTTGGCTAGCCTGGGATAAGTTCCTATGAGACATTCGCCGGGGGACCATTCATATCGGGATATTCCTGCCCCTCTGCAGGCCTGTTCTATTTTAGCCCAGAGGCATTGCACCTTTGCGCATTCCCATAGCATGTGGAACAGGTCTGCCTTGTCGGTATTGCACCAAATGCAGTTAGGTTGTGTTTATTTGTTGAACCTTGCTATCCTGTGTGGAGTTAGATATGTGTGGTGCAGTACGTTCAGCTGGATTAGTCGAAACCTGGAATTCTTAGACATTTCTTTGGGGAAAGCAAGAGGCCTGTCCCACTCCTTGGCGGTCATCATTAGCCTGAGACCTTTCTCCCACTTGGATTTCATTTCAGTGCTGCAAGGGTTAGGGATATCATTCAGGTGGCCGTATATTTGGGACACTGGTTTCCAGCCCTCTCCATGGTGATATAGCAGTGTCATGAAGGGATCTGCTTGGGGTTCCTCAGGCCAGGTTTCCCATTTGGCCCGTGCTATTCTACTGATTTTTTGGTACCATGAGAAATGGCAGCGGGGTATTGCCTTCCTCTGCCTGCAGCAAGGTAAGCGCCCGAAAGGTGCCCTCTGTGTATAAGTCTCCCCAATTATAAACTCCTTTCCTTTCCCAGAGTCTAATGTTCTTCAGATCGGTGCTGGTTTTGCATAGGTCTGAGATCATTGGGATTTCTGGGGCATATGGAAGTTTTGAGTGCAAGAGTGTCTTGGACCTGTGCCATATTTTCCTTCCCAAGACAACCAACCATGGTGTTTCGTTCAGGAGATGTAGGGGTGCCCAAACAAGCTCTTTTAGTTGTATCGGAGAAATCGTATGTTGTAGTAGGATAGTCTCAGACGTAATTTAATCCGCTAACCACTTGGTCACAAAACTAAGGTAAGCTGCAAAGTAATTTTTCTCTAGGTTTGGAAGTTGGATTCTGCCTTGTCTATAAGGTAGGACCAACCTGGATAATGTTATCCTGTGTCTTCCCTCCCCCCCATAGAAATTCTCGAAATAATGTCTCAAGTAAGCGGAAGAAGGGGGTATGGATGTAGTAATGCACATTTTGAAACCCATAGAGAAATCTGGGGAGAACTATCATTTTAATGATTGATGCACAGCCCATCATTGATAAGGAAAGCTTAGACCAAAAACCCATTGATTTACGTAGAGTAGGAAGCGCTGCCTTGGTGTTATGTTCGTGATCAGTTCGGGGGTATTTATTATATTGACCCCGAGATATCGGAATGAGGTTACTTGCCACTGTATTCCGATCGAGGGGAGATCCTCCTTGTTCTTGCCCCTCAAGTCTGCCAAAGGGAACAAACAGGATTTTTGCCAGCTAAACTGTATTCCTGAGACCTTTGCATATTTATCTAGGACTTCTAATATGGTTGGTACATTAAGGTGTGGGTCCCTGACATATAGGAGAACATCATCCTTATAAAGGGAGATCATGTGATTTACCCTCCCCAACCGTATGCCTGCATCAAAGAATTGTTTCTTGGAGTAAATGGCAATGGGTTCTAATCCCAATATGTAAAGCATGGGGGATAACGGGCAACCCTGCCTGGTGCCCTTGCATATGTCCCATGCCACTGAGACACGCCTCCCGGACTTCACCCGCGCTCTTGGTTTGGTGTAAAGTACCTTGACCCATCTAATGAACTTCCGCCCGAAGCCAAATCATTTAAGAACTGCTATCAACCATTCCCAATATATGGAATCAAATGCCTTAATGGCATCTAAGGATAGTGGTGCGTACAAGCCTCCACCTGAATGTGTTTGGGCTATAACATGCTGGACTCTGCGTAGGTTCATAGTGGTGTTGCGACCTGGTACAATGCCACTTTGATCGGTGTGCACTATTTCACCTATTAGTATGGAAAGCTTCTTGGCTAGTACCGTAGTCAGTATTTTTACATCGTAATTGGGCATTGCGAGTGGATGGTAGGAGTCGCACTCGTTTACAACATAGTCTCTACGAATTCAGTTGTGTTTGGTCCTTCCATATCTTCTGGAATCCCTAGTATGCAAATATTGTTGCAGCGGGCTCTGTCATGAGCACTACTCCCGAGGAGCCAGGACTGGCCCAGCGCCCCCAGAAGCAGACCCTTCTTCCACATCTCTGGACCCCGCAGACCCCCACAGGGGCCCTTTGGACCGTGTCCTGGCACCTTTGGCGCCAGGCTCATAAAGGACTTCAGTCCCGGCGCCATAGGCGCCGGGCTCATATTGATAAACTGTGTAATAACGCTTGGGTGGACTTACCTGAGGCAGACCATGCTGCATACTTACCCAGAACAATCCAGTCTGGCTGAAGTCCCCAGCCATCAGGGCTGGGAGGAACTATTTCCTCTATTCAGGAACTCTTTTCTTACCTGGGTGGGGCCGGTGGAAGAACACACACCTGAAGCACTTCTCTGCTATTTAAACCACGCCCGAAGGAATACACGTGCTTCGCGATATTCTGCATCAGCAGCAGGACGCTCACCGAGTCGGCTCCTGCATCCTGGCTCCTGACACACCCGCCAGCACCCGGAACACCTGCAAACGGACAAGAAAAGAGAAGGCGAGCATTAGAAATTACTTACCGGAATCCGGCCTCAGCAATCCTACCCCCGACGATCCTGCAAAGGAAAGGTACAAGATTAGCAGCGCTCTCAAACGCTCGCAGCCGCGCCACCTTGCCCATCCGTGGCCTCGCCGAACTCCACCGCGGCCACGACGCCGGCAGCATCTCGGCACCTGAAAAACAGAAAAAGACAATCATTAGAGGTGCCCGCTCTAAAGCGGCTACATTTTTTCCACTTACTTACGTGCCTCATCACGCGCGACAGCGGCTGTGTCGCCGGCAGCATCTCGGCACCTGTAAGCAGAAAAAGACAATCATTAGAAGTAAGCAGTCACTTTTCTTTCACTTACCTTCCTCCACTGCGGCTATGACGCCAGCTACATCCCAGCACCTGCATAAGAGGAATACATGGTGAGCACTTACTAAGCACGGAGAACAAATACTCATCAAGAGACTTACCAGCTTTAGGTTTCTGGGCCCCGGCTCCTGTGGAGAAAAGACACTCATACTTACGGCTACCGTAGGAGAAACGAAGGACAGTGTCCGCAACTATTTCCCATCCAGTGACATAACTGGATTCTACGCACCCCTGCACCTGAAGCAGGATGGAGAGCTCATCTTTACAATACCTAAGGTGAGAGCTCGCAGAAACCAAGTTGGGGGTCAAGAAGAGTGAGAAACGGGAGATTGGTGGGAACGCATATCCACCCCAGCTGGTAATCAATCCCTTTTCTTCCACCTGCAGAAAACTTACTCTACAAACCAGGCAATCCAAATTCGGAGGCCCCGTCCAGAGCATCTTCCGGGCCCTGCGCCTCACGATAGAAGAAACGGTAGCAGTCCAGTTCGGGTCAGCGTCTCTGTGGGAATCAGGTGAGCGTTACAGGCTCGTACTTCTGCATCTTCGGACCGTGCCTTCTCGTCGTGCCACCTTCATTTCTAGGTCTTGGATCCTTGCTTTCAGGTCTGAGGTGGTCTCGAGGGTGTCTTGCAGTTCAGTTTCTGCCGTGGTCACTCTCTCAGCCAGGTTGCGAGCGTCTTGGCGCATTAGCTGCATGTCTGACTTGACCTCCATTTTGGTGTCGATAAATGATCTGAGTGCTGCAATGGCCTGCAGCACTTGTGCATCTTTGGGATCTTCATCGGGGTTAGGTGGCTCCTCATCTATAGAGGGTTTGTGTTGTGGTTGTTGTTTAGGCATGACCGTTGCAAATTAATCCATTATCGATGATTTTGGTTTGCTCTTGGAGGGGGGCATCCTTATTTGGGTCTCCCAAGTTGTTGTAGTGGAGTGGGTGTGGGAGTTCTCGTCACCCAGTTGGTGGTGGAGTGTCCAGTGGTTGGCTGACCCTCCCCGGGTTTTACCGCAGCTCTCACTGTGTGGTTTCTGTGTGGTTTCCCACTACGTGGTACTTGACAGGCGACTTCATCCAATTTGGCGTGGGTGGATTGTTAGTCTGTCCCCTTGAATGCGTAGCTGGGAGTCCCACTCCCAGCATGGCTGGCCGGTTAGGTGTGGATCAGCCAGTTATATCACTCTGTGGTTCTAGTGGCGCACTTTCATCCCTTGGTGGTCTAGGTTTAAGTATCTCAATTCCTTTCCACAGTCTCGGATAGTGTGTTCGCTGTGGCAGGTTTGGTTACTGGTTCTGGCCAGAACCTGTCATTGGCCGCAGTCTGCTTCGTGTTGCTGCGGATTTGGTATGGGTTGTTGCAGCAGTCAGCGATGTTTGCGGCCCGGGTCAGCGGTTGGTGCTTGCTTGAGGTGAGGTCCCCGTCGACCGTTGGGTAGGGTTGAGCCCTGCGTCCTCTCCATGGCAGTTGTGGCGGTTATTTAAGGGCCGGTGGTGATGGCTGTATTTGGTCGCCGTGGCCAGGTCTCTGTGCCCACCTGTGATTGCTGTGATTCTTAGGTGTAGGGATCTAGTGTTCCTTTTTGTGGCAAGTGACTGAGTACTAATCTATTCTAGTGTAAACAGTGTTCCGGAAATCCTTCTGCGTTATAATTTCTGTGTGCCGCTGGGGTGGTGCTGTATGGCAGTATCCATTTATCTGCAAACGTGCCGCCGGGCGCTACAGCGTACACCGCAGCATTCCCCGCATCGTGCCCCAGTGCGTACCCAGTCTCGACAGGTAGGGAGTTCGTCCCTCCCTGGGGCAAGTGTCCGTGGAGCCTGCTAGCCCACGGTCTGGAGCCCAAAGTGTTAGTTCTGGTGGGCAGTCCCCTGTAATCCTCCTTTTACTCACTGCCCATTGCGGCTGACTGGCTGCGGTGTTCGGCTTCTAGACCGGCACTGCGTTCTTTTTTCCTGCGTTGCTCCAGGCATCGTCGTATGGCCGGGGTACCTTCTATCGTCCTCCAGTCCTCCGCAACCTGCCGGCGAGTAGTCCTCAGCTGCTCCTCGCGTCTTCCCTTGGGTCTCGTGGGTGACCGCATCAGGCAGAGTCACAGGGCTCTGTTGTTCCTGGGATCCCTGCTGAGCGACCCGCCTTCTCTCCGGTGCTCGTTCCCCACACGCGGCGGTCCCAGCGTCTTGCCTCCACCTCACCCGGTCCGATGTCTCGTGGTCGCTCGGGGGCTCGGCTTGATGTCCCCGTCATCAGTCTTGGAGGCAACAGGTACATATCTCCAGTTTGGGCAGCAGTTATTACAAGTCCAGCAGTCCCCCCGCACGCCCCAGATGGATTTCGCTATTCAGCTGGGCTATCTCTCCTCCTCGGGTGGTTCTCAGTTCGGCGTCGCCATTTTGGGTACCGCAGGGGCGCTTCTGTAGGTGCCTCTTTTTCCCCTTTGCTGGCACCGATTTTGCTCAGCGTCCGGACCGGGCACAGGGGGAAGAGTTCTTTCTGTGGATGCGAAGTTTCTCCAGCATGGGGTCTGGCATGGATTCACATGCTCATGAATATTCCCCGTCGTCAGGCTGGGAATCCTCGGTAAAGAAAAAACCAGTATCAGTTTTGTTTCTGATCTGTCTTTCGTAGTAGTAACCAATCACTGGTCTCTGCGTCATACTGACCACAGCCAATGACTGCCCTCTACCTAAGCCCTGCCTCTGGCAGCCATCTTCAGATTTTTACCGCACGTTCATGTGTTGGGATCCTCGTGCTATTGCTCTCGAGCGTTAGTGCTATTTTTTCACGTTTTTTCTCAAAAACTTCGTTTTTTTCGGTCAAAAGAGCCTCAAGCTCCAGCGACTCTCCATCCGATCAACGGGGACCCGTGTCGGATTCGTCCACGCCCTTCAAGGGTGAAGATTCGTCGAGCTACGCTTTTGGAGGACTCCAGAAGTTTCTCAGGCCCATCTCGGTCATGGCCCAGGAGAAGGGAAGCTCGACGCCCGGAAAGCTGTTCAGGGCCTGCCCTGGATGCCAGCTGCAGAATGTCTTTAAGGAAGACGAACACTCCTTTTGTCTTTTCTGCCTACATGAGGACAAGACGCACGTGGAGAAGGACTGTGCGTTTTGCGGCAACATGTCGGAGCGGACCATGAAGGACCGCCATCAACGTCTCGCCAACTGGCTGGAAGGGAAGAGCCCGTCCGGCGAGAAGAAGAGGAAGAAATCCGAGCGGTCTTCTAAGACCTTTGAGGACGCCCCGGCGACGGGGGTCCAACATAAGGCCAAGCACCGCGAGTCCGCTGGCACCGGGAGCGCCGAACGGTCGGGCTCTACGGGCGCCAGGCAGGGCGCACCCTCCCCGGCACCATCAACCACGAGCCAATGCTCTGGGTCTGGTAAGAGGAAGGCCGAGCACCCGGCGAAGCTCCTGGAGAGGCCCCGGTCGAGCTCGAAGGCAGTGCCCCCCCCCTCAAGGAGAAGGCGGTGAGCGCACCTAAGGTGGTGAAAGCCTTAATCCATCCGGCCAAGGCCTCTATCGAGACAGTTGCGGCGGCCCTGGCTCAGCCTGTGGAGGCTACACCAGTGGTGGCGACCTCGGGGCTCAGAGTCTCCCTGCCACCGCGGAGGGAGTCCTCTTTTATGCCCATCGACAGGACCCCCGTGAAACCTCCGACGGAGAAGAAAAAGGCAAAAGGGGGATTCGGCCTCAACCTCTGAGGAAGAACTGATCGAGGTCTTAAGCCACGGCGTTGGTGTGGAAGAAGACCAGCCCATCGGGAGGCATCCCGACGCAGGAGACGACGACATTGTCGAGGGTACCGACGGGGCCCTGACCGCCCGTCGGATTCCCCTCTGCCAGAGCCGCAAGACAACTCGGCGGCCATTTTGTTGGCTATACAGTCCTTCTGCTCAGAGATAAGGACGAGACTGCCGTTACCAGTGGAGGAACCACTCCCGTCGGGGGACCCGGAACCAGGCCCTTCGGGCAGCCCCCTCCTAAGAAAAGAAGGATTCACCCTCCAACTCCTTTTCAGCCGTCGTGCCACGTTCAGCCCTCCTCCCCGTCCACGTCTCGAGGGGATGATACGGGGACTGACACGGCCGCGACGGGTACGGACAAGGTGTACGACGAGGATCTGCCGTCGTCTCCTCCCACCCGGGCTTCCCCGCCCGACGAGATTGGATCTTTTCACTCCATGATCGCCAGGGCATCCGAGCTCTTCCAGCTCTGCCCGGAGGAGAAGAAGAAGGAAGGTTTCCTTTAACAGCGGCGCGAGGCCAAGAGGAAGACGGTCCTCGCGGTACCTCTACTGGACGATACTTCGGATGAGGGCTTAGCCCTCCTCAAGAACCCATCCACGACGCCGGCTAGAAGAGACCGGTACGAGAAGAAGTACCGGGTCCCGGACGCGGCCCCCTTGTGCCTCCGGGCACAGCCTACCCCGGACTCCGTCGTCTCCGCGGCGGCCAGGAAGAAAGCGGGGGGGGTGCGGCCTCCACGTCGACTTCCCCGCCGCACGGCGAGGGAAAGAAATTGGACACGATGGGGCGCAGGGTCATCTCGTCTGCAGCGATGACGATTAAGGCGGCTAACGCCTTGGCTATCGTAGCCCGCTACGACAGGGAGCTGTGGTACAAACTGGCTCCCCTGCTGGACTTCCTACCGGATGACAAGAGGGGGGATGCCCTGGAGATCTTGCAGGAAGGTGAGGTGGCGTCGGACCACGCCATCACGATTGCGACGGACATCGCCGACACTAGATTTCGCCAGTTGGGCAACGGCGTGTGCCTTAGGCGGCGTGGATGGCTCAAGGCTACTGATTTTCGTCAAGACGTACAGACCAGAGTCCTGGACATGCCGTTCGATGGGAACAACCTGTTTGGGAAAACAGTGGACGATTCCCTTCAAGCCATTAAAGCGGACACGGAGACGGCCCGGGCGCTCGGGGTTCTCCAGCAACGGCGGCCGCCCTTTCGGAGCGGCGGAGGCAAGGGCGCCTCCAAAGGTTCCGGCGGCGGATTTTCCACTTACCGTCAAGCAGCCTGTTCATCGTCTCAGGAAGCTTACAGGGGACGAGGCAAGTCAGGCGGACCCCGCCGTCGTCGCCAAGGAGGTCAAGGCGGCAAAGCCTCGTCTAAGCAGGATTGAACCGGCCGTGGGGTCGGGCCCCCACCGAAGCACCCCGGTGGGAGGCCGGCTGGCGAGCTTCGTCAGCGTGTGGGAGTCCATCTCCACCGACCGTTGGGTGCTGGACGCCCTAGCCCAGGGCCACGCGTTCGAGTTTCAAAGAAGGTGCCCGCGCGTCCCCCCTGTGGCCAGGAAAGAGCTTCACGTCCCTCAGCTTCTCCGGGAGGTAAAGGCTATGCTCAGGAAGGGCGCCATCGAACTCGTCCCAAAGAGGCTTCGGGGCTCCGGAGTTTACTCAAGATACTTCCTCGTGAAGAAGAAGACGGGAGGATGGCGCCCCATCCTAGACCTACGACGGCTGAACAAGTTCATCAAGGCACAGAAGTTCCGGATGGTCACCCTCCAGCACGTCCTGGGTCAGCTGGAGGAGGGCGACTTCCTGTCGTTGTTGGATTTGGAGGATGCTTACTTCCATATTCCCATCCTAAAGGGGCACCGAAAATTTCTCAGGTTCGTGGTCCAAGGGCATCACTATCAGTTCAGAGCCCTTCCCTTCGGTCTACGGTCGGCACCCAGGGTATTCACCAAGTGCCTTGCACCAGTGGCGGCGCAGCTGCGCCGAGAGGGGATCCACGTCTACCCCTACCTGGACGACTGGCTCATCCGAGCCAAGACGAGGGAGCTCGCCGTGGAGCACACGGCAAGGACTGTCCAACTTCTCACGGACCTGGGATTCTCCCTGAACTGCGCCAAGTCCCACCTGGTACCCGCGCAAGAAGCACTGTTTCTGGGAGCGAAGCTCGACAGTGTCCCTTCTGGCCTCCCCGTCGGAGGAAAGAACCAGGGCCATCCTGGGCAAGGTACAGCGGATGTTGGTTGCCGACGCGGCCAAGGTGAGGTCCATCAAGTCCCTCCTCGGAATGATGTCTTCTTGCATCTACCTCATTCCCATGTGCAGGCTCCGGATGCGCCCGTTGCAGGAGTGCCTGGACGCGCGCTGGATCCAAACGACGGGCGACTTCGAGGAGAGGATCACACTCGACGAGAGTTTCCGACGAGCGATCCGGTGGTGGGGCACCCGCGCGCATCTGACGGCGGGCATGGACTTCCAGACCCCAGGCCACCAGGAGACAGTGACCACGGATGCCTCCCTGGAAGGGTGGTGAGCGCACACCGAAAATCTGCACGCGAGAGGCCTTTGGCTCCCGATGGAGAAGTCCCTCCATATCAACGTCCTGGAGCTCCGTGCAGTGTTTTGGGCCCTCAGGTCCTTCCTTCCGTCCCTCAAGGGCAAGGTGGTGAGGATCTTCACCGACAACACCACCACCATGTTTTACATCAGGAAACAGGGCGGAATCAGGTCCCCAGCACTGTCCAAGGAGGCGCAGGACCTGTGGCATTGGGCCGTCGCCCAAAGGATGTTTCTGGTGCCGTTTCATCTGGCAGGGATAAAAAACACCATCGCCGACTCACTCAGAAGGGAGCTGCGCTCGTGCCACGAGTGGGAACTACGGCAGGATCTAGTGGATCGCCTCTTCCGACGGTGGGGCACACCCCAGATCGACCTGTTTGCGACGGCGACGAACTCCAAGTGCCGGAGGTTCGCCAGCAGGTTTCCCCAGCCGAGGAGCATGGGCGATGCTTTCTCGTTCCCCTGGGAAGGCCTGTTCCTATACGCGTTCCCTCCACTGCCACTGCTGATCTGGCTCATCAACCAGCTCAAGAGGTCACGGTGCAGGATGATCCTCGTCGCACCTGCGTGGCCGAGGCAGATATGGTTCCCGGACCTTCTGGACTTGTCAGCGTCCCCGTCAATCAAGCTGCCAGTGGACGCGGATCTGCTCTCCAGGGAAGGAGGCGCCATCCTCCATCACGACCCGAAGTCGCTGAACTTGCAGGCCTGGGTCCTGCAGCGCTAGAGTTTGGAGGATACGACATACCGGCCGACTGCAGAGAGGTTCTTGCAAAGGCCAGGGCGTCCTCGACTCTTAAATGCTACGGACACAAATGGAAGAGGTTCTCTGTCTGGTGCACGCACAGAAGATTAACCCTCTAAGGATTACGGCTCCCCAAGTACTGCCGTACCTGTTGACGCTGGCCAAGGCTGGACTGGCCCTATCTTGCAAGCCACCATACTTGACTTTTCACGACACGAGGGTGGTGCTCAGGACGCACCCCTCCTTCATGCCCAAGGTGCCGTCGGACTTCCACCTCAACGAACCCTTGGTGTTGCCTGTGTTTTTCCCGTCGCCTTCGTCGCCGGCTGAGAGGACTTTGCACTCGCTTGATGTGGCTAGAGCGCTGAAGTTCTACGTGGACCGCACAAAGTGTTTTCGGAAGACGTCACAACTCTTTGTGAACTTTGGACCTGTCAATCGGGGGAAGGCTCTCTCGAAGGCTTCCATTTCCAGATGGCTCTCTGGCTGTATCATGTACTGTCATCGGTTGGCAAACCGACCGCTGCCTGGCCGTCCGAGAGCCCATTCCACCAGAGCGATCGCAGCTACCACGGCGTTCCTATCTGGTGTGCCCCTGCTGGACATATGCAGGGCTGCTACGTGGAGGTCGACGCACACCTTCACGAAATTCTACTGCGTCGATCGGGATTCCAGGGAGGAGTCCAGGGTCGGCCAAGCAGTGCTGCGCAACCTGTTCGCCTGAGGTGAGCCTGGTGAGGAGGTAAGATTGCTTAATGTTGAGTTTGATGTAATGCTTAATGTTGAGCCTTTGCCACCTCCCGTGGTTGTGCATGTGTGTACTGCTATGTATTCTTTATTCATGAGCATGTGAATCCATGCCAGACCCCATGCTGGAGAAGGAACAAGTTACTTACCTGTAACTGTTGTTCTCCAGCATGGGTCTGGCATGGATTCACATGCGAACCCTCCCGCCTACCCCTCTGCGGCTCTTCACTTGGTCATACTGCCACTTCACGTGCTTCCAAATCTGAAGATGGCTGCCAGAGGCGGGGCTTAGGTAGAGGGCAGTCATTGGCTGTGGTCAGTATGACGCAGAGACCAGTGATTGGTTACTACTACGAAAGACAGATCAGAAACGAAACTGATACTGGTTTTTTCTTTACCGAGGATTCCCAGCCTGACGACGGGGAATATTCATGAGCATGTGAATCCATGCCAGACCCATGCTGGAGAACAACAGTTACAGGTAAGTAACTTGTTCCTTGTTTTACTTGGTTTATTGACGCCGCAGTGCGATCAGTTGAAGGATCTCGAACGAGAGCTCCGTGGGTTTCCTTCCTCATGCCATGCGCACTGGCCACACTCCCCCACGCCCCCCTTATATTGGACTGTTCTACTTTGCTATTTGGGTCGCTACTGAATCGCATTCACAACCCTCTTAAGATCATAGCCTTCCCTCAGCCCAAGTTACCACAACAGGCGAAGGAGGTAGATCTCGTAACAGTGCCCGTTTTTCACCTTTGATTGTTTTTGCTCTTTCTTTGTAGCAGTGTGAGGGCTGAGTGGGAATTTAAGCATCTACTTACACTTGTACTTCTCCAGGGCAGAATCCAATTTATCACAGTCCCATTTAAAGAACAAAGGTCCTGCTAAGACGTGCTGGTACTGTCCCCATTACAAGTATGACATTGTTGCCGGAAAAGTGCTTTACAACAAAGTAACTCTGCTAAAAAGTGTTGTTAACGAATATTTTACTACACACTTAGTACCGGAGTACCAGTGTTGCTCTGCCTTGTCTTGCTTCCAAGACAAATTGTTGTTTTCTCTGTTAAAGATTTGGTAGCCCTGCTGAGAGGTACTGACATGGATTCATTAAACCCGTAGTGTTTGGGAACAAGAGAGGTAGCGAGAGAAGAGGGATCCGAGCATATATTCTTAATTGCATGATGTGAGAAATGTGTACCGTGACTGACTGGATCCTACTTTTGATTACCTCTTTCTGCATGCTCACTGTGCCTCAAAGATCTCTGAAACCGTTGTAAGGCCGGATGTTCACACTCTATCAAAAGCTCAAAGAAACCGGCGGCTAAGAAGTGCTGACACCATCTCATTTTATTTTTTAGAATTGGGAGAAAATCTGATGTGGTAATAAGTAAAAGAAACCACGGCATTGCAACGCGGTCTCAAATAAAGAAACGCTAGTGGTAAATCTTGCACATCAAGTACTGGCTGATTTTCATAACTTTTTTTGCCAAAGGAGTAACGTTTGGACCCACATATATTTCAGGGAGAATGTCAATTTGCTTGGATTATTAGAAAACGTAACCGTATTTAATAACCTGCATCATCAGGAGGGACTCCGCTATCAACAAATGTACTATCAACCCTACCATGCCAAACTCTATCACTGAATATTTCGAAACATTAGTAACATATGATCTTCTAACCTTCAATTGCAATCCCAAAGAGGTGGAACCTGACAGGAAAATTCATCGTACTTTTAAAGGGAGAGTTTACAATAAAGGTGCTGTTTCCATTAGGACAGGTGACCCGGAAAGAGCCTAAATGATTTTGTCATGAGCGCTTAAAAAAAGAATGTCTGAGACAATTGAGAGATTAGCTTAACTATATGCAATTGGAACAAGATCTGACAGTGGAAGTGAAACATTTAATGCTAGATGTTCTGAAAAATCAGTTGATTTTTTGCTGTTCAGTTTAAATAGCAGAGACGGCCCCAGCGTAACTTCCATCCAATCGACAGCACCTTCTCTAACCTGCATCCCGCTTGAATGTAGCGGTTTTGGGCGCTTCTTTGTCTCAGTACGTATGTCATCAGGAGGGTTTGATATTTTACAATGATACATAGTTTCGGAGGTGATCTTATGTTGATAAGATAGCGTCAGCCTGCGTTTTGGGGTTTTACAGGGGCTGGGACACCCGATTGCATCCTTATCCCCAGGAGAGAAGTCCCTCTCCATGAGACCCTCCTGCGTGTTACCACCCCCTAGGAGCACTATTGGTTGGCGTCACCTTCCTAGCCCTGGGGAGAAGTGACGCCATCTGAAGGATCGTCCCAATACACAGGTCATTATCCCCCCTCCCTCTTCCCCTCACTTTTCCCCTTCTCATTACCCTCCCCCTTCACCTCCCCTTGCTCCTCCCTTTCCCCCCTCTCCTCACCCACTTCCCCATTCTCTCCCCACTCTCCTCTCTCCTCCACGTTTGTAGTAGCCACTATTGGAGTGTGATAATTTACTCTTTGTAAGAAATTGTGTGCCTGAACAATTCTGGTGTCAATGCCTCAGTGTCACATTGCGAGTCCAGCCCTTGTTTGAAATAAAAGAAATTGCACCTACCACTCAGCTCAGAAAAGGTCAACTGCAAAGGGAGAGGATTCAGAATTCATTATTTTGCTAAATGTAGTAGATTTTTATTAACAGTTGTAGTATTTTTAGGTTTCTCATCCAGTGAATTGCATCTTAGTAATTGGAAGCAAGTGGCTTGACATTTTATCCAGTAATAGCTAGTGAATGTTGTCTTCCGCAGCTGAAGAAATGTAATCTCCTTTTCCCCTATGACAATTTTACAACTTTAGAGGAAAGGTATTGAGCAAAGTTATCGGCAGAGAGGGAAGGAAACGATGGATATTGACTTGGGAAGTGTGTGCAAAGCTTGGAGGGTAGATGGAAGTTTACACAGGTTATTGTGAATGTAGATTATTATGAATCGGCTCCCTGACAATTCCCAACAAACTTTGTTTATCCTCTTCAGTGTGCTCGAAAGTGCACAGTAAAACGTTCAGTGCATAGTGGGGTTTGTTATGCAGAATACAAATCCGTGTAGAAAATGTATAGCATAATGTTTATTTCTGGCTTCAGGGTTTCATTACAGTGTTGAAAGTTTTTAGCTCCTAGCGACGTCACCAATATTTTAGAAAACTAATCTGCAGGACCATGTGCTCCATAAAGGCATATATTTCTCTCAATATCATCATTTAGGAAATGACACACTGCAGCCCCAAGCAGGGCCTTCATGTGGAGGGTGCAACTGGTAACCATTGGACCTAGCCTGCATTTACAGAGGTCTCGCTGTTCGGCTCCTTCGGATTAATAATTTTAAAGCAAGTCGAAGAAGGGAATCGGCATCTTTCAGCCCAGCACCAATACATATTATCCTTGTGCTCCTTTGTTCTATTAATTTCTAGTGATTGGCACAACTCGTAAAGGCAGTTTACAAGCCGCCATCTAGATGTTGGCTCTGCTATGAAATGTTTTGCTTTTCATCCGAGATTGTACTTTATTATTATTTTTTTTTTATTTCTCCATTTTACTTTAAGTTCCTGGATACTTTCTGGAAACTGTAAATACTTATTTTCCTGGCTGTATCAGTTACTTTGGAGATATTATCATATTATAGGTGAACAGCAAACATTGCACATTTCCTCACACATCATTTTATAGATGATATGCCCAAACTGTAGCTTACATGTTTGTTTTTAAAGTGATGCTATTTTTTCTTTGTGTTCGTTTCTTCAGTATATAATTCTCTACAAGAAGGTGTGTGTGTAGTAGTTGGGCTATACAAATTCTGGTTGGCTTCTTGTTTCTGAATAAAATAAGTGTTGAGCGATTCCAGGGGTTGGGCCCTTTCCTTGACTTATTTGGATGGGTAGGGACAACTAAGCTAGCATTTGATATTCAGAGTTTGAATAAACATGATAGTTTGGTTTGGTGATATTGGGTGGATTGTGATGTATTTAGGCAAAATTACTTTCAGTGGTGGGCTCTATGAAATGGTAATTTCCCAGTGTTTGTTTATTAATTTGTAGAGCGCACCGAAGCCGTAGGTAACTGGGCGCAACGAGTACAAGGATATGTAAAGCTTGGTTTACATAGTATGACAAGTTACATAGAGATAGAAGGTTACATAGTATGACAAGTTGCATAGAGATAGCAGAGAATAATCTAGGGGAGTACATTAGGATTCTATATCAGAGTTATACATCAGGAGGTATAAGGCAGGTGAATACAAGATAAGCAAGTATAAGTACAGTGCATTATTCAGGAAGTGCATATCAGGTGAGTAAGATAATTACAAGTCTGAACACAGTAAAGATCAAATATTATTGGATCGCAGCCAGTTCAAGGTATTGCGTCTAAAGCTGACGAAGGTATGGTTGGCTCTGAGAGAAAGAGAGGTAATGCATTCCAGGACTGAGCGGCTTTCACTGGGAAACTGTTTCCTCCAGATTTTTTTAGCTTGAATCTGGCTATGTTCAGACAGAAGGCGTTAGCCGCTCTAGAGGGGCGGGTGGACGTTTTTCTTAAAATTCTCTCCGTTAGGTAGGGGGGTGCTGCATTATTTAGGCACTTGAAAGTAAGGGAAACTGTTTTAAGCAGGATGTTGTCATTTATCTTCAGCCAGTGGTGTTCTCTTCTGATTTCTGAAACATGTTCTCTAATAGGTATGTTCAGAGCAGTTCTTAGCACATTGTTCTGTAAGATTTGGATTTTGGCTAGGATATACTTGTTAGCACCTAGCTATAGGGCGTTACAGTAATCCAATTTTGAAAGTATTAGTGCGTTAGCATGGATAATGCAACTAGCCTTGGATAAAAATGGCTACAAGCCCTGATAATCTTGCACGTGTAGGCAGATGTTGATGCCAAGGAATTTACCTGTTTAGTAAGGGTTAGAGTAGAATCAAGGTAACCTAACGTTTTCACTTCTTTAACTACCTTGATTGTATTTCCATTGATGTTGAAGGCAGAGTAGCTGGAATTAATTTTTTTTAGGTTGGCAGCTGATCCAAGACTCAGGATCTCCGTTTTGTCATCCATGCCTGAATGGGGAGGTAGATTTTATTTACCAAAGCTGCGTCCTCGCATAATTGCCCGAAAAGGGGAATGAGGATCTGGGTGTCATCTGCATAGTTAGTGTAGGTGACACCCAGCCTGTCCAATTTGTCAAACGGAGGCTTTGTAAATATATTGTACATGGTCGGCGATGCACAAGATCCTTGTGGAACGTTGCATGTAGTCTGGATGGGGTCTGTAGATGCCGATGGGGAGATCGCTCTCATCGTTCTATTATTTAAGAAGGATTGAACCCAGGCTATAGCGTCCCTTGAGAAGTGGGCAGCCGAGGCCAGATGTTTGCACAGAACTTCGTGGTGACAGCAAAGGTCAAAGGCGGCCAACTGGTCAAGGAGGAGAAGCATGGCAGTTTTCCATTTGTCCTTGAGTTCATCAATTTGAGTTTTTAGGTCGATTAATGCCATTTTCGTGCCATGAAACCAGATTGGCGGGAGCCTAGGAGATGGTTGGCCTCCAGATAATTCTGTATTTGCAAGTTCGCTACTTTGTCAATTATTTTGAGAAGGAAGGGCACTGTGGTAATAGGCCTGTAATTAGTTGGGATAGAGGGGTCCAGAGTCTGTTTTTTTAGCAATGGTAGAACCCAGGACTCTTAGGTTACGTGGGACAGTATTGGTCACGAAGGAGGTGTTGATTAATTTCGAGATGAATGGTCCTAGATCTCTCGCTGCCTCTTTGATTATTTGGGCGGGGCAGTTGTCGCCCTGGCAGTTGGAAGGTTTCAATAAGATATTTTTCTCAGTTTCATAGATGGATACTTTAGAAAATCTGAATGGTTCTAGGGGATTCGATGGGGGTGGTTGGTTCTGACTCAGGATTGGGCAAGGTGGCTTTTTTGTTGGCAATCTTGTTTTGAAGTAGTGTTATTTTGTTGGCTAGATCATTCTGTATGCTTGTGCACCATGGTTTATCCTTGGGCATATTGTCAGTGGGCGGAATTGAGGATTCCATTTCTCGTAAAATCACAAATAGGTATTGGAGCTGGCATTGGTTATTCTTTCATTATAAAGTCTTTTTAAGTACAAATGATTTCCTTTTTGTAGTTATTTGCAAAGTTGGTCAAATGCATCTTGTTTTCTTCTGAAGGAGTGTGGCGCCATAAGGTTTCTAGTTTTCTTTTTTGTAGTCTCAGGTTTTTAAGGTGTGGTGTAAACCAGGCAATGAGATGTGCATGCTGTTTGCTTCTGCACGTTTTGGTAGTTGCAATAGTGTCTAAAGCCTTAGACATGGTATTATTGTATGCTTCGACCAGGAGGTTGGGGTCAGAGGCACTTGGGAATGAGTTGAGCGAGGGTAGGATAAGTGGTAGTAATCTATCCGCTGTAATATTTTTTTTGCTCCTAGTGCACGACTTTGTTTTTTGGCAGTTGTCTGGAAGTGGCTAGGGTGAAGGCAATCAGGTGGTGGTCGGTCCACAGTTGTGGGGTAACCATGGTGATTGAAGTTTCGCAATTTTGGCCAGCCACCCAGTCTAAGGTCCTTCCTTTGACGTGGGTCGGTGAGGATACTCTTTGGGTTAGTCCTTGTTCTAAGAGGATGTTGGCTACTGCTTGGGTGTTTCTGTCCGCAGGCTCATTAAAACTGAGGTTAAATTCACCCAGTAATAATATTTGTGAGGAATCTTTGGTGGTGTTGGCCAGAATACTGGATATATCCTTCTCAAAGGTGCCGATGGGGCCCGGAGGTCTGTATAGTAGGTAAATAGTTAGAGTGCGGCAATTGGAGATGGGGAGTTTGGCAATGAGCATTTCGCATTATTTGATTGGAGGTGATGGCGTGAGTCTTATGGCAAGGTGAGTTTTAGCTATGAGTGCTAATCCGCCTGCTTTGGCATTAGTTCTATCTGCTCTGAGTATTTTGTCATTATCGTGTACTGCTAACGTAAGGGCTGGGCCAGCTGCGTCGTGCAGCCAGGACTCTGTGACAGCTAAAATGGCAAGGTCCTCCGTGGAGATCAGGTCTGCTATTTCAGTGTCATGTGCCACAAGCGATCTAGCGTTGATCAGAGCTCCAGAAATTGTGGTAATATTTTTTGGATCCTGTGAACTAGTGAAAAGAGGTTTAAGTGGAGTGGTGTTAATTTTAGTCTTGTGAGGAGGGTGGGACATAGAAGTCAAGATTCCAAACTTTCATAAAATTGCCTTTCATTTAGGTGACACAGTGTTCGCCCATCCATAGGAAATATAAACATCCTTGAATTGTCTAAAATCAACTGCACTTTGAGCAGTAGAAGCAAACTCCCAGGAGATTCCGTCATTGCAGAAAATCGCCAAAAATGTCCTACCAAAAGTCTGTGAATCTACAATTGTGATGTCACAGGCTCTTCAGAGGCGCGATAAGTTCTTCAGTTCTTGAAGGGAATCCCACATCAGCCCTAAATCTTTAAGGAAAGAACAGGAGCTACGCTTCCTAAGCAGACCCTCAAATTTGCTTCAGTCTCTAATGGGTCTTGAGGGATCCTTGAAGCCTCTCCAAAATGCTTACACAAAGTAGGGAAGCAGTTCCAAACAGCTTGAGCCGCCCTATAACTTGATGCAACCCATCGTGTGTCCAGCATTTTCCTGATCTTCTTGAGTTGCTAATACAGATCACTGGCAGCCATTTCTAGCTGTCTTGTGCTTTCTGGTTACATGTTGTGTGTGGCGTACAAAAGTCATTAACATTTTAAAATGATTGGTCCCACCTATTTCAGCAATTGTCTGCTATGGCAAGTTCAAGGCGGTGAGCTAGACAATGCCAAGATAAAACAAGATTTGGGAATTCAGCTCTGAATGATGTGATCACCTGCCCATCTTTTTCAAACATTACAGCTGCACCATCAGAACAAATAGCAATCCAGATCTCATGCAACAGGGCTTTTGTGATGCCAACATTTTCAAAATATTCCAGCCGAGCTGCCTTTATGGCCAAAGCATTTGTCTCTTGCAGCTCAGCTAGACCAAAGAAAATGGTGACTGGGTTGCTATGTGCCCCCAAAAGACCCCAAAGATAAATAATCAATGTTGATTTGGCCTACCAAATCAGGGGGAATCTGTCAATGGCCAATTTGTTTTGGCCAGAAAGCATATAGTGGGAATAACTGTACATGCTATCCAAATGTTTGCCACTGCTTTGCTGCATGGTTTTCATCATGGAGTTCTTTTTTCGCTCTATAAGAATATCTTCGGATACCTTATGACCACTACTTGACTTGTGCTCTACAATCTTCTTTCGGAGCTGCTTCTGCTTAGCATGTTTTCCAGAACTTGAAGGACCCACCTTTCCGTCGGCCCATTCTATGCTTAGGTGCAACCCTTGCCCACTGGAGTGCACCGATAAGCCACCTGTTGATTTCACCTCCCTACACACAGAACATCCATTATGACCTGAAGCCAGGAAAATACATTCATATTTAGCTTTACAGTAGCATCATCGCTGCACGCTCCAGCATTGAGGGATTAGAACAGGCTCGTCTGGCACAGGCTGTAGTGTAGTGGAAGATGCACTGGAGCTACTAGGCTTCTTCGCACAAACATCTTGACATATCTGTGCTGCCTCACTACTCGGATTGACTGGGCCAGCTTTCTCATTTCCACTCAGACTGGGGGCAGCCTCCTCCACTTTACATTTTTTTCGTGATGGTATGTAGTCAAGCAGCAAAGTCTGCATAGACTTGTGCTTGGGAAGTGCCTCAGACTTTGCTGGCATTGTTAATGGCTACAAAAAATCTTGGGGAGATATATCACTATGGGATCTGTTTCTAGCCCGTGCACGCTAGAAATTCTCAGCTTCCTATCTGTAAAAAATACAATTGTGGTTTACTGCACTGAACATAGTTTATATGTAAGCTACTATATCTTATTTGTGAACCAGAAGTTATCCTACCCATACCTTGCTCCTTTATGCTATCCCCATGCATTTTAATAGAACATAAATGGCAAGTAAGGGGACTTTGGTAGTGAGTCATGTATCCAATGCCCCATTCCTCTTTCTCCTCTTCTAATGGAGTAATCAGTTGGCACACAAATGTGTCTGACTTGTGGTAAGTGGCGAATGCGGCAACATTTTTAAGAGCTGAAAAATATAAAACAACTTGACATCTGTCCACCTGCACCCCCACACGCAGCATCTCTTGCCCAGGAAGACTTAGGAACCATGATTGGAGAGCAGAAGCTACAGATTGGACAGCATGACCAATGCTTTCTCATAAAATAATTAGATTATCTGGTATGATTAATGATAGAAATATTAGGCTAGTTGGACATTTGACATGCCTGTTTATCTCTCCTTGCACTCCTAGAACGAGAAGATGCAGTGCCTGTTGAAGATTTTTCAAATGCTTTGCATGAAGACGATACAGGCTCCTCTGTTCACTGGGTTTAAAAATAAAAATAAATGGTTTTAAAACTTTTTCAGAGGGAAGAACCAACTGTGTGTCCCACCCAAATCAAAATCCAACAAAACTGAGAAATGCAGTAATAAAAATTAAGATGCTGCCGTTTATTTTTTTAGAGACTCACCTGCTAAACCAGGGGCTGCCACAACTGAGGCAAAGAAAACATCACAAATCAGCATAACTAAAACACGTACACCAACTATGGGGTGTGGGGGGAGGGGGGGTTGTGTGCGCCGAATATAAAAAGAGACCAGACACTGCCCACACACACGTACCCTCAACTTGTGCCCTGAAAACGAAAACGGGGACAGAATACATATACACAAGTCCACGCCTTTTTCCAGTGCTTGTATTTAACAGGATTCCAGTGAAGACCAGCCTCTGCAATGGCCATTAATCCCGCGCCTCCTCCTCTCTCACTGCAATGCATGCAGAATTACACAAAGCAAAAGTCATTCGGTTTTATCTAGGCAGTTGTTTTAAACTGGCCTGCTTATGTGCTACCAATTACATGTCATAAGTGCCTGTAGATACATGTCATAAGTGCCTGTAGATTTATGACCCGCTTAACACCAGAGACCAGTTTCTAAGTGCAAGGCTGGGATTCAAACCTGTGTTGCTATGGTTGTCTTGCTTCTAAAACCAACGCATTGTCCCTGAGCTATCCTGGCCCATGAAGCAGGTGTGTTATGAAAGGCTTGTGAATCGCTGCCTGCTTAGTATGCAAGGGGCAGCTGCGCAACAGTAACGCAAGACCAGGGGTAAAGGAGCTGGGAAAAGCACATTTTCTATTTCTATGGCCTTGATGCAGGACTGCAGAGATGTGGAGCTGGACATCGACGGTGAAAAAGGAGGATTTGGATGAGAGGCAGAGTGGAGGTGGAGAGAGGGAACAGGGGAAGGAGCAGCGGGACAGCTTGGGGGGGCGGGCGGGGAGGGTGCGGATCTACCGCTCTGCACTGGCCTTCTGAGAGCCTTCAATCACCGTAGTGCTGTGCATGCAGCGCTTTGCCAGCACCGTAATAGCAACGGGGATGAAGCGCCACGATCAATTAAATCCCCTTCTAGAAATGCAAAAGATGGGGCCGGGGTGTACATATTTGTTTCTAAGTATATACATATTGCCGCCACCTTGAAAAGGTTGGACATGCTTTATCTAAACATCTTAAAATAGAAGTGGGAGGGTAAAACAAAGATAGACAAGGCCGCGTGACGGGAAGTGCCGACAGTAAAGTGGGGCACGCGTTCCCTTAGGAAAGAGGCGGCCTTGGGGGGCAGGGCTCCCATCGGTCCATGGGAGGCTGGGCGTGATCATGTAGCGTCATAGTCTTGTGCAGGGCGCAGTGTGTGTGTTTACCTGCTGCAGGAGTTGTTTTCTGCAAGGCTGGCTGGCAGCCGCGAATGCCATGGGGATTTCGTTCTCTGTCGTTGCCTCCGAAGCCTTCTAATGGACGCAGCTGAAACCTGTCCACACAGCTTTCCTTAAAAGCAAACACGTTTTTATACCCTGCTATTTGCATTAGTGTTACTGTTTTGGGCTGTTCTGGTCACAGGGCACCTACCTCTCAGCTGCACGCATCACGTTGCCCTCAGCGACTGGCCGCAAAGCACATGTAACAGTTTGTTTTCTAAAGAGCTGTCTGCCTTATTTGCGTGGACTCCGCACGCTTCAGTGTTGTGCTTGTTGTACGTGTGCATTTTGTTTTTTTAAACACCTTCCTTTATTGCTCGACACGTCTCTTAATCACATAACAACATAATGAATTGCCAACCTGCACAGCTGTAGTACAATGCACGTTTATGGCACTTCTATCCTCCGGACGGCGACAAGCACTTATGTAACTAAGCAAGCCTTCTTTAACAGCGCCTTGATGCCTAAGGGCTGTTGTGCGCTTTATACATGCAAATAAATAAATACAGGTCCTTATCAGTCCTCTATCTGTGCAACCCCCACATCTGGCGAAGCTCACCCCAGCTATCTTTAGGTCCAGAGGGGCCAGTAAGTGTTGCAATGTATGTCTCCCCATTCGTATTGGCCCAGGTGACCTCCCTCATCCAGCTCGCCACGAGGGGAGAACTTTTACTTTTCATTGTCGTAAATGCATCCCAAGTAAGAAGCCCAAGTTAACGAATTTACATTTACTTTTGGGAATCTCCTTCCCTAGTCCACACAAAAATTGTTTTGGGTCTTGGACAATGGGCACCACCGTTACCACTGGTTGATAATTTCTCACACACCCCAGACCAGAGCTGCATAGATTAGGACACTGAACACGTGCGAAAATAGCCTGCGTCCCCCCTCTATACATCTAGGAGAGCGTCCATCATAGTCAGTTCTGATTAAACATCTTTAGTTTCGCTGAAGTACAATGTACCCTGTGCAATATTTTGAAATTGATTTATTTACGTTTAGCATTGAGCGATATTTCTTTGGTCAGCTTTGTCCACTCTTCTTCCGTGATCACACTCTCCATATCCTCCTCCCACTTCCTCCGAGTACTGTTATTTACGGGGATCTGTTCCTGCACCATTCTATGCAGTGCTGACACCCGTCCCCGATATCCTTGGGAGTTAGCAATATATGGAACGTAAGCATTCGGCGGTTCCTTTGGGAATGTAGGCCATTTTGCCTTAAAGGCCGCACTGAACCTATAATACGACAACAGTTAACTGATTGTTTCCCTGGTAGGCACCTTTGGATCATGTAATAGGAGAAATACCCCACCTGGAAACATATCCTGCATAATCGCCAGTCGTGACATGCCCCATTGTTTTTGTACGACTTTTTCGATGGCGGATGGGATGTCCGGGAAACCCCAAAGAGGTCCCTTCTTCTAGTACAGGACCACCGCCCTTGTCTTGGCAAATAGCTGCTTCCTTGCTAACAGGGTCGCCCCAATTTGTCATAATGGCAATTGTCCTTTATAACATTTTTTTGCTGATGAGGAGAGCTCTGGGATTCGCATCACCAGTATCCAGATATTCCAGACCTACATGCATAGGTTTCTGCTCTGTATAGAACCAGTAAACTGCAAACTGTGCATGGGCGGCCACCCAGTATAGCTCGAATTTAGGTAACGCCAAACCACTGAGATTAAATGGACCAGCCATAACCTCCCATTTCTTCTGTACTGCCCCAGAATTACACAGAAATATAGAGCATCTTCCATGCAGGTCACGAAAGAACCCACAACTTGGCCATATCGGGGTATTGGTAAATATATATAATAACTTGGACAATATAACCATTTTATTTGGTGGCAACCGTCTTGCCATGGATAGTGGTAAACACTACTATTTAGCACCTGGGTGGTAAATTGTTGTATACATCAATCGTGATTGCTTGAACAGAGGGCCTCCTGTGACCAGGCATATGTAATACAAAAGTACCTAAACCCGTCACAAGACCATGTCAAGTTAAAGCTGTTTTGTGGTTCACACGATTAGTGTGGTTTACATTAGAGGAGCCACGTGAAGCCTCTGTCACTCTGAGAGTTCAGAGTGAGAATGCGACGGAGGGAGACGGTTGGCGCAAAGGGATGCTGAAGGAAGTGGCTGCAGGCGGGGCTGTATATACGTTTGTGCTTCCAAAATAAATACAGCTTCATTTACCGCTGGGTCCCCGTGTCTCCATACTACAACATGTCACATCCATCACTGGAAACATCACCGTCTTGGGATGGTTAACTGTAAACCCAGAGAAGTGCCCAAACCTGGTCCCATCTCCCGTAATCTGGGACCACATTCCTTTCGGGGTCTTTTATATACAGAAGGATATTGCCGTCATATAAGGAGATGATCTCAGGTTTACCCACAATTCGAAGACCTCCAGCCCTGTTCTGTGCCCTTTTTAGGTCAGCCAGTGGCGCAATACCAATTACAAACAACAATGGGGCTAGGGGACTTCTTTGTGTGGTACGCCTCTCCACATGTATAGGTTCAGATAATAGCCCATCCACTCTCGTCTTAGCCGAGGACTCCGTATATAGCAGTCCAACGTACTTGATAAATTGAGGGCCAAATCTGCATTTTGACAAAGTTCCACAAAACCCTATCAAACACCTTCTGAGCATCAATCCACAGTACAATAGCTCTGATTTCAGGGTTCTTTTGCACCAGAATATTGAACAGTCTCCGCAGGTTATCCGCTGTCGTTCTACCCGGGATGAACCCAGACTGATCGGGGTTAACGATGCAACTTATATATGGCATCAATCTGTTTGCTAGGGCTGTAGCAAATATTTTGAGTGATGCTCGGAGGACACGTTTGGTAGCTTGGCGGAGCCAGGGATAATCTGCCCAATGTGCATGACGGCAAGATGCTCAGTCTGCACTGTGCGTATGTTTGCTTGTATCATTTTTTTAAACATCCCCAAAAATAACAGAAACTTTAAGTAGAGTCATAGTTAACCTACTGTCATGAAAACCATGCTACTTCGTAGAATTAGAAGTGACTGCGAGGTCAGACATCTCCTTTATGGGAGACCTTCTAATGATATGTAGTCCCGTTCATAAGATACGGTCATGGACGAGGTGAGCCCTGAAAGGGATGGTACGGTTATTGACACGTGCTTCTGTGCACTCATGGACGAGGCGTACGCCGTGGAATGATGTTGGGCCATTCATGGTGGTGCCCTGGCTGCCATGCATGTGGGTGGAACAAGATAGCTTAGAAACAAACTTGCCAAAAGTAGCTAACCATGTTGAATAAACCAAATGAACGCTCCGAAAGATGTGGAGACTTGCATTTAAGAATCTGAAGATGGCTGCTCTGGGTGGAGATACAGCCTTTCGACTTCATTGGCTGCGGCAAAAAAAAACATATAAATCAAAGGGCCTCATTACGACTTTGGAGGTAGCCATGAATCGTGTCCGGGTCTGATCTAGTGGAGTGGGGACTTACCGGGACATTCCGCCCTAGGTGGACCCGGGAAGTCCTCATTCCAAATGCCATTCCCCATTCCCATTGAGCCCCCATAGGGTTCAATGGGAATGGGGAAGGCGCTAATTACGGGCCCTGGTCCCCTAACGGGACACATAAGGGACGTGTGGTCCGACCACACGTCCCCTGCGGTTCCCGCTAAGGGACCTCGGAATTGGGCGGTAAGGGATTACCGGCACCAATCTCCTTACCGGTGCCCGGTATCCCTTACCGCCCACCTCGTAATGCCAATGCTGGAGAATCAGCTTCGTGTAAATAACTCATTCTTGCCATTTAATTTAAAGCCCAAAATATTCGCAAAATACTGTTTTGTTACTTGTCCTAGAGCTTCATTGGATGTCTCGGCAAACATACATCCACAGAGTGCTGGATTATATTTATAGTATTCAGGAGAGAGAGAGAGAGAGAGAGAGAGAGAGAGAGAGAGAGAGAGAGAGAGGGGGGCGGGGTTCACTGCGACCAGCTTTGGCACAGCCGCGGGCTATGTGTCGCAATATACATTGAGTAAAGATTGTGCTCTTTCTGCTCAAGACCGGCAGAGTGGAAAGAAATTACCCTCTGTGAAGGACATTCTGGAAGGTAGTATATAGCCTTAGATGATTCTCAGTACGTGAGTGAACTACATACCCTGCTCGTTGTAAGCTTCTTATCTGACACATATGGATCAGTGAAGCGACACTGTGATTTTTCAAGGCCATTGGCACAAGTACAAGAATCAATTTACAAGCATAACAACTGTGGCGATGCGATGAGCAGCAGGCATTCAGGTCTTGTGCCTGTTTCGTGAAACGAAACGTGGGTTGGGCAGGTTGCTTATAACCAACAGGAAATGCACTTTACGTGTGTACACACAATACACCCCTAAGCATCTATTAAAAAGCCACTAATTGCGGACATCCCAACGATAGAGGCTTATTGTACCTTCCCTAACTATGTCATCACTTGAAACCGTACCTGGGTGAGGGGCATTGTTGTTCTACTCTATTGAATGAACTTTGCCTCTCAACGGTGTGCCTCTAGCTGGCCTCCTCAAATGACTACGCCGAGGAAAAGTGCAACCAAGGCATGCTGCTCATTGAAAAGGAGTCTAGCACAATGCGATTTTAATGTTCAGGGGAGCTATGTCAAATTAGAGCAACCAGGGAGTATCTGAATCGGGCACCTTCTGAAGAAACGCCAAATATATTGATCAGGCAAATATTTACTCTCCCTGAAATGTAGGCAGCATAAAAACTAACTGAATGCTTATTTTTGCCTGTCTGTTTAAGGCCATATTACTCGGGATTGACCACAATGAATCAGTTTGGGCTGCTGTTTCTAGGGTAAATGTGAAAGACACCTATTTACTCGTTGCCATCCCCCTGCTGGACAACGTGGAGCTGCGGCCCTAATTTTCCTTTTAGCCCTGACTGTGTGCCTCCCCTTTTTAGTCTGCTTAGACCATTCTTATCTATATTATTTTTCCATGTTGCTTTACTGTCTTATCTGGCTGTTGTGATATTGGATCCATTGACTGCACATCATATCACGATTACATTAACTGGTGCCATTTGGACCATGGAATTCATGAGGTAAATTACCAAGCTTACAGCACACTCTCTAACATTGTATACCTTGTTAAGACTATTGTGTGCCTTTTGTCAACACATTTTTTCTTCATTATTTTCAGACACTGAAAGACTTGTACCCCTGATGAAGAGATGGCTATCTCGAAATGCATTGGGTGTTTTACTACACTATATTGATTTGTTATGTTAAGCAGACTTATAAGAGTCTTTCTATGAAGTTGTGGAATAAACATTATCGTTGAATGTAGTATATTTTCTCAAACAGTTTGTTCAAATCTACATTCATTAGTTTGACTTGTTTTGGCCTATGATAGTGTTCAGGGGACGTGAGTTCCCTTACTTTGGGAACTTTCTAGTTTCTCTCTAGGATAAATGTGAACAAAGTAAATGCACCCGCAGGCTGTGTCTGCAATGTTTCCGTAGTGTCCTACAGCACTACAGTAGGAGCTGTTGCCATTGTCGTAAAATATAGACAGAAATAGCCATGGTGTGCTTTGAAACTTTGATGGATGTTCGGAATTCTTAAGATCAATGGAAAAGAAACCCGAGAGCATGTGTTATATTGTGGACAGTACATCTTCGTTTTAATAATTTATTTTTCCTCGTGGACATTGCATCTTCAGTTGAGTGAGTGTGTCTTGTTACATAGTGGACAGGGCATCTTTGGGTAATTGAATGTATATGGTTTCATAGTGGACAGGGCATCTTTGGGTAATTGAATGTATATGGTTTCATAGTGGACAGGGCATCTTTGGGTAATTGAATGTATATGGTTTCATAGTGGACAGGGCATCTTTGGGTAATTGAATGTATATGGTTTCATAGTGGACAGGGCATCTTTGGGTAATTGAATGTATATGGTTTCATAGTGGACAGGGCATCTTTGGGTAATAGAATGTATATGGTTTCATAGTGGACAGGGCATCTTTGGGTAATTGAATGTATATGGTTTCATAGTGGACAGGGCATCTTTGGGTAATTGAATGTATATGGTTTCATAGTGGACAGGGCATCTTTGGGTAATTGAATGTATATGGTTTCATAGTGGACAGGGCATCTTTGGGTAATTGAATGTATATGGTTTCATAGTGGACAGGGCATCTTTGGGTAATAGAATGTATATGGTTTCATAGTGGACAGGGCATCTTTGGGTAATTGAATGTATATGGTTTCATAGTGGACAGGGCATCTTTGGGTAATAGAATGTATATGGTTTCATAGTGGACAGGGCATCTTTGGGTAATAGAATGTATATGGTTTCATAGTGGACAGGGCATCTTTGGGTAATTGAACCTTGCTTGTTTCATAGTGGACAGGGCATCTTTGGGTAATTGAATGTATATGGTTTCATAGTGGACAGGGCATCTTTGGGTAATAGAATGTATATGGTTTCATAGTGGACAGGGCATCTTTGGGTAATTGAACCTTGCTTGTTTCGTGGTGGATAGGGCTTTTTTGTTTGTTTGATTGAATATGATCCTCATTGGAAATATGAGAGGGTTGTATTGTGGCATTCATTTTTAGGTTGATTTTTCTATGGGAAGTAGGGTTCATTTTCTTTCAGTTTTACATGGGATAACCTTGTTCACTGAAATGCGCTTCAGGTCACAGATGAAGCATATCATCGTTTACAGTGGGTTTTGGCACTGTGGCTTAGATGCATTCTAAGCTCATACTGATATTGTTCAAGCAGTAGTCTAATGTGGCTTCGAAGCTCTTATTGAAATGTGCAAATATTATAATTATATCAATGCCAAAGTCAAAATATGATTCATTCAAAATGAAAAGGCTTTTAAATCAATGCATCTTTACCCGACAGATTTTTAAAATGAGTATTTAGGAATTCCATTGTCGGATACAAACGGATCTAAAAGTCCTCAAAATACAAAAATCTTGCTTCATCACTTCAGTATATTTGTAATATTCAAAGAAACAAGCAAAGGGGAAATACATAATCTAAACGATTTGAATTATTAGTGTGCACTTTAAAGGGCAGTACAGCAGGAATGCCCCCCTGCCCCCCCTCCAATGGCTGATTTAATCACAAAGAAGTCCTATGCCACTCTGCAATGTCAAAGTACAAGAGTATGCAGCAAAGGTGACAAAAGACGGTGTCCAAGGTCTTTTTTTTCATATTAGAAACCCATCTAGTTACATTAAGGGTTAACTTGTGAATCTGAAGTTTGGCTCCAAGCCCACAGAAAGTCTAGTTTAAAATCACTGACTCATAAGGTTTGATGCCAAGGACATGTGTGATGCCATGAGCGGAAGAGGACTGCAACTATCAACTTAGGTGGGCTAAAATGCAGCAAGAGCTCATTCACATTCACCTTAGGCAACCGATTTGCCTCATTTGATCATACTAATGTCCACAGCGGGTACAGGTTTAGTTTAACACGTTCATGTGTGCTTGGGTGATGCAATTTAAAATATAGTAGGTTGACTTCAGTAACTTTACTGACTCCTAAACAGAAGATATTAACTTTTTTCCTCCTTACTTGATGTTTCTTTAAATCCAGTCCCCAAGAGTCATCAAGTACAATGAGTTGAGGAGACTGAGTTTATGAAAATATAAATTTTGCGGAAGTAGGGGGACACAAATTGTTCATTGTTCCCAGGAGAAAAACGTTGGATTGTACCGTTTAACCACATCAATAATTTTGAGACTTTATTGATGTGTGCTTTACCTCTAGTAATTTCCATTCTAATAACAAAAATGGGTATTTTGTCTCGGACTCTGAGCCAAGTACCATAATCCTCGTGTTACATCTCCATCCAGTTTCTTGCATTCCATGAATAGCACATAAATAGATGTCAGCTCTGGTATGCAGTGCCCCAGTGGTATGCGGTGTGATGCTGGAAATGCATCGGAGGGACAAGGCCTCCGTATCCTTGTCCTTTACTGCCTTTTTATCATGTGTTCTGTTGTGTTTTCGTGCAGGAGTTCATGTGGGACTCCAGGCGTTGCAGCTCTCTCTCTTTTGGTTTGGTGAACAGACCCATGGGATACCCTTACGGCACCCATGGGTGGGGGTACAACCCTGTGCCCCTAGTGTATGTTTTTGGGCACCTGTGGGTGGCCCGCAGAGCAGGGTACGGGCTGGTGGCAGCTCCATGCTGACTTTGACAGGTGCGCTGAGTATCCTCCATTTTGGGATCCCCAGGCCCTGCCGTTGGAATCAGATGATTCCTGATGGAATACAAGATGGCTCCTGTGGCCTCTTGCTTTCTATTACCTGTTACCTTGTTTTCCCAAGTCCTGGGAAACCCTGACTCTGTCCCTTCCCCCTGACTGGCTGTTGGGTGGAAGTTCCATATACGGTGTTGTTGTGAAGTTCAGTCCAGACTGACTGGAGCCTTCCCAGTGATTGTATGTTGTGGGTACCTCCTGTGGGTGGGACCTGGGTGAATGAAGTGTGTGACCAATATGCACTTCTTGTTGTGGCTGTCTGGTTTCTGGTATGAGAGACAAAGACTGAGACAGCCCTGCCCAAAACTGGCCCGAATGCAGTGTGTAGTGTTGAATGGCTGGGTACTTGTCCCAATCCACATTCCTTGTTGTGAGTGTCTGAAAGGGAGGAGGATGGCCTGAATGCACTGTGTGCCTGATTGGCTGGCTGACTGCATGAATGCCCTTCTGTATGATTGGCTGCTGAGAGTGACCCAGCAGTGTGGATGAGAGACAAGATAGTATATCTGGGGACTTCTCACCACTGGAAATTGTTCAGAAACGTTCAGAAGCTGTGTCTACACTTTAAGAGTAACTGGAACTGCTGATCCTCGACGCCCAGCTGGAAGAAAAAAGACTTGCTGTTGCATTTGCTTCGACCTGATCTGAAAGCTGCCGAACTCGTCAAGGACTGATCCGAGAGAGGACCTGGTAAGGCGCCCTCTTCCCGTGCTCCGAGGGACCATCGAGCACCGTTAACCTTTGCCTTAAGTTTCCTGGAAGACAGACCCTCGAAAGGCTGCCGACCCGAGACGGGACCGCTGAGGAGAACGAAGCAAAGCACCCGGACTTCGCCGCTGTCGAAGTCCATTGCCGTCGACCAGGGTTCGCAGGTTTGTATAACCACTGGAGGCCCGTCGAAGTTGTGTTGCCCAGCCGTGGGGACCACTTGACGCCGTGCCGCCGACGACCGGAGCCGCCCACTCCTTTGCCTAAGAACATTTGAATCCAAGGACTCCCTTGTCCGCAACGTGGACTGCTTTGTCCCGCCAGAGAAAGTCGAGGACGACCAACGCACCGAGGAGAATCCGCTGGTGGGTTTCCCACCACCAGAAGGCCACAAAGACTTTGACGACTCGACGCCCTTGTTGGGTCAGAGTTCTTCTGAAACTCTTTGCGGTCCTGAACAATCCATCACCGAGGTGCCCCGCACACCTCATCCTCGCAGGACGTCGCTGACGAGCACCGCCTGGATCGACATCGGGGTCTCGGCACCCTTGAACTTCTCATCACCGCCGTCGACGACAAGTTCACCGTCTTGGACGCCTCTCGACGATCCGTGGCTCCAGCTTTAAAGGGAGTCCCTCAAGAAGGATCCTTCGACGCGTCTTCAAAGAACTCTACTCCACCAGGTACATTGGGGGGGTAAAACCTTAATAGGAGGAAATAAGGCTATTGAACAATATATGGACTGGGTTTGTGCTATATATCTTTATTTTATAGGTTGCCCAGGTGGGGGGGATCTCCACACAGAACTTTGTCTATCGGTATAGGCCAGCATTCTGCCAATTGTTTCAACCATCATACGTTCCTTCCTATCTCTATTGCTGGTTTCCTCGTTATTGATCTGTGTGACATTTTAACCATACAGTTGATGCACTTTAATGAGATTTGATAACATTGGTGGTACAACTTTAGAATTGTATATATTTATCATTGTTGATCTCCGAGTACAAAGTGCGTTATTGTGATCGTGTACATACCTTTGAATATTAATTATATAAAGACTGTGTTTTCAGTAATACAGTGTGTGGACATTCCTTTGTGGGGGTTCGGGAACTACACTGTACTTAAGAACCAGCCTGCATCACCTCCTGAGAAGCTAGGCCTTGATTGCTCGTCCATTGCTACCACTTGAGAATCTTGGCTGGGGTCCTCTGTGCCTCTCCTTTACCATATAGAGAGCGGAAGTACAGGCACCCCCCACCAGCATCTTCACACGCGGCTAAAGTATCCAAGCAGCTGTGATGTAGAATTTGGCATCTTTTGTTTCCCCGTCCTGTGACTATCCAAAGCTGATGTCTGCAACACTTTTTCTTATTAATGAATGATGTATAGGCTGAGGCGTAAAGAGGTCATAAAGCACCCATGCCATGCACCACTTTTTTTTATCAAATGCATTTATTATCTCTCCATTAATGACCTAATGGATCAAATCAGCCTAGGCGCGTGCATATTCCGCCTCGAGGCCCATAGATTTAAGGCTAAACTTTATCAAAGATGGTTTTGATATTCCAAAGTGTTAGCAATATCTTCCCTTTACAACCACTTGTGTATTGCTCTGCCAATAAGTGTAGATTTAAGCATTGATACATAGTGCCTATTGACCTGTAGAGGCCAAATTGTTAACCGAAAGAACATTCTTTTTTGTGAACAAAGACTGAGGTTTAGCCAGGAAATGTTACCTCAAAACATTAGGAGGATTATCAGTAACAGAAATAGGTTGCTATATTGAAGGATCGGTCAAATTACATTCTTTTTAAAATGACAGCTTGAGGCTACGACAAGGATTTTGGTGAAAGGCTTCCTGAGTAGGGCATCCAGAAATACATTGGTCAAAAGTGGCCCCCAGAGATCTGGATTATATTGGTTCTATTTTCTGGACCTGGGGCTTTACTTTATGCCTGGCTGTTAATCTCGTTACATGCTACTTCCACATTGATATTCAACACACCTTTACGTGGATGGCTCTCATCTAGTAAACCAGTGTCCCCAGTAATAACATAGAAGTTCCCACAATGTCTCACTGAGTCACTTGGCAAGATAGGAGGCTTGGTATATTCAGGGTGCTGCTCCTGCTGCGTTTTTCCACTACTTTACCAAAACAATGGTATTTTCCCTAACGCAGCCTATTCCAGCTCTTCCCAGGTCACACTTCTATGTAGTCAATGCCAGACTTTGTGTGCGAGGTTTGAAGCTAGTTTCTTTCGTTTACCATATTTAGTAAAGCTTTCTTTTCACCCTTACTCTGTGTTAAGCCATCTCTTCTTCTACATATTTATACAGTGCTTTGCTGGGCATGACTGGAACCGGCTAGTAATGTCACCCGGCCGTGTAAATCTTGCTGCTATTTTCAATGGAGCCAACGAATATTGATGTATCTTGGAGTGAAGGTTTATTACAATATCTTCTTCTACCTCCAAAAATAAGTTTTTCCCCATTGCAACAGTTTTCTATTTCATGCGGGCACTATGCAACGGGATATGCTTTGAATGGTGAAAGTCTGTTAGTTGGAATTAGAACACTCTGATTCCGTAGGTTTATAATCACTTTCAACCCCTTGATTGATTTTATGTTGAATTGACATGCATCAGTCTGAAGTCTGATAGTTGATGTAGTACTGGTCCCTTTATAAAATGTAGGACATGCAGAGGTGTTAGACGCAGCCTGCCCATTTGATATTGTACATCCTTGATATAGGGAGGCTTGCAAGCGCTCCTGTCTTGTTTTTCCATGGGTTTGATCCTACTTGCATGTCTGGGGTTTTCCCTTCCTTTTTACATGCATTTACTTAAGCCACTCCTCGTTTTCGTATTAAAATTTCCCTCTATTATAATAGTTATCTGCACTTTCCCTACAAACATGATTCAATTTGAGCTAATTCTTTGTCAGTTGCACTATTTTAAGCATTTGTAGGTTGCATGAGCCGGTATCCTATTCATTTACCTTGAATATTAATGCCCCTAAAATCCATATATGAAGTTCTCCCATTCTGCAACCTTTCTTTCACGCGAGCGCGGGTTTCATATCTGAAGATATACTCAGGCTCGTTTACACTGGCTTCCTGCAACATAACAGTACCTACATTCTGCAAATGTTCACACCCCTCGGGGTCTATATTTATTTATTTATTTATTTTGGATTTGTAAAGCGCACTGCGGCCCTCTAGGCAACGAGGCGCTATAAGTATACATAAGGAGGCTTGCTTGTGGGTTACAATAAGCGGCCCAATGTGTGAGGCTTGACAACATACAGTTATTTATACAGTTGAGTTACAGTGTACCATGTTCTACAATACAGGGTGTGTCGAGTTCTAATTCTAGCAGTAGTAGAAACATTAAACAGGAGGAGGAATAGGCTTTTTAGACAAAGTGCCTAGTCTTTAGGGCCTTGCGGAAGGCGGCATGGGACTCGATCGATCTAATCTGGTCTGGGAGTTTGTTCCAAAGAGTGGCGGCCTTAGTTGGGAAGCTAGATCCTCCAGCACGCACTCTGCGTGAGTGGGGCACTGTGATGCGGTTAGCATATGCAGTTCTTGTAGGTCTGGAGGGTGTTTGTCTGGAGATCCTTTGCATAAGGTATCTGGGGGCGAGGCCGTTAATACATTTGTGGGTTAGGGCTAGTGTTTTGAAGATGACCCTTTCCTTAATAGGTAGCCAGTGTGCTATGAATTTCACATCAAGACCTGCTGCATTCCATATTCCAACCTATCCACTGTTTGAAAGTGCGTTTCCTTACATTTGTGAATTGTATCCATCATATCCATTTGATGATTTTTGAGGAGAACATTTTGCTATTTTACCTCAAACTTTAAATATGGTCCATCGTTCATTAGTTTCTAGTATTGACCTTGTTCTAACCTGTATATCCCACACAGATCAATGTTGCCCATTATATCTTGTCACATAGTAATATCTATCTTAGTTTCTATGATATAATGATATGATATATGATATGATTTATTTATAATGCGCTTAATACCCAGATGTTTCTAAGCGCGGACACAGGGATCGAACCTGTGTTGCTCTGTGTTGTCTTGCTTCCAAGGCGAGCATGTTGCCCCGAGCTATCCTCCCGAGACTTGACGCGCCATGGAACTAATTAATAAATCCCATTATTTTGTATTTATAGGCTTCAGAATATATATATTGTAGACAGCTGCCCTATAGTTTAGATAAAATGTGCTGATCATACTCTGAGCACAATATCCCTCATGAGGTGATTAGCTCCCACACTGCTGATGAGCCACTATGTCCCATCTCATCCTCTGTTTTGATCCGCCTCTGTATCCAATTCCTCTCCCTTTAGGCTGATCACTCTATGTCCTCTGCCTACCTACTTCTACACTGAACTACCCCACCATTGTGCTGATCCGTCCTTGTGCCCATCTCAGTCTCTTGTATGTTGATTATCCACTGATGCCTCTCTCCAGCCCGTCCCACCACCTGTGCTGACTTGCTCTTATGGGTCTTTTTGTTAATCACACTATACACCCCCCACCGCTCGTTCTCTCCCTGCTCCCCGGACTCCTCTTGCGTGCTCCCTCTCCAGACTGACCTGGTTGCCAATTTCCCCACTATTCTGTTATTTCTTAATCTCCCTCCAGTTATGGAGTGCCTTTGGTCTACATAGCTCATTTTCCAGGTTATTGCTGATGCTGAGTTAGTACTGCATCTGTTTTCAGTGCTCGAAATAAAGATTTGATGAGCAGGAGCTAGAAGCAACTCCTAGGTTTCTGGCATCACTCCGTAAGCAGGAGCTATCTCTAGGGAGTGAGGTTCAAGTTACGTTTGAGGCATGCAAATTGGCCACTGTGTGGTATAGGCGGCTCAATGATGCGGTTCACAATTCACCATTTCACTGACTCAAATGGGTTGTCGGACCACAGTACACAGGGCTGTCCCAGAATGAGGGACCGTAATATTGCTAACAGGCTGCTCCCATAGGAAATGCACCCCTGTTCTCCAAGCGCCTTAGTGTCCATCCCAAAGATCCAGGGTCAATCACCAATAGGCTCTCTACTATTTGTTTCAAATGTAGCTATATGTCTCAAAACCAGTTCACTTTGCCTCTGATACTAGAGGTCCTGCATCTGCCGCTTGTGCATTTGGGTGGGGAAGATGAGGTTCATGTGCAACCACAGCACTGGATACAGAACGAGAGGGCCTCTTCTGAGCGTCGATTGTTCCCCCTCGAGGCAAAACCCACGGGGGCTGCAAGTCATTTTGTCACGCCCCTGGCACCATTCGTCCTGTTTGTCCCTTTTTCCTTAAAAGCGATCTTTCCGCTTTGCAGTTCTCATTTCTCTCAAAGTGTAGAAAGTGCTAAACAAAGAGAAACCAGCACTGTGCTTGATCTCTAAGCTCCCTAAATGTTTCTTTTTTTACAATTGGTTTTCCTCTTTGACAATGGACACAGGTAAAAATAAACATGGAATGAGTTTTGAGCTGTAGGGTGCATCAGTGCATTGTGCTGGGCAGTAGCTTTGCCTGGGCTCACAAGTATTTACTCTCCCCAATCCAATTTCTCCTCGCCAATTACAGCCAGCGCTGCTGAGGGGGGGAGCCCCCACAGCGTGAAAGCACTGACAAGTAACCTGGGGGGCAAGGAGGGCGCAGGGGTAGAGGCAGAACACATTCTGCAGACACATGTCTGCCCCATACCCCTCCCCTCTACCTCAGCTACAAAGAGACAGGAAGGGAGGACAGGACATGGCCCCCGCAAGGTGCGAAAGCACATTAACATGTGCAGCACCTACTAGAAGGATCTAAGGGGCAGGAAATAACAGCTGGTGACCTGTGATGGTCACCAAGAGGTACTAATAGCCGTCGGGGCAAGCTGGCCGGAGGCGGGGAGAGCCGCCCCACACACATGCACTGCCTAGGGCCATTCTTATGGAATATAAGGGGCTACCTGGGCAACAAACAGCACAGACCTGGGTGCTCCGTACGGAGCACCACAAGTAATCTGCTTACGCAGATAACGTTTTCTTTTGTAAGCATTGACCTGCTTAGAGCCGCGAGCTTCACCCTGCTCCGACAGAATCTTTTCGCTTCTTTGGAAGCGATGAGCTATTGGTTAAATCATGCTGCAAGCTTTGTCCTGCTCCAGCGCGAAGTGTTCATTGATCATCTGAAACAAACTCGTTGCACGCTTCGGAAACGCAAGAAAATTCAGCTGGCCGCGAAAGTCCACAGCGGGAACTGCGCTTTGCTCCAGGCATAGTCGTGTCACACCAGAGGCATCCGAAACATTCATATTTCAAGCGACTGTGTGTTTTGCCTGGTACCGATCAGGAATCGGATTTGCAAAGAAAAAAATCCAGGAGGCCGGGAGCGCGCGTTGCACCAGGCACCCACCGTTGGGGGCAGACGAGCATGAAGGAACCGAGCATTTCGCATAGTTAAAGCAAAGGCTGGTACTTGCACCAAGCAAAACATTCACCTTACAGCCATGAGCTCGAGAGTAATCACAGCCGTCAGTTTTAGGAATCGGAACGGGGGGAAGGTAACATTGCCACCTGGGACAGCAGCGGGAGTGAGGGCAAACAAAATATTTAAAGATACATGTGCGGAAAGTTAAAGTAATCATTGTGGATCCCCACTCACCGAAAACAGCATGGAACACGGCTGCCAGGAAAAGCGGAAGGAACAGCAGAGCCTGCCGGCAGGGCTGCTGTGAACAGCAGGAGACGAGCCGCTGCGCGAAGGTGGACGTCAGGACCGAAACCGACGTGGAAACCTGGCCGTGGTCGCCAGGACAACAGGAGCGCCCTAGCGGGCGAAGGAGAGAAGGTGTTGACACATTCCGTATATGTGTCAACATCGCAGGACCAAAGCAAAGGGAAGAGCTCTGCGGAGATTCTTGTGATAATGCACTCACAAGGGGAAAAATTACAAAGTGAGATTGGCACTGGAGAAAATCAGCGAAAGAGCGATCTGTGAGATACCTTTGTCTGGTTTTACAAGGGTTTTCATAGCCACAACGCCCAGTCGCAAACCCGCTGCAGATTTGGATGTAAAACAAAAGTATATTTGTTCACTAGCGAGCAGGGAAATTCTTGTCTGGTTGGCATCACGGCTAAGTTCAAACAAAGAGGGCAAAAATGGTGAATGACGGGCAGAAGCAGCTCACATGTTTTGGAGCCTACAAGACTGCAATAACATTTACTGGACCCACTTAAATAGTATTGACAACAAGGGATGAAGGGATATGCACGTGCGCCAGACACAAGAGGCCAATAGTTGACTGACGGGGCAAATCTTGATGCAAATTACGTTAAAGTACATACAGAAATAGTATCAAAAATTATACATCAATAAAGTATTAACACAAACAGAAGTATAGGTAATATTAATCATGCGTCATATGTTAGGGGAAAATATATCCATGACAAATATTCACAAGCCATGTGTAGATGCATTGAAGCTATTTAAATAGCGGTTGAAAAAAACCATTTCGCATTAAATTTTGGAATATTGCCAACACTAGTGGCCATACAAGCCTCCATCCTGTGTATATGACATATATTGTTCCACCATCCTTTAATAGAAAGATTATGGAAATTCTTCCAATTGGAGGTAATGAGCTTTAGGGCGATGGCAATACACAAATCATATATTTTAGTCGAGGGATACCAATTAGAGTTAATAAGAGCTGTGCTTCCTAGAATATTCGATTGCAAATCTCTAACAGGTCGAATTGTACTCGTACAAGATTATACCTTGATCCAAGTTTTATATTAGCTTGTTATTTAAGCAAATCCTCAAATCGCTTATGTTCAACAGATTATTTCGTTGTTTCTTCATATGAGTTTGTAATTGATTCATTACTATGTATTGTTATTTCATGCTTAAAATTCAATAAAGATAATTAAAATTAAAGTACATACAGGGATAACCATTTCAGCCCCACTGCTCAGAAGGAAATCGAGATGAAAGAAGTTGCAGAGGGGGAACCCCACGGACTAGTTAGAAGTTTGACAAGACATCAACATACGAATGCAGGGGTATTTCGGGTGAATCCAAGGTTTCATTCAGAGTCGAATTAATCGCAACAAGATGCTGGGGGGGCATTTGCTTAACAGATCTCAAACGTGAAGAAAGAAGATGAAAAGCATTTCAATAGTCCCTTTAGATTGGTTCAATGTAAAAACAAGCAACAACTGCAAGAGAACATGGGGGAAAGAAGAGCGACAAAGGTTATGATTTTAAAGGGACAGAGAAGGACAAATTACTGTAGCATTTAAGTGCACACAAAATAACATTTTGAATGGTGGTCGGAGAGGACAACATCAGGATGGGGGAACGTCAACGCTCGACAAACAGCAGCGTTCACAGTGCAACAGCAAGCATTCATTCAAGCATTCATAAGTGCAAACCTGCAGATAACACTGGAGAGGATATCGCTGCTCAGCACTCCGCTTTCAGGGCAAGAGTCGCAGGCATAAAAAAGTAAACCGCGACCGAAACAACGGAATCAATTCATGCTAGGTGGCTGTTTTTGAACAAGAGCGGGGAGCTCACCTGCGAAGGGAAAGACAGCCGGGCACATCCCGACATGACAAGTTTGTTAGGGTAATACAGGAAGAGGACTGCAACCAGAGCAGGAGCCAACTACAGCATCCACAACAAAAGCTCAAACACAAGGTGAAGAGTTTTTCCCTAAACCAATGAGGGATCATAAATCGCAGAAAATGCCAACCGGACAAAGGGAGGCTAATAAAGGGACAAACCGGAAGAAGGAATCTCCAGTTCCACAAAGCAATCTGAACGGAAGGCAACAACTGGAGCAGGAGGTGGTCGGTTACCAGTAGCAGCAAACTCGCAGCCAATCCGAGCCACCCAAGCATACGCCTACTGGGACACATGGAAGGGGGTACACAGAGTTGGGCTGCAGCGATGGTGAACAAAAGGTTCAACCAAAATCCATAGCAGAAGGCAACTACAACAGCCACAACAAGTGAACAAGCATGTGTCGAGGCTTTCCCGAGCTAACAAGGGAACAGAATCACACAGAAAGCCACCCGGATAATGGAGGGCAAAGAAAGGGAGAACCCGAGTGAAGGGGTTTCCAGTTTTCTCACGCAGCATTCCGAACGGAATGCAACAAAACGTTCTGCATACGCAGAACAAGAAAAAGAGCCCTGAAAACAGGGTTTAGAACACTGCACGGTGTGTTGTGTAAATTTAAGGAGAACCCGGTTCACGCATCAGTGATAAAAAGCGCAGAAAAAGCAGGCAGGCGCACAAAGTTCCAGAGATACAACAGCCAGAGGCACCGAAAAAGGCTGCAGCAATCCGGAAGGGAGCACAGAAACCAGCACAACAGCCGGCAGTCGTGACTGAGATAGCAGGCCAAAGAGGGTAAGTAGCCGATAATAAGAGGGGCCCGAACCTACCAAAATACACAGCGTTCTCTGCTTTACATCACACTAGCCACGGGTACAAGCCCGGGGGGGAGCAAGAGAAAAGGTTTTCTCGCACAACAGGGTGCCAAAGCATATTTACAAAAACCACTCCTGCAGGCACAAGAGAAGCAGGAAAAGGGCAAATGGCCAGCAAAGGGCACATTAAGGTGCCACAGACTGTTGGCGAGGGCCATCTGGGGGCACTAGAAGGCCACCACAAAATCATATATGTTCAGGGCAAAAGGGTGGGTAAAGGGAGCCACTGGGGGGGGGGTAGTGAAACAGTTCACCAATACCCCACACAGAACATTGCAAGGGAGTGGCAAACTTACTCAGGGATATTTATGATAGTCCAGCAGATGAAATAACAGGTACAGGGGATAGTACCAGAAGCTTGCCAGCCAGTGCAACAAGACACAGGTCTGGACACAGGCAAGACAGTGCTTAATAATAAGCAGCGCACAGACAACGGAAGGTTCACAGCACAAGTTAAAATGCGAAGCATTACGGTATTAGAGGGTAAAATTACCCCAGATGACAAAAATACAATATATATGCACAGATAAAGGTAAGTGGAAGAAAGGGAGCAGAACTGGCAGCACAGCAGGGGGAAGAGGCAGCCAGTAACAATAGCAGCTCAGAATACCAGACACTGAAAAGGATCCTTAGCAAAACCAGCCATGAGACGTTTTTCCCTACAAGCAAGGGAGCCAAATACCATCTACCAGCCACTCCAAGCAGCAACAGAGACATGCTTAAAAAACATAGACGTTATGAATATTAACATAGAAAATTAGCCAATGCATAAACACAAGGAAACAACGTTACAGCTAAAAATGTTGGGAAAGCTTGAATGAAGAAATACTGAAAAGACTGCACCAAGTTTTAAAGAGGGCCACGCAGACGACATATGGAGAGGGAAAGCACAAAAGGGGTTGCAATTACAAGCAACCCTCAACGGGAACATTTGCACAAACACACAACAGTGGAGTGCACAGTGTTCTTTTCAAGAGCGGTGGTCAGAAAAGGCGATAATAGGTATGCCAAGCACTCCCCAAATAAAAGCGGGTGACAGCAGAAGGGGCAGGGATTTGTCCCAACAATGAGAAGCACATAAAGGGCACCGAGCTGGTGCACAGCAGTGCTGTTAAGTTAGGAAAACACCCCAGAACCAACACACTCCGTTTGGGGGAGGAGAGACATACCAGAGACAGTGCGTGGTCATAAACGATAAACTATGCAGCATAACTAAAGTGCGTCTCCCAAGTCCATACTCAGAGACTGCATATGGGTTTTTTGGCACATGAGACCAGATTTATAAATATTCAAATAACGATGTAAGGATAACTACCCTGATAACTACCATGCAAGGTGGAAAAGAGTAAAAAAGACCCTTCACAGAAGATAACAAGGCAGAGAACGGTATCTATGACGCTTAGCGGAATAGCATCCAGCAAAAGTCAGCAAGGCAACGGCAAATGCTGACAGAAGGCTTTAAGTAATAGATATGGGATCAACAGGCCAACGCTGGACGGCCGGGGCCAAAGGGCTACAAGTAGCATGGACCCTGAAAACGGGGTGTATTGTGACTGGGGAGCTCGCTCTCGCTGAGGCGACATTGGCGAGCACTACCCAGCGCAGTGTAACAAGTGGCTGAAAATGGCACTTCTGAAGCTAAAACTTTGTATAATGTGGACTCGCCAAGGGACTTTGGCAAATACGGTAGAGGGCTGAAAACAGTACCACCACAATTAGTAGAAAGTACAGGGCTATCATACATAAAAACAGTAAAAATCAATCAGGGGCAGGCACAACTCGCAGCGCACGCATACCAGGTTCAAGAAAAATGTAACGGGCTTGCTGGAGGACGGGAGGACCCTGTTTTTGAGGTTGAACAGAAGGGGAACTCCAAAACGTTTTTACGGAAGATAGGGTGCTCAGAACCTTACAAATCAGAAAAAGTCAGAGCAACATTTAACATAGCACTGGGGAGAAATGGGATGCCCTTTTTTAACGGGATGTCAATAGAAGAAAGGGCATCAAGCAGGTGGAAAAGAACGCCCAGCATATGGGGGTTAAGACCATACAAAACTATTCTCATAAAAAACAGCTAGAGCATTGAGAAGGGGGAAATGTGCAGGGCTGGAATGCACCCGTGCATGAGCAAGACCAGATAATGACAAAACCCTCATAGGGGCAGTCACTGGTCAAGGGAATGAACAAGTCCCATTTAGAAGTGGCAGACAGCTTGGCCGCTGGTAGAGGTAGATGAGCAACTTTTGGGGGAACCTGGATGGCCGGTAACCCATCCAGGTGTGGCAGCTCAGACCAGGGGGCACAATCCTGGACCTCGTGCCCAAAAGTGTACATTATGTATGATATGGTTATTATTATTATAACTATTATGTTGTGTAATATTACGTAATGTACAATATAAACCCTCTGTCTTTTTATTGCCAACACGCACACAATGTGTCAGTAATCATTGGGGGAAACATAATATGGGAAACAGTTGCCACACATCTTGGCTCCACTGGTTACGAGTGGCAAGTGCAAGTTTGTGCCTGATTAACATTACAGTTAATATAAGTTCAAAAATATTTGCTGTTTTTTTTTTTATTTGCTGCTTATTTTAAATCACATTCTCTTTGTTGCCCTCCTGATATCATCTTGTCCTTTCTCCATCTTATCACCTTGTACTGCTTGTTCACCCTTCCCTCGACCTTTTGTTCCTCTGAAAGATTAAAATGGTGCATAATCCATATTGGCCCTCTGACCCATGACCTTTCCACTTCCTTTTGTTGTGGCCAAGGGGCCTATCCCAACTGTTTTAAAGAAAGTTTTTGTCTATTTTTTTTCTCCATATGAACGCTTTATTAAGGTTTTCCACTGAGTCATGTTACCAGTTTACATTTTAACATGCTTGTTCAAACATTGTTAATCAACATAATGTTCCCAGCCGAACCATGTGTCTTTCATTAGCTAATATCCAACTAGGGCAACTTTGATAACTCTATTTTCCCCTCCCTCCCCGCTCCTCTCACTACTCTTCCTGCATTCGGGGTTCAACATGAGCGTATCTTGGGTGTTGTTATTGGGTTTATTTTGGTGGTAGTATTTTTTTTTTTCCGAACCTGTGGAGTAAGCCACTGCCCCTTGGTGATGTGTTCTACTGTGTCTGATCGTTTACCCCATTTCAACCGTTGACACCATTGGTTTGGGGTCATTTGTTCTGCGTCAGTATTATTTATGTGGTGTCAAGAATGGCAGCCATTCTGCATCTACGTGTGTGTGTGTGTCCCTTTGTGCCGGGAGGTGCATCCTTTTCCAGTGAATTGCTACTCATACCCTAGCCACGAGGAACAAGTTCCTTACCATGTGGGTTAACATGTTGTACCTTTCCCCTGCTTCTTCGAGGCCAAACAAGACCAGTGACAAAGCCAGGGTCCTCTATCCCATCAAGGTCTTTTACTCATGCCAGAACCTCTTTCCAGAACAGTTGTTCTAGGGGACACTTTCACAGTATATGCTTGCACGTTCCCGGGCCTCCACCTCCCCTCCAACATAGCGGACTTATCCCAGAATACATCTTGGCCACTTGGTGTAGGATGAGGTGTCATCTGTAATCATGCATCTTGTATTGTATTACTATTGTTGAGGTCCAATAGATGGCTTGCCAGGCGTCCTCCATACCCTCTGTCCCCAGATCTTTGTTAACCTAGTATGCAAGGTTTGATTTTGACCTATGGTGTATAAGGCCTTGTACAGGTTCGATATGAGGCTTTTAGATCAGGGTTCGAAATTGAGGGAAGCTGGGAGCTATTTAGCTCCTGCTACGAACCTTGGAGAGCCTGGTTGGCTTAAAATGAACAGCTACCAGGAGCTGCGTTTGGCTCCCCGGGCCAGTTGGTGCCTTACAAACATGCAAATGTGACATTAACTGGAGTATTTGAAAATGCTTATAAAGAAGAATTGGGGCATATCTAGTACACATTTGAACATAATGATACAAAATGGACAAATGTTAGTGTGCATCTCATGTGGAAATTAGATTTGCAGTGCGCTGGCCACTCGCTCCTTGTTCCTTGCCTACTGGGTGATGCCTGACACCCAGGAGCTGGGTTTACCTCCTGCTCATGGAATCATCACTTCAAACTTTGTAGAGCCTGTGTATTTGTTCAATGAAGTTAGTTCCTGACCAAGAAGCCCCTCCCAAGTTGGGTCGGTAAGGACTCCTTTTGGTTGTAGGTACATAAATGGTGTCATTAGGCTTGTATGAAGTGCTATATTTTCTCAGGTAGTGCCCCTCTCACCATAGCTGGCCTTTTCAGATAAATCCCGCTTTGTAGCATGACTGATATCTGGGGAGGGGGGGTAGACTATTGTGTCTCTAATGGTAGAGGGGGCACAGGCAGCTGAGAGAAGAGGGCCAGGAAGTCCTTCCTTACTTCCATGTCCTTTGACTTACTCCACAGCCTGCAAATGGTATCCAGGATTGGGTGTTTCTGTACTCTCGTCGGTAGGTATCTATACATAACCCATGGCCATTTCCCCAGGGTGACCTGTGCAAGTAGGTTGTTTTCTAGTTTGACACATTGTTTTTCTTTAGTTTCCCTTAGATGATCCACCAGGAACCTACAGGGGGCTGCTCTAAAATATTCCTTTAAATCTGGGAAGCACCCTGCTTCTTTAGGCAAGATCAGAGTTCCTTAGGCTAACCGAGGCATCTCTCCCCCCACCCTCCACACGCACCAGAAAAATGTGAGCATCCTTTTTGCCTCCTCAAAGAAGGAATTGAGGACTTCAGTTGGCAGGGCCTGAAAGAGGAATAATATCTCGGGAGGATATTAATTTTATTTTTTGAGACGTCTAGCCCATGACAATACATTCCCAGCCCAGGGCGTATAGGTCAGTCACCTCCCTAGGGATGTGAATCCCTAGATATTTCAGACCTGTGGTTTGTATTCCTAGTCCTATGTGAAGAGGCGTCTCACTTTCGGTGTGCACTATGACATGGGGAGGGCCACTGATTTATTCACATTTATTTAAAACCCCGATTAGTTATCCATATCTCTATAGGACCTCTACAAACCTGGGCAGTGAGGTTTGCGGGTTGGATATATATGCAAGAATGCTGTCAGCAAAGGGAGCCGATTTGTACTTGTTGCCTTTTCTGTCAAATCCCTCAATTGACCGTTCCTTTTGTATAAATACTGCCAGTGGTTCCATTGTCAGGGCATATATAGAGGGCACAGAGGGCATCCCCGTCTCGTATCCAGACTCAACATGAATTCCTTGGATGCTATTCTGTTTTTTTGTTTACTCATCAGGTTTACACCTACATGATGTAACAGGCCACACCTACATTTTTACCCAATATTGAAATGCATAATAATACACTCAGTAACGGCAGGCTTCTATGTCCGGTGGATAGCTCACCATTTAATCACTCGTCATAGACTTGATCTAGGCCAGCACTTTTCAAGTTATTTTCCCACCCAGGACCAACTCAGCAATTCATCCTTCTATGTCGATATATTCGGTTTCATTAATTTGGTTAATAACGCATTTCACAGTGCTTAAAAGTCGGACAATTTTTTGCCCCCCAGTAAAGAGAGTGATCCTGAGAACCGGGAGCTCTGCTTGGTAATACATGAGATTGTCTGAAAAACTTTACGGTCCATAACAGAATGTCCTTTTACACCCACACTACATGTCCCACCCGAGACTACATGTCCCACTTAAAAGAGCCTTGATTTTAGATATCACCCAGTTTTAGGGGGAACATACAAGCAAAGAGCCATGACCTCCCCTTACCGGATAGAGGACATATATACGATCTGTGATATGATGAACATGAAACTGTGTGTCTGAGCACAAGACATTAGGCCTCATTCGAATTCTGCTGATCCGGAATGCCAGACTATGAAATTGCCTGCATGAGCCGTATCTCCCCGGCAGGTCTGATTTCCCGGGAGTACCCGCCCCTGCGAGCATAGTTTACACAGAAGCACCGGCACCGTTGGCAATGGTGCTGGTGCTTCCATGTCCCCATACCACCACGGGGATGGGGACTTAGTTTCTGCTGCCTGACATCCCGGCCCTTCGCCACCTGTAATATCCCAGTGGCACTGAGATATCAGACGGCAGAGACAGTGTTATGAGGTTGGCGGCAATACGCCGGTTGCACTGGCGGGTTACTGTCGATCTCGTAATGAGGCCCATGGTCTTTCTATCTAGGAGAGCCTGGGATATTGCTTCCATTTCGAAGGTGAAGACGGGCGGCCACATATACCTGACCTGCTTTTAAAGGAAAAACCCTCTTGTTACAAAGACATGATCTCACTGTATAAAAGTGAGCGTTTGAGCACTGAGACATAGCTTGCTCATGATAGAAAAAGTAGGAATTCATATGGTGGTTATTCAAAATAATAAGGTCATTTGCAGCCTTTGTCTCACCCTCGACCCTCTTTACTTATTATAGCGTTGTCACTAATATAGTATAGGATGAGCGTAACCGGGGCAATGCGCTTGTCTTGGAAGCAAAACTGCACAGAGCAACAGAGGTTTGAGTCCCGGATCTGCGCTTAGAAACCAAACTCAGGTACGTGTTGGGCGCATTATAAAAAAAACAATAAAATCAACTATAGTAAAGATTTTATGGCACGTTAGAAAGGAAAATGTGAACTTATTTTCATTTGTAATTTGTGAACTTTTTCTTTGTGTCCAAGGACATTTACACATTGTAACATACCACAACAGAGCACGCGTCAGATTTGGTGTTTTAAAATGTGTTCATTGCATTGGGTTTTTCCATGGATACAAAAAAAACACTATTTCAGGACAAATCTCCCAAAATGATCCCTTCAATTTGTGAGAGTGTTCTTATACATCTTGATATTCTGGGGAACTGGGACACACAACAAACATTTTGAAAATTGGATTAGCGGTGCTTGATTTACTCTTCAAATTGTATCTATATCTGTATTTCGGGCTCACGCTGTAAAGGAGTCCCCCCCCCCTTCTCACCTGAGTCCGATCTTTGCTAGATTTCTTGGTCGATACCTTATTGCGGAAGGATCGGGTCTTGAATAAGGCTGCACGAGTCTCTTCCGACTCCAGCGTGCGTTCAAAGTTCCGGGATGGAATGATCCAGGAATCCGGGAAATTGAGAAAGTGCACTCCACAGCACACGAGTCCAGGAAGTAAGAAAGAAAGGAGAGGGACTAGGAATGGAGTTAGTAGGGACAGAATCAGGGAAACAATACCGCGAGCTACGGAGCACACGTCTGGCCGCTACTTCGCAATAGCATTGAGACGCACGGAGCCGCGGGGGGCGTGGTCTATTAGTAGAACACGCTACGTCCAACGTGTAGAGTGAGGAAGGTGTTTCAGGCTGGACGGCCATGTTGGGAGTACCAGTTGAGACAAGGACCAGGAAGTCCAAAAGGGGCGCGTTCTGTAGGTCATGACAGCATGCCTCCTCCAGAGACCCGTTCCTCCAGGTTTGCCCGGGTGTATGAGGTGAAACTTTCTGAGCAGTCGAGGGGTCTTGAGATTAGAAAGTGGTTCCCAGGTTCTTTCACTAGGAGGATATCCCTTCCATTCAACCAGGTATTGAAGCTGACCCCGTTTATACCTGGAGTCGCATATTCGGGACACTTCATATTCCAGTTGGTTGTTGACCAGCAGAGGAGGGAATCTACAGGATTTCCGGGAGGATTGGATGTAGGGTTTTAATAAGGATATGTGAAAAACTGGGTGAATTTTCTTCCAGGAGTCTGGTAATTTGATCTGGTATGAGACTGGATTTATAATTTCCTTGATGGGAAATGGACCATAGTACCGAGGGGCCAATTTGTTTGGCCGTAGATGTCGGGGTAGTAATTTCGAGGACAACCAGACTTGATCACCAATTGCATAAGAAGGCCCTGGTCTTATTTTGGAATCTGCATACCTCTTAGTCTGTGTTCTGGCCTTCTCTAAGTTTTCTTTGGCCTCCTGGTGTACGTTGATGAGGGTTTCGATCCAGGAGTCGACAGTAGGTACCGGTGTGGGATGAGGGAGAACAGAGGGTAGAACCGATGGATGGAAACCTTGGCTACAATAAAAGGGACTGGTCTTAAGTGCTGAATGATCGGAATTGTTGCAGGCGAATTCAGCCACGGGTATCGGGAGCGACCAGTCATCCTGAACCTTGGTGGCGAAACATCGAAGATACTGTTCCAGGGTCTGATTAGCACGTTCTGTGGCCCCGTTGGTTTGGGGATGATAACCTGATGAGAGGGTGCGTTGGATTCCTAAGATGCGACAGAGATGTTTCCTAAAATTGTGAGACGTATTGAGGTCCTCGATCAGATATGATCTTGGAAGGAAGTCCATGTAGACGGAATATGTGTTCCAGAAAGATTCCAGCAAGTTCGAACGAGGATGGTAGTTTACATAGGGGTGAAAAAATCAATGGTAACCATGATGGTCGTGTATTCTCGGGAAGGTGGTAATTCCACAATGAAGCAATGAATTCCCATGGCCTTGTTGGCAGTGTAGGTTGCAGTAGAAGACCCGCCGGTCTCTTGTTATCATGTTTATTTTGACTACAGATAGCACAAGATTGGATGTACTGCTGTATGTCGGTCTTCATTCCAGGCCACCAAAACTGTCTTTGTATGAGGCGGAGGGTGTTGGTTATGCCACAATGTCCGGAGTGAAGGGTATCATGACAGAGGTTTATTATTCTTTGTTGTAATGTCTGCGTGGGAATGACCAGTGCATTGTCCTTGAATAAATATCCTTCCTTGACTCTTAGATTCCATTGATTCTTCCTTGAAATATCCTTCCACAGATCAGAGGATTGGGTTTGCACTCGAATTTCTTCCAGGAGATTGACTGCTTGAGCTACAAAGATCGTGTGGGGAAACATTTTAGGGTAGGCCCTATCTTCAGTAGTTACATAGTCAGGACGTCGAGATAAGGCGTCAGCAATCAGGTTTTGTGATCCAGGAACATGAGTGATGTGGGACTGGTACTGAGCAACGAAGTAGGCCCAACGCGCCTGATGACTGTTCCTACACTCCAATGACTGTAGAATTTGAAGATTCCGATGGTCCGTGCGGACCTGAACTGGATGTCTTGCACCCAGAAGTAGATGTCGCCATTCAGTGAAGGCTTGGCGGATGGCTAACAGTTCCTTTTCCAGGACGGAGTAGTGTGTCTCACTGGGAGTCAGGGTTGGTGAAAGGTAAGCAATGGGGTGTTCCAGTTTATCCTCAAATTCCTGCTTCAACACTGCTCCTATGGCGTAGTTGGAGGCATCCGTTTCCACTAGGAATGGTCGATTTATGTCGGGTTGGGCTAAGATGGGGGCTTGCGTGAACTCTGCCTTTAAAAGTTGGAATGCCTTATCTTGCGGTGTAGACCAGATAAAGGGGGTGTCTTTCTTCAAGAGAGCAACGATCGGCTGAACGATCTCAGAAAAGGTGGATATGAACTTCCGGTAGAAATTGGCAAGCCCCAGGAAGGATTGCACTTGTTTCACGGACGTGGGAGCGGGCCATGCCAGTATGGCCTTTACCTTTTGAAGGGTCCATACCAATTCCTTCTGGGCTAAGAATGAATCCTAGATAGTGAACAGAAGTAACGTGAAACAAGCATTTTTCGGGTTTGGCTAAAAGTTTGTGTTCACAGAGTCGTCGTAATACTGCCTTTACATGTTCTTCATGCTTTAGAAAGTCCTTGGAAAATATCAATATCTTGTCCAGATAGACAATGACGAAGAGGAATAACATGTCAGAGAACACCCTATCCATGAAACGTTGAAAAACTGCAGGGGCATTAGCTAGTCCAAAGGGCATGACTAGATATTCATAGTGACCAAAGGGTGTTCTAAAGGCTGTTTTCCATTCGTCTCCTTCCCGGACACTGATCAAATGGTAGGCACTCCGGAGATCCATTTTCGTGAATATTACGGCGCCTCTCACAGCTTCCAGGATATCCGAGATCAAGGGCAATGGGTACCGGTCTTTGAGGGTGCATTGATTTAAGCCACGATAGTCGAGGCAAGGTCTAAGTTCCTTGGTGTCCTTCTTGGGAATAAAGAACAACGAAGCACCTGCTGGAGATTTAGAAGGTCTTATGGTGCCATTTTCAAGGTTGGTATCCAGGTATTCTCAGAGGGCCTTTTTCTCAGGTTCGGAAAGGATGAACATTCTGCTGAAGGGAATCAGTGCTGAGGGATCTGTATCTATGGCGCAGTCTTCAGGTCTGTGAGGGGGTAAGGCCTGGACTATGGCAGTTGAAAATACATCAGCATATCCCTGATAGGCCTCTGGGACTTGTATGATATTGGAAACCAAGAGTGGTGTTTGCTGGTCTCTTGGTGGTTCTTTAGGGGGTGTCAAGGAGGGATCCAGGAATAGACAGTGAGACATACAAAACTCTGAGCCTAGGAATAGTGATCCTGCTGTTCAATTGATGTACGGATTGTGCTTCTGTAACCAGGGCATACCCAATACCATTGGGTAATGAGCTGATTTAATGATGTTGAATCTAATCCGCTCTTGGTGATGGTTTATAGAAAGCTGGATCTCTTTAGTCTGCAGGCTTATGGGCCCTGAAGTGAGGGGTCTTCCGTCGATTGCTTCCACCGGCTGCATGGTGCTTCGTGTCTCATATGGAATATGATGACTAACAATCCAATCTTGATCAATGAAAATTCCCATAGCTCTGCAGTCTACCAAGGCCAAAATGGATTAGGTCTTATTCTTGGAGGGTGATAGGAAGGCCTACAGTATCACCAAATTGTTTTGTCCAGGAGAGTTCAAGGATGGAATTGATGTGGAGCAAACATCTCTCTCCCGAAGCTCTGCTCCATCTAGGATCAGGAGCTGGTGTTTCCCGAACGCCGAGGAGGGGCTAGAGGACACTCCCTAACCAAGTGTTTATCTGAGGCACAATGCATGCACAACCCCGGATGAATCCTTCTCATTCTTTCTTGCGGGGATATAGGTCCACGGAAGGCTCCTATCTGCATGGGTTCTGGTTCAGTGACTGAGCCTGGGTTTGTGTCCGTCTTGGTGGTACTCTCAAAGGACACTTTCGGAGGATTTCCTCTGTATTTCTTCTTCTCTGCCTTCCTTTCCTGGATTCGAAAGTCTATTTGCATGGCAAGGTCCATTAGTGCCTGGAATGAGTTTGGGCGAGCCACTCTGGCCAACTCATCCTTACTCCGCTCATTCAGTCCTCTCCTGAAAAGGGTAAAACTCGCCTCAGGGGACCAATCAGCTTCCTTGGCTAATTGCTTGAATCGGGTTACAAAGGTGAGCATATCCTGGGATCCCTGCTGAAAGTCTAACAGGCGTTCCTGGGCACTATAGACCTGCTCTGGGCGATCAAACATGGTTTTAAGGGCCTGTATGAACCCATCATAGTCATCTAGGAGAGCATCGCTGGAATTAATGAGGGGCGTAGCCCAGGTTAATGCATTTCCTGAAAGGTGAGAAATTATGAAGCCCACTTTAGCCCTGGGAGTCGAAAAGTAGTAGGGCTTAAAAGTAAAGTGGACCAAACATGAATCCAGGAATCCACGAAGGGTTTTTGCCGACCCATCGTATTTGTCAACTATACTGCCCTGCAACACACTTTCTTTTTTGGCACAATCAAGGGATAGAACCAATTGTTTGAGAGCGGCATTTTCCGCCTTGAGATTCTGTACCTCGGTTGATAGTTCTTGCATGCCACGCATCAGGTCCTGAACAGCCGCTTCCATGTCCATATCGAGTTCGGTCGGGTGGCGTCTCAAACTGTCAAGGAGTCCCCCCCCCTTCTAACCTGAGTCCGATCTTTGCTGGGTTTCTTGGTCGATGCCTTCTTGCGGATGGATCGGGTCTTGAATAAGGCTGCACGAGTCTCTTTCGACTCCAGCGTGCGTTCAAAGTTCCTGGATGCAATGATCCAGGAATGTGGGAAATTAAGAAAGTGCACTACACAGCACACAAGTCTAGGAAGTAAGAAAGAAAGGAGAGGGACTAGGAATGGAGTTAGTAGGGACAGAATCAGGGAATCAATACCGCGAGCTACGGAGCACACGTCTGGTCGCTACTTCGCAATAGCATTGAGACGTGTGGAGAGCGGGGGGGCATGGTCTATTAGTAGAACACGCTACGTCCAACGTGTAGAGCGAGGAAGGTGTTTCAGGCTGGACAGCCATGTTGGGAGTACCAGGGAGTGTAAGCCCCGTTGAGACAAGGACCAGGAAGTCCAAAAGGGGCGCATTCTGTAGGTCATGACACACGCTGTAGAGCCAAAACACACAGAAACCCTGTTAAAAAAACATATACTATGACAGCATGACAATATCCAGAAATGGGGCCCCAGGCAGGGTATACAACCAGACATTTCACCCTTACAAACTGAACAGAATTAGCTACGCCGCTGCTTGACAACACTTTTTAAATATTAGGTCAGTATTGCATCCCCTGGCTGCCTCACCTTCCCTTGGCCCACGGTCCTCCGCCGCCCCCTCCACCACCTATCTTACTTGCATTACACCCTTCCTGGCTCCCCTCTTCTCGTTCCACTCTCTCTGCCACCCGTGGTGCCTGTAATAGTGTGGTTATGGCCTGCACAACAAATCTGGGGATGTCAATGCCCACTCTGTGTGGGGAGCATTTACAGGCCCTAAACAGACATCCCTGTCACCTGAAAAGCTGCATTAAGCATTGCCACCAAAAACGATTGTGCTTTGTTTTCCCTGGCAAGCATTTGAACACCTTTCACCGAAAATGGCGCTGTGTTGCTCTGATTTCATCTAAATAACAAGAAGTATGCACTACATCCAAAAATGGTTTTGTTTGACTTTTAATTCACATGAGGGGATAGAGATTCAACACTCCAACTAGAAACGGCTTTGTTTTCCCTTTCATGTGAACAGCAGCACTTTACACACAGCAAAAGAAAAATGACTTTCAAAAGCCACTGAGAAAAGACAGCACCGCTTCAGGGAAATCTGTTGTGGGGGGAGGTTGACTAAAGGAAGGTACATTATGTTTTCCCCCACAAGAATTCAATCACCTTTTGAAGTGGCCCACAAACACCGGAAAAACCAGTTTGGCCTAAAGCAGGAAACTTCACAAGGAAATGCCCTGCGCTCACTGAAAGTCGCACCTACCAGTGAACCATTCCGCAGTAACATGTGATGTGATTAAGGGCGACATAATTCCCTGCTCTGCCAGAGTTTAAGGCAGGGGCTCAGGGAGGACAACGAAAGCGAAGTGTGAATGGAAAATGACTAAGAAGGGTGAACCTTTCCTGCAACCCCTACTAAAGATGAACTGACAAACTTCAAAGAGGGCCATAAAAATCTTTGGTTGGAAGCTGACCCAGGAAGACAGTTGACTGGGGGATGATGTGCCCCTCCCACAGAGAAGGACAGATTCTTTCAATTGACATTTAAAGATTGATTTCAACTTAGGTATTTTTCCCAACACTCAGAATAAGAAATCATTTCGTGTTATGCTATTTCTCCATGTAATTTCCAGAGAGACGAAGTGCATGTTCCTAGGACTTTGGGGACTGAAATAGCCAGTAAAGACTAGTTTCTGGTGATTTAAAAATGGGACAAATATGGCAGTTGGTGGAAAGATGGAGTTGGACATTATGAATATCCTTGATCATTGATCATTTGCAGAGTTTAACTGTTATAACTGTTATACGTTGTGTGAAAAGGACAGAAATGTGCCAAATGGCCATGCTACATCGTACAAATTTGGCAGTCGGTTTATCTGATTCCCCATGACCGGCCTCAACTGCATATCTGGTACATATGGCCAGGGCTAGTGTAAGTATGAAGTTATGAGGCATAACTAAGTTTTGCTAAAAAGTTGACCTGAGGACAAAGAACTGTAATAAATTCCAAACAGACAGATGGTGCTCTCTCCCCTTGAACCAATAATGCCTGGGGGGCGAGAGAGGAATGGGAAACTGTCTTATGCAGGGTAAGGGTAATCCTAGAGTACTCCCCCTAGATTGTAAAGTGAGTGTTGTCATTTGTGCTTTATAAGGGGGGACTGTACTAGCTTGAGGACACACACACACGCATCAGGGGAGACAGGAGAAGGAGGATGGAGAGGAGGCAGCTGAACCATACCAAGGAGAGTGCAGAGACCCGACCCCTTGCCTAACTGTCCACAGTGTCCTGAGCTCCAGCTGGCTGTCCAGAATCGCATCCAGGAGAGTCCAGAAACCAGACCCCTTGCCCTAGCTATGCAGAGTGTCCTGAGATCCAGCTGGCTTTCCAGAATCCCAAACCAAGGCTTACTTTGTAAGTAGAAAATAACCCCATCCCTAAATTGCATAACACTTTCCTTTTTGTAACATTGCCTCCAATATTTCCCCCATTGAAACCCCATTAAAAACCTCATTGAAAGCCCAAAATTGCCAGTATAATTCATTCACCTTCCCATTGAAGAATCTTTATTAGCCTGTGTAGGTTAGCATATTCCTTTGATAAATCTCTGTTGTCTGTATAAATCCTTGGTGTTATTTTGAAGTAAATCAATTAATTTCCCATTGAAATTCACATTCAAAATTGTTGCTATTCGAAATCAACAATTTTGTCGATTCTTTTTATTTAATTATTATAGTCATTAAAATATTGCCTGAAAAAAGAATGTCTCTGGAACTGAAAACCGGATTTGCACTTGCATTGTGTGCATTACCCCACAAACTCCTATTTGCATCTGTCCTAAAAACCCAAACCGTAGTCCCATTGAGAGCAGCCCCTTTTGCCTAGAATCCTATCAGTTATGTGCCTCTGTCCTTGAAAACTGATTTCCGATTTATAAAGCTAAACCCTTTCCTTAGCTACTGGTCATTGTAAATCCTGTGTAAAACGAATTTCCATTTGCCTTTTTGTATTTTTATTTTTGCATTTGCTTTCTCCTCAAAATCGATTTTCCTACTTTTCTTTCTACTTTGCCCTGGTGTGCGGATTAATAGTCTATAAGCTTCCCTATCTCCTCAAGTGTAGCAACACACATTTCCTTTTGTTCTGTCCCACAGCAGTTGTGAGTAGCTGTGTCAGTAATAATCAAAATCCGATCCTGCTGTTTTGCTCTAAAAACAGGTTTTTACTTTCATTTCTGGTTTCCCGTCTTGGGGGTTGGTGGGCTTCACCCCAAATCCGAGTTTTCTCTCAATATGCTTACTCCTTGCCACTGCCTTCCATTCAAAGGAATTAAGTTAGCTGATGTTTGGGGGTGAGTGTTGCAGGGGGGAGTGCTCTAAACCTTTGTGCTATCGTCTGATTAAAAACTTTTCTTTTTCCTGTTTTGCCATTAAAGATCCGTGTAAACTGTGATAGGATATCTGAAACCAATTGTTCTGTAGGAATCATTGCATTTGTGTTGCCACATATTGGTGGCGGCTGTATTTTGAGTATTTTTTCCTTTTTCATTACATAATGCATTAATACATATCTTATTGATACTCACCGGCCTGGTTACTAGTCCATTGTGACACAGGGTATAGGTGGAGGTTGGGTGCAAGACAAGTTGGAGGCCTACTCAAAAAGAATCAGTAGCATATTAAAGATAAAACGCGTTTTTATTGTGCGCCACATTCATTGTCTGGGGAGGAGTCCCTGGCTGGAGTGTGCCGTGTAATAAAACCGTCCAAGCTGCAAATGAACATGTGGGAAAGACATGCTATGGGATGGACTTGTTTATATTCGGAAATCATTTTTTGATGTGTGTGGTAACTTTAACGTTGTCATCACCAACATTTGTAGATTTTACTTATATCGGTAATAACCTTAACTCTCTGCAGGTATATGGCTTTTACATTTGGCCACCTTTTTCGTATATGGCAAGAAATGTCCTCTCCCAGGGCTTTCCATGCATGCTGCATGTCTGTGTCAGTGGGGTTAAACAGTCCTTCAAAAGGTACCGAAGCAAAATCATTCTCCTATATCAGAAGTAAATTGTCTTTCGCTTTTTGTTACGTTGTCCTTAACTGTGTTCTCGCGATTCTTGAAACGTGCGTGGTTGCCCTGGTGCTGTGAATGGGGCATTCATTCTGATCCGTGCTGTTGGGCTCTAGAATGCTTAAAGTAAAGGCAAACGTGAGCCATTCCGATGACCTCGAAGAAAAGGCAATCTTTCCTATTTGTCGGACTCACGGAGGAGTGAACCTGCTCTAAAAAAGAGACCATTGTGCCCTCGATTTCCGGAGGCTACACGTCATCCCCACATGACCCCTTTGAACGGCTGCTGATCAGGGGAGTGGGCTAGTGTGTGGTGGGTCAGCCCATTGGTCTACTCACGGCTGATGGAAGCTTTGGCCTTCAGCAGTAAGCACTTGATGAAGAGCAACAGCTGGTGTAACTGGAAGAATGAGTGTGAGGAAAGGAAGTTTACTCAGACAGGAAAGTCATCGGTGTATTTGTGGTTCAAGATATTAATATGAATTTCCTTTCCTCTCAGGATAATAAGACTTCGTGTATACAAATACCGGTGGCAAACGGAAGCTCCGTCCTTGCCTGTTATAAATGCGCATGGGTCATCTGCCGCTTGCAGAATCCCGGACTTCCCCTTGTCGCACAGTTCTCCAGTTGGCTTTTTCTCTAGCTACTGCTGCCAGTAAACAGTCGCCATGTGCTTTCTGGTGCCGTTAGAAGCAAACCAGAACCGCTATCCTCCAAACTTCTCTGTGGGCAGAGCAGATCTGCCAAGGATTTCTTAAGCCTTTCCCCAGTTTTTAAGGGCAATAGACTTTGTTTGTGAGGAAAACACATATGTTGTGGGAACAAACCATGTATGCACATCCCCATAGGCAAAACGGCACACAACTCTTATTTCAATTCCAGACCAAGAAATGCAGCTGTGATACATTTGTAAATGAGGTTAAACTGGTCGGTTCCCATAACTGCAGTGGAAGTGTGTTCCTAATCTTAGCACCTTCTGCCCCAAATGTCTTTCCATTTAGTTTATTTTATCTCCAACTAAACAAGGTGTTCCTCTCTATGCAAACAAAAGGTGTTTGGATGGATTAAACTAGTACGCCCGTAACGTCTCTCTATTAGCTATACTCGGCACTTTCAGGGTAACCATCCTCAACACAGTCTCCTGGGAATAGCACCCAGAGCCATTTTGGCTGAATTCACTGTCAGTGATATAGCTCCCAGCTGTTTCTTATTCGTTTTCTCAGATATACAATACCAGTCCACTTCTTACTCCTCTCCGACAGTTTCCCTTCACAGGAGTACAGCGCCAGTACACTTCTACGCTTAATTCACTCCCACAGTTTCCCTTCACAGAAGTACAGCACCAGTCCACTTCTATGATTAATTCTCTCCCACAGTTTCCCTTCACAGAAGTACAGCACCAGTCCACTTCTATGATTAATTCTCTCCCCCAGTTTCCCTTCACAGAAGTACAGCGCCAGTCCACTTCTATGATTAATTCTCTCCCACAGTTTCCCTTCACAGGAGTACAGCGCCAGTCCACTTCTCCGCTTAATTCTCTCCCACAGTTTCCCTTCACAGGAGTACAGCGCCAGTCCACTTCTACACTTACATTGTCTACCCAGTTTTCCTTCACAGGAGTACAGCGCCAGTCCACTTCTACGCTTAATTCTCTCCCAAGGTTTCCCTTCACAGGAGTACAGCGCCAGTCCACTTCTACGCTTAATTCACTCCCAAGGTTTCCCTTCACAGGAGTACAGCGCCAGTCCACTTCTGCGCTTAATTCTCTCCCACAGTTTCCCTTCACAGGAGTACAGCGCCAGTCCACTTCTACACTTACATTGTCTACCCAGTTTTCCTTCACAGGAGTACAGCGCCAGTCCACTTCTACACTTACATTGTCTACCCAGTTTTCCTTCACAGGAGTACAGCGCCAGTCCACTTCTGCGCTTAATTCTCTCCCACAGTTTCCCTTCACAGGAGTACAGCGCCAGTCCACTTCTACACTTACATTGTCTACCCAGTTTTCCTTCACAGGAGTACAGCGCCAGTCCACTTCTGCGCTTAATTCTCTCCCACAGTTTCCCTTCACAGGAGTACAGCGCCAGTCCACTTCTACGCTTAATTCACTCCCAAGGTTTCCCTTCACAGGAGTACAGCGCCAGTCCACTTCTGCGCTTAATTCTCTCCCACAGTTTCCCTTCACAGGAGTACAGCGCCAGTCCACTTCTACGCTTAATTCTCTCCCAAGGTTTCCCTTCACAGGAGTAAGCGCCAGTCCACTTCTGCGCTTAATTCTCTCCCACAGTTTCCCTTCACAGGAGTACAGCGCCAGTCCACTTCTACGCTTAATTCACTGTCGCAGGGATATACAGCACCCAGCTGCTTCTCTCTCTGTTTCCCTTCACAGGGGTATAGTGCGCAACTCCCTATTTGCAGTCTAGCCAGGGGGTGGGTGCCTGGCTCCGTTTTTCCACATCCAGAGTCCTAGTGCCCCAGTTCTCTCCTCGGGGTTGTAGTGGCCTTCCCACCTATAAGGGATATTGTGCTGCTCCCTCCGCCCCCCCCCACACACTCAGGGGACTAGGGAGAAAGCAGCTGAGAATTGTGGGGGTGTCTCCTGCATTGGAGGAGTGGCGGTGTGAGCACAATGACCCTGTGATGTACTGCTGCAGCGTGGATAGTGGGCCGGGTAAGGCAGGCTTTGGTATAGCAAGCCTGCAGCAGGAAGTCATTGATGCACATCCTGCACTTGCTTTGGTATAGCAAGCCTGCAGCAGGAAGTCATTGATGCACATCCTGCACTTCACACAAATATGGCATATAGTGCCCTTCTCACTGGCAAGCAGCCCGAGTCCCCTGCAGGTCTTTCAGGGGGTCCCGCTCCTGGGCCCTCTCGCCTTCCTAAGCATCAACGGCTTGATGAGGCCGCCCAGTTGGCCCAGGACTCTGGGGACTTCTAGCTTCCTCAGGCTGCAATCCCCTTTAAGGCTCACTTCTTGTACTCCTGGGATCTCTTGGCTCACTCTCCCGATGTGCTGGCTCCTGGAAGACTGCTCTCCCCCTTCATTTGCCTCCCAATGGGCTTACATAGGCCTGACCTTCATAATGTTTCTCTAATATACAATCTAATTTGTTCTGGTCGGTGTATGGCGGAAGTGCCCTTTGAATTGGTACTGTTCCCTAATGGCCTTGTTAGTCCCAGTTTCTGCAGGGTAGGGGGTGGGGGTATGTGGCTTCTCGAGCTTAGAAAAGGTCCAACAGCCATCATTAAGTCCGACTGAAATATCACCTTCTGTTCCTGCTCTTGAGCTGCACTGCTGCAGCTCCTCGTCTCCAGCGGCATTTCCGTTCCCTGCTTTGCGCGTGCTCTGGAAGTCTCACTGGTAGGGATTTAACATGAGCCCACGGAAATCCCTGTTTGCGAGTGGCACACGACGACAACAATCTTAGCTTGCCTTGTTCGTCCGTCTAGTATTAACACTGTGCGCTGGTTCGGCTATAATACGGAATCCTGCCGGGCTGGCTCCTTGCATCAGCATTTGTTCTTCTGCACTAGCCAATTTTGTGAAAACTTTGAAAATCATAGGCCTTTGGACATAATGCACCCTCAGGTGACAGGTTGCCCTCAGAGCTCCTGTGTCCTAAGTATTGCCTAGGCTCTTGGTATGATATATATTTGGGATCACATTTGCCCAAATTCATGTAGGTACTTGGGGATAGGAGTTTGACACGAGGGCCATGGCTTAACCCCACTTTGAGTCTTCTAGTATGGGAATGAGATCGCTTGCATGAGGATATGGCTAGGGAATTGTATGCAGGGCTAGGAAGCTCTCAAAATGCCCCCCCCCCCCCTCAAGGTTTTTTACAGTTCTGGTTGTATGGCCCTGTAGGTTGGCTTTCCTTGACTGCAGAGTCCCCTCAAATCCTTGCAACGGAGTCGGGGGTCTGACTTTGTCAGATTTTGTTCAGTCCTTGTTTTATTAACCATACAGAGGTGACCCTTCCACCCTTTTGTGCATGTTTATTTATTGTTTGCTTGTTAGGCGCTCATACAATAAGAATATACTGTTTCAAAGTGCCTGTTTATTTGACTACTGGTGCACATAGGAGGTGTGGGTCCTGTGTAGTTGTAGCTGGTGGGGAAGCAGACGGAGTCAGACTGGGGCATAAAGTTGGCTCTGGCAACCATGTAAATGTAGCCCACAGTCGCATATGCAGTCTGTCTCTTTTTGTGACAGACTGAGTGGTGCCCAGGCAAGGCATACATTAGTTTTCACAAATTGATTAGCAGAGTTTGCTAACTAACATTTTCTTGATTAGCAAACAAACCCATTTGATTAGCAAAGGTATACTAATATTTCTGATGTCACCAGAAGTTGTTTGCACCCATGACATAAAACAAGTAACAATACAGCATTTTTGTGTACCGCTTGAGTAAAACATTAGTGAAAAAGAGCCAGGCATTGCAAATGCTTTAAAATTCCACTTGTCCTGTGTGTCTAGTAACTAAGGTTACCTACTCGTCCAAAGAGAAATGCATTCGCCCTTGGCAACAGATAACAACAAATGTAAATGCGCTTTCTGTAAAATGGTGCTAGTCACCAAAAACCCACTTTATTTTTGGCACAAAGCTGCCACCTATGTTTGGCACGAAGCTGCCACCCAGAGGCCATTCATGCATAGTGAAATGTTTATTTGACATTTAATGCAAAAAAGTAAATATTAAATAAAAGTTTCAAACGCCCCCTTGAAATGGTGCTCGCCCTTATAAAGTCTACTCGACTGTGCAAGTGGGCGAGTAGACTTTGCGTGCCCTGGATGAGTGTCTATAAAAGGTTAGCTCCATGAATGGACACACATAGATACGATAAAGGCTCTGAAAACAGTTGGCCACCTCTCATGTTTATGCTGTTATTCAATGCAATCAAAATCATAGAGAAAAGTGCACTCTAGAAGCTAAATACGGTGCATAGTATTGCAGTAGATCTGTAGATGTACAGACTGGATGGAACTATTAATCACTAATTTGTGTACATATCAAGTTTGTTTTGTGTATTAATTATGTATGAGGAAGGACAGTAGGAGACTAAGCAGACTGGATGGCATAGCAGGTAGAGAACTGGACAAACTAGGTGGACAATTGTAGTTTGTGGTCGTCTCACTTTTAGGCTAGCTGGTATAAATCAACAGGGGTGATAAAATGGGATGTACAGGAGTATGGGTTCAGCTCATGGGTTGCGCTCCATGTGCCGATGTATGTGACCAGTAGGTCACAGAGCTAAATTTGCCATCAAATGTATTTGGCTGTGTAATCATGTACATTTTCAAAAGTATTCTCTCTTCTATATGATGCATCTTCCCCAATAAAATGAAATCTAGTTGACACTGAGATTTAGATATACTTATCTAAACTTTACCATAAAGCACGGCCACACTGCAGTGTTTTACAGTAGAAATACTTCAATTATGCATTATCTAAGGAATGGAATTGCACAACTGTCTTTTAGAAAATATAAAGTAATTGCATGCTGGTCTTTGACAGACAGGATATAGTTGGCTTATCAAAAGTGTCATCCCGATTACTTGTGGCTTGCAATAATTTGAATAAAAACAATTCTTAACTAGCACACTCACACAGGCATTTGGCACTTGAATGTTGGATATGATTAATTTAGTGCACAGAGGAGAAAAGGGTGGGGAGAGACCCAAGGGCAAGAGAGGAATGCATGGTGAGCCGTGCTTTCATTAAACAGGGCAACTTAAATAGCTATTTTTGCTACACAAGTGTCAATTTAATTAGCAAACCTACAGAATTGCATAGCAAATTGCTATACGGCACTTCTTATTATATGCCTTGCCAAGGGTGAGTTTTTTTGTTCAAATGTGTTCCAAATTGGGCATTTTAAGAATATTTGTTGAGTAACTGGTCAAAACTACAAGCTGCACAGTGAAGTAACTCATCAAACGGGCCCACTGGCATGTTGGGCCTGTGCTTCGGGCATTGCCATATTGCTCTAGGTCAGTCCAAGCATGTAAGCAGGATGGATGCTAAACCTCCCACCCCTTCCCACCTCCGCTCACAGCGTAGACTAGACCGAGGGATGCCCACGCTGCAGTTTGCGATCCCTTTGCAGCACTTAGTTGAAGCGGTGAAAACATGTCGTTGAAGCTTCTGGGTCAGATTTCCAATACATTCCACAATCGCTTTTGACATTTAGCATTTTAGACCTCATCCCCAGAGAAAAATGCAAAGAAACATGCGGTAATCTTTTGTCTGTGGGAATGGAGTGGAAATGGACACGCTTTTCTTAAATTCCCAAAAGAACTGCTAACTCATATGATCCAGCGTGCATGCGATGGGTGGTGAACGACTTCACGCGCTTGCTTTTTGCTTCATTATACATGGGAAGCCCAACCGGGGAACGCTTTCCAACTAGCATTAAATCCACAGCATGTAAGTGCGTTTTTCTCATTGAACACCATACCTTCATGCTAAATCCCGGTTACAATTGGCTCTTCAATCAAATCCAGACTGTTCTGCCTTATTATTCCTTCCAGGATTTCTTGAAGCCTTTTCTCTTCCCTCTTCAACTTTGTCTTCACCCCATGCAGGGCAGCCCCCAGAAACAATTTAAATAGGTTTAGTGTAACATTTTCTGTTTGGACCATTAGCGTTTGTACTCCTGTTGGCCATTTTCATTGTTTGTATAATCCTTTTTATCCTGTACACCGCCCCATGTGCCATGTCCTCGCTTAATCAAACACTGAAACAAACATCGAACTCACTTGAGAGTTTTTGCATTAATCGGCATCCCTGGTTGGAATGTAAGGGTGCATATTTTGAATTATTTAGCAAGTTACCCCGAGGTTGAAAATCCCAGAAGGGACACGTTTTACACGTTTCAGTTTAAACATTTGCATTTTCTTGATGGTTATTTTAGTCACTAAAGCATTTAAATAAACTAGACAGCAGTTGCTCCATCATCCTCCCTCTTGGTTCATTGAACCCATTGTATTTATGACGTGGTATTTTTAGTTTGGGCTATTCCGTGGCACTTGCACCACCTATAAACCGAAACTATGAGTACAGGTGGGTAGAAATTGCTGAGGAGCACTCCGCCTGTAGGAGTTGTTTGGTTATTTGCCCACCATTGACAGCCCATGGCGTGCGAATCCCTATGGCCATTCCCACCCACTGTTTGTCTCACATTAATCAAGCCTTACCATCAAACAATGCAGTCTTTTGCGAGTCAATGACTTAAGGGCCTGATTCATCTAACGTTTTCCTATGGAACTTCGCCATTATAATTCACTTCTGTGAATCAGTCCCTTAATTGGAGATGTGAACACAAATGTGACTCGATTTATAAGCACTATGCATGTCCTGGTCTTCACTGAAGTCCTGTTAAAAACAAGCATTGGCAGTTTTTTGGCTTGTGTAGAAGTATTCAGCATTTGCCAGCCAGTGCTATTAGATGACGGGGTGCTCGCACCATTTTGCAGCTGCTACCATGAATGGCCAGTTAATACCACTACACCAGTGCCTTCCCATGAATACACAAAAGCCCAAACTATTGGCAGTGCCAATGCTTGTGTTAACATCTTTTCCCTCTCCGTTGGTAGCTGGTGCAGCGAGCATGGCATTTTCTCTACATGCTGTTATTCTCCATAGGCAGATTACTGGCTTGTTCGATCAGCCTCCCTGCTGCCCCTCGGCAGTGCCCCCCCTCTGCGTAGTGTAAGAGAAGGGAGAGGGAGCGCAGCATTCCCGCCTATGGTGACCCCTATCGACCACCACACTGCTTCACATAATCAATAGATGCATTTATGCCAGTCCATCAATGTAGACTCTGTCTTCTGCGAAGATTAAGTTAAATTTACATTCATTGAATTAAAGTCAATGGAACGTGTGCACAATTGTAATGTTAGCCCCAAACGTTGCATCCATCTCTCGAGTTGTTTTGAATGGGCCTGCTTCTATTGGCTTTATTTATTTCGTTTGGTTTTTTTACAGGTGTGGAAAACTCAAATAATTACCTGTGCAACTTTTTAGTTTTGCATATTAGGCGGCACCTACAAATGGAAACGAATGCATTGGAATACAGCTAAGAGGGTAATGGGAAACACTATGCTTGTAGGTGTTGTTTGAGTACACTCTGTATTCCCCAGCGTACGGAGCCGGACGGTACTTGTTTCCAGTCGAGTCATACAGTCAGAAACCTATTAAAGAAAAAAGCCACACCGGCATTTCACTCCTCCTAATGGAGAATCCGTGGATACTACGGTAACGTAGCAGTATGCCTACAGACTTCGAGCACGACCATCTTTCCCACATCTCTAGAGATTGAACTCCATTAAGCTTAAACACCGTATTGACTCCTGTTGAAACTGTCGATGTGAAATATTTTACAGACCCATAATCATGGATCATTCTTCTTATCCTAATGTTTAAAACATAAAAACAGGATTTAAAGTTTTGAATTGCATATAGCCCCCGAAGAAGAGAATAACTCTCGAAACGCGTTGGGCAATCCTGTTTGGACCAATAAATCCTGAACTAAAGATCAAGTCACAAGTTGTCTTTTGTACTTAAGTGAATATCTATTCTACAACTGTCTCTATGTTTTAACTACGTAAGCCAAAAAAACACTTGCTTCAATCAACGCTAGGTTTAAGTCTAACTAAAAACTATACCAAATACCTATATTAGATACTCTTTGAATACTTTGGCTCCATAAGCCCCAGATAGTGTGCAGGGGACGGGAGTTCCATAATAGGGAACTTACTCTGTTCTCGTTGTTTGGTTATTTACCAACCCACTGACTGCCTATAGCCATGCTAATCCTTTTAGCTATTCCACCACTCTCTTTGAGATAGATTTATCAAACAGTACCATCAAACGTTGCACATAAAGTTCCTGCCAGTGTCATTTCAAAGCAGTCTTCTGTAATGTAATGGCTTAATTTGAGCTGTAAATGCGCACTAGATTTATTAAAAATGCCTTAACGCAGTATACGTGTTCTTCACTAAAGTCCGGTTAAACTACACATTGGCAAACTAAACTACACATTGGCAAAGCCAACAGCTGGCCTTTGTATAGTTATTAGATGGGCATTTGCCAGGCACTACTGTAAATTCGCCAGGTACTCGCCTCGTTTCAGCTGGTGGCATTAATAGACAGTACCATTATAGCAGTGTTTGTCAAATCCTTGTAACTGCACACATAAAAAACTTTTGGCATGGCTAATGCTTTACTTTTTATTTTATTTTTCTGCTGACCATCCTGTCACAGCGTGGCAAGGTATGGAAGACCTGGGAGGTTGAGTACAATCTTTGTTTAATAAAACTGCCGGAGGGCTAGGCTAAGAGGGCTATAACAGAAGAGGACTATAAATAAAAACAACAGTGTGCGGGAAGGGGGGATGGGCACAACATAAACTAGTGTAGGGGTCAAAGTCTTTCTCCTAGTCCATTTTCCCCAATCTCGGGAAAAGGGTAGACATCAGGGTTAGTGTTTCCATCATGCGACTCATTTTCGGTCTCAGTGTCTCTATTTGGTGTGTCAACCCCTCCCCCCATCCCCCGGTTGCCTCCTGTGAGGGATTGATAGTCAGTGGGTTCAATGGACTAATACAGTCACCCCCTGGGGCGGGAGGGGTTGGTCTTCTTTCGGGTTCATGTGTCAGCATCCTCTTGGTTTGAGAGGGAAGGGAGGGTGTAGAAACGAGGCATGCGAGAGGGTTAAGGGCAAGTTTTAAGTTTATTGTACAGGCCCGCTCGGAGAGCTGAACCAACGCTACTGGCCAACTGCCTCTCCTCTGCCTCACACCCGCAGTCACAAGAATGTAAACACGGACGCGAGGCAGAAGTACATAACATTCTGAATATGAAAAATATGACGACAACATCACTACATATCTCCCCCTTCCAAAAAAAATATATAAGAACAAGATAATAATAACAATTTCTAAAGAACTAAGAACCCCACACAAACTATACACTCAAACTGTAGTAAAATAAGGACTCAACGCACATAGTCTCCCAGCCATACTGGTTCTTTGGTTACTCTTCCTTTTGTAGTAACACACTTGATACTCGTACCAAACTCCTCATTTATACCAGCACCTTTGAGATTTTGACTGGTTTCATTATCATCCACTGATTGGTCTTTGATGCAAACTCCTTGTACCTCAGTGGCTTTCGCAAGCCTACCCTTTGACCACACCTCACCTCCCTCCAGAACAACCACGCCATTCCTGACAACAGAAATCTTCCTTCGTCCAAGAAATTTGCTCTCTGTGCATTTCTCCACAAATCGGGGATTCTTTATAAACACTTTCTCACCAACACTCCACTCACGTACCTTCACATTCTTCCTAATATCAAAGTGCTCTTTACTCTTAGCTTGCCCTCCTTCAATCAACCTCATTATCTCTTTCCTATCCACATTAACAGCCTTTGCCATTCCAAGCCATCCTGGGCAAAGTTTGGTTCCCGGTTCTCTCCCTTTAACAGACACAAACGGACCAATACGTTACTGAATGTGGTGCCGTCGCATAGCTCCATGTTACATGTTTCAACACCTCTCTCCATGGTTGCCCCATGCGTAACGCCATTTGGATTCCTCCCTTCAAGTACCTGTTCACTCTTCCTACTAAGCCATTCGCTCTAGGATGGTATAGAGCTGTTCTTGTGCCTTATACCATAACTTGCCAAAAATGTTTTCATTCTTTCTGACACAAACTGCACTCCATTGTCTGGTACTAACTCAGATGGAACGCCCTCTTTCATAAAACCTCCCTCCAAAACTGAATTAAGTAATTTGCAGTCACTTCTCTCACTGATTTCCATTCTATCCATTTAGAATGATAGTCTACCAACACCAACAGGTATTTAAAACCCTCGCCTAACCCTGCAATAGGGCCCATTATGTCTACCGCTAATTTCACCACCGGGTGAGCTGGAATGTTGTTTGGAATCATCAGAGTTTCACGTACTACCTTACACTTATCACTGGACTGACACATCATACAATTCTTCACCTCCGTTTCAGCCATTTTGTCTACTCCCGGCTACCAATAACTTTGCCTCAACTTTCTCTTCATAGCTCCTTCACCAGGATGACCTTGGTGTGCCAACTCTACTAACATGGCTCTAGTTTCCTCCGGCGGTAAACAAAATTGCCCTCTCCATAACTTACCATTTAACAGATATAACTCTTCTTTGACTTCCCACCATATCTGTAATTTTCTATCTAAATGTTTCTTTTCTGGCCACCCTTCCACTGTCCATAGTTTAATCAATTTCAATGTCCCATCTCTTTCCTCTTCTTGCAACCACGTTTCCTGTGTCACTGCACACTCCACTTCTGCTACTACACATTCATCCAACACATCCTCGACCGTTTCCCCCCTATCTACAGGAAGTCTGGATAAATAATCTGCAACAAAATTCTTCTTTCCAGGTAAGTAACTCACCTCGAAGTTGTACATCTGCAATCCCAAGCCCCACCTGTTGATTCTTGAAGATCCCATTACCCACCTCGAACTCTCAAACAGTTGAACCATGGGCTTATGGTCAGACCTCACTACAAATGTTCTCCCCCACAAGAAATACTTAAAGTGATGGATAGCCCAAAACATCGCCAGGGCTTCTCTCTCAATGACAGAAAAGTTACCTTCAGCACCCCTTAGGGGACGTGAAGCAAATGCAATTACTCTTTCTATGTTATCTTTGTCGTACTGTACTAGGGTTGCACCCAACCCTATAGCACTGGCATCTACCACTAGAAAACACTTGTCATACATCATACATTTTCCAATTGAGGGTGCACTTATTATTGTTTCCTTGATTCTGCTGAGTGCTTCCTCGCACTCTGCGCTCCATGGAAACTTCACCCCTTTTCCCAGTAGCACTCTCAAAGGTATTGACAAACTCGCAAAATCTCTGACAAACTTGTGATAGTATTCCGCTGGTCCTAGGAATGATCTTATTTGCTCCTTATTTTGGTCGGGGTGCATTCTTAATCGCCTCTACCAAACATTCTTTAGGTTTCACACCATCCTTGTTTACTACATGCCCTAAGAATTCCACACTCTCTACTTTGATTTTGCATTTGCTCCTTCTCACAGTCAACCCAGCTTCATCCAACCTTTTCAACACTTTCGAAAGAATCACATCATGTTCCTTTTCTGAGTTAGCATGGACCAAAATATCATCCTGGAATATTACTACATTTTGTACCCCCTCCAAAACGTTCTCCATTACTCTTTGAAATACAGCGGCCGCTGACGCCAGCCCAAATGGCATTCTGCAGTACTTAAATGTTCCCAACGGGGTCACAAATGCCGTCAATTGTTGGCTCTCTTCAAGTAATGGCACCTGGTGGCATGCCTGGGATAAGTCTATCATGGAAAATGTACTGGCCCCTTTAAGTGTTGTCAGCTTCTCTCCGATGTTGCAGAGGTGTGCCTTTCAACCAGGATGTTTCTGTTCTGGTCTCTTAGATCTACACATAGTCTAATTTCACTGTTGGACTTTGCCGCCACTACTACTGGTGATAGCCATTCGGAGCTCTCTATTCTCTCGATAATATCTGCTTGCAATAGTTTTTGTATTTCCTGTTTCACATTCTCGTACAAGTGGTGCAGTATGGGCCTGACCTTATGCACCTTTGGCACCGTCCCCTTCTTGAGAACGATTTCATGCTCGAATTCCTTCAGCATCCCCAAATCTTCTGAAAATACCTTGGGGATATTTCTTGTTCCCATCTATCCTTCACCTCAGCAACAGATATGGGATATTCAGTGTTGGCCTTAATTTCTTTTCCCCAGTTTCCTTTGTTCTGCCCATCCTAATGGGGAGGACCCTTCCTGTGTTACGTACACATCAGCATCACAAATGCAACCTTTTGTACTTTATGGATGCTTGGAACTTTCCCAGTACCTTGATTATTATGTTCCCATATGCATAAGGTTCAATCATGTGTTCATCTAGTTGTTCTACCTTTCCTTGTACACATCCTTCAAATGTCTTTCTTGATATGAGAGTCCACGGTGAGCAACTGTCAACCTTCATGGTCACGACCCTGCCTTTGATCAAGAAGACGTCTGTTGGTCCCTTCCCTTTGGGGTATAGCTCATCAACTTCCAATACATGTTTGGCTTGGAAGGGAACTGCATGACTCTCTTCTTGTTCGGGAACTCCGACTTCTACATTGTTCACTTGCCCAGCCTCCTTGCAGACTCTCGCAAAATGTCCCTTCTTCTTAGACTTCAAACAATTGATATTCCTTGCTGGACAAAACATACTCGAGGCAATGTGGCGATTGCTGCCGCATTTGAAGCACTTCATTTTCTTGAAGGCATTGAGCCTCCTTGAGTTTTTGACTGCTGCGACTTCACATCCTGATTTGTCTGCCCTCATGTTCAACATGTATTTGCTTATCTGCTTCATGCTTAGTGCCATTTCCACTGCTGCCTCCAGTGGAAGGTCATTGGACAACAACCTTTCTTGAATCTTGAGACTATTCATGCAACAAACTAATTGGTCACGTATGAGTCAGTGAGGGGACCAAAATCACAGGGATGACTCAAGGTTCGCAGCGTGGCAATGACATTTTCAGCTGGCTCTTGGGGTTCCTGCACTCTCTTGAAGAACTTGTGCCTCTCAAACGTAGTATTCTTTTTGGGCTCAAAGTGAATTGCCAATTTCCTTTCAGCTATATTATATGAATCAGTTTCACCTTGACCTACTTGCGGTGGCTCAGGTAGTCCATCGTATACACTAATGCCCTCAGCGCCTAGATTGTGCAAAAGAATGGCTTCTCTTCTAGCAGGAGCGAATTTCTGTGTCAAACAGTTTCTTCCACCTATCCCACCTAATAATAGGTGTGCCAGCTTCCGGTAAAAACGGTGGAGGTGCTGTCATGCTTGCTGCAGCCATGCTGAGAATCCTGTGTAAAGACTTTGTTCAAACAAAATATATATTTTTGGCCGAATGCAATACAACCTAGTTGGAGCTGGTTATAGTTTCTTTACCCTTGGTTGCCACCTCCCCCGCTGTGGGGTCTTGTTAGCTGTCAATTGTGGCTATTCTATGTAGACTCCTCTTTGTATGCCACTAGTATGGTTTGCCCTTAGGATTTTAATGTCCTCCTAATTTTGCCCCACAAAAAAAATGCCTTATATTTGCACAGGTTCTAGGGGCTCTTGGTCTCTCATGGGGACACAGAGTTAATAGAAGGGGTAGGACTGGGTAAAGTAAGCCTGGGTGCTGTCTGTATATTTGCACTGTTTTTGCTTGTACTGAAAGCCTTGCAGTTTGTTTCTCCATAGACAGTTTGAGTAAAATTAGCAACTTCACCAGTTTGTTTGAAGTCCCTCCCACTGGCTATTGAGTCCCTTAAGAGCTTGACAATCACAAAGCCGGAGCTCTGGCCATTCTGTGGCACGTTGCGCTTGTTTCTCTCCTTCCTTTCCCTCCCCCCAACCCCTCACCTCTGGTTGGAGCTCTGAAAGGGGCAGGCGGGCAGGATGTTTGTGTGCTTCACACGCCGGGCGATTCCTCCCCGCGATCCATCGCAGGGGGAGGCCGCCGTCCCGCCAGGCCGTGTGTTACAGTTGACACCAGCACGTTTGAAGTCCGGTAACCACAGCTGACGGATGCCGGTCCCCGTGTACACCTCTCCAGCGAGCTGAGCAGGGGCTCGAACAGCGTCTCTCTTCTATGGTGGGCCTGTAGTTATGCACTACATCCCATCCTCGTCGCCATTGTAGAAAGGAGGCATGCGAGAGGGGTAAGTGCAGGTTTTAAGTTTATTGTACAGGCCCGCTCGGAGAGCTGAACCAATGCTACTGGCCAACCGTGTCTCCTCTGCCTCGCGCCCGCAGTCACAAGAATGTAAACACAGACACGAGGCAGACGCGAGGCAGAAGTACATAACATTCTGAATATGAAAAACATGATGACAACATCACTACAGAGGGCCAGGCTTTCTTGGTGGGTTGGTTTGTCAGCTCCAACAGATGCTGATGTGGTGAGCTAGTGTTCCGCTTGGATGACGCCATGCACTGATGTCACTACTTGAATGTGATGACTACTAATGAACTGTTTGTTCCTTGGTTGGTCAGTTGGTCTTTAGCCTGGATGGTGGGCACTGGTGGATTTGCTTATGGACTCATTCATGTACCAGCAACGTACACATCTGTCTGCATCCCCTGTATGCCACTAGGGACCTGGTGACCTAATAAAAGGAACCCTCTTACAACTTTCTACACCTCATTTGTCTACACCTGTCATTTCACAACAGCTGGCTTGTGGTTTCTGGCAAGCCCCGCTCACTTGTCTGCCTCTCACAGGGTCTTTAAGCTTTGGACCCTAGCAGCTTTTGGGTCTCGGTCAGCAAGGATTCCTACCTTGTCTTGCGCTTATATGCAAGCTGCACACAGGCTCTGGGCTCACTGCAATCGACACCTGGTTCGCCTCGATGATCTTTTCTCCTTTGGCCCTGAAGACTTGACAAGGAATGGCTTTCTGCTTTGGACCTCTGTCCACCTTTTACTCTTCTCACTCTTCTATTTGTTTGACCTATCCCTGTATATGCTGTCCTCCACCTTCTTCCAATGTTCTCCTCTAAACTCTTTCTGCTACAACACTTGTTCACTTTTCTCCTCCCTGTTACTCATTCATTTGCAACCTCTTCCTGATGTAATTATCCAATCTCCTCCTGACTCCCCTATCCTCCAAACCCCTCCTTGTCTCCTTTCTTCCTTCAATCTGCTTGTCTATATTGTTTTTTCTCTCTGCATCACCACCTTTCCTCTATACCATCCTCTTTCTTCAAAGGTAGGGAACTCTAGCTGCCTTCCATACTGCTGGTAATTGCGCTATTGGGGCAATAACTGTTTTGATTGTCTGCTTGTTCTGTGCTGGATTTCCTTGCCGTGGGCACTTGTGATTATCTACGCCATTTGTGATTTAGCCCTGGTCCTCCTTACCTCCCAGTGAAGTGTATAGGTTTAGGCTATTTTCCCACCATTTAAGGTCAGGTATAAATGTCATGCCTGGTGCCTAACGCAGTGATCTGCCTAGGTAGTTTGTGGGAATCGTCTGCATCCATCTGACTGTGTACATGTATGGAAGCTTTCTAGCAGTCTTCATTCCTGTCTCGGTCTTTGTTCAAGACGCATGCAGGCCGGCCCCAGAGTGCGTACACTGACCACATGGTCCTACCTTTGTTAAAGCACACGTCAGTATTTACCAATCACGTTTGATGTATCTTCATTTTTAGCAAGGACATAAGGAGGGCTTGCTCACTGCGATTGGGAAGGGGAGAGCGAAGCTCTGGGGAACCCCAGTATTCGCCTTCCAAGTGGTGCATTTGTGACGAAATGACCTTGAAAGAATATAAGTAGAGTAGTGAAATATACCTCCTCCTTTTTTTGTGATAGAATTGGTTGAGGGAAGGCTATCCTCTTAGAAAGTGACCCCGCTACATCCAACTCTCCCTCCCCCTAAATACCTCCCTGCTAGAGCCCTTCGTTCTTCTAGCTCCAACTCTCTGCAGTTCAGATGCTTTTCCAGGCAGAGAGTGGGAGGTATATAGCTCTCTCCTCCGCAGGTGCCTCCCTCTGGAATGGCCTCCCTGCCCCACTCAGATTTGAGCCGGATCTCCTTTAGTTCAGGAAGCTTCTCAAGACCTTCCCTTTCTCTTCCTGCTTCCTTCTCCCCCTCCCCTGCTAAGGTCCCCTCTGCCTCCTTTGATTGACTGCCTGGTTCCATCAGATTCTTACAGGACACAAGGCCCTCCCCGACCAGTATACCCCTGCAATTGGTCTCCCCTGCCTGACACCCCTTTTCCCCTCAACCTGCACTTGCTCTTCCAGACTCCCTCCCCCTGTGCTAGCCTGGCTGGGCCTGCACCCCATTTAGCCCTTCCAGCTCCGTCCCTCACACTTATCACGTGGACCTTCTTTCCACTGCACTCTCTGCATTCCCCTGGCACTTGTCCACCTACCCCCTGCCTTGGCACTCGCATAACCTCATGGACCCTTGCGCCCGACTGGCACTTCCCATTTCCCCTGCACTTCTTGTTCCTGCACGTGCATGGTCCGAATGACACAAGGCCTAGTAAGACCATTTTAGTTTTTCTTCATCCCTGTCCCTCCCCCTCTTTTTGTCTTGTTGCGCCATGAAACACCATCTTGCTGTATAGGCGAATTTTATAAATGCCCAATAAATGCATTTAAAAAAGGATGTCAATGTGAGACAGCAGAAATCCGAACAGCAATAGTAAACAGGTTCCAAAATAAAACAAAATGCAATGAAGGTGCTATACAAATATATTTATATATGTATTAAGGAAATCAACCAGACAATTAACTATTAAACACTATACAAATTCACCCCTATAATAGACAGAAAATGCAAGGATGTGTAGGCACTCTGTATGCTTCACAGGGGCTCTCAATAGTGCCTGATTCCAGTTCTTAGGTGGTTGGATGGGGTCGAACCAGAATTCGAGATGTGCTGTTTATGGGTCAAACCGGGCTCAAAGACATTGAGTCACAATGATCCAAGGTGGCCAGTCAGTGCCAAGTTGGGCTTGAGCAGTGCTCCCTACAGTTCAATGAGGACTTTGAGCAGTGCAGATTGATAGAACACCAGAGCTGGTTCGACGATAACGCGTATTTCTAAATGAGTAGCCCTGGTTCAGGTTGATGAGTGGCGAGATGCTACAGCACTTCGAGCTGTGATGCGGAGCTCTGGTCATTCCATGTTTGGTTAAATAATGCAGCACTACTCAAACCGGGCAGGTGACTGGCTCTGCTGGGGCGATGCAGTGTCAAACTGGTTCAAGGAACCGAAGCAGCAGTTCGAAGGTGAGTGCCAAAGGCAGCCCCATGGATTCTGGTTGGCTGAAAGTGACCAACACAGCTCGAATTCAGTTCATAGTGGTGTGAGTGATGTTGACCTGACTGCTTTGGCTTCTCTGGGTGATGAGAGACTCACTGTAGGGGGGGGCGACTACAGGATAAGGAGAGTCCTTTTTACTCTCTGCTCTTCCAGCCCCGGGCGCTATGCTAGCAGAGTTGCAGGCCTTAGTCCTCAGCAAAGCCACCCCCAATGCACCCTGGGGATGAGCAGGGAGCAGAGCTTTCTTCGGCCTTGGAGTACATGTCTTCCCTTCTGTCAGGAGGCTTTGGAAAGGACTGCTTTCCCAACATGGCCCAGTTGAATTCTTCCTGAATTCCTATAAGGTCCAACAGTTAATCAGTTTATTTGCTATGATTGGATTACTGTTTGTAGAATGCGTGTAGGTGATTTAGCCACGACTCATCCTTGTACTCCTGTGAAACAGTCATTTTGTCACACGACTAACTACGCATGTATACTTAACTTTTTTTTCCGGAACTTCTGTTATCATTCTCTGTATGTGAGTGGTCTATGCTTGTTCACATGTCATCACATAGCGCACATAAAACGTGAACACAGCAAAAAATGATGTCCCTAGTTCATACTCCAGTAAAACCAATTCAATTCGGCTGAGGAGATGGGGTCGGTCTCTGCGCAGGAATGGATCTGGGGCTGTGATTGGGCTTGGAAAAGGGATTGGTCTTTTGGGCAGTGATGGGGCTTGGAGCACAGATGTGCCTTCAGAACAGAGATTGCCTTGGGGATGGAAATTTGACATGGCACTGCAGAGAGGGTCCTGAGAGCAGTGATGGTACTTGGAGCACGGGTTGGTCATATGGGTTTATATAGTTTTCAGTGATGTTCCAGTTTCACATACATTCTCTCAGCTTTAGTCTCCAATGCTACCAATGCAATTCAGGTGACCTTCTCCAGACCTCACTGATATATTATGCACCTCAAATACAGTCAGTATTGCTTATAACCTTCGTTCCATTCTAATATACACAAACTGTTCCCCAAAAATATAGTCCTGGCCGCCGTACATTTTTTGGGAACATTTCCTGCAACTTCATCAAGGAGGGCAAAGTTATGGCAGGGGACTAAATATTGCTGCCACAGCTCAAGACACTGGACAGATGTTCACCAAACATTTGGGAGGAGATGGTATCTGGTTTGGTAAGTGGCCTTTTGCAAATGTGGCATGAATGCATCCAATTCTTTCTTTTATAAAGTGACCAAAAGTAGCCAAAATCCATGAGGCTATACCTGCCCACAGAAGGGCCTCTGGACACACCGAGTGGCCCATCGACCACCATTAGGGATACATTCACCATTGCGCCTGCCCATGACCCAGGCCCAATGGCCAGTTTCTGGGTATTAGGGGGGCTCAGTGTATAGCCAATGATTATTTCAGAGTGCACACTTCTGGGAAGTTAGGAGTGTCTGAGGTCCAGCCCTGCCAATAGAGGCACTGACCTTGGTTTAAGCCATGGCCAGTCAGCACATAGTGGGTTAGTAGGACACTAGTCATGGCCTTTGTCCACTATGAGTAAGTTATGATGGCTTTGGGCATGGCTTTTGGCCATGACCTGTTCACAGGGTTGTTTCCAGTGGCTGCAGGTTATGGTACCTGTCCATCTTGGGGGCGAATGGGACACTGGCCCTTTTGGGGGCACACAGAGGCTGGGATGGTATGGTTGTATTGGAAAAAAAGAAAATCCTAAAAATGTGCCGGTTATGCTTTCTAAAGCAGCCATAACTGCCATTGCCATTAACCTCTCATAACCCCACATATGCCAAAGCAAATGACATGCATGTGACAACATTTTGCCTGGGCTTCAACAATGGGAAAATAACCTAATAAAAACGAAAGGTAAAAAATACTTATGGCTTGTTTCATGTGAGGGCTGAAACAAACAATTATCCTCACGTGTACTAGATTTCCATGAGGTGTCCCCACACGTTGGCCAAGTTATGATGTTCTATAGTGGTCCATGATGGTGGTTGTACAGTTATGGTTGCTTTAGAAACCATAGCTGGTAGGTTTTGGGGGTTGCACTGCAACCAGAACATCCTTGTGTACAAGGGGTTGTTTCAATGAATATATATATCCATGGGGGAAATCATTTAAAAAAAGAGTTAAGGTTGCGTTGTATAAAGAGGTGTTAAAATCCACAACACTACACTACAAAACTAACTTGATCTGTAGTATGGATGTTACTAAACTACTTCCTATTTAAAGGGAGTGTTGTGAAGTAGTCTTGTATTGTTCGTTAAGCTTCAGTTTGTAGTGTGCTGGACCTTATTAATGCTATGGAAATGGTTTATTTAGACTAAGTATTTGTACCTTATCTTTGATGATCTCAACGTTTGTATACTTCACATTCTGAGATTGTTGCTGTGCATATTGTGAGGAATCTGAGGGCGTCCTCATTTCTTTCCCCAGAATATCCTCCTCCCAGAGGGCCAGTGAAAGGCTGTCACTATCGGATCCTGACCCTGGGGTGGATATGTGAGGGATCACCTGGGTGGAGGAGATTTGGGGAGTGGGGAGGAGGCACCTTTGGGTGAGACGCGGTATCCCCCAGTTCCCTTTTCTAATATCCCCCAGGCCTTTATAGGTGATTACCAATCCCTTGCCTATTTCTTACCTAAGGTATCTCCCTGTAAATACCAATCGGGTAGTGGGATGAGGAAGAGACACACCAGAACTATACATCTGCTCTTTATTAATTATCTCTCACACAAACGCCACTTTGGTACTGGGACGCGGAAGATGCACCAAAGACTAACAACAGACTGCAGAATTCACTCTGCGCAGTCTAGCTGCTGAGTGTCAAGGCAAGTTGGTGGGATATTTAAAGGCCAGTGCTGGAAGCAGAAGGGGGACCAGAACGAGAGAGCAGTCACGTGGGAGTTAAAGCGTGAGAAGTCAGAGAGGGATGCAGAGCAAGCGCAGCCGGAAGCCAGGTGGAAAGCAGGCCAGCACGAGAAACTCTGCACAAGAAAGCTGGAGCTTCCCTCTGATCCAGAGAAGCAGCTGGAGAGGCTGAGTGAGAGCCGGAGAAGCACAGCCAAACGAACCGCAGCAGAGAAGGAGCTGGTGGGGTCATGGAGGCAGGGAGGTGCATCGGACAGACCAGCGGGCGAGATAGAAGCTGTCCATGAAGCTGTGGCAGGCCGGCGGGACAGAGAACGCTTCTCGGAGACCTAACAAGTGCTGCATTCTCACACCCGACATCAGACGCACCAAACAACACCGGTGAGTCTGCCCACGAGCGCTGGGAGTCCCTGGGCGTACTGACATGGGTTTCAATGGGCTAAATTGCTGTACATGACAATTGGATAAAAGAAAAACTTTATGTGAATTTCCTGAAATAGGCACATCTGGTGAAAATACAGAATAAATGCAACAATGAAGTAATGAACTGGGATAAAACCAGTAAATTGGTTATGAACTGATATGAAAAGCAATGTTAATAAAGAGAGCCAAAAAAGCAAGCATAAGTGAAGGTTTGAGATTAAAGGCAAACAAGCATTGCCAAGAGTGGTTGAAAGCAAAACAACTGTATGCAAGAGAAACCTGGCAAAAGGGCGTCTGAGGTTTTGAGCAGAAGGTATGAAACAGTGAATATGTTTCCTAGCAGGAGTGTACTGGGAAGCTTGTGATAACTGGTGTAAAAGAACTTTAAACTGAGGTTACTAGCAGGACAGTGCACTGGGAAGCCTGTATTGGTTATTGCAAGTAGAAGCTTTTAAAGAATTGAATGGTTATAAAAGAAAGAACTGTAAAGCTTCAAGGGCAGTTGGAAGGAGAACAAGTCAAACCTTATTGTGAAGCTGAGATGGTGGCAAAATACTAATGAAGCAGAATCAAATAAGATGTGTCGTTTGTGTGACCTGTAATGGATGGACCGTGTGGACCAACAACTGCGCCTAGACCGAATACACCCACCTGGAAAAGACACTTGGTAATTGAATAAAGGAAAAGCTGAGTGAATTGAAACTTGAGAACTGACCTTTCTAAGCTGTTGAAAAGTAACCAGACCGGAAGAGCTGGGAAGTGTCCCAAGGAACTGTATTATTTTGAAACATTGAATAGCCTAAGGAATTGTGTTATTTTGGAACGTAGACAGACCTGAAAACTTGTGGAAGGGAATCCCTCTTTCCATCCAAGAGCTGGACGAAGCTCTGAACTTTTATTTGAATACTTCTTATTTGGTGCGAACATCCTTAGGCATTCTATACAATTAGATGTGAGGGCATGTATAGGTTTTGGACACAGATATTTTCTTTGGAATGAGTCTAGTGTGTTTTTATGGATTGTATGACAGGTTTCTTGTGCTGCTTTCTATGACACTTTCTCGAAAATAAAGCTTTTGATACTGATATTTACTTTGGATTTCCTAACACAGATTATCCTTAATTTCGTTTAGGTAGGAAAATCCCACCTTAGCATAGAGCAAGTTAGGCCTTCAAGGGCAATGTTATCAGGCTCCTAAAGGAGTGGCCTGGCCAGCATGGGGGCTCAGCGACTCCGACCATGTAATGGTACCAAGTAACACTCAGATCTAGCACAAAGGCGCTGGTAGGGTACTTTCCTGGGTCACAGATGCCTTTTGTGCCATAGATCTGGCTCAGGCACCCGACTTCCTCACAGGTGGTATTTAGTTCTGACCTCATACAGTAACGGCCCCCTTGTCTGGACGGTCATTTGCTGAGCCTATTTCAGTGTTCCTTTTTCTTCTCAAAATCTACTAACCCACTCTCATTGGCAAGGTGATTTTTGAAGGGCGAGTACCATTTGCATGGTACTCTACCTTGCTGGAGTATGGGGATGTTTGAAACTTTTAATTGACATTTACAATGGCATATAAGTGTAATTGTGCATGGCTAGCCTTTGGGAGGCATAATTGCTCCAAATATTAAGTGTCCTTATGGTGACATACATGATTTTACAGAAAGCACTGGTAAATGTTTTGTCACCCATCTCCATGGTAACAGTGCATTTCTCTAAGGCAGAGTATATAAACTAAGGAACTCGTCCCTGCTGGTCTTTTGTGATTCTTAAGAGTGTGTAAGGACTGGGGCAGCATTTACAATGGTATCCTATAGCACATGCTTGCTTTTACCAGGTGGAAAATTCAGCTAGATTTCATAGGAATTTCAAAATGCATGCTGGCAATAAACCATAGTGCTGTTTGAAGGCAGCGTGGAAGTGCATCTCCCATTCCAAGCCCCCACTCTGCCTTCAAATGGCAAAATAATTCCCCACATCGTAAAAACTAAGGGTAAATGACTTGTCCCCTTTGGGTTACACTTTGCTTTCACGATGTGGACAACTATAACATGATGCTCTTATCTACCCAAAATTAAAATCTTATTCTTTTTTATGTTTTAGAATATTGCATTTTTATTTTTGACTGTCTTAAACAAGCCAGAAGAAATAATTTTTTATTAGCTTGATTTTCTTTTTTTTTTTTTTAAACAGTAATACATAAACAATTCTGGTGCAGAACATAGCTAAAATGTAAAAAATTAAATCACTTGCAAGAATACATTTTTAAATGTTTTTTTAACTGTGAAAGCGCTATACATTTTCCTTTTGTTGCTGTGTAATTTAAATACTTTTGTATTTTACTGCTGTTGTTCATTTGTTCCTAATATTACATTTATAATAACAATTATTTCTGATCGCTCCTATCCATGTGTTCCAAATAGATTTCTTTACTCTTGTTGCTTCATTTTCACATGATGGTGATACTATACCAGGCGTTTCATGAAATATGCTTGAGAGACGGGTACCACTTTGGACCTCCAGTGACAGAAACTGCTTTGGCTGCCTCTAGTCTAGCGCCTCGAGTAAATTAATTAATTATTTTCAAGCTTTTCAAGCTCAAAATTCGAAAAAGCAATCACAGGGGCGCCGCCATTTTGTGAAATGGAGGCCCTCCTGTGCTGGCTTTTGCTTTTGCGGCACTAATGAAGGAAAAGCCAGCCAGCTGTAGTAAACAAAGTCTACCGCTGGGTGGCTTTCCCTTCATTAGTGCCGGGACTCGGAGGACGCGGACCGGAGACCACAGCAGGAAAGCTGCAGCTGAATCTCGGTAAGTGCTATTTATTTTTTTTACAAAAAATAAGCACTAGCTGCGGTTTTTTTTCTAAATTTTCCGGGCTGGAGGAGCCCGGAAAACCTAGAAATAAAACCGCAGCTTTAAAAACGTTGTATTTATGTTTGCGGTCGCTTTTGGAGCGACCGCAAACATAAATACAACGTTATTGTGTTGGAAAACGCTGCGGTGGCTCCTCCGGCTCGGAGGAGCCTGAGAAACTTGGAAAGAAAAACCGCAGCGTTTTCCAACACAACCGTGTGTGTTTCTGCCTGCTGTGGCTATCACTTTGGGTCTCCGGTGCTCCCAGGGGAGCACCGGAGACCCAAAGTGAAAGCCACAGCAGGCAGAAACACACGCGGTTATGTTTACATGCCGCGTAGTGTTTCTACCTGCAGCTGATTTCCCATTTGGGGCTCTCGGGCTCCCCGTGGGGAGCCCGAGAGCCCCAAATGGGAAATGCTACGTTGTCTGCCTGAATCTTCTTTTCCATTTGGGGCTCTCGGGCTCCCCGTGGGGAGCCCGAGAGCCCCAAATGGGAAATGCTACGTTGTCTGCCTGAATCTTCTTTTCCATTTGGGGCTCTCGGGCTCCCCGGGAGCCGGAGAGCCCCAAATGGAAAAGCAGATTCAGGCAGACACAACGCGGTTGTTTTCCGCAACGCCGCGTTGTGTCTGCCTGAATCTGCTTTACCATTTGGGGCTCTCGGGCTCCGGGGAGCCCGAGAGCCCCAAATGGTAAAGCAGATTCAGGCAGACACAACACGGTTGTGTTGGAAAACGCTGCGGTTTTAAAACCTCAGCGTTTTCCAACACAATAACGTTGTATTTATGTTTGCGGTCGCTTCAAAAGCGACCGCAAACATAAATACAACATTTTTAAAGCTGCAGTTTTATTTCTAAGTTTTCCGGGCTCCTCCAGCCCGGAAAACTTAGAAAAAAAACTGCAGCTAGTGCTTATTTTTTGTAAAAATAAATAAATAACACTTACTGAGATTCAGCTGCAGCTTTCCTGCTCTGGTCTCCGGTCCGCGTCCTCCGAGTCCCGGCACTAATGAAGGGAAAGCCACCCAGCGGTAGACTTTATTTACTACAGCTGGCTGGCTTTTCCTTCATTTTTGCCGCAAAAGCCAGCACAGGAGGGCCTCCATTTCACAAAATGGCGGCGCCCTTGTGCTTGCTTTTGAGCTTAAATATCTCAAAATTTTACATAGGAAGTTTTAAAACGGAGGATGCTAGTATTCTTTTTTTTAATGTGGGCTATCTATTTTTTAAATAAAATTTTTTACTAGACCATGCCTTTAAGCCTAGAAGGCTCTTACAACTGAGTGTTGACAATTGTGTTGTGGTCGGCAGGGTTGGAATTCTTCCTGGAACTTCTATCTGTATAGAGTCCCCTCGTTTACTACTAGATGGAAGGGAGCTCTAAGGAGGCCTGGCGAGGGATTTAGAAACCTGTTAAATTAGTAATCTGATAGTGGAAGCAAAGCACAAATAATGGGGCCGGGGACGGGTGGATCAGTAGACTTATTTGGGGTCAGTCAAATGGTAGATACTGGGGACAAATCAAAAGGCTGATGGATCCAAATCGAAATGCATATTCTACTCCAGATATAGAGGGATAACTAGTGTAGTAGTTCTAGTACAGTCACTGATCTCATTCTGGGCTCATCATAGACCTGTGGCAAGTGTTTAATCATTTGGGCAGCTTCTGGCATACATGTATCAATGGCCTCTTTTTGAGACAGTGAACTTTCTGCTGTTGAATTAGTTGGCAATGCTCAGCCAATGAGGTGGTCCTGACCAATAGGTCGGTTATAAACCTGAGCAGTCACTGAGCTGATGCTGATGGATAAGTCAATACTGAGGCAATTAATCAAAAAATATTGACTGTTCATGGAGCAGTGCCTTCGAAGTGCTGTGTTGGTAATCCGAAGATCTCTTCCAGTAGGTCGCCCTCTACCACAGGAGTGTATCTATCTTCTCTCCGATCGTACTATATGAAGTACATGGCCCAAAACCTTTTAAGAATGTGTACATATTTTGGTGCAAAATATAAGTTTTAAAACATGTAGACTGCCGTGTCGCTAGTCTTTATGCGTAATCATAGGCTTTAAGTGTCAGCAGGTTAACCTAAATATTTACTATTACCATAAGACATACAGAATTGAATATTCCAACATACCAACTATAACAGTGCTTTATCAATCCAGATATGTTGGCTCCTCACCTCCTGTGAGAGAAGTCTCCTTGCATGTTCCAGGTAACCAGTTCCCATTTACCATGTCTCTCCCCAGTCTGCCTCATAGTTTTCTTGTCCCCAAGCCCTGTATATTCGGAGATCTGCATTTATCAGGAGCTCACAGAAGAACCAATTACTTCTGTGTCCATTTATTGTAGATACCCATCTTTAAGGCACTTGCATAAACCACAGGTGGACTCTATGGTGCCACCACCTGGGAAGTCACCCCTGTGTGACATTGCTCTGATGCTTTCCTCCTCCAAAGAAACAAAATGGCTGACAAAAATATCTCTGAATGGAACCATCCCAACCCGATCTCTTCAAGCACGTATCGGACTCCGTGAGAAATCTTTGTATAGTTCACCACCTACACATCCGCCACTCGCTGCTCAATATCATGCCACAGATTGCAGCAAAAGCATGCACCTTTCAACAGATTCCCCCAAATGTTTCCCCTTTGTTCTCCTGGCTGTCCGTTTTTATATTTTTTTATTTCGTATTCTGCCACTTGTCTTGGTGTGCAACAGGTTTTTAAAAATATGGGGAGGAGGTTATACAACACAGAGGCTGATCATTTCAGTAGTTCATTTGGTTCCGATAAGAAGTGGGAAAGGAATAAAGAAACACAAGTGGAGTTTTAAGGAAAAGAAAACCAGGAAACTTAAAGAGTCTTAACCTTCATTCCATTCATTTACACTAGCCATTATGCTGTTGAGGAAAGTCCAACGTTGTTTGCAGCGTGGGGGGCAGGTGTCTATTTATCCGTCTGCCTGCGTGAAAAGCGTAGGTGGATATTGCATCCATTTGGCCTAGAATATTGCCTTGTGGTTGTGGAAGAGTGGCATTTCCATATTTTGCTTTTATTTTCCATTTATATTTCAGGGAACCTCATGGAGAACAGATGGTATGGACTGCTGGGGAGACCGGTTATGAGCCCTACTCACTGGGTGAATTGGGTAGATGAGTTGCGAGAGAGAGTCTGAGGTCTTTTTAGTGTTTTCCCAAGGATATCAAGAATTCTGCACAGCAAGCGGTTTATGAATGTGTTGGGTTCATTGCAGCTTTGATGGTGGACGTTCCCCTTCAGACGGCCACATTTTTCTATAGGAACTTGGGAAGATTCCCTTTGCGACAGTCAGTAATTATACCATACTTTTTTGGTCCCCATGCCGGGATAGGTTTGCCAAGAAATGTCTGGCCTTTGTTCCGGACCATGCTCTGTCCAGGTTTTCCCATTAGCCTGGTCCAAGTCTTCTTTCTGAGGATCCCCCATGTTGCATGCCATGCCATTTTGTTCTGGTTTTGCATCTCCCTATCATTGATGGCAGGCATTAATTCCATATTTAGCATTATGTTGCCCAGTGTTGATAGAGAAAGAAGACTAGCTGATGCATTTAAATGCGTTTTATTTGATGCTGCCCTTGCAGGAGTATTTTGTGGTGATGGATCACTATGGTGATGCTGATTGTGCGCAGCAGTTCTGATATTTCTGTATGTATGTATGGATATATGGATCTTCCTTTATCAGGATGAGAATTGTGCTGAGAATTTTGTGTGTAACGGCTTATAGATATCTTCAAGGAGGCTGCATTGCTGGGGTTTTCCCTCCTGAAGATGCTGGCTTTCTTTCTTTTGTTTCTACAAGAGTGCCTGGCATTATTATGTTGTGGCTCCTGGCCTTCCAGTGGGACTTTGCCTGTTTCTATGGTGCCAGGCCAGTAGTCATTTGCGATAGTTGGCCTCTGGACGCGGGAGGCGATTTCAGAAGATTTGCCCGTTTCTCTGGTGCTCTTATCGTTTGCATCGATTTGGGGATGATGATGATGGGGGGGGTCCTTTTAACGTTTTGGGCGTCATTCAATAATCTGTGTCACTATTCTCCTTGTTATTGTGTTATTTCTATATTTTGAAGTGTGCCAGATTGCGTTGCAAGCAGGTTCAAAGCATGGGGGTGGTGGGGAGAAGGGCAAGTGTGGGGGTCGAAGTACTATAAGTAGTCAGTTGTAAACTGATACGACAGCATATTCGTAATATTCAAAATATGTTTAATAAGCTATTTTAAAACCAAAGACAAAAATCAAAACAGACTTACATTCCCAGAATGTGGTAAACCTTCATCATACACCAAAACAAGACTAAATCATGGAATAATTACCTGTGTAGGCAGTCAGCATTTGATTATTCCCTTAAATCTTTTGTTCGGACCCTGCGCTCATCTCTTTTAGTAGTTTATTACAGGTTTTAGACCACACGATAATCCAATGTTTAAACTTCATGCTGATTCCTTTAAAAACTGGCGGGAGCCATGTGGTTGGTAGATCTCCAATTCCTTCTGGGTTGATAATAAAACAAGCTAGCCTTTCGTAGGAAGGTGCAGAGTTATGGTGGAATTTGTTCTATAAAGTCTTGAGAAGAATTCCCTGTTCCAAGGGGAGCCAGGGTAGCACTTTCAGTGCTGCTGTGATTGCATCCCATGGTTTTGAAGAAAACACGAGTCTCGCTACCTTGTTTAGTAAGAGTTCCAATTGATGAATCAACTGTTCACCCTGTAGGGAATGCTGTAGGAAGAATGCCAAAAATCCAATCTGTTAACCAGTGTTTGGGTGAGCTCAATTTCCTGTGGAATCTGCAGGTATGGTATGAGTTTCTTTAGCCACATGCAGTTGAAAATATGTTTTCTATGCATCAATATTGATTTGACAGTTGCATTAGAGGCCAATATCAAAATGAAAACCCAAGGTCATAGCTTACTCTTACGTCCCGTCCCCTTTCCCCCATACTTGTGGGACATTCCATCCTTCAAGATGGGACCGTAGCACTTTTGTAAAAAAGCATCAAAAATGTTATTTTTGTCCTTCTTTTCTTTTTACGCAGGGCCACAGCACATGGCCGTGAACCCTCCCTCCTGAGCTCTGCCCCACGCATCGCCCTTTAGTCCTTTTCTCCACGTGGTCGGGGCTGGGGGCACTAGCATCACCGGGAATGTTTTCTTTTATTCCCTTTATCCTTCCTTCCTGCTCCGGTTCCATGGTCATCTAGTCCTCTGTCTATGCTGATGCATCTGGGATTCGTGTCCTGTTCATCCTGTGAACGCCGTTTCACGAGGGCGGATCCCCAGTCTCTTTGCCTGGAATGTCTAGGCCCGGAACATCGTTGGTACTCGTGTTTTTATTGCGACTCTCTCTCCGTCCGGGCACTCCAGCATCGTCTTCTTTGGTAGGAGGAGGTGTTTTACCGCGTTCCTCCACTGCATTTGCAGCTCTTCATCGATGAAAAAAAGAAACGCCCTGTACGTTCTTTACTTTTTAGGGCGCCCCGGGCCAAGGGACTCCTTCCTAGGGTCTTCCCAGACCGGGTGGAGCTCAAGTAGCTCTTCTACCATGGTTATTTCTGAAGTGTCCCGCAAGGGGCCTAACAGGTGCACCAGAGGGTCCCCACAGTAGGCCTGCCAAAACCGGACATTCCCCGTTGGGGGCTAAAGTTCAGCCCTGTTCTTCTGTTATTCTGTGGCTCTGGATACCGGGGTTAGCCCTGAGGTCTCCATTTCTGGAGCTTTCCATACCGACACCGGGGTTCCCTCTGAGGTCTCTGTTTCTGTGGCTTTCCACACTGAGTTGCGACTCGAGGCCCCTTTTGAGGGAGCTAATCGTCTCAGGGCAAAACCTGAGGTTCCTCTTCTTGGGGCTAAATACAATACCGACAAAACCAAGGGATCCTCTTTGAGTGTCTGGGCGGTGAGGTACATTCCTCAACCTTTCCACGCTCAGGGTCGTGAGGGTACCGGTTCTGTTGAGTGGGCAAAGAAGACAGTCATTCACGACAGGCCTTCTAGTACCGGCTCTGCCGAGGTTCCTCCATTGGAGGCTAATTCTGGCCCAGTCCCTAAGGTGTCCACAAACACACTAGATCTGTCAGTACCGGCTCAGCCGAGGGTCCTTTTTTCAAGGCTAAAATGTCACATAAGACCCCTGACTCCCCTGAGGAGACTCGCTTTCTCACGTGACGCAGTTCACCTCAGGTGTTGACAAAATGGCGGCTCAACCTCCAGGGTCCACAGCGGCCATTTTGACTACCTCTCTTACACTGACGTTCACTACGGCTGGTGCTGGGAGCATTCCTTTTGCGGCTGAGCAGCTTAATCCACGCCATGTGGACAACAAGAACCCGTTCCACCCTTCTGTCGATTGCCGTGCTTGGGCACCGCTGCTTCATAGTCTTGCTTCCTCCTGGTTCCGCACCCCTGATCTATGTTTATCGAGCCACTGGCAAACCTTCCTGGCAACCATCCTAATTGCTTTCATAGGGGTATGCCCCTCTAGAGAGGCCTCTGCCCACTCCAATGCCTAGACCTTCGTCTGAGAATGTGTTTTTTGGGAAATTTCAGAAGCTCATGCACTCTGATCCCATGAGGGCATACTTTAAGGGTCTTTTCAGGGAAATGTATCCTGAACTTCCTGTACTGCCTCCTGTCCCGGCTGTTCCTACTTAGGTCCTGGTGGTGTCACCTCCTCTACCACTTCTTCCTCTGTCTCTGCTTTCCCCGACAGAAAAGACATTGGCGGCACCAGATAACACTTTAAAACCTGAGGCGCTACGTGCAGTGGATCAGTCTTCTGTTCCCGCTTCACTGGATGAGGGCCAAGCGGACCAGGACAGCGATGAGCAGCCCCTCCCTATTAGAGCATTTCATGACCGTGTGCTGGATATTGTGTCTCTGCTTGACATTTCAGTGCCCAAGGCCCCCACCCCGCAGGAAGGGGTGCTTTCTGGAGCCTTCACTCTATCACCTCAAGAGCGCACCAGCCCGTCCAGAAGGACGTCTTGGCTGAGGCCCGTAAGGTCTAGGGAAAAACCCCACACTGGGCAGCATCTCAACAAGAGGTTTGACTCTCAATACAAGCTTCATGCCTCAGAAGATATAACCATGTCGGCTTTTCCACTCCCATCGTCAACTGTGGTGGCAGCAGCCACCCTCCAGTCCAAGGCGGCTTCTGCATCCTCCACTGCGGCGGCCCAAATACTCTCCAAAGAGGACAAACTTCTCAATGCCATTGGCAAGACAGTCTTTTCCAATTTTGGCGCTCCAACTTCGTCAGGCTAACACGGAGCTCATCCTGGCAGTGGCCAATGTCAGGCTATGGAGTGAACGAGCTGATTTCCAGGAATGTTTACCTGTGGATAGGCTAGAAGACTTCAAAGCTGGTTTGTTGGATGCTAGAGTGTTGTCACAGGATCTACTGGAGGCTGCGGCACACCACATAGATACCTCAGCTTGAGCCCTAATGGTCGGGGTTGATATTTCCCGTCAAGCGTGGCTCCATGCAACGAAGTTCTCAAAGGAAGTGCAGGATAAGGTTCTGGACCTTCCTTTTGATGGTAAAGAGTTCCATTCCTCCACAAATGAGGAACTTGCAAAGACTAAAGCGAGTACTCAAACCGCCAAGTCTTTATCGGTCCTGGCGAAAGCTCCAGCTAAGGCTCCTTATACACAGAGGTCAGGGTCCCAAACCCGGTCCTTCTCTGGGTTCAAGGGGTTTCAGGATTGCTGTGCGCTCTGATCTGAAGCTCCGGTTGGCGGGCCCCACCATAAGCAACAACGGCAAGGTGGCTGGTTTTTCTCTCCGTCATCAACCTCCTCTCCAGGGACAAGTAGTCTCCCTGCCGACAAATCATCCAAATGATATTTTTTGTCAGTCGCAGGAGACTCTGGTGGGAGGACGAATCTCGTCTCATCTGGAGGCGTGGCAGACCATCACCAAAGACCAGTGGGTTTTGTCCAACGCTTGGACGGGATTCCGCTTGCCTCTACCCCACCTTTCAACCCTCCCTTCCAGCAGATGGGGTTGCCCTCCCTCAGAGCTGAGGTACAGAAACTTCTAGACCTCAGAGCAGTGGAGCCTGTTCCCCTCAGGGAGAAAGGGTAGGGCTGCTACTCCTGTCGGTTCAGTGCCCAAAACCAACCAGGCTGGCCTGCGCACTATCCTTTATCTTTTCCGTTTCAATCTATCTCTTCCACAAGAGAAATTCAAGATGATCACGCCCTGCCAGACAAAGTCCTCTCTTCGGAAGGGCGATTGCCTCAGTGTGGTAGACCTCCAGGATGCATATATGCACATTCGGATTTGGAGCCCGCATCGGAAACGTCTGCGGTTCTCCGTGGGAGAAGAACACTTCCAGTTTCGAGTACTCCCTGTTTGTCTCAGCTCGGCACTGTGTGTCTTTATGAAGATGTCGGTTATTGCAGCATTCCTCAGACTGCAGGGGGTTCATGTATATCCATACTTGGACGATTGGCTCCTGCTCAGTCCTTGCCCACAGACGGCTAAGACCAATCTCCAGTCGCTCCTTCAGCTCCTGTCCCGTCTTGGGCTGTCGATCAACTGACGGAAATCATCCATGATGGACAGGATTGCAGATTGCAGACCTGTCAACCACGTGCCAAATCTTCCTCCAGTCTTCTCACCTGACGGCTTAGTGGTTCGAGAGACTTCTGGGCCTAATGCCTTCCTGCGTGTTGGCTCTACCACTTGCACACCTGAAGGTGAGGCGCACTCGGCTAGCTCTTCGGAGTTGCTGGTCCCAGGCTTCGGACCCGGATTCCAAAATGATTCCAGTTCCATCCTGCATGACGACAGATCTACAATGGTGGTCTTCCGCCAACAACCTTTCAGTGGGGACCTCCTTCCAGGAACCCTGCCCACAAGTAACAGTCACTACAGACTCCCACTTCTGGGGTGGGGAGCGATGCTACATCACCTAAAGGTGTTCGATTTGTGAATGCTTCAAGAGAGGCAGTTCCATATCAATTACCTGGAACTCCTGGCTGTGTTCTTGGCGCTCAAAGCTTTTCAACCGACTATCAGCAACAGCATAGCCTGTGTTTGCACAGACAATTCTGTTGCAATGTTTTATATCAACGGGAGGGTGGCACCCAGTGTCCTCTCCTTGTGGATCTGGCTATACAGATTTGGTACTGTGCCATCCAGCACAATGTTTGGCTCCGGCAGTGCACATCCTGGGTCACATCAGTGTGGCAGCAGATTCACTCAGTTGCCAGTTGGCAGCCAGTTACGAGTGGAAAATGAACAGCAAAGTCCTCTCCAACATTTTCCATCAATGGGGCACCCCAGAGGTGGACCTCTTTGCAACTTCTTCAAACAAGAAACTTCATCTTTATGCATCCAGGGATGGGCTTGGAGCATCCTCCCTGGGGGACGGCCTCGAGTTTCCATGGGACAACATGAAAGCTTATGCTTTTCCTCCATTGCCTCTGATTCACTGGTTGCTCTGCAAGCTCAGGAACACATCAGACTGCACTCTCCTCTTCATAGCTCCCTGGTGGCCAGCCAGGTTCTGCTTTTCGGAACTACAGCATCTGTCGGTACTTCCCCAGATCAGATTGACGCAGATTCCCAACCTTCTTCACCAGAGCAAACATTAGATTTGGCACCCCTCCCCACAATCGTTCAGCTTGGCAGCCTGGTGCCTGAATTCAGATCTTTAGCACAGTTCAATTTGTCTGAAGACAATATGCGCATTATCCAAGCGGCCATGAAGCCTTCTACGAGGGCTCCGTACAGGAACAAATGGCTGTTTTTGCCATTGGTGTTTAGCTATACAGCTCGACCCAGGCATTCTTTGGTTGACACTGTTCTCTCTTTTGTGTCTCATCTGGCAGCTTTTGGCATTTATGTTTTGTCATGCAGGACTTGCTTATCTGCTATTGCGGCCTACCTGTCCACAGACAGTTGTTCTTTTTCATTGACTAATCCAGTCAGTAAAAGACATTTTGCTGGTCTTCATCTCTTCCCGCCGGTGCGCACCCCTCATCCCAAATGGGATTTCAATGTGGTCCTCACCGCGTTATGCCACATGCCATTTGAACCCATGGCCACTATATATCTTAAATACCTTTCTTATCGCAGTAACATCGGCAAGGCGAGTAAGTGAGCTCCAAGCTCTTTCTGTGGAACATCCGCTCCTCACTTTCCACGGGGATAAGGTGGTGCTCCGCACTCATTCTTCCTACATAAGGTGGTTATTGAGTTTCATTTGAACCAATCGATTTCCTTACCTGTCTTTTTTTCCTAACCCGGCATCTGATGCCGAGAGAGTTTTACACAACTTGGACATCAGGCGAGCCCTGAAGTTTTACCTTGCTAGAAAGAGTGAGCTCAGAAGCTCCTCACAATTCTTTGTCACATTCGGAAAGGGAAACCAGCTTAAAAAGCAACTATCTCCCGATGGATTGCCTCATGTATTTCAGAGGCCTATTGCATTCAAGGCCTTCAACCTCCGAAAGGTATCCATGCTCATCATGTACGTGGCAAAGCGGCTGCTGTTGCCTTCCAAAAGTATGTCCCTTGGGAAACCATCGCCATTGCGGCTACGTGGGCTTCCCTATCAGCTTTTTGTAAGTATTACTGCTTAGACCTGAGCTCCAGGACTGACGCCCGATTCGGCCAGGGTGTTTTGAAGAATTTATTCCAGGAAAGGAGGTTTTCCATCCACCCGTACTACCTGTGGTGTGTGCTTGGGAATCTCCCACAAGTATGGAGGAAAGGGGATGGGACGTAGGAGTATGACAAAGTTACTCCCCGTAGTGACTATCTTACTCCTAGTCCATAGTACCCTTTCCTCCATACGCCCGCCATCCCCTCTAAAAAGTATCCTCTATTATTGCTTAAATGGTCTCAGACCTGTCGATAGAAAAGGACTGAAGGGCGATGCATGGGGCGGAGCTCAGGAGGGCGGGGTTACGGCCATGTGCAGTGGCCCCACGTAAAAATAAAAGGACAAAAACAAAATGTGTGATGTTTTTTTACAAACATGCTCCGGTCCCGTTCCGAAGGACGGAATATCCCACAAGTATGGAGGAAAGGGGACTATGGACTAGGAGTAAGGTAGCCACTACGTTGAGTAACTTTGTTATTTTGAGTGGTATGAGGGGTGCCTGCGTCAATGAACTGACCATTTAAAAGATAGGGATTCAGCAACGGGTAATTCCAGGAACATCATTTTTTTTTCAGCATTCTGGCATAATTGTTGCCTTGGGTCCTTACAAAAATTATTCGGAGGATGGATGTTATGAGGGTTTTTATTGGGATCATTACGTATAATATCCAGTGAATCTTGAGTCATCAGCGTATATTTGAAGCATGTTGGTGAATCCCTCAACTAGGTCAGCTAGGGATTTGACATATAAGTTGAATAAACGGGGACACACAATGAAGCCGTGTGGGTCTCCAAAGGTGGGAGGGCTGGGAGAGAATGTGAGGTCCCTATCTCTGCTTGGGTTAATCTGTCTTGCAGGTAACTAGCCATCTACTTCAAGGCAGTACCATGAATTCCACTGCTGGTAATAAGTCTGCCGAAGAGAAGAGAAAGATTGACCATAGCCTAGGCTGCTGAGAAATCAAGTCGATCAAGTACCACCCCTCTATTCTGGTCCAGAGCCTCTAAATGATATCTGTCATGTAAAGAAGACATGCCTCAGTTCGTTATTGGGTCATACGCCAGGTCTGTGTGTAAGAGTTTGTTGGATACACTGAAATTCGTGGGTTGACTGGTGTTGTTTCTTTCAATATTTTGCACAGGAAAGGAATGTTGGACTAGGGTGTCATTTTTACGCTAAGGTAGGGTAAGACCTCTTATTCATTTTTTTTTTTTTTTTTTTTTCCTGCAGAGAACAAGCCAATTCTTCCTTGATGGGGGTAGGCGCACCACCACTATTTAAAGAAGCATTGTATAGGGTTGTGATAAATCAGGCTAGCCTGACAGTCAATTCATCCGGTAGGTTGCCTGGGTATGAGTGGCATTGCTCTGCTGAAGCCTTGAGATTTTTATTTAGTGCAATAGCTTTGGTGGGAGCTAATCTAGAGAACTTGGTAAATTGATCTGACGTGTGCTTTAATGTGAAAGGTGGGCAGCCTGATTTAGCTTTTTCTGCAGTATTTCATGATTTTATTGGGCTATATCCTTGAAGTCTGTGGCTAACTTGTTGACTAACTTGGGTGATGGTAGGCGGTGAGCATTAGCCTGGTAAGGATTACTTTTTTAATTACATTTGTAAAACCTCTGTGATTGTGTTGCCAGCTGGCATGATGTGTTTTTGAAATAATCCAGCCTTCTTTTGAACTGAGGATAGGCCTGACTCCTTCAGTTCAGGTTGCATATTATCAAGAGATTTCTGGCATTTCTTCTTTGGGCCCTCGTGTTCTTTGGATCTAGGTTTCAATATTAGTTCTTGTACTTCTCTGGGGAGTGAGGGGCTTGAGGTTGGTTTGTCTCAAGTCTGTTTTGACTGATCTCCCAAACTACCAAGTGGGTCTAGCCTGCGTATTCTCAATTGCCTCCTTTCTCCAATCTCTCTTCTACTTACACCCGTCATCTGCTGAATTCTCTCCTGACTTGTTTTGAAAAATGTTGTGAGAAAATCTGAGACCTGTTCCAAGGGTTTTCTTTCTTAACCTCTTCCTTTGACATTCACCTTCATTTCATACATTTATTTATGTATGTGGTATTTTCTCTTTTTTTAGTCTGCATATTAAAAGCTCTCATGACCAATCTGGTGCTGTAGTTCTATGCCATGTTTTGTTCATGCTTTTTGAGGTCTTTCCCAAGAGGCAGCATAATTTCATTTACAGCATTCAGGGTGTGCATAGTATAGTATGATGTTTTTACATTCATGATCTAGCTTTGTGCTCTTTTTGATGTCGAGGCGAAAGTGGGCACTAGAGACTGAACAACATACACAGCGCGGAGTCTTTAGCTATATGGTTTGTTTCAGGTTTTGATATTTGTATTAGCAAGTTCACGGGAGGGACAGGTGTTACCCACACCTTGTATATGCATGAAAGGGTTGGACCCCGTAATGCTTGCGCTGATAATAAGGAAGAGGACGTTTTTTCTAGTTTTTCATTTACAGGATTTAACTTGTGATTTAAGTAGGTCAGCCGACACGTGTTTCGACCCATCAGGGTCCCTATCCAGAGACCAGCTGAGGACTAGGACAGTCGAAAGGCCCAGCAGCTCACCAGGGCCAGTTTCTATAGAATCACCAAGCCACAGGCCTTTCTGGGGTTTTCCAGTTTTATTTGGAACCGTAATGTTCCTTTAACTAAGTTTTTCACTGAATATATACGTGAACAAGCAACCAGGTGGTTGCAAAACGTGTTTTATTTGTCTCACTTTGTCCCTTGAGACACCAATAAACTGGAACTTGTCATTTGCAATCTTTTTTTTTTTTTTGGCAAGTTTCATTTATCGGCACCAGGCAGTGAGCCCCTTTTCCGAGTGCAATCCCCACCACAGGCATTTGCGCTGTTGCTATATATATATATATATATATATATATATAAATATGTCCATGGTTTTGCAACCAGATCATAAGGATATGCAGTCAGATCTAGTTTAAATCATGGGTACCCACTGTTAAAGGCAGCCTGCTGTTGGAATTATTTTCCAGGGGGCTGTTTCAGGAAAGCACATGTAATTATGTAGTTGCCATGTTGCCCAATCACGCTGCGGCTGCCGGTATGTCAGTAGACACGCCCAAACAAAGTACACATTACACCCTGGCAGATGGCATTCTGATGTATATTAGTTTCTTTTTACTGTGTTGAGCAAGGGTAAATTAGAGTGTTGCTTCATAGGAAAACAAGTCGGTCCCTTAATTAGGCTAAAAAAGTAATTTATTTTCACGCTTTCGCAGCTTTGACCAGTTCATGAATTAGGGAGGAAATGAAGCCTTTATTTCGTACCTGCCTGAAGAAGTGGGCAAGACGACGAAAGCTAAAAATAAATTAGTTTGTTAGCCTAATTAAGTTATCGACATATTTTCTTTCTCACGGTGGCGGGTGGGGTGTGTGTGTGTGTGTGTGTGTGTGTGTGTGTGTGTAAATATATATATATATATATATATATGTCTTCAATACAATTCAAACAAACGTCCTCCTATAGTTCTACCCTGCAGCACTATTAGGGAAGGCAAAAATCATCCCAGCACCAGTGATCGAAGTGTATGAAAAGAAGTAGTGGAACTATGTTCCCCACTGTCCTGCACCCACTCCCCACAAACCACATTGCCATGCCTCCTCCCACGCACAATACAAACTCACAAACACACACACCTGTTTAAATGTGTGTGTGCAAAGTTAAGCAATTTATTCAAACATCAATATTTAAAGACATAAAAACATGGCCTTAGAAAGCGAACATGGGTTCTTAAGCCAAGGGTAGAACCACGTGTACCATCATCCCACTGCAGGGACTTCGTCAGGTTAGTTACAAATACATCAACCGGGCTGTCTTTTATATCTAGCATCGAGGGAGGGCTGGGGTGATTTTCGCCTTTTCTGGTAGTGCTGCAGGATAGCAGTAGCAGCACTATAGGACGACGTTTGTTTGGATTTGAATTGGTCGTGTTTTTCCACCACACCCCTTCAGTCGCCCGGTAATTGAGGCTGAGCGCCGCAGTATGGAAAATATATATATATATCTGTAAAGTAGCAGTGTGCCATCCGAAGAATTCATGGGCATTCAAAGGCGCATGAAAGTTGCAAATACGAATGCAAACAGGGAGCTTGGCAATCTGGCAGACGCTATGGCACGTGTGCATTCGGAATTCCCTTCAAGGCACATCAATACAATAGTCGGTAATGGCAAAGTCAACAGGTCTATCTTTTCAAATGTAGGAACTTTTTTTGTCATGTGGGGACTTACATTTCCAAAGCCAGGCCTACTACCTTCGTGAATGCTTGCCTGTGGCCCAGGAGTGAGAGGGCCAGTTGGATATCAGATGGACGCCGGTTCGTATTCTCGCTGCACCGTAGCATACTTTCTGCTCGCCGATATTTTCCGCTTTCTTGAAGTAAAGGTGGTCATCTAGCTTGGAATCGAGCATTGTCCAGGCTTCTGGTATTACCTTCGCCCCTAGAGGGGGTAGGTTTGTCGACCAGGAGAGAGGGGGCATTAATAATTAGTGTCTTGTCAGCAGTGGTCGAAATGTACGAAAAGAAGAGGGAACTATGTTCTCTGCTGGTCTGGCCCACTCCCCACGAACCCCATCGCCGCGGCTCCTCCCACACCCAATCCAAACCCCCAAACAAACATACCTGCTATTTATGGGAATGTGCAGTGCAGCGCACTGAAGAGCAAGCTTCAACTTCTTCCTACACTTTTATTTTAAAAAGAAACCGCTGTGGAGTGGTTTAGTTTTAAAATAAAAGTATAGGAACAGTGAAACTTAAAAATAAAAAGTATGGGCGCACCGCTACCGCGCACTTCGACCTCTACTTGTCGGAGATGCAGGCTGTGTGGAAGGTGATGCAGGCCTTGTTGTACAGCCAGGCTAGTGCCTTCAGGGACGGGGACATATATTCAGACTTTCTCTCTTCTTTCCCAAGCCACACTTATACATATAGAGAATTCTTCATGTCAAGGGGGCGCCATATTGGTATTGTGGCACAGGCTAAGGGGGGCGAGGCCACCATCTAAGTAGCAGGGGTTCTCCATTACATGGCACTTCCTACCAGTTCCATCTAGCTTCTAAGCACTGTGATAGACATGTCTCAGTTTAATCAACAGAACGTCTACTTTGTTGCATGTCGCACTTTTTGGCTTACTGCACAAAAACCCAGACTCATTTAAAAGTGGAAAAGGTCGCTTTAATGTGACAGGCCAAAGCTTACAATTAAAAGCTTACCTGGCTCCATGGTCTTAACAGACTAAAGAACATTTTAAACAACCAATTAAATAATTAAACATTTTCAATTTCCCCCAACAATTAAATAATTAAATAAAACCACTTCCTCCCTAACTATCCCTTGGACCCTACCGTCTCCTTACCCCTTCTCTAGGCGTCCCGCTTTCTCCCCGGGGCCATGCCCCTCCAGGCTCAATACCTGTTCCCCCGGGGTGTCCCGCTTGTGCAGACAGCACCACCCCATCCTTTCCCGCGCCATTCCTCCATTGTGCTTCCCTCCCCCCACATCTAAAGGGGCCATGCCCCTGGCAACCAGAACCACTTCAAGACCCCTCAGACTCCCCTCTACACCAATCTCCCCCTTTCCTATGACCTGCAGCCAGTCTGACCTGCCACATCAGCAACAGAAATTTTACATTACAACTTCACTAGTGCCCCGACCTGCCACACAAAACTACCAGATAATAGCTCCTTAAACAGACCAATAAATAAATAAATAAGTAAGTAAACCCTTACCAAACTTGACATGGAAAGTACAAACCCTGCAGAACCCAAGTACATGCCCCCCCTCCCCTTAGAAATAAAACCAGATACCAGACCTAACCCAAAGAAAGGGGTGGGAGGGCGGATCAGTCTCGAAGTCTAACTGTCGCCTGTCTCCTGAACCTTCCCTGACAGCTTAAGTACCCCCTAGATGCGCTCTACCCCCCACGGCCACTCGCTGGCCGCGTGCAGCGCCAAAATACACCCCGGGGGGAAATGCTTCGCGTTCCCCCCGGGGCCCCTTTTTTGGCTTACTGCATAAAAACCCAGACTCATTTAAAAGTGGAAAAGGTCGCTTTAATGTGACAGGCCAAAGCTTACAATTAAACGCTTACCTGGCTCCATGGTCTTAACAGACTAAAGAACATTTTAAACAACCAATTAAATGATTAAACATTTTCATTTTCCCCCAACAATTAAATAATTAAATAAAACCACTTCCTCCCTAACTATCCCTTGGACCCTACCGTCTCCTTACCCCTTCTCTAGGCGTTCCACTTTCTCCCCGGGGCCATGCCCCTCCAGGCTCAATACCTGCTCCCCCGGGGTGTCCCGCTTGTGCAAACAGCACCACCCCATCCTTTCCCTTGCCATTCCCCCATTGTGCTTCCCTCCCCCCACATCTAAAGGGGCCAGGCCCCGGCACCAGAAAAACCCTCCACCGAGGTGTTCTTTCTGCCCCCCCCCACCAGTTCTCCTTACCTCCAACTCCTTAACCAATCTCCCAGCCAAGAGCTGAAGTCCGCCAGATAATGATTATACCCAAAAACCGACAAGTGTACACCATCCTCTCTAAATCCTTCCTAAACTATCTCCTTATGGTCCAAAACCTGTACCGCCACCGATGCACAAAATTCTACCATCTCTCTGTTTATCCCCTTCCTTGCCCGCTCTATCGCTCCCTCATTTCTCGCTTCCCTCCAAACTCTCTGCGGCAACCACTTAGTCCCCCCTACGGATGCTTGAGACCACACTTCTCGGACCCATAACAAAATCCCTTTTTATTTTCCTAAGAAGAGCCACACCCGTATCCCTTACCAGATCATTTTCCCTACCATGAATAATCACCCCATCTGGAGGCCCAAAGCTTTCCCTCAACCCAGCCACCATAGGAAGCAACTCATCCCAGCGCAGCCCCCCAAACCCGGACCATCTAACCACAACATCTTTATAGCTGCAACCCGGTTGCCTGCCAACAACCCTTTTCTCATCTTTTTTCCCCGCCCGCTTAACCATAGAATGTCCCACAAACCAGATTTTTGACATCTGACCCGACCTCCTAGCAGCATCTGAAAAAGAAATGACAAAATCACTTACAAATCAACAACATCCTAATAAACGCAACCTCCTGCTACCTACTGAAAAATTCTTTAAAGACATCCCGTTTGCCCCGATCCCTGACATACCCTTTGTATCTCCCTTACTTCCAGCGTTCCAAACCTTTCACCTACTCCTCTGAATAGCCCAGCCTGCTACCTTCAGATGTTGCACCCCTCCTAAATGAAATGAGTTCCAACCTCCTAACCTTTCCCACACCACTAGTAGCACATTCCTCAGTAACCTTTCCTTCCTGGCCATCTCCTTATCCGTTTCCGGCAACACCCCCGGTCCTCTCTTACCTGTCCCCCTATATTTCGCACCTTTCACCTAACCTTTAAACAATACACCTAATCCCACTTAGACCCCCTTTCTCCTCTAACCTATTACCCTCCTGCTCACCCTTGCCCCCCACCTTCCCTCACCTTACTAATATGGCCCTGCGTTGCCCACCCTGCACCGGGGGCCCACGTGCACACCCGTCCATGCAGGCCCTTTTCTTTATTACTCCTCTTCGCCACTGCACCAGGGGCCAAACCTGCACCCCCGTCCATGCAGTCCATTCCATATAACTAATCTCCAAGCTACTTGCATCTATTACCATCTGTTTCCCACCTGCACCAAGGGCCCTAGTGCACCCTCGTCCATGCAGGCCCCTTTTCTGCCTTACTCCTCTCCACCGCTGCACCAGCGGCCAAACCTGCGCCCCCGTCCATGCAGTCCATTCCAAATAAATTCCTCTTCCAGCACCTTGCTTCGTTGCTCCATTTTTTCCCCCAGCTGCACCAGGGGCCCTAGTGCACCCCCGTCCATGCAGACCCATCTCATCACTTCCCCCTGCTGCACCAGAGGCGCTCCCGCACCTCCGTCCATGCAGCCTAAAGCTTACTCACCTTGTCGTGTGGCAAGCGTGAGGGCTTCACCACCGTCGTCCATGCGCTCCAAACGATGGTCACCACCCATTGCCCTACCTAAGCGTCTTCCTCCTTGCCCCTCTCCTAACCCCTTTGGATCACCCCCAAAACCTCTCATCAAACCTGTGCCCCCCCTCCTTTTCCGATAAACTGAGCCCAACCTACCAGAACAACCCAATTTACCTGGCATGCGGTCCTTAACCCCCACCTCCTTGCCCCGCTCCTCGCCCTGACCCACTGTCCCCTTCCTGAAAACAATCTGTAACCGGATGCCGACCCGCACACCTGCTGCACTCGTGATTAAATTTGCACATCCACCTCGTGCAGCCTTCTTTATTGAACGCCCAACATGCTGCTGGGGACTGTCCTCTGCCTCCTCCTCCCACCCCCTCATGAAGAAATGGCCGGTAAGGCACAGGCAGCCCACTTGCTGTGTGCAATGTCGGGGCAGGCCTCGCTGGAGCCATCCATTGCAGCCAAAGATCCATGTCTATCTCCCCCCAGACAGCCTGACTGTCCTCCGCCATTCTTGCTCTGAATTCCTCATCATAGCGTACCCAGGCAAAACCCCCAAAACTCGTGAAAGCCTTCCTAATTATGTCCATATATTTAAGCAGAGCCACGCATCACTCCGGGAATTATTCACAATATACACTGGCATAAATGATAAATGCCGACGTCCAATTCTCAATAGTCACCGGGACCCTTGGGCGCAAAGCCTGTTCCCTCTCTTCTTTAGACCCCTCCTTTGCTCTCACTTCCCTATGGAGCAACTTAAAAACATCTACAAATTCCCCCGCCTGAATCTTCTCCTTGGTCGCTGCCATCAAGTGCGCCCCCAAAGGTTTTGTGATACCCATGTATGGCAGTTTTTTCTCCTTGCCTTTCACTTCAACCTCCTTTTCTTTTTCAACTTGCACCATTGGCTCCACCACCTTGTCCGTTTGAACCTCCACTGAGCAAATGCTCTTCTCATCCCCGAAGGCACCAATGGCCTGTACACCAACATCTTTCCTTACCCCTTGCAGACCAGACCTTTCATTTCCCGTCCCCCTTCTCGTGTCCCCTCTCTGCCATGCAGATAATCATTCCCTTTCCCGCTCACCTCTTTCCACACAGCCAGTCTGTGGTCTGGCGTCCACACCGATGCTCCTCATCTCTTTTCTTAGAGGGCTTCTACTGCGGGGACAAAACATATCGGCAGACTCACCCAGCCAATTGTTCCCCCGACCTCTTGCCTGCCGACCACCCTACACCTGTCTTTTCCAATCCCACCTCAAACTTCTTCTCTCCTCACCCCTTTCCCTTACAGCCCTATAACCTTCTTCCTCCCATGCCCCACATAATCCTCCAATCCAACTTCATCACCCCTTAAATACCATTGTGGATGCGAGCTCGAGTTGAGTTGATCTTCTTCCTGCGAGCCCAGGGCGTCCGCCCAGCCACTCCTTTGACGTCTTCTCGGCGGGGCCTCGGAAACCCCTGCCTGGTCCTCTTCTCTCAGGCGAGGCGTGCCGTCCTCCACCCTGGAATCCTCCTCGCTAGGGGCCGTGCTGCACCCTCTAGGCTCTCCTTGCGCTGACCGAGGAGGGGCCGTTCTAAAACCCTCTACCTGCGCCCTCACTCCTCCTACCCGGGGGGGGGCCGTTCCGCACCCCACTCTAACCTCAATTGATGGGGACCTCTCCCTCCTTCTCCCACCTGCACTCTTCTGCAGGTATTTACCCCCTTTTCCCCCTTTGCCCTGCCACCCCCTTCTGTGCCCCATCACTGCCCCCACCGTGGTTCCCTTGACCCACCTCTTTTTGAGCACTCCTAGCTTCCCCTTGGCTATCATTGACTCCCTCCCTCACTGGCTCCCCACCCGAAATCATTTCTCCCCTGGACGCCCTCCTATCTCTCTCCCTCCTCGTCTTCCTGCCCCTGGATTCCCAAACCTCCCCTCTTCCAACCGCAGGGGTACAAGCCACCACTGCAACCAGAGACCCATCTGCTGCTGCTCCACGCTGCGGCCTACCACCACTTACCTCCCCCTCTCCCGTGACCTCCCCCACCTCCCCTTCCAACTGGGCCCTAGATGCCCTACTCATTATTTCCAGGGCCTCCCTCAGAGCCCTGGCATCCACTAAAGCCTTCTTACTAGCTCCCTGACCCACCATCGTGCCACAAGTAACCTGCTGTGCACTGAACTATGCCCCTCTACTGTACAACTAGCTAGCCTAAGCTCCCGAGCCACAAACTACCCGTGGACCTCTACCCAAATAGACAAACTAATATCTTCAAAAATTAACTCCTAATAACTCCCCCTTGGTAATATGCGGTACCAAAATAAATTCTCAATTTTCTTTTTTTTTAAATAATGTATTTATTTATTTTTCACCCCCATAAATACTGCCCTAGCCCTTAACAGCCCCTGTCCTGGCTCCTCAATTGCCACCGGCCAAGAAAACGCCAAAAACCCAGCAGCCCAACTAATAATGGGGCCTAGAAAAACATCCTTAGCACCCTGCCCCCTAGCACCGTGTAAGCCACACCGCGCTGGAAGGCTCACAAATCTGTAAACCCACTGCCCTTCCCCCTCTGTCCTTTTCCTTTCCTATGTGAGAAGCAGATAGCCGCAAAAACGGTTGTATACAAATTGTTCGTATTACAACTGTTCGAATGACAATTGATCTTTTCACAAAAGACCAAATTGTGAAGGTAAATTGTAACATATATGCGGGGGGGAAACCCCCACCCAACCCAAACCCTCCCAAAACCATATATATATATATATATGTCAATTGTGACCCTTTAAATTCGGTCAATTGTTAATTCGAACAATTGTAAACGAAAAATTTGGGTAATACCGCAAAAACACCCGGGCCCCAGACGCGGGCTAATTAACAGTGCTGCAGGCTAACAGCACAAACGAACCTGATACCAATGAAGCGTAACGCTTCTCAATCAATACGCTCGCCGGCACCCTTCACCCCTCCCCAGCCACAGGAGCTTGTAAACTCTGAGTGCCTGGCCCCATAGCACACCACGGAACCCACCTCCTCCCCCTGGTCGCAGAAAGAGACGTTCCGCTACACTGAAGAAACCTAACGAGGTTTGAAATTAAACAAACAACTGGGCCACAGAGCGGCTCCCTAAAGCGGACAGTCAAGGGCGCCTGTCTGCTAAGCAGGTAAGAAATGGAGGTACCTTATTTACGGTACCTCTGCTAAAATTCCCCAAACTTTTTTTTTCTTTTTTTTTAAAAGAAGTCCAACCGTCGCCTGTCTCCCGAACCTTCCCTGACAGCTTAAGTACCCCCTAGAGGCTCTCTACCCCCCACGGCCACTCGCTGGCCATGTGCAGCGCCAAAATACACCCCGGGGGGAAACGCTTTGCGTTACCCCCGGTACCCCCCTATGGCATTTTCAGAACCAGGAGACCACTGTTTGTGGTGGCAGTGCACTCTGTCGAATTCAATATCATAACCTATGATTACCCGAATAAATGAAAAATCACTTTAGAAAAACAGAGGGCTGAATTAGGCCTGCTAGGATTTAAACCGGCTATTGCAGATCGCACAGACATCTTGGCAGCTATCGCTTCATTGACGTGCTTGGCTGTAACAGCGAACCTTCTTCTAGGATGCTAGCCCCCAACAGCTCATCGTAAAAACCATGACCAATAATTAGTATACCATTGTACAAAAAAAATATCCAATTCTATACCTTCATAAAAACTTTTCTGCGATTCACTTCTCGCTATGGCCTCGACTGTTATCCATATTGTTAGCAGAGCCGACGCAGCCTTCCCGTCAACCCATTTCCTGCTACTGAAAGATGGAAGTTAAACACAGTTTGTAAAAACACAATTTATTTGTTCAGTGCGTCATTTCATTCTACTTCCCAATAGGTAGCAGAAATTGACATCCGGTAAACATACTAAGAAATCTCAGTTGCAGGATGGAGATATTAAGCTCTAGATATGCTTTGCAAGCAAGCACTTGGCGCACATCCATGCAAAAAAGGTTTCCTGCACAATGCAAGCAAGTATAAAAGAGCCAGAAGCTTTTAAGGGCCTCTGCTGCCTTCAAAAACGGCTCAATGTCGACAGTAGATGTTTCAGCAACAGAAAGAAATGAAGGACCAATGAAATCAAAAAGAGAAAGGGTTGCACCCTGTAATGCTTGCGCTGATAAGGAAGATGAAGTTCCTCTAGTTTTTCATATACTGAATCACAAATGTCATTGATGACCTGGTTTTGTTCACTGCCAGTCAGAATATGAAAATTATAAAGGTGATGTATAGCTAGACGTAAACCTTGCTGTATGTTCATAAAGTACTTTTCTTAGGATTTGGTCTCAGCTCATGGTGCACATATACAAGGCAATAAGAAGGCCTCAAACACACAATTAATGTATATGCATGAAGATCAACTTTAACGCTATAAACATTTTCTGATGATGATGTTTCTTTCTTCCTTACTTTAGTTTCCCATTATGTGCCTCTGATTTGTATGCATTATGCGTCTTCATACGAATTGTTTGTACTAACACGAGTGTGTAGTAAATATTGAATTGCTGGCTATTTATTCCATGTTTCACCTTACTCGAAACTCTTGATAAGGTAGCATCATTATTTTACGATCCAAAATTATCAGATTAAAATATTGTACTTCTATGGTGCATGCTGCAGCCATTGCCTATGTGTATGTATGATTACAACACTCCAATATAATGTTTTGTTTAGATGTTTACATTCTTTAATACATTTAGTAGTTCATGATTGGTCTCCCGATCACCCCTCACATCTTATTACCAATATTAGAAGCACAACCTCTTATAGGGACTTCATCAGAATGAATTTGATATGTGATGTCAGTGATGTCATCAATGATATTTGTGATGTCATCTTTGTCCTGGGTGTTAATCTTAGCAGTACATGGTAGTGGCGCGAGTTATGGTTGCTTAGCTTACCATAACTGGTGGATTTCTGGGGATTTTCGGTTTTACATTTAACCATAACGTCCCTTTTTAACAACGTTTTTCCACAAAATTTTATAGATTTTAATTGCTGCAATTTAAACTGAATGTATGATTTGCTCAAGATTACAAGGGGCTTGTTGGTACAGTTAGGCACTCTCAGTGAGGGTGGATTGCTCTTGCCTTGCTATCATTTTAATGCAATACCAACTGGTACATACTGTATATACTTTTTGACACTTTCCAAAAAGTAAAAAACAGGACAGATTTACAAAAGAATGCTTGCAGGTCCTTGCTGATGCTCCTTGGTCAAGTTTGGTGCAGTCCTGTGAATTATTTTCCCATTTAAACCTACGGCTTCGGCCATGCAGCATGGCCCAATCAAGAGTAGGCATTTGTCCTTGCCAAGGGCCAGGCGCACTGCCCAGGCACCAAAGTTATATCACCATTTTTTTACTTAAATTTTGACACTTTATAAAAAATAAACAGGACAGATTTGCAAAACCATGCTTTGAGGTCCTTGCCGATGCTTTTCGTGAATGTGTGCTGCAATCCTGTCCAGCACTTCTGGCTGTAGGCACAAGCAGAATTATTTTCCCATTCAAACCTATCCCGAATCTGCAAAACCTAGCCACATAGCCGGTCCCTGGTGGCCATGCCCATTTTAACCCCATTGCCGGTCCCTTGTGGTCATGGCCAGTAGCCAGATGGCACAAACATTCAAGGTTGGGTCTATAATCTTTCTGAAAACATTTGTGCAGATTTGTCTAACAGCAACAAAGTTTTAAGCCATCAAAATGTTGAGACCCCCCTCTAATTTTGCCCCACCTTGACAAAATCCCACAAACCTTTGAAAAAAACATTCAGATCTGGATCTAAAATCTTTTTGCAAACATTTGCGCAGATTCGTCAAACGGCACAACATTTATAAGCCTTTCAAATATTTTGAACCCCCCGCTCCGCTACCTCTAGGCAAAACCACACCAAACTTTGCAGAACCATTCAGGGTCAGGTCTAAAATGACATTGCAAGATTTCATGCAGTTTCATTGAGCAGTGCCAAAGTTATAAGCCACCCAAAAACTGCTTTTCACTGACCCTGTAATGCAGAAATATGCATGGATGTCCCCGAACATCACAGGACTGCCCCCGAACATCTGAGATGTTTGTGGACTTAGTAGAAGATGGCCATATCCCATCCCATCCTCATCACCCCTCAACTCCCCAGAGATTGTTTCATTTGTTTGACAAGTGCAATGTTGTGTTTTCTGAATGTTTTTACTGCGATGTCCATGGACTACGGGTGCTGTTCGGCAAACCCAACATGGTGTCCATTTCAAATGTTTTGATGCACCTCATGTTTTTTATTGACCAAACAGCGGGCACGTTCGATGTCCGCTGGTCCCTGATTGGGCCAGAGATGTCTGCAGACCCCGAATCAGGAAAGAGAATGCGTACCGGACCCAGATTTTTGCCTACTTTTTGGCAATTAAAAAAAAAAAAACACTGGCGGATTCACACCAAATTTACAAAACCACGCTTTCAGGACCAAGCCGCCGCTTTTAGCGCAATTTTGGTAAAAATCCATCCAGCGGTTTGGGATGTAGGCACAAGCAAAATTGTTTTTCCATTGTCTCTGCGGATTGCCACACATTTTGGGACCCCTCTATAACTTTGCATCCTCTGGACAAAACCGCACCAAATTTCACAAAATCCCTGTGAGGGGGCCATATACTTTATTTGTAGAGTTTGGTGAGGATACGTCGTGGGGGGGGGGGTGGACAAAGTAATAAGCCGCTCACAAAATGCTTTTTCTATGAGTTGAGCAATATAAATATATCCCGTTTTAAAATAGTTGCATATGAGGAGATGCAGTTAATGCAGCCAAAATCCAATCTGATGTTATTTTTCTATTTCCACTTGGTTTCCACTGACAGCTCCAGGGCCATTTATTTATGAAGTATGTTGGCCACGTCTGATTTGGAGCCTCCTTCGACACCTTTAAAACCTTATGCTCTCCATGTTGAATCGTGTGGCACCGGTTAGGAGCAAGCTGGTTAGAGATAACCCCTCTCACCAGAAATGGTTCACGCAGGATCTGTGCCAAATGAAAACTACGAAACATCAGGCAGAGACTAAATGGCTAATAGATAATAAAGCACAGTGGAACATCTTAGACAAGGACTACAGGATAGATATTAACAAAGCTAAAACATTTTTATAACAACCAAATAAAAGAAGCAAACGGCTCTAAAAAAACTTTGAGATCGGGAAGTCCTTAGAGGAACCCAGTACTCTTTCCATTGCTATAGCTCCCACGGACTAAATCTGTGTTGATATAGACCGCCTTGGAAGCCAAGGAGGACCAAGTGTGGGATAAAATCAGAGCTAAACATCTCCGGCTGATAAACATCTACCTTTCTGTTCCCCCCTGTTCTCTGATCCATAAATCAGAGCATATGTTTAGCTTCACTCCAACACCATTCCCCCTAATTTCTTCCTGGATTACTAGGACATCTTTGCACCCCTTTTGATAAGATTTGTCAGTTCCTCTTTTGCCAACAAGCAAGTACCTGATTCTATAAAGAAAACCACTATCACCCCTCTGGTTTTAGAATTGCAGACGCACATGTTGGGAATCTCGGGTGAAGGTCGCTCTGACATGCTGGTTTTGCTGGATTTGTCAGCGACTTTTGATCTTCTTGACCATGATCAACTCCTGCTTGCCTTAGAGAAGCATGGCCGCTGCACATCTGACTCCATTCTATGGGTGAGATCATTTCTTCAGTGTTAGGGAGAATTCTCTGTTAAGGCTAATTTCCCAAACCTAGTGAGGCCCCCAGCAGCTTTGCTGGATTTTTGGGGTTTATTTTTTTCTCCTGCTAAGAGTGAGACTCTTTTTCTCCCACTCTTGGGCATGATTTGAGAATGTCCTTTGACTATGTAATGTGTTTTATGGGCTATGGGGTCTTTTGCTCCATAGGGCTTCATGTGTTTTTGGTATGTGTGTTACACAGCACCCTCAGTGCAGTAACACAGGGGTGTCATAGTGAACCCCAAACATAGACTCCATACCCTGGGACTGACTACTGTACCCCAGGGCATGTAAAGTCACCATTGGCTTTACTAGTCTCAAATTCTGAACAGAACCAGTACAAACCATCATATTGTGGAAGTACTGGTAGGGGTAATTCGATTGCCCCTGGGTCTGTTTTCCAAGGGGACACTGTCCCCCTTCCTATGGGATTTTCCCATTCATTTTAAATGCACCACTTTTTGGTGCAATGTTAAAGATACCGCCGGGTTATTTATTTAATACTTATTCCCCGGTTGGGTCTTTTTGCCAGGACTCGGTTTTAAAATGGCGGTTGTGTTCGCCTCTGAAACTCTAACCCAAGTCGAGCCCTTTGTTCCACTTTTTGGCGGGCTTCTCCACAGAAGCCCTCCAAATGGTGCCACTCTGTCTGGGGTCAACAGGATGTGTGGGAGGGGGATTAGGCACCCTGGACTGAGTTACCTTGGCAACTCAAGTCGCACTCTTGTGTGTTTGGCCTAGTGGTGAGCCGCCCGGCCCACACTTAGAATGTTTGAGTGACAGCTAGGCTGTTGAATGGGGGTTTTTCTGCATAAAACCAGGGCTTTGGGGACTGGAACTTCAGACGTCGCCACAGGACCTAAAGAATCCGAAGAGGGGAGAAGCTGAGCCATCTACAGCGATGACACCACCGGTGGAGCCCTGCTGTACGAAACTCACCACTTTCCCGACGACAGAGGAGATCTTCTTCCAGGAGAGTCTTCTTCCCTTTGAGCTGGTGGGACCAACCAGTTTGCCTTTTTCGCCTTCCTGAATCGTCTCGTGGTCGAATCGCCCGTGCCAAGCACCCCGGCGGCTGGATAGCCACGCTTCACCGCTACCGCGAATAAAAGGGTCGTACCTTTTAACCGGGAAACTCTGCGGCTGGTTTCTTCCCTGGCAGTGCAACGACCTCCAGCTTTCCTCCACGTCGAGATCATCTCTTCCCCTGGACGAAGCTCTGACTTGCACCCGCTGCCAGGAACAACTGCCCCCGCTGGCGCTTTCTCACCATTTCAGTTACTGTGTCCCTCCTGGTCTCCCTTGCAACAGACTGTCCAAGGTGTCCCGTAAATCCTTGACTCTCTATCCTGGGGTGATCTCGGACCTACTAACATTACCTTTCTGACTTGATCCAACCTCTTTTGACTTTTCTGCAAATACTTTGAGTGCATCTCCACTGTGATCTTGGGCACATTCCACCTTGCTCTCCAAGAGTGGGCCTGACCTATGAACTTTTTGCTCTACAGTAGACCCTGCCTTTCTTGACTTGCTGTGGTTTCAAAAGTGTTGGTACTGTGTGTGTTTCCTATTCTGCCTTTTCTCTCCCTTTTTAAACAAATTATTGGAGTGCCATCTACGGTTAAACGCTCACCTCTGTTTTGCTAAATAAGTGGTGTTTTAACCTAAACTTGTCGAATAATTAACTAGGGAGGTGTATATACTTATAGTGACTGTGTTGGAACTTGCTTGACATATTAGTGCCAGTGTATTTTTACAAGTGTGTTTTTAAATAAATAAAATAAATAATTATATACTTTTATACCAAAGCTCTGGTCAGTGTTTGCTTGTGCTACTGTATTTTTAGCCCTATTGTGTATACTCTATATACTGCCTAACTCTTCTTGAGAGAAGTCTGACTGCTCAGCCACAGCTACCAGGTAAATCTGGGTGGTGCGGACTGCTACCAATTGGGTTTACTGCTTACTCCTGTGGTCTCAAACGTTTTGCAGTGGTCCCTAAGGGAAATGCACAGGTTTCTGCTTAACACTGGTGTACAGCGGTGGGATTTGTATTGAGTATACATTTTAGTGTGCTTTTAGATACCTTAGTGCAACTAACCACAAAGCTTAGCCATAAAAAGTTTATTTTCTAATCTGTCAACTATGGAAAGTTATAGTCAAGAGTCCCTTGCTACAAAACCTGCTGATTGTTTGAGTTCTCTAAGCATAAGAATCTCCTGACTAAAGGCAAGAAAATGGAGATAATAGAAAGATTGTTAGCAAACCAAAGTCTGGGTGATGGATCAGAGGAATCCACTCTCCCAGAAAATGTAGATAACAGTGATGACATTGATATTAATCAATGTATTGATAATCTTGAGGCAGAGTCAGAAGAGGAGGATGAGGCTGTTGTAATTGTCCCCCCTGGGCCTCTGTCTGCTCTACCAGCTGTACCTACTGGACCTTTACCAGGTCCCACATTTAGTCCTCAATGTATTGAACTAGAGAAAATGAAGCTTGAATTGGATTTTAAGAGACTTAATGCTCAAGCAGAACAAAGACGCCAAGAACTGAATCAAGAAATAAGGCTCAGAGAAATGGAGCTCAAGCATGAGCTAGAGATGAAGAAATTGTCTGTTGAAAATGCTTCTCTCTCCGGATCCTCTAGGAGTACCAGTCCCAAAAGACCCCGGATGCCTAAAGAGATTGTGGGTATGTATGAGCCTAAGTTGGATGTGTTGGATTGGTTGGCTATGTTTGAGTATAGTCATGGGCTCCAGGACATCTCGGGGAATGAGTTACTTCCCTGGTTGTTCTCTAGGCTCCCCCCTGTTGCATCTGATGTGGTAATTGAGTTGGGGGAGGTGGATAAGAAGGATTATGAATTGTGAAGCTAGCTTTAATAGCTAGATTTGGGAAGACCCCTTCCCAGTACCTTAAGAGGTTTAGGACCCTCAAAAAGCATGAGGGTACCCCTTGGGCTACCTGGGTGAGTGAAAGTTTAAAGAACTTAGAGGGATGGATTAAGGGTTACAGGGTGAACACTTATGAGGGAATGAAGAATCTTGTGATGTTGGAGTCAATGTATGATGCCTGCTCTCCTGAGCTCAGACAGCACTTGGCTGATTCAAAGGAATTAGATTCCAGAAAACTAGCTAAGGCTGCTGACTTTTGGGTTGCCAACAGGGCTACTAACAAGGACTCTGGGGCAACTCAGAAAAAGGATTAGGGGAAACAGCCTAAAAAGGACTCCAAAGATAATTCTAATACTTCTAATCCCAAAGAGGGCCCCAAACAAAACCATAAGAGTAAGCCACAAGGGAAACCGAATCAGGCTAGTGTACCTTCTGGTGCCAAATCAGAAGGAGGTCAGAACAAGCCACCATTGCAAAAAGCATTTGGTAAATGCTATGTTTGTGGCTCAACTGACCATGTGAAATGGGATCCCAGATCTAAGGGTAAACCTTCAGGGGTCCACACTGTCTCCTTAGCCTTCACTCCAGAGTAGGAAGTACAGATGGCCAGTGGAAACATTCTACTACTGGCTGATGATCCCACTGGAGTCTCAGCCAGTGTTTCTTTAGTTTCTCTGGGGTTGTGGGAACAAAACAGAATTTAGATGTGTATAATTCTATCCCAGATAATACTAAAGAGTATTATAAGGACAGTGTCCAGGTGAATGTTCGGGAGACTCCTGCCATTAGGGACACCGGGGCCAGCATAACTGTGGTGGATGAATAATTTTTCAAGGCAGAGGATGTTGCTAAGGCACCCAAACGCCTCACCAAGTTAGCTGGAGGGCCTGTGCAGATGCTTCCCCAATTACCAGTTCTCATCCAGTGCAATGATATGACTGTGAAGATACCTGTCAGTGTACAATGTGAGGTACCAGGAAGGGTTCTGTTGGGAAATTACCTGAAAACTCTTGGAGTAGTGTCACACACCCCCAGACCTCCTAGTAAAAGGTTACAGGAGCTAACCATACCTGCAAGAGAGAAAACCATGAGAGGTTATTCTCTGGAGATGATGAAGAAAGATATCACTCCTTCTCCACTGGAGCAACTTACTGCAGTCTCTAAATCAACAGAAGCAAAGGGGCAACCCAAGACTTCTAAGCAGAAGTCAGCAGCAAGCACTCCAGTGCTTCCAACAAGGACTTCCCCTAGGTTGTCCAAAGTTACACCTGTAACTCCACCTCCAGCTGAGGCTGAGAGAGAGGTACAACCCTGTATGGTTGAACTAGACTCTGAAGAAGAGCTAGTAGTAGGCCAAGAACATATTGGAGATCTGGATCCTGTTGACCATCCTGAGCTGCAGTTTTTACTAGCAGAAGGTGGACCCAACAGGGCAGACTTCAGTAAGGGACAAAGAGAATGTCCAACTCTGGAAGGTCCTCGCCATCAAGCAGCTTCTCAGGCTAATGGGCAAGAGCCTGGGAAGTATAGGTTACACTGGGAATATGGCCTCTTCTACAGTGAACCGACTGAGTCTGCACCTGGAGACTACAAGCGGCTTGTAGTACCTCAAGAAAACAGACAACAGTTCTTGCAACTAGCCCATGAGATTCCTTTGGCTGGTCACTTGAGTTTCAAGAAAACCAAGGAAAGGCTCTCACTCTACATTTATTGGCCAAAGTTGGGGGCTGAGGTAGATACGTTTTGCAAGAGCTGCCACACCTGCCAAACTTCTGGTAAGGTTAGTTCCAAGAATGTGGCACCTTTAGTGCCTCTCCCAGTAGTGGGAGTCCCATTTGAGAGGGTAGGGATTGACAGTGTTGGTCCCCTTGATCCTCCAACCTCCTCAGGCAACAGGTTTATCCTTGTAGTAGACCATGCTACTAGATACCCTGAGTAAATTCCTATGATGACTGTTACAGCTCAGGCTGTGGCTAAGGCCCTCGTTGGCATTTTTACCAGAGTTGGGTTTCCTAAGGAAGTAATCTCTGACAGGGGGTCAAATTGTATGTCCCTCTACATGAAAGCCATGTGGAAAACCTGTAGAGTTACTTGCAAGTTCTCAACCGCATACCACCCTCAGACAAATGGGTTGGTAGAAAGATTCAACAGAACCATGAAGAGCATGATAGGTGCTTTAGAAGAACCCCTTAAAAGAAAGTGGGACCTTCTACTGCCATGCCTTCTCTTTGCTTATAGAGAAGTCCCCCAGGAGGGAGTAGGTTATTCTCCCTTTGAACTTCTTTATGGCCATCCAGTCAGAGGTCCATTGGCCCTTATTAAGGAGGGGTTGGAGAATGCTCCTTCCCCCAAGCCAGTCAGAGTGACTGACTATGTGATAGGTCTCCGGAGGAGAATGTCACACATGATGGCAGAAGCTAGTGATAACCTGAAAGCTGGACCAGCTTTGGTCAAGTATTGGCATGATCAAAAAGCTAACATGGTTGAGTTCACTCAAGACCAGCTAGTTCTAGTTATGATCCCAACAAGGCAGAGGGCCTTGCAGGATAAATGGATGGGACCCTTCAAGGTTGTGGGTAAACTTGGAGAGGTGAACTATCTGGTGGACTTGGGCAATCCCAAGGAGACTCCAGAGTCTTCAACACCAACAGACTAAAGGCGTATGTCTCCAGGCCTGAAGTAGGAGCCTTGATTCTAGCTTTAACAGAAGAGGAAGAAGAGAGTGAAGCTCTCCCTGATCTCCTCAGAGGCTTACCGTTGGATGAAAAGATTGAAGGAGTAAATCTCTCTTCAAATCTAACACCTGAGCAACAAGAGGAGTGCAAATCTATGTTAAATCAGTTTGCCTCCCTGTTCTCACTTTCACTAGGCTTGACCCCTTGGGGCCAGCATGATATACTCACTGGTGACTGTCTGCCAGTCAAAGGTAGAGTGTACAGAATGTCAGAAAATGTAAGATCCCACATCAAAGGGGAGGTCAGCAAGATTCTTGACCTTGGGGTAATAGAGCCCTCTACTAGTCTATGGTCTAGCCCAGTTGTGTTAGTACCAAAGGCAGGGTCCAAAGAATTGAGATTCTGTGTGGATTATAGAGGTCTTAATGCAGTCACCAAG